>NC_059416.1:7940322-9170947 GCF_905220565.1 Melitaea cinxia
AAAATGCCGCTTGTTGCGCTATTAACTGGAGAAATAATTTTTCATTAAACCTTTAACGCCTGGGATGCTCTAGTTATGATATATGACGTAGCTGTGACCACGTGCACTACTTTGGTAAAGAGTAAGTTCGCAAATGAATAAAAAAAAAAAAAACAAAACCTTAATACGTAGAATATGTAGTGTTGAATAGAATTTACTTATTATTTATTATAGAGATGTTGTTTACGGTACTATTATCTGAGTGTAAACATCTCACTGCTGGGCAAATACCAAAATTCCATTGCGGGTTGGCGGACATACTGTCGCTATTATTTCAAAGCGTACGTGAATATGTACATCAAAATGTTTCTTTCGCCGCTGACAATGATAAAAGAACCTTGAAACCTTGGATATGGAATCTTGAAACCTTGGATATGCAAGTGTTTAATCGACCCTGCAGGATGCTATTTAGATTTTCCGTCCCTTGGACGAACACATCCTGCAGGGTCGATCCTGAATTATAAACCTTATTACTTTTCAAGTTATCAATAAATAAATAAATAAATTAAATAAATAAATAAAGTAAATAAATATTTACAGCATACACACACGGTCATCACGGCAAGATCACTACAAACTGCGCCAGCAGCCTAGTCATTTTTTTTAAGTTTTACTTCTTTTGGGGCGTTAGGGAAAAATGATGAGAGTAAAATTTTGCGATGCGCTTTAGCCAATGAAGTATAACTTCTTACGTAAGTACACACGTACACACGTACACACGTACACACACACACACACACACACACACACACACACACACACACACACACACTTTTATTTATTAATAATAATTATTTAGTAATGTATCGTAAATACACAATCACACAAGGATCTTTCCGATCTGACAAACGCGATACGTTACTCTACGTGTATATGATTAAGAGCCCGTTTTACAAGTGTCTGATAAAGCTTATCTCGCACATAAATTTTTGACAGTCTTTATCAGCAGGAAGCAAACAGGGATAAACAATTTAAAGCCCTCAACTCAATTAATAAACTGCTATTTTTGATATAACACGTAGCGAATATAAAATATCTGACAGATAAAGATCTTAATGGTGAAAAAGGAAAATATATCATGATCAATTGAAGTAGGACACAGCAGGATATATCCTGTTCAAAATCTGGATCCACCCGACTGGGGATACTGCTTTCAAGCAATGTGTGCTTTAGACCACAAGTAAAATTAAAGAAAGCTCCATCTAACTTATATCTTCCTCTCAACTTCCGTTCGCATCACCAGATCACACTTTTCGTAACGCTCTCGTCACGCATTCACCAGCTCACTCCCCAAGTCAAGCGTGGGTAAAGAAGTTTTACTTCGCAAAATTGCTGCAGTTAGTTATGTGCGTACATTTAAGTCGGCGATTCAATTTTATATATGTACATACATACATATATAATAAAGATTGTATTTTACGTTTTATATTATAGTACTCCAATATATATCTCTCTACTTTCTGCCTTTTTTATAATCTCATCACAAGTATAATCTTAAATTATACAAATTACCTCATTCGGGAGATGCAGTAGACATCCAACTAAATATAATTGGATCCGTGTAACCGAGTTAAGGCATAAACGATTTAGCGCAGGCAATTTCAAACTCACGCTGACTTACATTTAAATATTAACTTTTATACATTACTGTTATAAGCTAGCTATTGCCAAGATCTTCATACGGTTAATGTTATTCGTTTCATTTTTAGGGGGTTAGTACCCTTTTTTAAGGTGCTAGTCGGTAGAATACCAAATAAAAAAAAAAAAGTAACGAAACGATGTAAATCTCCTGTTCATTGACTTAATTGCATAAAGTATTTTCTTTATGAAAGACGTTCAAGGTATGTAAAATACAAATGTTTTATAATATTTTTATGTACATGTATTTCTTTATATGCTCATTGACTACCACTAACAATATGTATAAATGTAGACTTACTTAAAAATACACAAAAGTTACTGTAGAAACACACGACCGTGTGTGTATTAAACATATTGTTTATCTTTAATTTTTGAAGTGAAACTTAGGCGCATGAGGGTAAAATGTTTACGATATACGCATGATGAAACGCAATAACCGCACCTAGCGTGTACTATAGAATCTACAAAGGTTGTTGTAATATCGATAGTATTACATTAAAAACTAAATAGATAGCGCTAGAACGGAAATCTAAAGCTTTAGATTTGTATAAAAATATAAACGAGACTTAAAAATTAGTTTGCCAAACAAGTTTCACTTCTGACATGTGTACTTTGTACGCACAAACTTTTTTTATTTACTATTTTTATTTTTATTTTTCTTTCCTTATTCCTCCTTATTACACTTAGCCTAATCCCACGGTATCGTATCAGTATCGTAACTTTATTATAAGTAAATTGCCTTTTTTTTTGGCATCTGCGGCTGCAACAATCGTAACTTCCTATAGATTTGTAGAGATAGGTGTGTTTTAAAATAGGAAAGAAGTAATTATCGTCACAGTGAGAGACGGGTAACGTCGTTAAGTAATTAACAGTTAATTTTCAGTTTAAATTCCCTTCTGTTCAAAGTAGTTTGAATTTGATCCGCTAATGGATAGACGTGATTGGATTAAATACGGCTACGTGTGATCTGGATTTGAATCGAATATTTTTAAAGCTACGTGGATTTACATGAGTAAAAATTTATTTGTGACGTAGATAAATTTTCGTGATGTGAATTAACTATTGGATATATATTAATTTCTAATCCTAAGGGATTATTAGTAAAGTTTATTTAGTAAATATATTATACGAAAATTGATTTAGAAATATGCGATCAAAATTATGAAATACAAAATAATAATTTTATTTGATATAAGTTATATAACTTAATATGTATCTCAATATATCCATAACGCAACATTATCGTTTTTGAATTGGAATTTGAGAGCAAGAGTTGTTGCTATCGCTCGACTATTGTTGTTCGAAATTATTATAAATTAGTAGTTAGTTCTTTAGTAAATATAATATAATATAAAAATTTAGTGTCTCGGGGTTTGTGATCGCTCCCCAACGACCGATTTTAATTATTTTTTTTTTGGAATGTGAATAGGTCGTAAAGTATATTTCATAGCCAAATATTTACTAGAAATAATTTATATGTCAGAAAAACGTTTGTCAGTACAGCTAATGTTGCTATAGATTTATTACGTCACCGTTACTTACGAAGTAACTAAAAGTACGTACGAGTACACTACTACTACGTACAACCACAATCTATAGAAATAAATAAAATTGGTGTCTGTTTTTAATATTAAAATAACCGCCTTTTAGTAAATGCATATGGGTGAATACACGGTCAGTCTGTCTGTCAGTCAGCTCAGCCTATTGCAGTCCACTGCGACATAGGCCTCCCCAAGTTCGCGCCAGACATCCCGGTTTTCCGCAATCCTCATCACGCCTACACCGGCAATCTTAGGTAGATCGACGATCTAACACGGTATAAAAATAACAGTTTTTACAATTTTTGTCTGTCTGTCTGTCTGTTCTTTCCGGCTAATCTCGCAACATTCTCCGACATTATCGGCCAACACCGACGGTTTGCGGGTTCGATTTCCGCTCGGGATGACTATTTGTATTTGTACAAATATTTTTTTCCTGTTAGGATATCTGTCCTTGTGGGTCTCCCCACTGTGCCTCGGAGAGCACATTAAGCCGTCGGTCTCGGTTGTTGTCATAAATATCTGATAGCGATTATTGCTCCTAGTAGGCAACATATCCGCCAACCCGCAGTGGAGCAGCGTGGTGGATTGAGCTCCATTCCTTCTCCTATATCGAGAAAGAGGCCAATGCCCAACAGTGGGATGTTACAAGCTGCATGCATATTGTAGGATTAATATGATAACCTGAACATTTTTCGTGTTCGATGAGAGAATATATTGGAGATTAAACTTAAAATATTTTATTACTTAATTATTCTCTATTGTACACCACAAAGACAATACATATAATTGTGTAGTACAATTGTATAATGGGCGGACTTATGCCTTATTAACCATATCTTCCTGACAATCTAATCGTTTCTTATCCTCTTATATTTTACACCTTGTTTAACTTTTGAGAATACGTATTATGAGTACTTTATTCATAATTCCTTATATAAAATATCGCGGAAAAAACTTGAACAATAAAAAAAGTTTACAAATTGAAACATCTTTTCACGAAACATTAGAAATTTGAACGTTTATTTGATTGAATGAAACCATTTAATTTTATTTACAAAATATAATACTCACGAATTTCGTAGATAATCCCTCGTAATATAAAGCCACTTAATATCTCTCGTTCACAGAATGATCACTTTTTATAAACATATTCAAATTATTTCAATTGATTTTATTATTGGGAAAAATAATTAAATAAAAAAAAAACAATTTGATACACATTAATTCTTATACAATTATGTGAAAATATAATTGTATTTTTTTTTCGTAAGCGGTTTTGTTAGTGTGTTTTGAAAAACATCAATCGTTCGAAGCGATGAACTAACACTAAACAATAAAGTATAAATTTTTCCCCTAACAATGTCAAATTTCATTAACACGTGTGTTTTGTGGTCACGTAAGATATTCAACCACTGGAAGCGAATAACATAACTAGGAAAGTGGTTTTTTAGGCATAGTCGATAGTTCTGTACCGAGGTTGGGTGTAATGTAGCTGTGTCACGCGATTTCACCCACGTAATTTCCAATCACGCGGAAATATCGGGATAAAAAGTAGCCTATGTGTTATTCTCGATCTCCAGCTAACTACGCACCCGGTTAAAACCGTTCAAGTAGTTTTTGCGTGAAAGATTAACATACATAAATATGTACGTACACATACATCCATTATCACAGACTTTTATAATATTAGTAAAAAGTCGGATTTAAATACATATTTATCAAAAAAACTAGTAACGGTCGGATGTTACCAGTAACACGAGCATTAATGCTTATCCAAGAAACAGACCTCCGTGTGTGTATGTTAAACATAGGTATTTATTTATTCTGTGTCTATAGATAACTTTTCCAGGTTTAGATCAGAAGTGCTTGTTTCCAAGAGATTGGTGTCGTTAAATGGTACGTGACAGTTTACGGTGCCGTGATACGTGATTTGAGTAAAAAGGTAACAGTGATACGTCACTTTTAAATTAGTGGATTAGTGGTCGCCCAGTGGTCGAAATTCGAAAACAATTTAACCATAGACTATCTAATCTCAAAGATCATGGTCAGACATCTAATAATAAACAAAAGAGTACATATATATGCGCGTGTGTCAAATAAATAGTAGTGTGTGTAATATTTTTTTTTTTATTGATTTTTGAATGTATTTTTATGCTTAATAAAAAAAATATTAGCATGCTGCTCTCCTTCTCTATATAAACTATAAGTGTACAAAATTTCATATTTGCGCAATTTTCGTAAAAAAGGTAAAAAGTTTATGCTATACGTATTAATATATAAATAATAATATATAGATAATAAGTGCGAACATTGTTGTGTAGCATTTTGTGCGTTTCATGATCAGGAAAATAAGATACTAAATACAGACTATCTAAACTCTAAGGGCCAGACTTCGCTTAATACTTGACAAGTTTAGGAGTTATACATGACATAGCAATTAAAGAATATATTAGTGGCAGCGAGGGAGAGTGAATGAAACTCAGAGCTTTGCAAATGGAAACGATGTGCAGACGACATCTCTTACTGTCGATTATGATGCAAATATTAACGCAGACAGTCATAAAAAGAGGTGTCCACCACTACCACGCCTTAGATCTGGGATCTTCGCACAGTCTTATATTGTGTGGCAAGTCAATTAAATGGTAAAGGGTAATGTACCATATTCTTAGCAGACCGAATGTATTACTCTGTTATAAAAATATTTTATCTACTAAAATAGACAGCATAATTATACATATAATTATTTGATATAAAATTTGTATTTAAATTATAATGCACTTTTTGGAACTTTAGACTTCGGTGTTCAATGAAAGCGACTGTGATACTTTTCGAAGCTATACCCTAAAAAATTCGTTTAGTTTCAATTAGTGCGAGGGCATATAAAATAAATTAAGTAATTTAATCAATAAATAACAATTTTATGATAAATAGTTCTATAGCAGGTACAGGATGACAAGATTTAATTTCATATTTTCCTGGTTAGCAGAAGTATCGGTACTCATTTCCTTTCTGCATTGTCGCCTTTATTTCTAAAACAATAAGGGTGTCGGTTTGGTGTGAGGTACTTGACCGTGTTCGTTGTGAATCATTTGTCGATAATTAAGTAACGGGAACTACGTATTTCTGAATCATAATAAATTAAAGTTTTATTAATTAAAGCTTTGTTATAAAATCTATTAAGATTTCAACCTTAATGCAAAACAACCTAAAAAGGACTTGTATTATAAACCACTTTTAAAAATGAAGAAAAATTGTTTTGCTATTTGTGAAAAAAAAAAAATTAAATTAAATTTTTCTAATGCATACAGGATAGGTTTTATAATTTAATTTTTAATCTACATCAGCGCATTTAAAAAGAAGTTTTATTCAAACCTTTTATAGAGGGTATACCAATGAAAAGTATTTTTTTAAAGATGATTAAGTATATTTTTTTGGTTTCCTTTTAAAAACTTTGTTTTTAGTCAAAAAGGTATACCTTAATTTCTAATATAATTATTAGAAAAATGACTAACACAGATGACACACCTATACCTAAGATATTCCACTTAATTCCTGTGTTATAAGTAACAGACGACTGACAAAGCTAGATATTTTTTTTTTTGTTTAATATTTATTAATAATACAAAAATAAACGTATAACTGGGTTTAATTATCCACACCTGAGGCGAGAATCGAATCCACAACCCCAGAAGCAGAAAACAGGGTCACTGCAAACTGCGACTAAGGGCTCGTAAAATATACTGAAGTTTTTTGGTAACCTTTTAAAATGTGAATATTTGACAGGGTTTAGGGCCATAATGTATCCGAAAATAACGCATAAAATATCGCCATTATGGGTTATAGCAGGTTTATCATAAGACATTAAAGCACGTGCCGAAGACACCGTAGACATTTCCTGCTTAATAGTCGCTGACACGAAATAACTTTGTACGTAGTAACCCTCGGGGAATTCACTAGAAGCTTGAAAATCCCTGCATTCTAGACTCATAAGCATACCTAGATATCACAGCACTTACTATAAACAGTCAAATTGTGATGCGTTTTTAACCTACTTAAAAAAAAACAATATTTCATTTGGAGAATATGTTTTTCAAGTTTGTTACCGCATAACTTTTACTGAGTGTACCGATTTGGATGATTCTTTGGGGGTGAGGCGGTGTATGAGAAACAAGGTGTTGAGTTCCTCGTCCGCCATCTCAAAGGGAGGATACTCCGACCAGACGGTTATTGTGTCTGGTGGGCTACTGGCCCAACGGTTGTTGTCGGATTCTTGTATATATACTCAATCACTTTGAAAACTCTGATAGCGCGATGTAGCATACGTCAGTTTTCTCTAATTACGAAGTTAGTATGTTGCGCAATACATGTCGCCAAGATTAAATTTGGACGAAATTTGACTAGTAGTTTTTAAGTTATCGCTAATAACGCGTATGACTATACATATTCGATTACATAAGATTTTACTTGTCGCTAGAAATTGAAGTCTTTTTTTGCTTAACAACAACAAACTCAATCATGGTTTTCCTTGACTCACTTTGTTGTTACAAACTTAACATTAACATAAAGACAATAACATCTTTACCACTGTTTCTATTTTTTTAAAACCGTTCAAAATAAAAAATACTTCGACAAATCAGTCACAGAGACTCGTAAAACACCTCCCACTCGGTTCATAAAACGTATTGTGGCCTATCAATTCTCGCATTTCTAAATTTTTTGAACCTTATAGACAAAGGAATAGAGCTTATTTTACACTGAAATCTGTTAGATAAACTGTAAACTGTTAACATTGTTTGTTTTCCAGCTAACAGCGTAGTACATAAACTTAACTTTGTGCTTATATTACAGTATCTTATATATTTATTAGTAAAACATTGTCTATGTCTAATATATTTACGAAACAATATTGTTAGTTTGACTTTAATTAAATGTTCGTCGAAATCTATGGTAAGCCGTAACTTAGCAAACAACTATTTATTAGGTTTAGTTACTAGATATATTTTTTAGATTTCGGTAGGATAAAACTGGTTTACCCATTCACTTCCCATATTTCAAGATTTAGATTCCCATATTTCAAGGACGGATTTAGACGGCGCAGGACCGGATGGAGTGGCGACCATTAGGGAACGGCTATGTCCAGCAGTGGACTGTTCATGGCTGATGGATGGATGGATTTCAGGACTTAAGGGATAGAAAAAAAATACTTTAAGCCATTTCTTACTTTTTATATGTACACTTGTATTACATTAAATTTTGACTACAATCTTGATACTAAAGGTAAATATAATAAATGTAATCACGTATTTACATGATTCATTGCATTTTTGTCTTTGTTTATTTGTATCTTGGCGCTCATCTCGTCAAAACCACAGAATTAATTTAAATTATAGACGAGATTTGAGTTCGTATTACGAGAACAACACTGAATACTTTTTGTCCCTTGGGAAAAGAGATCATCTGTGCTTATTTAGCACTATTGAAAGCTATTAACCCTGAAGAAGAAGAAGAAGGAAAAGAGATGAAAATAAAAATATGTTTTTAATAATAATTCAATAGTTCATATCCTCATAGTTTGATTTCATGAATCGTTTCCATTGTCCCATAAATACGCAGTTCAAGGTCTTTGGTTTGACAGTTCAGAAACAACAGTTATTATAAAACTCATTACTATGTCTAAGATAACTTAAAACCCCAAATGTACGAAAAAATATTCGTAATGGAAATATATAGCACACACGTTTTATTACTAACATGTGTTGCGGAAAATTTCCATTAGAGTAATTTTCACTATTATGCCTACGTATTAGACTTCGCAATCCGAAAGATATCGCCACATTTAGAGTTTTGATTTTTGTCTGCTGATATTTACAGTAAATGCGAAACACGTAGGAATATTTTGCAGTCTACCATAAGTGTGTTTTACTGTCCATACTAAGATGACTTTCTATATTACTTTTTATACGCTCATAATGCTCATATACGGTCAGAAGTATCTTGCTAGTGTATGTCATATTAATACTAAGTAAAATTTTAAAAAGGCTAGGATTTTTTTCCACGTAGGATGTTATCTATTACACCTACAGGTTCCGCCATTTGAAGGGACGTAATTACGAGTCGAACACCCTAAACTAATAAAACTAATAAAATAATAAAATATTATTATTAAACTAATAAAATTTTATCTAACTAAGATCATCAAGTACCATAAATAAATAAAAAAATATAAGAGAATACTAATAGTGGTATATAAATCCATCAAGTGTCGAATTGCAATACTGCTTGGAAATGTCAAATCACAATACCGTTTGGCTTTTTGTTTATTCAAGTTTTTATTTATTTATTTATTTATTCTTAATGTACACCGAAATACAGACATAAAGAAAGATACAATAAAAGATGTACAAAAGCGATCTTATCGTTAAAGAACGATTTCTTCTAGATAACCTTTGGGCACAGTAACGCTACAATAAATAGTAACGAACATTATTCGTAAACTAACAAGTAAAATGGCGAGAACATCCAGTTGTAAGTAAACACGTATTTCAAAATCTCATTTGAGATCAATAAGTCTGAAAGTTTAAATTTATGGAAATGAATGTACGTCACGTTCTTTGTTTTACGAAATTGTTAGCTTTGAAAACAGACGCAAATGAGATTTGTTTTAATGAAATTATTATTTTTGTTGATGTAATAAAATTTTACCATACTTTTAGCTGTTACAAGAATAATAACTCTTTTAATTTTTCTTGAGATTTTATCTTAAAAATCCTTAAATTTTCACTCGCTGAAGTTGTCAAAAATAACTTCAATTTTTAAGGAAAATATCATTTCTAAACTCAAGTTATTTTTTTTAACCCAACCAACACGTACCTAAACTAACTATTATAAACTCAGTCATATTATGTCACTGCCTCTCTTTCAAATATTCATGTCACTACTCAGCGTTACTGTTTCACATGATTTCACTAGAAATAGTAAAACTTTAAATTTTACTAAGTCAATATTTGATAAGGAAAAAAATTAAACAATATGACACAAATATCTTAAATAGGGTTTAATTCTTTTCGTACTGCTATCGTATCGTACTTTCGGACATCGAAATGTAAAATCGCAAAAAGTAATTAATGGAGTGGCTGTCATAATATAAGACTGTGTACGCATTACTAAAATCAATTTAACATACACCCACCAAAGAATGTCCATACCACGGATTATATATCGTTTAAGGAGTAATAAAATAAAATAAAAAAAATAAGTTTAATAGGTATTACGTTAATGTATAACGAAATAATTGGAACCCACGCAATGACTGTAACCGCGTCAGAAGGCGGAGCTCGGCGATGATGTTAGCATTTTCCCTTTAAAACGCGTTTCTGATTATCTGGGCGTGAAATAAACAAGCCCTGTCACGAATGAACGCAATGAAACAAGAAGTTAATTTGTTTTAAACTCACTTTAGCTAACGAAGTAAATGATGTTTACAAGTATATTTTTAATTGATAGTATAAATGTACAGATATATTTAAGGTATTCACGCCAAAGGATTTCAATGAAGGATTTGCAGAATAAGAGCCCATTTCACCATACTTACACCAGACCACGTCACAGGACACGATTATTATTATAGGTAACTTTCAAATAAAAATAAAGTAATTTGTACGTAATTATATTGTTTAAAGTCGTTGTACCTATGTGTTTATCAAAAATTAACATTAACAGAACATGAAAAATTTAAATACGTAGCATAGGTTATAATAAAGAATCACATTGTACAATTACATCCAACATTTACTGCTTTGTACTACTAGTACTTGTAAACGCCACAAATTGAGAACGATACACGCAACCGCTGCTGCTATGGTCTTAACTACCACAATAATTACTAACACGTCAGAACAATCCTCTTAATTATACTCTCGTACTAGACAATCATACCAGTATAATGTTGAAAGTAGATAATTTATCAAAAATATTTAACAGCATAGTCAATTCAGAGTAAATTCTACTTTACTTATTACTTTCGTACGCAAAGAGAATACGTTGAAACGTAGACTAATAAAAGTGGGTCGCATTGATTTTTCATAGTCATACGACGTAAAGAAGGGAGCGCAAAATGATACATCATAAATCCCAGCCGTAGCTTGAGCATTAACAAAAAATCGATGCCTTTAATAACTTCGAACCTAGATGGTTACAAAGCGGTTAACTTGACAACCCTTAGTAATATAATACAGGTAGAGAGGTTTTGTTTGATTCGAAATTAATTGAAGAGTTTTCACTGAATTTTTCAGGTAGTTTAATGTAAACAAATGATTTGTTTGTTGAAAAAATAATTGTGTTTGCTCGCAAACGAAAAAAAAACCGACTTCAATTACATCGACGAGTAATACAAAGTAGATCGACGAAAAAATAGTCAAGTAACTACGCGTTATCAAAGATTACTCAAAAAGCAGTGATCAGATCTCAATAAAATTTATATGTGACCACATGACAAACATCAGCTTTCGATTAAATTAAAAATTATCAAAATCGGTACACCCAGTAAAAAGTTATTGCGGATTTTCGAGAGTTTCCCTCGATTTCTCTGGGATCCCATCATCAGATCCTGGTTTTCTTATCATGGTACTAAACTAGGGATATCTTCTTTCCAACAAAAAAAAAGAATTATCAAAATCGGTACACCCAGTAAAAAGTTATTGCGGATTTTCGAGAGTTTCCCTCGATTTCTCTGGGATCCCATCATCAGATCCTGGTTTTCTTATCATGGTACTAAACTAGGGATATCTCCTTTCCAACAAAAAAAGAATTATCAAAATCGGTACACCCAGTAAAAAGTTATTGCGGATTTTCAAGAGTTTCCCTCGATTTCTCTGGGATCCCATCATCAGATCCTAATTTCCTTATCATAGACTACTAAACTAAGGATATCTCCTTTCCAAAAAAAAAGAATTATCAAAATCGGTACATCCAGTAGAAAGTTATGCGGTATAATATAACGTAGGTCGACGAAAAAAGCGTCAAGTAAAAACGCATTATTAGATATAACTCAAAAAGTAGTTGTTAGTTCTCAAATAAATTTAAATGGGACCAATTGACACACACCACCTTTCGATTAAAAAAAAATTGTCGAAATCGGTCCACACGGTCAAAAGTTCTGATATAACATACATAAAAATAAAAAAATTAAAAAAATACAGTCGAATTGAGAACCTCCTCCTTTTTTGGAAGTCGGTTAAAAAAGCAAAACGGTATTGAGATTTGACATTTTTAAGCAGTATTGCAATTCGACACTTGATGGATTTATATAACACTATTAGTATGCTTTTAATTTTTTATTTATTTGTTTTACTTGGTATGATGTTGGTTAGATTAAAATTTTACTAAGAAAAAGAAAATTTCAGCCATTTGTTGTAAATGACTATGGATGCTTTTTTTTCATTTTTAGTTTCATTTTCATTAGTTTCATTTTCATATCAACAGATTTCGACATTTTTGTTATTATTGTAATTCAATCGTTTACAAGTTTTTTTTAAGACAAAATATACTATACAAAACCTTACAACAATATAAAAGTAATATCGTTGGTCATACTGCAATACCGAACTAACACTACTACGTAACTACAAAAAGAATGAAAAATGAGATTTTGTGCGTAGAGGCCGTAGAGGCTCTTTATAGCAGCTGGCATCGTCCCATGAGGTGAGCAGAGTGCTTCGTCTAATAAATATGCATCGGCCAGCCAAAAGTAATTTCTAAGCGGCGTGTCATGTCTTAGGAAGAGTGACCGTTTTCTTCGTTGCTCGTGAATGTAAAGGTAGTATTTTATGAAGAAATATTGGACTTTAAATTAATATTCAATCAAAATCAAAATCAAAAACAGCTTTATTCAAATAGGCTCCAAGAGCACTTTCGAATCGTCATTTTACAAATTAAGACTTTTAAAATCAATTATTATATTTGTAGAAGTAAAGCTACCACCGATTCGGAATGTAGATTCTGCAGAGAAGAATCGGCAAGAAACTCCGCAGTTACTCTTTTGAAAAATAATATATAAACTGTGTAATATAATTATTATTATGTGAGTTACTCACTGAAAATGCTAACAAACTTAAAACTATAATACTTATATCACAATAGCGTGTGTAAAATTTTAATAACAGTTATGCGTGATCATGAAATCATAAGGCTTTTAACATTTGTATAACAAAACGTTTAAAATATCGAGGACATAATTATGGTAACAATTTGGTGTGATAAATATATAACAAATAAGAAGGTAAAGTTTACAAATCCAATGTTTAGTCAAAAACTTTAATTAGGTACGTGTAATAAATTGTAGTAGTAGTAGGTTAGCTAATATAGCTAAATTTAATTTCAGTTCATTATGTGAAAGAAAGGAGGCTAAAGTGAAATGGAATCGTTAAATATGAATGGAACGTACACTTAACTTTCATTCAAATTCATCTACGATGGTGCAAAAGAAAATGTTGCCATCATTTCTATTAATTACCCCGAAACTTGATTCATTGTTATCCCAAACGCTTCACAGAAAAACTTCGTCAAAGTCGATGAATATTTTAATAAAAATAAAAGTTGGTTTTCATTTCTTTGGTAAACATTGAATAACAAACACCAATGTCTCTCTGTCGAACATAAACTTTTTTAAAATGTTTTTTCTCTCTCGTGTAAAATTCGTCACTCTGTCCAAACTTACGACTTACTTGCCACTGTTGATTACACGTATTGTAGTATAAACGACGATACGTATCTTTCTTAACGTAATATATATATATATATATATATATATTCTGCTTGGTAATCGTGTTTGGAAATAATAGATATTTTTTTTATATTTGTTTTACATTTTTTTTTAATTAAATATATATAGATGTATTTAGTATGCTAGAACTAAAACATGTTAAACTATTAAAACTTTATTTATTTTATACGCCTGTTAGTTTAGTAAACTTTTTATTAATAGTTTATATTATTTGCGTATTGATTTGCGTACTATTTACAATATAACAGGAACATTCGGGACAGTGTAGTACGACATTATTCTTTTTCATTTATCCATACTAATATTATAAAGTTATTATAAGTTTGAATTGAAAAATTCTTTTGTGTGTGATAGTCCATTTATGGAGGAAGTTTTGCCTCAAATTAACGCTGGTAAAACCGCAGGGCACAGCTAGTGGAATAATAAAGATAGTGAAATACAGTAAGTATCTAGGTACATTTTGAAATATATATAAAATTTATAAATGGGCATTATGTAACATCAAAAAATATGCAAAGTTCTTTATAGCTTTTTTGGAATTAAAACTTTGAGTCTCTTCTACTTTATCCTTTATGTTTGATTTTGCTCTCTGAGACACGATGGGAATATTCACAAGGACTGACACCCAGACTGGAAACAAAATGTTTGTATAATTACGAATATCCAATCCAAGCGGGAATCACCCATTTTCACATACCACTACACCAGGGCGCTGTTTCTATTTATATATGTATGTTCTTGTGAGTATTTACTGATGCACAACAATCGTCAATTTCATATCATATCAAGATTATAGTCACTTTATTAACATTATTTTATGGCCACTTTGTCCAGTCCTTGTAATTTTAAGTGAATTTCAAAAGATTTTATAAAGATCTGTTACGTTAGAAAATTCGATTGCTAAGTCAAAAGTAATCCTGTGGGAACCGTCTTTCAACTTTCAACATGTACAAGACCTTATACATCAATTTATATATTTTATATATGTACTTTTTGATTAATATAGGCGATATGCCTAATTTTTGTAAATATGTATGTGTATTGTCTTATTTATTGCAAGTATATCTACATACTTATATACAGGTTATCGACGGGCAATTAGGCGTAATTTGAGTCCCCTGCATCTTAATTCTGTCTTATATAAAAATACTATATATTTATATATTATTTTTACATCTATAAATAAAAAATAATCCTCAAAATTTGTGTATGCTACTAACTTTCTACCGAATATACACTATTAATCGGTATTTTTTGTTTTGTGTTCGGTATAAGCAAGATAACATTAGTGTAATGAAGAATGAAAAAAAAAAACAACTTTAATCGCATTTTAATTTTGGTCGCATTTTTGTTTCAGTGCACATTTTTTTTCTCTTCTATCTTTTGTATTTTGTAAAACTTAAACAAGTTGTTTCGTCGCAATGTTAAAGAAAAAATAAGTCGAAAATTCGGTTTGAATCTAGAAAAACCCTGACAAAAAAGGTTTAAATCGACCACAAAATATACTTGTATGTGTACAGATGAACTTAACAAATAAATATCCGATAAAATATTCACATATATACAAACGCACATAAAACACACTTACGCATATATTCGTGTATATGCACGATCACGTATACACGCACACTACAAGCACGCGTAATATTATGCTGATCACTGACAAAGCTAAGGGCCGGTTTCACCTCAATTAATAAGAATAAAAATATCCTGTAAATACAGCGGAATTCGATGGTGAAAAAAATTTATGTGTCGGATGTCGTCATCTGTCAAGTATCGTTATCCACAACTGGCGTAACAGGCCCTAAATAAAAACGTCATCAACGTGACCTTAAAATAGTTAAAATAACATTAAGCATAAATAGCGCCCGTCATAACAAGCACATCCTTTGACGTTGGATTTATTTGAGGTTTATTATTTCAGTGCATCTGGATTTCTGTCAATATTTATCGAAAATCATGAAACGGCACTAATTAAAAGTAAAGGTCGCATCTGAATCTATAATAATTAAATTATAATGGCGAAGAGATGAGTGAGAGTTTGTTTCAACGCGCTAATATTATAACCTGTAAATACGATTCCAAAAAAAGTATTTTAGCCTATTGACAGAGAAAAATTATAGACTATAAAACATACATTAATTAGTTCTGTAACATAACAATAATTGATTTTAACAAAGTAAGAAAAGCAATCTCTTCCAGGCAACCTAGGGGCAGAGGAAATGGCATTGTGTCGGTGTAGGTGTACAAATTGTGACATAAATATATTTACTTAAACACATATACATACATACATAATACGTACATAAGTTATGGCTGATGATTCTTATAGTATATTACTAAAATGTTAGCCTGTTCTTAAAAACGTTTTGTCTAATATACGTACCACATTCACAAATCTATCCGTAAAATATTTTCATAAATCTGTTATGATATCATTTGAACCAGTTAATGGACTAACGACTTTCTGACGTTTCCTGTTGACGTTGATACCATTACATATTAGCATATTTTAAGTAACATACGTAAAATACATAAAACAAAAGAGAAAACCAAGGAAAATCTTAAATATAAAATTATGGCTACTATTACAATTAATGTTAAAATACAATGTTGCAATCCTGTAACATCCCCTGTAGGGCATAGGCCTCTTTCTCCATGTAGGAGAAGGATTGGAGCTTAATCCACCACGCTGCTCCACTGCGAGTTGGCGTTTATTAATTAATAAGATATTAAAAGTACATATCGTATTGATATTTATGCACATTTGCACATGATTATATTTCTTTTTTTAAACAACTAGGTCGGCAAACAAGCGTACGGCTCACCTGATAAGCTATTACCGCAGCTTATAGACGTCTGCAACACCAGAAGTATCGTAAGCGCGTTGCCGACCTAATCCCCAATTCCCCCCAGGAGCTCTGGCCACCTTACTCACAACACTACTTGAAAACAGTATTATTTAGCTGTGACCTTACAGAAGTAAGGTCGAGGTACAACCCCAGTTGGGCTGCTCCATATTTTGAGCAGGAAAAATTCCTGCTGTGCCCTACCTCAGTTAATACAAATTGCAGTTTTCAAATTTTACAGTATTAGCAGGTTTGATATTAACTACACGAGTTCCTTTTTTTATTACTAATTTAAAATAGAAACAAGAAAAAAAATCCTTGCAGCTATCGTTTTTCATACAAGAGTCTACATTTTTCTCATACTAGTGACTTTTTAAAACAATGACTAAAAGTAAAGAACATTACGCGACAAGGAAAGACACTTTTTCAAAGTCTTAAAAATTATCACAAGTTTAGTTTCAAAATTAACAGTAACGATTCCAAAGTATAATTAAAGTCATTATTGTGGATGTAATTCAAATTGGTTTTTTCTAGCAAACACAATTATTATTCATTTTATTTTTCTCCTATTCGATTTTTTTACAAGACAGCGTACCATTAAACAATCAGTCTAAGTTATCGTCCGAAAAGTAATAACGAAAATATTCTACGTGTCATTTAACTTTAATTTCTCTATTGGTTACTATATAAAACATTCCTATGTAATAGAAACATATTTTTATTCTGTATTAAACAATCCAACAAATCAAAACCCAACAGTAAGGTCATGAACGGCAAGAGTATACATATCAAATTGTGAATCTATGACGTAAAGGCATGACTGCTTCTGGATTGAATGGCATCGCCTAATATGGCGAAAATCCGGGCAGTGAATGCGAGGCAATTTGAATAGAAATGATCAGCAGAAGGGCGAGATTGGACCCGTTTACGAATTTCAAATCTTTCCACGAGCATTTAAGGTTTTAGATTATTTTCATAAGTTTTCCTATGCTTATTATGCAAATATGTGCTTATTCCGTTGACTGAATGTAATTCGCTCTTAATCTAATTGGATACGCCGTACGTACGTACGTATTGTTACTTAGCGAAGTTAGGTTTAGACAGAACTTCAAAGCGACCACAAATTGATTTTCTTTGCTAACTGCATTATGAAGCACATAATAGAGTTCTCAAAGTAAAACTCCATTAACCAATTTACCAATTTTAAATGAATTCTTTCACTAATCTACTCAAATAAATATAATAATTAAGAGATATATTGACACAGACGTTAATTTGTTTTGAAATGATAATTTATTTTCCTTATACGAGACTCGTCCGTAATAATGGAATTACTTAGAAATATATTAAGATCAAAGGCATCAATTCCTGGAAGCAGAAAAGTATATCAAGATAAAATTTATCATTACGAACAAAATAAGGCCGGTGTACTCTGATAAGAGACGATAATTGATACCATCATCGATTTTATAGCAATAAGATGGCTCAAAATCAGAGGACAAAAATATAACACACAGTATACATTAAGTGAGAAAGCATTTCTAGGCTTCCGATTACCTTATATAGCTAAAATCCACTCGGAACTGCTTAAATTATGCTAATGTTATTGGAAAAATTCCCTCTCTTATTTGTCTGATTAAAACCGATTTGAGTAAGTCAACCATGAAAAATTTTGTTTTGAAAACAGCAAAAAAATCAACGCGACCGTGTAAATTTTGAAGAAAATAATAGATAGCACAAGATCCATTAAAACAATAACATGTATAAATAAATAGTTTTGTTCATAATCAGAAAATATTCCTAAAGCAATATTATGAAATATCACATTTCATCATTACAGCCTATACAGTCCACTGCTGGACATAGGCCTCCACAAGTTTACGCCAAAAATAACGTGAACTCATGTGTTTTGGCCATAGTCACCACGCTGGGCAGGCGGGTTGGTGACCGTAAGGCTGGCTTTGTCGCACCGAAGACTCTGCTGCCCGTCTTCGGTCTGTGTATTTCAAAGCCAGCAGTTTGATGTTTATCCCGCCACCGGTCGGCTTTTTAAGTTCCATGGTGGTAGCGGAACTGTGTTATCCCTTAGTCGCCTCTTACGACACCCACGGGAAGAGAGGGGGTTGCTAAATTCTTTAATACCGTAGCCACACAGTACATGAATATAATTAAATTAATTTGATGTGAAATATCACATTTATGTTTGAAGAAAAATACTTTGTAGATAGTATCTAAACTGTAGCAGTTTTACGATAATATTTTAATAAACAGAATTCTGATAAAAACTGATTAACCGGACGCTACGAAGTTTTGTCAAAATTTATCTGACACCATTACTTGCTTCTACGTTATGTATATTTTGCTCGTACAATAATAATGTACAATTTTCAACTTATTTGATATTAATTTCATTAAGTTAAATTCTAATAACAACTAGCTCTCACTCCGGTTTTATAAACTTATTAATAACTATCAAACCAAGCGTAAATAAATCAATAAACTGTGCTGATCAAGATTCGCTTGAAAATACCAATGTGCAAAATGCCGGATATCGTAATTTATCGAAACATTTTTTTTTTTGCTATTGCTTCGTAAGTCACTTACCCACTTAAAGGGGTGGTTTAACTCAGTAGACGAAAAAGGAAATTATGCAGTCCATAACTTGACTTTATTACACGAAACTTCAAGCAGTTTAACTTCGTGAATGACGAACGTTGGTTACGAGATTTAAATGCAATTTATGGATTAAGTTAGTTTGTTGTTGAAAGTTTCGTACGGATATTGGACATGCAAATCAAGAAAAAAAAAACGAATGTGCTTTAGAGCACACGACTGAAGTAAAACTTCTTTAGCAATAGGGCTGCACTGTGTTTTAGATATACAAAACGTAACTGACTGTGAGAGAAAAAGAGAAAGAAACTTTGTTCTCGCACCTCTCACTCCTGCTCCATTCGTCTCGAACGATCACACTTTACGTAACACTCTCGTCACGCATTCACCAACTTGCTCTTCAAGTCAAGCGTGCGTAAAGTAGTTTTACTTCAAAAACTTCGACTAGTTCAACGATTGGCCTACGATACAAGTATATACAAAAACCTATATACATAGCCTTAAAATAATAACGTAAAAGCGCTGGCTCTCGTAACTACGGTTATTGTACCTAGAGTTGATTTACGCTAAGTCCTCATATAACAAAAGGAGCACGTTTCATCCAAGCCTATAAGATATCAGGTAGGTACTCGAAATTTCATAAGTGAGCAAACCAAGGAAAATTATTTTTCTTTTATTACAACAAATATGATAATAATATAGTATACTGAAACAATGTCGAATTTTTAAAAACGAAAAAGAATAGATTGATTAAAGTAAAATATGGAAACGATTTCTTTTGCATATTTTTTTACCTACCTAGTGAACCGATTTTAATGTTTTTTTTTTTTTTAAATGAAAGCTTGTGTTTGTTACGTGATCCAATTTAAATTTGATCGAGGTCTATTATGTATTTTTTTAAGTTATCTGTAATAAAGCGAATTAAATTTATTATTTTTTCGACCACGTCAGTCAGTAAGTTCAGCCTATTGCAGTGCACTGCTGGACATAGACTGCTTGCCAAGAAGCCGTCTCCACTCCATGATCTACCTTTTTATTATTATTTGTCAATATAATGTGGTCAGTTTTTTTTTTTGTTCACGAGAAAATACAATTATATTACCTACATTTGTCAACCGTTCTGTAAAAGTGGTTTGAGAGGTCGCTCGGATGACTCCCACTCGGGGTATCTACCTCGAAGTATTTATATTTACACAAATATCTGTTCCTAGTCTGTATGACCAGTCCTTGCTAATAAAAAAATCGAAGGTATAACTACGTAATAAAAAGCTTAATAAGCGTCTTGTAATTTAATAGTTAGCGAAGGAATATCACTAAAAAAAACAGTTGAATTCCATTATTAACCCCTTTTTTGTTTTGCTTCAAAAGGCACAATTATACTTTTTTGGGACAACTTTTACAATTGTTTTAATTATAACCCAAAAATATTTTCAACAACGTTCTTTCGTAAATTAGATGCATAATTAATCCAATGTTAAAACCACAAACCAGGTCAAGAGATAACTTTTCGCGACGACCATTTCTGATTCTAAAAATGCTTCCAAACGGGCAGTTTGGGTTATGAAAATTTACTCTGGTAATCTCGAATAACTGACAAATTATTAGTGTAGTATATAAAAAATAAAAGTCATTTTGCTGTTTCACTTGTTTTTTTTTGTCCGCTTGGAATTTAATTTTTCAACACTCCAACACAACCAACACCAACCAACCACATCAATTTTACTTATTTGACAGCTTTCAAATCGTATTAACTCCTGCCTAATAATATTTGTTTAATAATTTTAAAACATCGAAATATTAAAATAAGCGATGAAGTTAAACTATTGTAAAAAACACACGCCTATAATAAAACAAATATTTTATATAGTACAAATTGCATGGCCAACTAAGAGCCCGTGGACGTGGTGAAATATAATAAAAAATAAATATTTAAAATAATTTTCTAATATAAAAATATTGTTCTGGACTAAGTCTAGAACTAAGTGTGACCTTCGTCCAGTGTTTATAATCACCTTGATGAAATAAATAATTTCATTTCATTTCGAAGAAGGAAAGCGAGAGCGAATCAGAACTCGTTACCCTTTGTATATTAGACAAATTGTATTTTTTTATCAAAAACTTTTTTTCAAAGAGATTATATTTTATACCACTAGGGTAAACTAGCACATGTTCTGCATTTATCAATGCCGTAACCACAGCCTGAAAAAAAATGGTCCTTCCTCTGCTGTCAATACACCGCCTCTTTGAGCTCTGGCAACTTCTCAGCACAAGAACATAACACGACTTAAGAGCACTATTAATTGCTTATTATCTATAAGGTTAAGATACTTCTCCAGTCAGCCTATAATTATTATTTTTTTAATATTTCTTGATATGCACTTTCCATGATCTATTTACTATAAATCGTATTGTGATTATTTTAAGACTTCTTCCAATGGGCAACCATCGTAAACCATATCACAAACGGCGTTCGTCTTGCATTTTCAGCAAGTCTGTATGATAACCGTTTTTCCGCAATAGAAAAGAATTATAATACCATTACTCCCTTTATTACTTTTTACTGTTTCTTATTTTTGCTAGGCTTTACATGGACGACGACGTGGGTGAAAAGTTACTTATACAGCTAAAAACAACTTACATAGCTCAAAAAAACATTTTTTTTAATTAAATTTATATTAAGACTAGCTGTGCCCGCGGCTTCGCCCGCGTTGAAATCAGTGTGTCACAAAGTTTTCCCGGCAGACTTCCAGTGAAACTCTCATCAAAATCAGCTTAGCCGTTCCGTAAACCTTCCTCTTGAAGCCCTCTCTCCATAGGTGAAACCGCATGAAAATCCATTCGGTAGATTTTGACGGAATCGATTACATACACTTTTGCGGACTTTGTTTTATAATACACTAACTGTTGCCCGCGACTACATCCGCGTAGTTATGAAGATATGCATTACTATTAAGATGTTTAACCCAAATTTTTTTTTATTTCAGTCACTTGAAATGCTTCTCACACTGAGTAATTTTTTAAAAGGCAAAATGCAGTATAATTTAAGTTATTTTTATAAAAACTCTCTATACACCACATTTTTAATATGTACGATTTTATTTTTGTGTTACCCACACATTAGGAATTCTAAACATTTTAAATATCATATCAAAAATTGACCGCTCCAGCGGGATTCGAACCCGCGTCTCCGACTGACCGTGTCGGCGCTCTAGCCAATTAAGCTATGGAACGATGTACCCGCTAGAGCGAAATTTTTGATATGATGATTTTTTATTTTCGGTTTAAGCGAACCGTGGCGCCGTCTATAGTGAGTTCTTTACAGAGACCCGTAACTATTCAAAGTTTCATATTACAATGAAAATCTTTGACAGGAGACGACACCATGCTATTTTTAATATGTACGATTTTATTTTTGTGTTACCCACACATTAGGAATTCTAAACATTTTTAAATATCATATCAAATTCATATCATATCAAATTCATATCATATCAAATAATATTATATCATATCAAATTTTGGTCGGTGGACTCACGTCTGCATTAGGGATACTAAGATAGAATAATTAGGTCTCTTAGTGTAAGCTGCAGTAGTGTAACAAGTAAACGATCAGTAATAAAACTAAAATCGGAATAACAAAAGCATGGGCACTTTAAGCCTGTGGACATAACTTTATTTATAAAAAAAAAAAAAAAAAATATCATATCAAAAATTGACCGCTCCAGCGGGATTCGAACCCGCGTCTCCGACTGACCGTGTCGGCGCTCTAGCCAATTAAGCTATGGAACGATGTACCCGCTAGAGCGAAATTTTTGATATGATGATTTTTTATTTTCGGTTTAAGCGAACCGTGGCGCCGTCTATAGTGAGTTCTTTACAGAGACCCGTAACTATTCAAAGTTTCATATTACAATGAAAATCTTTGACAGGAGACGACACCATGCTATTTTTAATATGTACGATTTTATTTTTGTGTTACCCACACATTAGGAATTCTAAACATTTTTAAATATCATATCAAAAATTGACCGCTCCAGCGGGATTCGAACCCGCGTCTCCGACTGACCGTGTCGGCGCTCTAGCCAATTAAGCTATGGAACGATGTACCCGCTAGAGCGAAATTTTTGATATGATGATTTTTTGTTTTCGGTTTAAGTGAACCGTGGCGCCGTCTATAGTGAGTTCTTTAGAGAGACCCGTAACTATTCAAAGTTTCATATTACAATGAAAATCTTTGACAGGAGACGACACCATGCTATTTTTAATATGTACGATTTTATTTTTGTGTTACCCACACATTAGGAATTCTAAACATTTTTAAATATCATATCAAAAATTGACCGCTCCAGCGGGATTCGAACCCGCGTCTCCGACTGACCGTGTCGGCGCTCTAGCCAATTAAGCTATGGAACGATGTACCCGCTAGAGCGAAATTTTTGATATGATGATTTTTTATTTTCGGTTTAAGCGAACCGTGGCGCCGTCTATAGTGAGTTCTTTACAGAGACCCGTAACTATTCAAAGTTTCATATTACAATGAAAATCTTTGACAGGAGACGACACCATGCTATTTTTAATATGTACGATTTTATTTTTGTGTTACCCACACATTAGGAATTCTAAACATTTTTAAATATCATATCAAAAATTGACCGCTCCAGCGGGATTCGAACCCGCGTCTCCGACTGACCGTGTCGGCGCTCTAGCCAATTAAGCTATGGAACGATGTACCCGCTAGAGCAAAATTTTTGATATGATGATTTTTTATTTTCGGTTTAAGCGAACCGTGGCGCCGTCTATAGTGAGTTCTTTACAGAGACCCGTAACTATTCAAAGTTTCATATTAATTAAAATTTAACCACATTTTTAGTTCCATTTTCAGGCTGCAATATAAATAACCTATCAGGTGAACTTATAGCTGCTGTATATGTTTCATACAAACTATCAACCCCAATCGAACCCCCTTAGTGGTGGAATATCGCAAAATCCGTTCTTAGCGAACTTTTACTAATTATAATCCACCTCCCTGCTAAATTTCATCTTTGTCCATCCTGGATGGATGGACCATGCAGCGGTTTTTGAGTTCTCGTGATGAGTGAGTCAGTGACCTTTCTCTTTTATATATATACATTACGATGCATTATTTGGACACCTTCCTCATCATCTATAGAGCATACAAATTAAATATCAAGTCTCTTACTTCAAACACATAGGACTTTCATACAAATTTCCAACCCCCGTTTTATCCCTTTAGGTGTCGAATTTCGTAAAATCTGTTTTTAGCGGATGTCTACACCCTATAAGGAACCTACCTACCTACTAAATTTCAAGTTTGTAGCTGTTATAGTTTCGGAGATTGCGTGATGAGTGAGTCAACCTACCATCCTCTGTTTTAACCCCAAAAGGGAGTATATTTCTAAAAATACATTATTCGGTCACCTTCTCGCCATTTAAAGAGCATAAATTTTAAAATTTCAAGTCTCTTACTTCTAAAACATAGGACTTTCATACAAACTTCCAACCCCCGCTTTACCCCCTTTGGGGTCGAGTTTCGTAAAATCCATTCTTAGCGGTAGTTTACGCCTTATAAGGAGCCTACCTGCTAAGTTTCAAGTTTTTGGTTGTTATAGTTTCGGAGATTTCGTAATGAGTGAGTCAACCTACCATCCCCCGTTTTAACCCCAAAAGGAAGTTGATTTCTAAAGATACATTATTTGGACACCTTCTCACTATCTATAAAGCATACATTTTAAATTTCAAGTCTCTTACTTCAAAAACATAAGACTTTCATACAAACTTTCAACCCCCTTTTTATCCCCTGAGGGGTGGAATTTCATAAAATCCGTTCTTAGCGGATGTCTACGACCTATAAGGAGCCTATCTGCCAAATTTCAAGTTTTTAGGTGTTATAGTTTCGGAGATTTCGTGATGAGTGAGTCAACCTACCATCCCCCGTTTTAACCCCAAAAGGGAGTTGATTTCGAAAGATACATTATTTGGACACCTTCTCACTATCTATAAAGCATACATTTTAAATTTCAAGTCTCTTACTTCAAAAACATAGGACTTTCATAGAAACTTCCAACCCCTGTTTTATCCCCTTAGGGGGTCGAATTTCGTAAAATCCATTCTCAGCGAATGTTTACGACCTATAAGGAATCTACTTGCCAAGTTTCAAGTTTATAGGTGTTATAGTTTCGCAGATTTCGTGATCAGTGAGTCAACCTACCATCCCCTGTTTTAACCCCAAAAGGGAGTTGATTTCTAAAGATACATAATTTGGACATCTTCTCACCATCTACAGAGCATATATTTTAAATTTCAAGCCTCTTACTTCAAAAACATAGGACTTTCATACAAACTTTCAACCCCCCTTTTATCCCCTGAGGGGTGGAATTTCATAAAATCCGTTCTTAGCGGATGTCTACGACCTATAAGGAGCCTATCTGCCAAATTTCAAGTTTATAGGTGTTATAGTTTCGGAGATTTTGTGATGTGTGAGTCAACCTACCATCCCCCGTTTTAACCCCAAAAGGGAGTTAATTCCTAAAGATATATTATTTGGACACCTTCTCATCATCTATAGAGCATACATTTTAAATTTCAACTCTCTTACTTCAAAAACATAGAACTTTCATACAAACTTGCAACCCCCGTTTCACCCCCTTAGGGGTCGAGTTTCGTAAAATCCGTTCTTAGCGGATGTCTACGTCCTATAAGGAGCCTACTTGCCAAATTTCAAGTTTGTAGGTGTTATAGTTTCGGAGATTTCGTGATGAGTGAGTGACCTTTCGCTTTTATATATATTATAGATTATAGATAGATATTCTAACGTATACTACATCAGAGCTCAAATCACGTTTAACATTATACAAATGCAAAAAGTAGAATAAAACAAACGTAACTACATCGTAGTAGTAATAATTTCGTTTCAAAACGATCCAACATTGAATCATAGAGGACGTTCTGCTATTATGAAGTGTGAACTTGGTCCACACCCATACATCTTACAACTAGGAAATTGTCTTCCATATACGGATGCTCTAATCATGATAATGGGTGCGTTCGAGATGGCAGTAAATATTGATAGCATACGGGCCATAACCTTTAGATTGCTTGAAGCGAGTACGTAATTCGTCCTTACAACAGCATTATTCTAGAAAAAGGTTCTTATATGATAAATAAAGCAAATAAATATTTGATACCTTTAAACCTTTTGCTTAAGTGTCGTAAATTTTATTAGAAGGGCGTTTGCTGAATGTTACGGTTCGTGGAATGGACGATTCTTTATCACTTTTAAAATGTCATAGGTTGAATTAGGAGCAACAGTTTTAATCCATTAGATCGTCTCGAGCTAATAAAATATTGCACTATAAATATTACAAATCTCCTGACATTTAACTGGTATACATTATTGTTTTCTTACTAATAGAGTTTCAACTGAGTGTATCAATAATTTATTATCAGGTAAATAAGTGCTTGTTGTGTACTTGCTATGTGGCAACGGCAGTGTAGAATAAAGCCACCCCCTCTCTTCCCGTGGGTGTCGTAAGAAGCGAATAAGGGCTAACGAAATTCTACTACATCCTTGGAACTATTAAAGCCGACGGAAGGCGCACAGCAGCGTCTTCGGTGCCATAAAGCCAGCATTGCAGTCACCAAGCCTGCCCAGCATGGTGATTCAGTTCCCGGAAGCCCTACTATTCCAGGCTACGTTTAAGTAGAACGAAAGTAACCGGCATAGCCTACAGAATTAGCAAGTTGAAGTGGCAGTGTTCTAGTCGCCTGTGTCGCAGAACCGATGGCGCCTGGAGCAGACGTGTCTTGGAGTGCAGAACGCGTCTTGGTAAACGCAGTGTGAGACGTCCTCTGGCCCACTGGACACACGATCTATGTAAGATTGCCGGTGGAGGCTGGATGAGTATTGCGGAAAACCGGACCTTTGGCGCGAACTTGGGGAGGCCTACGTCTAGCGGTGGACTGCAATATGCAGATGTGATGATATGGTGAGGTAAATAGGTAGATTTATTCATTTCTCTCTTTTTGAAAATATTGAAATTTGGCAAAGAAACTGTATTTAATAAAATATCGGCAGCATATTACGACTTACGATGTGTGTCATTGACACGTACTTTGGCGTTGTGAATACGATGTTTGACGAATATTTAAATATAAACGACTTATGTTACAAAATAAGATAGTGGTAGCAAGAAATTCGTACTAAAATGTTAATCGCAATAATTATAAAAAAAAAATAACAAGTTTACTTAATTTTATTAAAGTATGGAGTGATAAAAATATCTTGTTAAAAATTTGGAGCAACTCTATTTGGAAAATACCTCGGCCTTACATAAGATAAGAGTCAAATAATACCGCTAGAAAGCCGTTTTATTTAGCTGTGATCTTCTGTAAGGTCGAGGTACTTCCCCAGTCGGGTTTCTCCAGATTTTGAAAAGGATATTTTCTGCTTTGCCCTACTTCAGTTAAAGGTTAAGATTGGCGAATCATCAAATAGTAACGCAGCAGCACATGGTATTTTAATGTTAAATAATTGTAAATAATCGTACGTATAGAAAACATATGAATAATATATTAATATATCTTACTTTCAAAACATTTTTGATATATTCAAAAATGTTTAGAATTCCTAATGTGTAGGTAACACAAAAATAAAATCGTAGATATCTTACTTTCATTAACCTGCATTTCATTAATTGCCGTAGGTGAGCGAAATGTACACATGACGCTTTTTGCGTGACGTACTTATGTACAAGTTTGTCGTGCTATCACACGTGGCGTTAGTTTATTATAGATAAATATGTTCGATGAAATGAAAGTATTTTATGATGCGTAATGTGTTGCGTTTTATCGTGAGAGAATTAATGCGACTATGTAGTTGTAGATTGACAAAGACACAATTTTTAAATGCGTCCTATTAATATTATAAATGGTATACGATATATACTAGTACATTCTCAGTAAGTACGGCCAAAGAATGGAACTCTCTACCAGCGTCTGTGTTTCCGGAAAACTTTAACCTGGGGATCTTTAAGTCGCGAGTGAATAAGTTACTTCTAGGTAAGCGTGCTGCATCTTAGACCGCATTTTCACTTAAAATCAGGTAAAATAGTGGTCAAACGCAAGCCTATCATAATATATATATATATAAAAAAAAGTTATCGTATGTTTGTTGCTTTTTAACGTAAAAACTACTAAACTAATTGTACTGAAAATGCTAGTAATAACTGGACATCCAGAATAACACATAATTATGATCAAAGGCTACTTTTTATATCGATATTTTCACGGACCCGAAACATTACGCGAGTCGCAGCTCGTAATTGATATTTTTGTTTTACATCATTTTTCCTCATTTACTCACTTAAAACTTTATCCTTGATATAGTGACCATCGACGTTAAAAAGTAGAATAAAAAAAGCAAGCCAACATTACTTAACTTGAACGTGTATGTAGTAAACCTATAATTGTGTTTGCTCGCAACCGAAAAAAAATAGAGTTCAATTACATCGACAATACAACATAAATAGACGAAAGATTAGTCAAGTAATGCGGGTTATCAAAGACTCAAAAACTATTTATCTCGATCAAATTTATATGCGATAGCAGGAGTATCAGCTTTTGATGAAATAAAGAATCATCAAAATCGGTATACCTTTTTTTTTTGATATCGCAGGGTAACCCATTTACGGGTGATATCCAGGATGCCCGGGTAGGCATTCCTAGACCGTATGTCGGCCTAGCACTTGGGGTGCACTACCGACCAAAACCCCTGCGGGAGCCTTCAGCCGCTTTAATTGGAGGGTCCCGGATCTGCAGGCAACAGGATCCCTCCAGCGACAGGCTGGCCTCGGCGAAAAGACCAGACTTCTCCTCCATGGGACTGTCCGGCTCACCTCTGAACAATCCCGACGACGCCATATCTAGCAGGACCGGGTTCCCATCCCGGCCCGACATGGGCACAGGGGCGTTACTGGAAACGCATAAAATCGGTATACCTACCTAGTGAAAAGTTATACATTATAATACAACGTAGGTCAACAAAAAAAATAGTCAAGCAAATACAACCAATTAAATTTAAATGAGACCACGTGACACGCACCACCTTTCAATTAAAAAAAGAATCATCGCAATCGGCTTATCCAGTAAAAAGTTCCGAGTAACACACATGAAAAAAAAAATACATTCGAATTGAGAAACTCCTCCTTTTTTGGAAGTCGGTTAAAAAGCAAGCCAACACAGTATATAGGTTACCTTTAACTAATCGTTGGTTGGGTTCGTATACAAACGATTAATAACTAATGTTGAGGTTTTTTTTTTTTTTTTATGACAAATAGGCAGGCATTTGACCACAATCTCACCTGATGTTAAGTGACGATGTGGTCGAAGGTGGAGCATGCCTGCCTAATAACAGCCTATTCACTCTGGCCTTGAAGGCACCCAGATTGTATCGTTCGGGAAACACAGACGCGGGCAACGAGTTCCATTCCTTAGCTGTGCGCATCAGAAAAGTAGAGCCAAAGCGTTTTGTGCGCGTAGGTGGCATATCGACGACATAAGGATGGAACGATCGACCGCGCCTAGTGTCCCGATGGCGGAAGGTTGTTGGGGGAATTAGATCGTGTAATTCCTTCGCACACTCACCGAAATATATTTTGTAGAACACCGACAGACGAGCTACCCTACGCCGATGATCGAGACTCTGCAACTTGGTGTCTGTCAGAGTAGGGTCACCTATGAGTCTCTTAGCTCGTTTTTCCACCGAGTCCAAAGTTGCCAAAGTTGCCAGTTGGTATTTGTATTTTTTATTTTATTTGTATTTGTAGGTTACCTGTATCGTTGTATCAATGTGAAAGGTTAACGACCTATTGTTAAAATATTAAATTCAAAGGGGATAATATCAACGTAGATTGGTTTACAATTCTAATAAATATAATATTATAAATTATAAAAATAAATAGTTAAGCTATATTTAACAGATAAATTACATTAAACTAAAAAAAAAAAAGAAAACCTTAAGTATATATATACACATAATATAATAACTAAAAAATATTATTAAAAGGAGTCCCTTTAGGCAAGGTTCCGAAGATACTGGCAGCGTTCCCCCTTTGAATAGCTAGACTAATTCTTTGTCCGAAGTAGCTGCCAGCTCTTCGGTCTCCTGTGACGTCGACTAACCTTTTTGCTATTTCCTTAAATAGTGTTTTAGCACTAGGACCCCACGGACCAAGGGTCTCGACACCGAATGGGACAAAATCATATTCGGAGCCTAGACCCCTGTATTTGTCTACTTTTGTTTTTTCAGCCGCTTCACAAGCCGCACCAGCTCTGTTGTTTGTTCCATGTAGATGGGAAGGGGCTAGCGTGTCTGAACAGGTTGCATCCCATACCAGCACCCGACCCATCTTCCATGGAATCAAACTCATACCGTCCGGTCTCTTGCCATCGTCTCTTACAATACCAGTCGGCTCAAGTAGACTTGGCACGTTTACGGTGGCAAGGGACCGACGTATGATATAGTTAAGTGCGGCATGTCTCGAGAAGCGGCCTGCACTTTTTAGGCATGACAGACCGTGATGTCCTAGCTTATCGACATCACTGCCACAGGGACATTTATGAGGAGCGCAGACCGGAACCCCAAGCCGTAGACAGGTTGCGATTCGGAGCGTGTCAGGCTCAAGAAATGTTCCTGTATTTGTTGAAGGGTACGCGTGAAGCCAGTAGCCGGCCTCTTGCGTACCCACGGCCAAAAGCCTAGCACGCGCCGAGCCTGTACTACAGCTTAAAAGATTGTCATAAGTCAATTTGCAGTTTATGTCGTCCCAGCTCCTCTGTGAATTTGGAGAAACTGGAAAATTTTGACCTGGGCATGCAATTAAGAAAGCGTTTCTAGCTTCTTCCAAACCAGCAATCTCAAAGTTTGAAGGGGATGCCCTTAAAATTTTACTTATGAGATTTGCTGAACTATGGACAGAAGATAGAAAAGCTGGTAAAGCGACACTGGAAATTTTGCGAATCCCTAAACCACCATAACGGATAGGTAGGGATGCTTGGGTCCAAGATTGCTCGTTCATTTGCATAGATTATAACAGTAGCCTTACATTTTGTAGTCTATATAAATAAATCATAATATGTATTAGTACGCTAAGGTTAGTGGGATGTTTGCCTCCCTTTTAGAAAAAATCTCACAATTACTCCGCATAAATTATAATGAGTATCATTTTTTTTTTTCATTTTATATATAAATAATTGCTCTACCGGCATCCAAAACTAAAAAAATTATCATTGCTTTTTTTGTAAATTAATTAGTTATCAAAATTATATATATTATGACGGGTTTAATTTTGAAACAACGTCAACATGATAGACGGTCGGTATTTTTTTTTGTTCAATTTCGGGCTATTTTTAACCGACTTCCAAAAAAGGAGGAGGTTCTCAATTCGACTGTATTTTTTTTTTTTATGTATGTTACATCAGAACTTTTGACCGGGTAGACCGATTTCGACAAATTTTGTTTTAATCGAAAGGTGGTGTGTGCCAATTAGTCCCATTTAAATTTATTTGAGATCTAACAACTACTTTTCGAGTTATATCTGATAATGCGTTTTTACTTGACGCTTTTTTCGTCGACCTACGTTGTATTATACCGCATAACTTTCTACTGGATGTACCGATTTTGATAATTCTTTTTTTGTTGGAAAGGGGATATCCCTAGTTTGGTACCATGATAAGGAAACCAGGATCTGATGATGGGATCCCAGAGAAATCGAGGGAAACTCTCGAAAATCCGCAATAACTTTTTACTGGGTGTACCGATTTTAATAATTTTTAATTCAATCGAAAGCTGATGTTTGTCATGTGGTCACAGATAAATTTTATTGAGATCTGATAACTACTTTTTGAGTAATCTTTAATAACGCGTAGTTACTTGACAAGTTTTTGTCGATCTACGTTGTATTACTCGTCGATGTAATTGAAGTCGGTTTTTTTTTCGTTTGCGAGCAAACACAATTATTTTCCTCAAATCAACGCGGGTGAAACCGCGGTGCCCAGCTAGTATTAATTACTACTGATGTATATTTTTCTTTAAAAAAAGAAGGCCCTTTCTGTCTCATCACATCATCACAGCAGCCTTTCGCAGTCCACTGCTAAACATAGGCCTCCACAAGTTCACGCCAAAAATGGCGTGAACTCATGTGTTTTGCTCATAGTCACCGCACTGGGCAGGCGGGTTAGTAACCGCAGGGCTGGCTTTGTCGCACCGAAGACGCTGCTGCTTGTTATCCCGCCATCGGTCGGTCGGCTTTTTAAATTCCAAGGTAGTAGTGGAACTGTGTTATCCCTTAGTCGCCTCTTACGAAACCCACGGGAAGAGAGGGAGTGGCTATATTCTTTGATGCCGCAACCACACAGTAACATTTCTGTCTATTAAACATCTACTCATGGCTGCCTCCTAACCGTGTCACAGTAAACAATGAGTAAACTAAATGTAAATTTGGTAAAATGTACTTAGGTAAAATACCTACATCAATGGTTTTTAGAAATGTTTTGCATTGCATATGACTGAGGGTGGTTTTAAAACAAACAAATGAACTCTCTATCCATATAATATCACAAGTTTTACGATTTAAATTCAAGTCTTATATCATTCATTGACGATTGAAAAATGTTGATTGTATTGTTACTTTAACTTGTTAAGTGCGTTATATTTTGTTATTGTGAGTATACGATTTCGAATGCCGGTGAGCGGGTAATTTGACAATAATTTTTGTCACACCGTTAAATTCTAATTAATTAATTATTACTTTTAGTTAAGATTCTTTTGTATTTTAAAATCTTTTATATAAAAAAAAAAAAAAATAATAATTAAGAAAATGTTTAGTGCACTTTTCCTATTTTATACTCTTAAAAATAAAATAAATTTTGAATAAATAAATACTTAAAAGTGTCTAAAATTAGAAAGTTAGTTGTATCGTCCGAATACTTAAATTTTGAGGTGAAACATCTTTAGGCGCATGAGGGTACAATTTTTACGGATGAAACGGCAACGTTTTTGTCGATGGCGTTGGAACGGAAATCTAAAGCTTTAGATTTGTATAACTATAAACGAGACTTAAAAATTAGTTTGCCAAAGAATTTTCACTTCTGACATGTGTACTTTGTACGCACGCACTTTTTTACATGCTTGTACAGTGTCCTACTACGGCAATAAGTGCAGATTTTAAGCATTAAAATAGACAATATTAATAACAACCGCTTTTGTGTAGTGGTTTATATATGCCTACCCTTAAAACAAAGGTAGTCGCATTCTCGTGGGTGTCGTCATCGTTCCTCGAAGAGCACGTAAACTGCCCACTTGTTATATCATGGATACCTTATTATCGTTGCTAATAGCACAAATATATTCGCCTACTCGCAGTGGAACATGTGGTGAATTAAACTCAAATCCCACTACCGATCTTAATGGAGAAGGAGTTTTAAGCCAGAACTGTGATGTAAAAAGCTGAGTCAACCATAAAATATTAACAGAAGACTGCTATAATGGTCAGTGAACGTCTGAATTTCAGAAAGTTTGTACTGCAATGCGTATTCACGATAATTGTAGCATTTTCGCATTTTCTTTAGGGAAAAAGTAGCTGATTTAGCGATATCTTTACAGTTATGAGTTTTTTCGTAATTAGATTGATATTCTTAATATCTTTACCACAAACGCGATCCCATTTGGTGTAGTTGTAAGTTATATGCGTATACATTTCGGCGATACATTTTTGTATATGTATATAAGACTAGCTGTGCCCGCGACTTCGTCCGCTTGGTATTTAACAAAAAAGTTAGTGGTCACAGTTCGCAGTTACAAAATAAATAAATTTCTAAAATAAAAATAGCCTAAGCTACTTGAAGTCCCGTCAAAATCGGTCCGCCCATTTTAGAGATTAGCTGGAACAAACAGACTGACAAAATTATAAAAAATGTTATTTTGGTATATGTACGGTGTATATATCCATATGCATTTGGTAAAAAGCGGTTATTTTAATATTACAAACAGACTCCAATTTTATTTATTTGTATAGATAGACAGATAAATGGATAAAAATATAGATTTTTCCCAGTCTAACTAGACGATGTATATAAAGTTTAATTCGATACGCGTATAAAATTTTTAAGATTATTGCTTGCAGTGGTTTCCTTGCCGCAACGAAGACTAACTTTAAAGTTATTCGTAACATGAGCTTGTAATCTATTCTTGTCGTATTCTGGTGTGCGCAAATTGAAATACTACCAGTAAATCTACATTATACCAGTGTGTTATAAAAGTTTCAAACGAGAAATAAAATAATACTATAATAATATAATGGGTTGTCTGGAAGAAATGGCTAATTAGCCATAAGTCCGTCCATTGTACTTCACTGTCTGTAACTATCTTTATGCTTCGTTTGTAATATATTTGTGGTGTATATTAAAGTATAAAATAAATAAATAAATAATAATACTACAAAAATAGAGAGAAAAAAAATAAAAAAATGTGTATGACTGACTACACGGTAGAACTATTTTTTTATAGAGAAAATAAGCTTTAGTTCGTAATTCGAATGCAATGTTGAAAATAATACGCCTCAACGCTTGAAAATTAAAATTTAAATAAAAAAAGGCATGGGCACTCAAGAGCCTATGGATGTTAAAATTTAAATTAAAAAAAAAAACTATTTTTTTAGTAAGTTCCTGTGCTTCAAATTACATTTTTGGTACTTTGAATATTTTACACATTATGTTTTTGTAAAATAATGTTAAAGCTTTATACACACTTCAGCCTATCGCAGTCCACTGCTGGACATAGGCCTCCCCCAGTTCGCGCCACACATCCCGGTCTTCCGCAATCCTCATCCAGCCTACACCGGCAATTTTACGTAGATCGTCGGTCCAACGGGCCGGAGGACGTCCCACACTGCGTTTGCCAAGACGCGGTCTCCACTCTAGGACCCGTCTACTCCAACGGCCATCGGTCCTGCGACACAGATGACCAGCCCACTGCCACTTCAACTTGCTAATTCTGTGGGCTATGTCGGTTACCTTCGTTCTCTCGCGGATAGTCTCATTTCTAATCCTGTCTTTGAGAGAGACCCCAAGCATAGCCCGTTCCATTGCACGTTGAGCGACTTTAAACTTGTGGACCAGTCCCTTGGTCAGTGTCCACGTCTCGGCTCCGTATGTTAAAGCAGGCAGGAAGCTTTATAGAGATACACCAACTCAGCGCCAAGACCTACAGGTTGGAGATACGACGTACAGGGGAGTTGCTAGCTTCAGATATCTTGATTGCACGATAACTGACTCACATTCCAGATAAGACCTATACTGATGTATGGCTGTGAAGCCTGAACTCTAACCCAGAATGAAGAACGTAACCTTTTAGTCACCGAACGAAAGCTTCTTAGGAAGATCTTTGGTCCTACCAAACGAAAGGATGGAAGCTGGGGAGTCCGAAAGAACGCCGAATTAGAAAAACTTATGGCCGACCCAAATATACTTGGAGAAATTAAAGCACAACGCCTCCGTTGGCTTGGTCATGTATAACGAATGGGTGAGGAACGAGGACTTAGGAAGGCTTACATGGGCCGACCATCGGGCCGACACCCGGTTGGACGACCTAAGTATCGCTGGCGTGATAGAGTTGAGGTGGACCTGTGCGCGTTACAAGCCAATAATAATCGGCAAGAGACCACTAAGGACCAGGCATGATGGAGAGTTCTCGTCTCGGAGGCCAAGACCCACTTTGGGGTTTCAGCGCCAAAGGAGTAGTAGTAGTAAAATAATATACTGTAAATGGTATTCGTTTAATAAGATGGTCATTATTCTTCTGGATATTATAAACTTCATCATCATCATTTCAGCTTATCACAATCCACTGCTGGACATAGGCCTCCACAAGTTCGCGTCAAACATTGTATGAATTCACGTTAGTTTATACCATTATAAGCTTAATTTCAAATATTTATTTGATTTAAGTAGAAAAACTAAAGATCCATATGTGAAAAGCGATAAAGGTCTGATTTTAGAAATGTAATTTTAATTCATGAAATTAGAATTGCTCAAAATTGAAAGACTTCATAACTACTCAATTGATTAATTTAATTTTGCAAGCATGTCACTTATTAATACTACTTTTGAACTAAAAGAAATATTTAAATTAGATGATGCTTATCCTAAAATGCTAATATTTTCTTCGTGAACCAAAATTTTCATATACCTTGGATCTGATAATTCGATTTATGTTAAGTTGTAATTTTTTTTACTACATTTCAAAGGTAAGTCCTTAGTTATATCTTTATCTCTATCGCTGACATATCAACATCATATGATAGACAAGGACAGATAATGTTTGATTAAGACTTTGTATTTTGATGAAATGTCACTTTTTTAATGTACCTATAGAATACTTTTTGAGCTAACAATGTTTAAGACATATTAATGTCAATTATTTTGACATTAATTGCAATTACAATAAGACTTGTTAGTAGAAGTATCACCTTTAAGCGATAATTATCTCGTTTGGTTTTAATTATAATCTATAATGCAAACGCAAATGTTTTATAATTATTTAATCAAAACAGAATAATGTGTGGTTATAACAAAGGTCATAAAAAATCGAAAGCAAATTTTTTATTCTAAAAAAATTGTTATGGAGTACCTCAGGAAAGTGTTCTAGGGCCTCTGTTGTTTCTTATATACATAAGCGATTTACTAGATAAATTGGATCATGAGTGTAAATTATTTGATAACGATTCGAAGATAAACATTAAAAGTAGTCATAGACAAAATATTGATAAGGAGTCTCGTATTAGAATCGGCTCGCTTTTTGAAAATAAATCTTTTCAAAACAAAAATTATGCTTTTTCAAACTTATCAAAGTAATATTTTTAATGCAAGTATGTTCTATAATAGCACGAAATTTTCAACTGTAGATTCGACATCTTTAAACGGTTTTATTTAGCTCACCCCGTTTGTTTTATTTTTTTTTATTTATTATTTATTCTTGGGTCAAATTTAGTAATTCAAATTTCACCCTCTTCCTGTCAACCGATTAATCTGAAATTTTGTATACACTTTGGATTTTGATGACAATACAATTATGTTTATTCATTATCATTATAAATTCAAGATGGCCGCCGCTACAAAATGGCGGATAATTTATGTTTTATTAATCCCATCAATATGGGTATCAAATGAAAGGGCTCAACAAGCAGAATACAATATACTATAAAAAATTGAAATCCAAGATGGCGGCCGCTACAAAATGGCGGATAACGTAGGTTTTATCAATCCCATCAATATGGGTATCAAATGAAAGGGCTCAACAAGCAGAATACAATATACTATAAAAAATTGAAATACAAAATGGCGGCCGCTACAAAATGGCGGATAACGTAGGTTTTATCGATCCCATCAATATGGGTATCAAATGAAAGTGCTCAACCAGTATAATCAATGTACTATATAAAATTAAAATCCAAGATGGCGGCCTCTACAAAATGGCGGATAACTTAGGTTTTATCAATCCCATCAACATGGGTATCAAATGAAAGGTCTCAACAAGTAGAATACAATTTACTATGCAAAATTGAAATCTAAGCTGGCCGCCGCTACCAAATGTCTGATAACAATTTTTTATCAATCCCACCAATATGGGTATCAAATAAAAGGGCTTGACAAGAAGAATACAGTGCACTATACAACCTCAATATTTAAGATGGGCCTTGCAATAATGAAGCACTAAATGAATTAAACAGAATGCGAAATAAAAACTAAAAACTAGAAAATAAAAATAGGTAAAAAAACTTTTTAAGTTAAACGGTTTTATGTTAAACACACATTGCAATGTTTAAGATAAATGTACTAAAAACCAAAAAATAATAAAATAGATACAGTCGTGGGAATTATAAACATATGCATAGACTAGACTAAAATAAAATCGTGGGGCACGTCAATTGTCTACAAATTATCGACTTAATGTGCGATAGAAGAATCGTTTAATTCGTCGTTAAAATAGGCAGTTGGCCCGCAGACGGTGAGGAAATTACTTACTATTTTCTTGCTCATGAAAATTCCAATAGTTATACACTCCATGTAAATAAAAGAGATGTTTCAACTAGTTTATCGTTGGACATTCACACTGCTGGCTGGCGAGGAATCGTTTCACTGCTCGTAGTTTGTCTTTAATCGACAAAACATATGATAAAAGTACTGCTCGCTCACCACTATGAAACCCTAAAACTCGCTTATAATCGAGCTTGCTAGCTTGTTTCCACATTCTAGCCCTACTTATCACACGTCCATCGTTGTCGGTTGAACAACTGCCTAATTATAGTGTAACATTACAAAACAAACATTTTAATCAACGATTGTAGACAATTGACGTGCCCCACGGTTTTATTTTAGTCTAGTCTATGCATATGTTTATAATTCCCACGACTGTATCTATTTTATTATTTTTTGGTTTTTAGTACATTTATCTTAAACATTGCAATGTATGTTTAACATAAAACCGTTTAACTTATAAAGTTTTTTTACCTATTTTTTTTTTAAACGACTTCAAAGAATGAGGAGGTTACTCATAAGGAAAGGAGATATCTCAGGTGTGGTACCATGATAAGGAAACCAGGATCTGATGACGGGATCCCATAGAAATCGAGGGAAAGAGGGAAACCCTTGAAAATCCACATAAATGTTTACTGGGTGTACCGATTTTGATGATTTTTAATTTAATCGAAAGCCGATGTTTATCACGTGGTCACATTTAAATTTTGTAACACAACTTTTGTAGTAATCTTTGATAATGCGTATTTACTTGACTATTTTTTCGTGTACCTGCGTTATATTACTTGTCGATGTAATTGTAGTCGGTTTTTTTTGGTTTGCCAGCAAACACAATTATTAGAGATACAAGTGGGCAAGTAAGGCGATTGGAAGGTACACGTGAACGAAATATGTGTGAAACTTGAAGATTATGTCTTCGTCTAAAATGCCTCCGAAATGTAGCAAATTGAGAAAGTGGCAATGCTGACATACCATGCCTATGTTTCATCAAACCTTCGTTATGATGTCATAATGTGGGGAAACTTAATAAACGCAAATAGAATCTTTAAAGTAGAAAAAAAAAATGTTTGAGATCTTTGTGTGGAGCTGGTTACGTGGAAAGCTAGAAGACAATTTTTGAATCTATATATGCCAATATATGCCAATTTAAAAGTTGGCCATATATAAAAATAATGTTTACTGTATTACAATACGAATATATAATTAAATACCAGGCCAAGTAAGGATTTACCACCAGTAATATTCAAGAAAGTATTTTCTAAATTTCTGTTCAATAAATTACATCATAATATTATCGACTACTTGAATGATCAAATTTGACATGTTTTTTTTACAAATTAGTTGTTTTATTCATAGTTTACCATTGACATCATTTATTTGTTTTTTTTATTTGACAATGTATAAATTACAATGTGTGTTAATTACTTGGTATTTCACAAATAATTAAATCGACATGAGATTGCATAAATTATATTTTGTTTTTGTTTTTTTTTTGTCATTTTTTATTATTGACATGATTGACAATACTTTAGTCACGATTTTAGACGCTTGCTACTATACCAAATTATCTGTTATTGAATTTCAATTAATATAATTATACTTATTTATAAAATTTTTATTTTAATTAAGACACAAAATTATTTATTAAACTAATTTTTGCACACCGAAAAAATCAGTAGCGATAGAGTATGTAGGTTAAACATTTTTTTAGACCTGTATACGATATTCTGGCAAAATAAATAAATAAACAAATTATAAATTATGATGAGATAAATCTAAGACATTTTGAAGTATGCAACTATAACAGTATCTCATATTCGTGATAACGCTATAATGCTTATAATCACATCATAAATATGTGATTCGCGTACAAACATACGTGTTGGGCCCGCTACACTCGATGACTTGATTTAGTCAGTACGTGTATTATTTTAACATGCTAATTTAAAATTTACTAACTGATAATAAGGTTCTAATTTCAATACACCTGTCATAAACACGTTTCTTAGTAGACGAATTGACATACCTTTAATTTCTTCAAGGTTTGCGATTTAGTGATAAAAAGTAACACAAGTTTGTCAACTCTCCCCTAACAAATTCCAAGGTCTGTTAAATTAGAATGGACATATAAAAATTCGAATATTTCGCTTTTGTTTAGTATCTGATTTAATATTTCACATAGGTAAGTAATTTGTGTATTTCTGTAAATTGGTTTCTCAGAACCAACTCTAATAATTTATCAAAAATTGCGTTTTAGTTATTTTACTTGCCAATTTTAGTATAGACATGAAAAATTTTCTCCATAAGAATAATTATATGAAAGAGCTCTTAAAACCCTGAAATAACCTTTAATGACAAGAAAATAAATTATTACATTCTTACATTCTTAACAAAGAAATATAACACTTAAAACGGGAAATTAAGTAGATGACAAATTTCTAAATTGTTAGTTGTTACACAAGGAATTATTAATGGTAAATTACTAATAATTTTTAACAAAAAAACCGACTTCAAACAGGAAACTAAAAAGTGAAAAATAAATGTACTTGGTACGAAGTAATTCGTATTTTGATTTAGTTAATCAGAAATGATTAAATAAATATTTTTTAATTTTGAAGTTGGTGCCAAGTAAAACAATAACTACTCTAGTATAGTTGTGTAACTCGTAAGTTGTATTCAGTTTTCTTTCATAATTTGTTTCATTGACTATTAGTTTGAATACTGGTATTATTCTGTTATTGTTTTGATGTATCTAATATTTTTTGTACTTATTTGTTGTGTGTGTGTTGTTTGTATTTGTTATTGTAGTCAGGTTGTTGTAGTATTATTAAAGTGTTATTAAAAAAAAGTCACCATCAATGCTCACAAGCAAGTTAAATAATGACGCAAAACCATGTATTTGTTTCTATTAATTTAACTGATAACGTATATCTATATGTAGGTATTCTTATAGTAAACAATACACTTTATACGTTATCAAAATAAGATCATCTTTATTTATTTTGAGATTAGTTGTTTTTGTTCCAATGTTAATAAATCACATCTACCCAACTAGCTACTGTCTGGCGTTTCAGTCTTAGTAAATTAGTACCATTTTCTTGTATTTTACATTTCCTGTTTTCAAAATCGTAGCTTGATCTATTTTAACATCTAGAGCTCTCAAAATTATATCGACGTCTAATAAAAATCTTTAGACACAATTCTATCGAAATCTTTGCTCGAGAATTGTGTTTGCTCGGAAACGAAAAGAAACCGAATGCAATTTAAATCAACAAAGTGGGTAGTTGAAAAAATCTCGATTAAATTGAAAATCAAATTAAAATAAAAAACACTCAAGTACTCGACAAGCTTTCGATTAAAAATGGATCATCAAAATCGGCAAATATCAGTTAAAAGGTATGATGTAACAATGACAAACATAAAAAAATCAAAGTCGAATTGAACTTTTTGGAGGTCGGTTAAAAAGTAAAAGTTTATAATTTCAAGGTTAAAACATATCGCTATTAGATGTACATAAATTTGATTGTGTTTAAAAATTTTAACCTTTATTTGAACGAGTTGTTGCTGTAAACTCCATAAAGAATCGATGTAAGCAAAGTATGTTAAAACCTTAAGTACGTCGTTATTTTTAAGATACTTCCAGAAAAATTTCTAACAAAATACATTTACGGTTATGTGCATTTAACCTGAAACTGCAACTATAAAATATGCTTTTGAACGATTTCTAAAAATATTTTACGTCTACTTAATAATTTATTATAAATAATTGAACGCAATCAAAAATTGTACAACGTCAAAACTTCCATAGAAATATACCCATTATTCCTATTTTTTAAACGACTTCCAAAAAAGGAGGAGGCTCTCAATTCGATTTTTTTAATGTATGTTACCTAAGAACTTTTACTGGGTGGACCGATTTCAATGATTTTTTTATTATCGAAAGGTGGTGCGTGTCATGTGCTCCTATTTAAAATTCGAGATCTTCAATTCATCAAGTACTTTTTGAGTTATGTCTGAAAATGCGTATTTACTCGACTATTTTTTGCGTCGACCTACGTTGTATAACGCATAACTTTTCACTGGTTATACCGATTTTGATGATTTTTGTTTTAATCAAAAGCTGATGCTTGTCTTATGGTCCCATTTAACTTTACTTAATTTTATTGAGATCTGATGACTACGTTTTGAGTAATCTTTGATAACGCGGATTTAATACTTGACTATTTTGAATCTACTTACGTTATATTACTTAAGTCGGTTTTTTTTTTTTGGTTTGCGAGCAAACACAGTTATATTTTTACGCAGATGGTTTTCTGTAGCTTTGGCAATGACAAACAGTTGTTTATACCAGATAATGTATCCAATTAGTTTCTCCAACACGTATAGCAAACGAGTTTTGGAAATTTGATCTAATGCGGTCTGATCATGTTCTTGTTTGTATCTCTAACAACGTATCTCAGAGAACGAGATAAATTAATTGCCTTAATTACCCGTTAGATATTAATACTGTATTATATAATTATCGCAAAATTTTTAGACGTAATCTATATCGTTATCAAACATTTTAAAATAGGAAATTTATTTAATGTCTAAAATATTCTATAGTAGTCGGGAAAAGATCATTATCTAGTGATAAGGCCGCCCGTTGCATGTGATGTAATTATTTTTTTCCCCTTTAAGCTTTATTCTTATGTAATTGTTATATGTTACTGTTTGCAATCAATTTATTTATTTATAATTATTATTCTAAATTTAATTGAGTATATCTATAATAGTAATTTAATGTAGTAATATCTTCCACGGCTCAAGAACTAATAGAATCAGCACGATTTTTGAAATTTTATTATTGATCATTGAAAATTTAGAACCAATGAGCTGACAGCACAACTGAATGTTAAATATCTACTGCTGTCGATAGACATTTGCAACAATTGAGAAGTTGCGAGTGCGTTGGTGGCCTTTATGGAAAATTTGTCTGAACACTCGAAGCTTGAAATCACCTATATTTTATATATGATACTATTTTTATCATAAGAAACATTTGGCAGCGGCTTACTGTTGACACATAGAATCGATTTCAAAAGGGACTTTTCCTTTACCCTTCCTTTATAATACGCAGAGAAAATAATTCATAATACTCGAAGCAAATAAACTACTTTACACATATAAAGATAGCTTTTTTTTGTTCGACTGACAAATGAGTTCAGTGCATATTTTATTTTTAACTAGCTGCCCGGACAGACTTCGTTCTGTCAATAGTAAATTTTTTTTTGTATTAACACCTTCCGTGGGCCTTAAGGAACATACAAAAAAATAAATTAGCCGAGCCATTCTCGAGTTATGCGCTTAACAACATTCATTTTTATTTATATAGATAGCTTCCGCCCGCAGCTTCGCCCGTGTGGATTTCGGACTTCAAAAATGGAGGAGGTTCTCAATTCGTAGGGTTGTTTTTTAATATATGGTGCGTATGCAGGTGGTCCCATTGTCCAGTTAGGATCTGATGATGGGATCCTGGTGAAATCGCAGGAACTTCTTAAATATTATAGGCAAACCTATGACGATTTTGGTATTTTTATGTGTAACTTGTTTGTCTGTTTTTAAAAATACGATGATTAGGTATATCATATCATCGTCGAAACTCCCCAATAATGACTATGTTTCCCTATTACTTCGAGGCCAGTGTATCGACTTGGTTAATTCTTATTATGTTTGAAAGAGTAAACATTGCAGCTGGTCCTATAGTAACCAGGTCAGGATGTGGTGATGGGAGCCTAGAGTAATTGAAATAACTCCTCGCATATTATAGACACATCCAGTGTTTTAGGTATAGATAAAGAAGTATATGTGATGACAAAGATATCTACACATTGTTGATGATGAAGCTGTAAGGTAGGCACCGGATATTTAAAAGTGAATACTTTTTACTTGAAACGTTGTGTATAAGGAATATTTCTATTGAAATATTTCCTTATACACAACGTTCATTACTTCTGACGGATTGTTAGTAAACACAAACAGATTATTTTTACATGTCACCCTTGAAAGGGCAACATATAACTGGCCGTGAGAAAAACATTGATCAGTTAAATCTATTCCTGCAACTTTTAAAGTTTGGCCTTGTGCCTTATTAATAGTAATACCAAAGGCTAATTTGATTGGAAATTGCAGTCTTTTGAATTGGAAGGGTAATTCGGAGGGAATCATCGGTATTCTGGGAATTAAAACAGTATCACCAGTACCACAGCCAGTTAAAATAGTGCATTTGATTAGAAAGTTTTTTAATTTAACTATTTTGAGTCTCGTGCCATTACACAATTTTGGGGGATTTAAATTTCTAAGTAATATCACTGGTGAACCCACTTTTAATATTAACTTGTGTGGAGGAATTCCGGGAGGAACTAAAGAATTCAAAAATTCAGTTGGATAATGTACTGCCTCTGCGGTATCCAAAACTGTATCAACTGAATAGTATATCTGTGATGGTGCTTCAAACTTGGAAATAATTAAATGATTAATTTTATCAACCTGTTCATTAGTAGGTGCCAATATAGCCCTTTCCTTAAACCAACATAAAGTCTTTGTAGTTATATTAGTAATATCGGGATATACGGTCTCAACCAATTCTTCCACATTTTGAACCAAAGCACATAGGTTACTAAGATTGATTTTAACATTTCCGGATTGAAATGCACCATTACCTATTTGAAGTAAGTTATTTGAAAATTGTTTATTGTCTTCACTGGAGGACAAAATTCTCATATTTGTATTAAGTTCACATTTTGTAATATGTGGCCAAAGATAAGATCTTTTGAGTGATGCATTGACTTCGTCAGCTCTAGTCCCCCTTGCTATGACTGGCAAAATTTGACGAAAGTCTCCAGAAAACAAAACGGTGCAGCCACCCATTGGGCAATTTCTGTTGCGTAAATCGCGCATTGTCCTGTCTAATGCCTCAACTGATGCTTTATGGGACATGGAAGCTTCGTCCCAAATAATCAAGCTACAATCCTGCATTAATTTACCTGTTTTACTCTGTTTTGAGATGTTACAAACGCTAGAGACGTCGTCACTGCAAATTTTTAAAGGTAGTTTGAAAGTGGAATGTGCAGTTCGCCCGCCTTTCAAAAGTGTGGCTGCAATACCGGACGACGCCACGGCAAGAGCAATTTTTCTGTCAGACCTTACTTTTGCTAATAATAAATTAATTATAAATGTTTTACCCGTGCCCCCGGGTGCATCTAGAAAGAACATTTTCCCTTCATTACTATTAACTGATGACAATATTTGGTCGTAAACAATTTTTTGTTCTGGATTTAAGCGATGTTCATCTTGAATTGTCTGTAAGAGTTGGGTGTAATCATAGTCAGTCTCTCGTAAATCCTCGATGTTGTTCATTGCATAAAGATTTGAATTTAACGGCAAGTTAAAACCAAAATCTTTTATACTTTTACCTGATAGAGATACGACCTCTTTATTTAATTCATTTAAAGCTTCATCAAAAATATTTTGGTCGTACTCTAAATCATCTGATGATAGTTCTTGTCGTCTGCGTTGCAGTATATCTTCGGACATACTTTCCTGATAGTTTTGCCAAAGAAGATGCGGGTCCATGATTTGGCAGAACGATATCATAATGGCAAAAAGGCACCTAAGTGATTTTGGTGAACAGCATATGGCTGCTTCAGAGAGCGTACTCTCCCAGTGACTGTCATCTTCGAGGAGGCCCATAGCTTTGCAAGCCCCTTGGAATGTGTCGTAAGTTACACCTTCAAAAGTGCGGAGACTTCTAAACGAAGTAGGGCCTTTTATAACGTGGAGTAACAACCGCAAATGAAAACATTCTGCATTATTAGGGTGTACCACGTACACCCTTCCAAGAGCATCTGTTTTTCTCACGCCAGGGTACCCGAGAACTACCGCCCCCTGCTTTCGTCGTTGGAATTTTTTCGTATTTTGATTCCAGGTATAATAGGCAGGCACCTTGTCGTAGGTCAGAGTTTTTGCGAAGTCGTCCTCTGCACATAGTTTGAAAAACGCTGTTAAAGTAGTATCTCTTGGATTATTCACAATGTCATTTACATTATTTTCAGTGAAATACACCCGCTGTCCGTTTTCTAAATGAACAGCGAGGTGTGTGACAGTTGGTGCTCTTTCATGAATATTGAAGGACATAATCCGCCATAGTGCTTCAGAACTACAAATGTAGCGGCCAGATTGAAATTGTTCTACTTCATTTGTAGAATGTAAACTAAACGTAGCCTGGTCACTTCCTTTATTGATGTATTTAGTGACATATTTTATTGATTTCACGGAACTGCAAAGTTCTACATTAACATGCGCCTCGAAAATTTTTAATAATAGTTTATTGTAAGGCACTACCCATCTGTTATCAATTTCGTAATTACGAATAGCAGCCTTGCGTCCTCCTTCCTCTGGTGATAATCTTCTATACTTTGGATAGCCATCATCACCAGTTGAAGTTTGACTCTGATATGGTTTTGGGAATTTTTTTGAACATTTTCCCTCATGCATGCATGGCGAGTTAGGGTTTAAAGCTCCACAGGGTCCGTGAATCATGTTCCTTACCACGATGTCATACAATGTTGGGTCTTCGTCTTGGTCTGGTAATTCTGCCGTTATAACTGTGTCAATTTGGTCGGGCCTGATTTTATTTGTCAGCCACAAAAGCAAATGTATATGTGGCCACGTTTTTGCCACTCCACCGTATACATGTGACAGCGTGTCGGACCAAATACGTTTACCTTATTTATTAAGTGTAATAGTTTTTGTACTTTTAAATGAAACACACGATTTAAAATGTCATATCGGTCTTGAGGTGTTGCGGTGGAATGCAGATTATCTTTTATTTCTTTCCAATTAGGATTACAGGTCATAGTAATGAAGAGGTCAGGTTTACCGTAATTCCTGACATAGTTCATGGCATCTTGAGTTTTTTCGTGTAAGTATCTTGGTCCGCCAGTAAAAGATGACGGTAATATTACCAGCTGCCCAATATTGTTTGTCGTGTGTTCATTAGAATGTAAAGCATCCTGTAAGTGTATATAATTTTCTGTGCGTAATTGTGTTTGGTTATTTCGTATAAAAGCTAAACGTTCTGATTCTAGTTTAGCATACTGATCTACAACATATTGATTCAGTAACATTCCGTACCTTAGTAAAACATTATAATGATTATGGCGTTCCATTAAACGATAGCAATAATAATTCATACATGAAACTTTCTTCTGTACTCTGTCTCCTGTAGAAGGATTAACTTGGGGAATATCAATTGTGTATCCGTCTTCACCTCGACAAAACATCAATGGATATTGAAGACTGTCATATGAACGATGTAGTTCGGAAATTTTGTGGAGATTTTCGTGGCGGCTTCGAAGAACGATATCCCTTTTGTCAAATTGTTGTCCAGCAATGACAACTGCTACTTCACTGGTAGAAGGAGCATTATACCGTCCACGGTGTTCACCGTCAGGTACCCTGCTGGCATGAATTACTACATTGTAATCTGGGACATCGAGAGAGATACTTTCCATTGCAGTTTTAAAAGATTGTACGTATCTATTATGCAAATGCAACATGTTTTGCAATGACCTGACTATAGAGTTATCAAGTGGTGTTCTTGAATTACTATTACTAATATTACATCGAGTCGTTGCTTGAACTTCAGGACCGGAAATAAAATATATCTGCAAAAACTTATGGTCGTCAGGAACTTGTGGAAGAAGACTACCTGCAAGGTGGTAAACCTGGCCCTGGACTTTAAATGTTGGCATGAAGCCGTTTTCAACTACTCGTTGACTTTTGAATTATTATACCGCCGAATATGACGCATAAATTCTGTATGCTTTGGATGACTTTCATCAAGTAGAGAATTTAAAGGTTCAGGTGGAGCACCTATTTCATCTAATTTTACCTTACCATTTGAACAACATAAACCTTTTGACTCATCTTTCCATCTCAGTGCCGAACAGTATTGACAAACAATGGAAGGAGAACCTATACAAACGATACGATAATTTTGATAATCAATTGTTGTACTGTAATTCATTGCCGAGTACTCTTTATTGGACCATCTATTATTATTTTGTGTTCCATTAGTTGGCATATTATTCCTAAAATTTATGTGCCGAATACGATCGTTTTGTAGTCGGAGTTGTCTTCTCTCAGATGTTTCAGTTTCCATTAAAGCATTGTGTCTATCACGATCTAAAGATAAACGTAGGTTACGTTCAGCAGAGGATTCGCGTAGCCTCTGAGAAACATGTCTTTCGCGATCCTACGACAAACGTAAATCACGTTCCGCCGAGGATTCGCGCAGTCTTTGCGAAACATACCTTTCACGGTCCAACGACAAACGTACGTTACGTTCAGCAGAGGATTCGCGCAGTCTTTGTGAAACATGTCTTTCACGGTCCAACGACAAACGTACGTTACGTTCAGCAGAGGATTCACGCAGTCTTTGTGAAACATGTCTTTCACGATCTAACGACAAACGTACATCACGTTCCGCCGAGGATTCGCGCAGTCTTTGCGAAACATACCTTTCACGATCCAACGACAAACGTACGTTACGTTCAGCAGAGGATTCGCGCAGTCTTTGTAAAACATGTCTTTCACGGTCCAACGACAAACGTACGTTACGTTCAGTAGAGGATTCACGCAGTTTTTGTGAAACATGTCTTTCACGATCCAACGACAAACGTAAATCACGTTCTGCCGAGGATTCACGCAGTCTTTGCGAAACATACCTTTCACGGTCCAACGACAAACGTACGTTACGTTCAGCAGAGGATTCGCGCAGTCTTTGTGAAACATGTCTTTCACGATCCAACGACAAACGTGCGTTACGTTCCGCAGAAGACTCTCGCAGTCTTTGCGAAATATGTCTTTCACGGTCCAATGATAAACGCAGTTCTCTCTCTTCATTATTTTCACTATTCCGATTCAAACGAAGTCTTTTAGCAGCAGACATACTGCGTCCTATATTTGGCCTTCTTCTCGGCATGATTATCTACCTAAGTTTAATAAGAAATTGAATAAAGAGGTACTTAATAGAAACAGTTTAATGAATCTAAATAATATTTATTTACAACAACTTCCCTACAACACCCAAGTAACAAAAAAGTAATATACATGAACTTAAATAGACTCACGAAAATTATTTACAAAAATCTATTTATAACAACTAAGTACGGAAAAGTAAAGTACTTGGTTATTTAAAAAGTAACGAAAGAACCAAACGAAAAGAAGAAAGTAAACTGAAAGGTTTCTTACACCACCTACTAAGTATGAAAATAATTAATTAAGGAATATACATGAACTTAAATAGACTCACGAAAATTATTTACAAAAATCTATTTATAGCAACCAAGTACGGAAAAGTAAGGTACTTGGTTATTTAAAAAGTAACGAAATAACCAAACGAAAAGAAGAAAGTAAACTGAAAGGTTTCTTACACCACCTACTAAGTATGAAAATAATTAATTAAAACTAACAATAGCATAATAATAGGAACCAATAGCAAGATTTAATGCCGAACAGCAATACCCGTAGGAAGCCGATGACAGTCGATATACGCAATGCGTTCAGTTGCTACCAAAGTCTGTTTACTATGGCGGATCGCGCGCTACATCGCCCGGTTTATATAGCTTGAGCAGGCGGTCGAGCGATGCGGGGCAGAGGGGATGGACTCGCCGTAGGCATCTCAATGCTCGCCAAGCATTAAAAATGTTTCGCTACTAATTACTTCTAACAACGATATCTCAAAAACTATTCATCTGATTGATTTAGTGTAAAGAGCAATTTTAATCTGCATTAAATGACTAAGCTAACTAACATATTCATTTGGATAAGGATTAATACCGAACTAAAGAAAATAGCTTTGAAAATAACGTAATGTTTTTAATTAAAAATGTTAACATAAAAGTGGTTATTGTAAGTCAACCGTAAGAGATAGAGATATGCTATCGCGGACTTTTTTGTAGCATTTTTATAGATTTTGAATTCTCTAGTACATTACTTAACTGTATCTTTGCTAGTTTACGCAGCGTTCGCGTGGAAAGTTCCCATTTGGCGAGATTTTTTGCGACCTCTTCAACATTATTTTGTCGCCGTATTTCAGCTAATTTACATAAAAGCATAATAAATTATATACCTAAACCTTCCTCAAGAATTACTCTTTCTATTGTTGAAAACCGTATAAAAATCCGTTCAGTAGTTTTCGAGTTTATCGCGTTCAGACAGACAGGAGGACAGACAGGAGGACAGACAGGAGGACAGAAAGACGCGGCCGGGGGACTTATTAAACGGTTTTATTTAGCTCACCCCGTTTGTTTTATTTATTTTTTATTCTTTATTCTTGGGTCAAATTTAGTAACTCAAATTTCACCCTCTTCCTGTCAACCGATTAATCTGAAATTTTGTATACACTTTGGATTTTGGTGACAATACAATTATGTTTATTCATTATCATTATAAATTCAAGATGGCCGCCGCTACAAAATGGCGGATAATTTATGTTTTATTAATCCCATCAATATGGGTATCAAATGAAAGGGCTCAACAAGCAGAATACAATATACTATAAAAAATTGAAATCCAAGATGGCGGCCGCTACAAAATGGCGGATAACGTAGGTTTTATCAATCCCATCAATATGGGTATCAAATGAAAGGGCTCAACAAGCAGAATACAATATACTATAAAAAATTGAAATACAAGATGGCGGCCGCTACAAAATGGCGGATAACGTAGGTTTTATCGATCCCATCAATATGGGTATCAAATGAAAGGTCTCAACAAGTAGAATACAATTTACTATGCAAAATTGAAATCTAAGCTAGCCGCCGCTACCAAATGTCTGATAACAATTTTTTATCAATCCCACCAATATGGGTATCAAATAAAAGGGCTCGACAAGAAGAATACAGTGCACTATACAACCTCAATATTTAAGATGGGCCTTGCAATAATGAAGCACTAAATGAATTAAACAGAATGCGAAATAAAAACTAAAAACTAGAAAATAAAAATAGGTAAAAAAACTTTTTAAGTTAAACGGTTTTATGTTAAACATACATTGCAATGTTTAAGATAAATGTACTAAAAACCAAAAAATAATAAAATAGATACAGTCGTGGGAATTATAAACATATGCATAGACTAGACTAAAATAAAACCGTGGGGCACGTCAATTGTCTACAAATTATCGACTTAATGTGCGATAGAAGAATCGTTTAATTCGTCGTTAAAATAGGCAGTTGGCCCGCAGACGGTGAGGAAATTACTTACTATTTTCTTGCTCATGGAAATTCCAATAGTTATACACTCCATGTAAATAAAAGAGATGTTTCAACTAGTTTATCGTTGGACATTCACACTGCTGGCTGGCGAGGAATCGTTTCACTGCTCGTAGTTTGTCTTTAATCGACAAAACATATGATAAAAGTACTACTCGGTCACCACTATGAAACCCTAAAACTCGCTTATAATCGAGCTTGCTAGCTTGTTTCCACATTCTAGCCCTACTTATCACACGTCCATCGTTGTCGGTTGAACAACTGCCTAATTATAGTGTAACATTACAAAACAAACATTTTAATCAACGATTGTAGACAATTGACGTGCCCCACGGTTTTATTTTAGTCTAGTCTATGCATATGTTTATAATTCCCACGACTGTATCTATTTTATTATTTTTTGGTTTTTAGTACATTTATCTTAAACATTGCAATGTATGTTTAACATAAAACCGTTTAACTTAAAAAGTTTTTTTACCTATTTTTTTTTATAATAAGTATAGATACCAAGATTAACCAAGATGAAAGTTATTTCATATCTTATATGTCATATCGTCGTCTTTACGGAATAATATAACTATTCGTTTATCACAACAACAGAAGAGATTGCATTACTTTTGGAATTTTAATAAAATTTACAGCTTAATAATCTCATAGGAGTAATAGAAACATTATGATAATATGTATAGTGGTTTGTCTTAAAATAAGAACCTACCTACAATTCATTTGACTTATTGTGCGTAGTTCTTGGAGGTATGTTGTGTTTTTAAGAATATATTTTTTTTGTGTTGGAGAAGGTTGTTTGTTGCCAAAACATCCACTACAACTTCACAGAAATAATCAGTAATCATAATCGATCTAGATTAGGTAAAACCGAATTAGAAAAACCGAATTATGGGGTTTTTGGGTGTGGAGGGTGGAGGGTGTAGGGGAATCTATACAAGGTAACACTGTCACACCTCAAAACCCCATGGTTATGGAGATATCCATGGTTAAAGTTTTGAGGTTAGAAGAAGAATTTAAAGCTATTATAATACCTTTGAGCTCGTACTGTTTGCATTGTGTGACAAATCGACACTTTTAAACAAAATAACGCGTCAGACATAATATTCTAATAAAATTAGTAACATTGCGTGCTAGAATATAGGTTTAGAATTTCGAAAAATACCCAAAACCGAATCGGAGCACCCCACTGTCCACGTGGTCTTGGTCTGTCCTACCCCTAGAGTGTTTTTTTTGTGCCGCGGAGGCGCGGAGGGAGGGCAGCACTTCCCGCAGCGCCGGAGCCAAGCGTTCCTCTAACTTTCGAAATTCTTCTTCTAACCTCAAAACTTTAACCATGGATATCTCCATAACCATGGGGTTCTGAGGTGTGACAGTGGTACCAGGGGTAGCGTTCCCCACCCTTTCCCCCCCCCCCATCCCCCCACGGTCCCGAAATTCGGTTTTACCTAATCTAAAGCTTCCTAACCTCGTCAACTAAAAAAGTATTAAAAAAGTATTAAATAAAACGGTCAAACAGCATACGCCATACATCGTGAGAACAGAAAATAGAATGGATTCCATTCAACAATTAGAAAATTGCATACGGTACAAAGTCGTGATTCTCGAACGTAGGTCGTTACTATTTATATCTTCAGTTATATATAAAATCTTATTTGCATGTTGTATAGTAATTACAACTGGTTAAATATAATGTGACCTTATGTTTTACATGTTCGTAACCTTAAGGTATCTTGATAAGATAGTTTCTAGACTTATTTACTTGAGCCCGATTCCTATATCGAAAAACGATTTCTTATGAAGCGTCTCCAAACCGAAGATGTCGAGTTCGTTGTTGGACGGTTTGTAAGCAAACCGAACCGTTTACTGAATATTGGAACCTATTGTAAATATCTTACAATATAATAGTTTTAAAGAACACACGTAGTCTACCTATACTGAAACAGAACAAAAGGCAAAAATGTGTTTGACTTCAAACGCTACCTTATTATGAAGTCCGTTTAAAGAAAAGAAAAAAAAACGTTATTTTTAGATAGAACGTTTAAACGTTAAGAAATTAAAAGTATGTTGCAATTGATACGAATAGTATCTTACCTCCATTAAACAAATTATATTCTTAATGTATTCATGTATTCAAAAACAAAAGAAAAAAAAAACATTGTCACAAACCTTTGTTTGTTGAATGTGAGGTTGATTTCAATAACTCCGCTCAGCTGATACGAACCCTTTAATAAAATAAATTTGTATGTTTCTTATCACTGACAAATATAAGTACTGTTTCTATGATTTGATAAGTTATTGTATTACACCGCTATCCCCTTATCTATAGCAATAAACCATATCATTGAGTACAGTCATGATAAATGTTTGGTTTTTCAAACTACCCACATAAAAAGAAAACATCTATCTCCTCATATATTAAATACTTTAGAATATGCAAAAAGTGTGTCTCAGCTCAATTGCTAAGAACAATTACTGTAATATCTAAAAATATATTTATCTCTTTTTCGCAAGAGACGGTGCGTGATAAAACGTTACTTTTAGAGCAGATCGCGTTATTGTTTCAAAAGATTTCACTTCTCATATTTTTGAATTTTGAAAAACCTTTATATACGGTATCCCAAAAGGTTTCGAGAGTAAGTCCCTTGATTAAAAAGCTCTAGGTATTTACGTGCGAAGTTTTCATAATTGCGAGTATTTCGATTATAACTCATTTTCGTCCGATCTTAAAAGGCAATCTAATTCTAATCTATAAATTTCTTCACATACAGACATTTTAAAGGATTCATGACATAACAAAAGACTTGGTATTGGCGGTGGCACACATACTTAATTATGTAATCTTAGTTCTCTTCTTACTCAACTGCATAATATAGCCCATGTTTTTCACGTGTATTTTGTATGTGTACCTACTTGTAATATTCTTTACTTACACACAAATATCTCTATATATTCATACACAATAAGTCAAATAAAATACACAACATTATATTTGAACTAATAATCAACATGTCGTTACTCGTTATGCTAAATATTTTGTAGTTCGTTGGAAAATACTTTTTTGCGAATAAATATGAATATAAATATTTTATTCAATATTAACTTTAAATCATGTAAACGTTTCTAATTATAATCTGTAAATCGTTAAAAAAACATGGGTTTTGTATCACTTGTATTTTGGTTTAACATTTTTTCCAATTTCAGAGCTAATCCCGGGTTTTACGATCGGTGACTTTTTACCAAATCCCGGGATCTAAATAAAGCCTCTCTTGCCTCGATCCCCAGAAGAATCTTGACATCATAAGTAATTCCATCAAAAGTTGTAATTCACTATACAAGTAAATGTAAGAACGTAAACTACATAATTTGCGATTTGAGCTTTTGGAATGACGTCTGTTATATACACAGAATGGAAGATAAATATTTTTATTGAAATTACAATATATTTATAAAACGGATTTAGGAAAAAAATATGTAGTAATAATAACAGCCTACATGAATACAGAAGGATACTTATCGTTTTTCTAGTAATTATTTTTTTTTGATTTTTTGATTTGATTGAAAACGGCAGTAATCTATCTAGGGATAGATAGATCATTGAAAACGGCAGTAAATCAAGGCCAATTAATAAGTCATAAGTCATCTGGACAAATATGGCCGACCGAATTAGATTTATTTTATGTTCTTATAGAAATGGATACAATACAATTACGATTTCCATTATTCTCTAAAAAAGCTTTTATACACATTAAGTTTATACATAATACAATTTTTATTTTAATATTTTCCGTGGAAACTACAATTGTTTATGACAAGGACAAAGGGCAAAAAAGTTCGAAACGAAAAATTTCCTTTGACTTAATTCGTTATTGACCAAATGTATTATTCATTATTTTTATCCCCATATAATGAATGTTTTTGGTTTATTATTAATACAAATACAAATAATAATAATCAGACAGCGTCTGATTATTACATAAACTAAATTCGTAACTTTCCTACTCCCTTCCATTTACTCCCTTCAGTTTTTCTTTATACTTATATTCAATAACTGTCTATTTAGACAGTTTATTTAACTGACAAATTTATGTATACATTTTGAGGTCCTTAAAAGACAGCAGAAATATCGATAATAAAGTGTTCGTCCTTAAATGACTTTTACAAACATTTTACGAAGTACCGTGGTTTGCTTGTATATGCTTAAAGCATACTTTATACAAATAATGTAAAGCTGTCGAGATTGTTTGTTTGTACGAAATAATTTCAGTTACTATTTGGTTTGAATTGATTTTTTTCAAATTATAGGTATAGCCTAATTATCGGAGAAGTCCCATAACATAGGGTCATTGCGCCTGTTCGCGTCCACCGCCCAATTCGCGTCCATTTTACGGATCTCACTTTGAAAAGTCTCGAAATTAAGTATACTAAGACACCAATAAGTCGAAAAATAATTACCGGCTAATACCTCAATGTATAAGAGGCACGTACGCATAGACAAAAGTTCCGTGTGTCCAAGCAATCCTGGGTAAAAAAAAATAGTTAGTGAGGGCTGTTCAACAAGAGAGCGCGAAGGCACGGAATAATGAGAAGAAAATAGTGGGCAGTGGTTCGTTTGAAGGTGAGTCTTTTATTGTTTTATGTTTATTTTGGATACATAGCTGTTTCTAGGCGTTGGTTATGATAAAAGGAATTATAATAATTATGAATTTGCTTATTTTTTTTATAGTTAATAGTTAAAATAAGGTGGACGCGAACTGCTACACCGAATTTATAAAACTTCCACTTTGCGTCCGCAATGGACGCAAACTATACCTAAAGGGATTAATAAGAAAACTAAATCGCGTCCATTTTATAAATTAATTCTATAAGTTTAATACATAAAACTAAAAGTTTAATACCTATTCTACTTTGAATGAAATAAGTAATTTCTTTCTTATTTTTTTCTATTTAAGATGAGTTCTTTGCAGATAAGAAAGAAGAAGGAAAAAAGAACATACACAAAGGAAGATTTAAGGGAAGCTTTGCATGACATCCAAGAGAAGAAGAAATCGGTAAGACAAGCACCTGTGCAAAAAATATGCTATTACGATATTGGATAAAATCAGTGGGGGCAGACCAAGAGGGTACAAAACTTATCTACACAAATAAATAAAATTGGAGTGTCTGTTTGTAATATTAAAGTAACACCTTTTTACTAAATGTATATTGATTTATACACGGTACATATACCAAAATAAGCAATCTCTTTACTGTATGATGCCCTAATAAGAAGTCAGCTTGAGTATAATGCGGTAGTATGGTCTACACATGAAGTCAAATACAGTCTCGTACTGGAACGTGTTCAAAATAAATTCACCAGGTTTCTTTACCATAGGCTTTATGGCGTGTATCCCTTGTATCCCTTGATGTATCCAACATTGTTTGTATTGGGCATGGTTGGATACAACAAGTTGGAGACTAGGAGAGAGCTTGCTCTGGCAACTTATATTTTAAAATTATTTCGCGTTATTGTCAATAATCCAGGGGTACTGCAGTGGATAGGTTTGAGCGTACCCGATAGGTATCATCTACAACGAAGACAGCGACCGAGCTTATTTGCAGTACCCCACGGCAGAACCGAGCTAGTGCGCAACGGCCCCCTTGCTCGTTCAGTCAGAACGCTAAACTTGGTGGCTGACACACTAGACCTTTTTTCTTATTCGTGGAGTGAATTCGCAAAAGTTACTTTGTATATAATATGTTATGAGAAATGAATTTAATATTTTTATATTTATTATTGTTTTGTTTTTAGTATTATGTTCAAGTCAGCCAATTCTTTTTTAATTATAGTTTAACATTTTTTTCCTTTCGCTTTTTGTCTCCTTTACTATGTCTAATGAATTGGGTTATGCCTGTAATATTAGATGTAAGAAAATAAAATAAATAAATAAATAAAAACATTTTTTAGAATTTTTGTCTGTCTGTCTGTCTGTTTGCTCCGGCTAATTACTGAAACGACTGGACTGATTTTGACGTTACCATCTAGATAGCTAATGAAATAAGGAGTAACTTAGGCTACTTTTATTTTAGAAATTTATTTATATTGTAATTCTACGAACAGAACAATATTTTTTTATTATAATTATAATTCCACGCGAATGAAGTCGCGAGCACAGCTAGTATCAAATAAAACCAAGTAACGAAGAAGAAAACAGCGGTATTATTAATATTTAATGCGAATGGAGATATGTGTGCACCTTGTATTTTGTTTCCATAATTATTATTAATCAAGGCTGATCTTTGTGGTGCTGTGTGCTTACGGCATCAAAGAATATAAACACCCCCTTTCTTCCCGTGGGTGTCGTAAGAGGCGACTAAGTTCCTGTACTACCTCGGAACTTAAAAAGCCGACCGATGGCGGGATATCCATCCAACTGCTGGCTTTGAAATACACAGGACGAAGACGGGCAGCAGCGTCTTCGGTACGACAATGCCAGGCCTGCGGTCACCAACCCGTCTGCCCAGCGTGGTGACTATGGGCAAAACACAGGAGTGAACTTGTCGAGGCCTATGTCCAGTAGTCGACTGCGAAAGGCTGCTGTGATTGTAATTGCAGGCTGATCTTTAGCTTGCTTACATTCCTTTAAAATTCACAGAACAGATAATTGTTGAATTTTAAAAGTGGAATTACTATTTACTGACTACATAGGTACCTAATTTGTTTTTTAATTTTAAGTTCTATCAATGTTTAGAAGAATAAATAGGTGTATTATTTTCTTTATAGTGATTTATTAATGTTAATATGTTGATTTTTAAATAACAATAATTCTTCAATAAATAAATTATTAAAATCCAATGTCTCTTTACATTATCATAAAAATATCACCTCTTTATTCCTTTTCTAAGCTGGTGGACGCGAAGTGGTCCAGCGGGTGGACGCAAATTGGATTTTATGGACGCAAACTGGGTAAATCGCCTAATTCTGACGTTTGTATTTAAATAAAATAATAACAAGATGTTTCGAACAAAACTGAAAATTAATCTTTAAATAGACTATATAATGAACACAGTAAATAAATTTTTCATAGAAATTAGTGCGGGAACATTTTTATTTTCTTCTTCAAACTTGCCAACTGCACTAAGTGGACGCGAACAGGCGCAATGACCCTATATAATATGACGCTACGACCAAAATAGGAGAGCAGCAGCAAATAAATAATGTTGCAAAACCGGAGAAAATTATTTATTTTGACGAGATAATATGAAATTTTGTATGCGAGAGACGTTGCGGACAAAAGGCAATGATAAATAAAACTTTTTCAAAAAACAACATCAAATCAAATCGAATTTTCTTTATTCAAGTACTTTTTATAAAGCCTATATTAAAAGCACTTAACTATCATTTTATAAATTAAAATCATATCAGAAAGCAATAACTAAAAATACGAAAAAACTTGTTAAAATTAACCTTTGTATATATATTTTTAATCTGTGCATGAAATGTGCTCAAAAATGTAATCTGGCGGAAATTTCGTCCCGTGTCACCCCAACGCTGACACAGACAGACACTTCAAGTAACAGGTGCTGTTCCAAAACGCTACGCCAGCGAAATAGTCAATACGAGGCGTCTGTGATCACTCAATCAAAATATACTCTACTTGAATATACTTTAAGAGCATTTTGAATCGTCATTTTACAGTAATATAAGTCTAGAGACCGTTTTCACCGGTTATCAATAAATTTTATTCTGCAGATAAGCTACGAAAACTGCGGATAAAAAATAGGCCATTATGGCTACTACAGTTTTTGAAGTTATACTTTTTTTGGCGCGTTAGAGGAAAATGATGAGTATTTTTTTACGATTACATTACACAAAAAACCTACACCCTGAAGTTAGTTAGTCAATGAAGAAGAAGTGAGTCAATGAAGAAGAAGTGAGTCAATGAAGAAGAAGTTAGTCAATGAAGAAGAAGTTAGCAACGTGAAGTTAGCCAGCCAATGCTTTATAACTTCTTACGTGCGTACACACACACTTTTTTTTATATTTACACGCAGCGAATAGAAATATCCCATAAATAAAATGGAATTCGACGGTGAAAAAGAATAACATAATTATCATAAACTACTATTTGATGCAGGCATGCCTTAGAAAACTTTAACAGATTAAACAGATCATAAGGTAAGTAGGTACCTTTAACTGGCAGAATGCTGAAAAAAGAGAAAATAAATTCAACTTTTAACATTGTCAGTTCATCATTTTAAGAGTTAAGATAAAACTTAACACTCGTCGCCTTGTTATCACTTTATCACAAATCTATCGTTAAGCTCTTTGTTTACGAACGTTTTATTGCACAATATAGTATTTTGTTATCTTTAACTGTCTTTAAAATTTTAGCTTTTCAGAATTAAAACTGTTTTTCCTAGATATCGTGATTTGATTCAGAAGGTTTTGACCAAAATAATCGTATCTAAAGTATCACCAATAACTTTATTATGATGATCAGAAATGATAACTACAATGAAATAATATTTTTTTATAATAATATTTTTGTTAAAATTTACCAAAGATTGACAAACTTTGACGAAGATTTTACGAAAATTGTAATTCATTAAATGAAAAAATTACACAACTTATAGCAACTTTCCTACCGCATTTTGCAAAAAAAAAAATAAATAAACTGCGTAGAATAACAGAAATCTTAGACATTCTAGATATCTTAAATATTTATTTTTGTGTCCAATACAAAAAGTACGAAAGTAGATACAAAGTCAAATGCATAAAAAAAAACAAAACGTAATTGAAATTATTATAAGTTACAATTCTATTCTTTCGAATGCACCGGTTAATGTAGTCTTGCTTATCTAATCACTATAAAAGTAATTAGCACGTGTATTCTACAAATCAAAAAACAGTACAAATCAAATGAATAACAAAACATGATTTCAATGTTGATAAATATTTCCATCAAATCAAATTAATTAATTAGTCGATGTTCTTCCTCGTGCGGGATATCGTTTGCCGGTGTGCTATACAATACGTTCGACTAATCGCTTCGAGTGCTGTCTAAACAACACTTACGTATAGAAAAATTAAATGCAACACATGTGCATGATTTCACTAAACAATACCTTTTTAAAATGACATCATTATGTGATGTTCGGTTTATAAACAAACGATTTTTACATAACCAATGTGTTCGAGTGACCTATCAGGGGTCACCGGGTTTAGTTCTGACAGCAATTATGTAACAAACAGTCTAGCTTAGAGCACAATAAGTAAAACTACTTACTTTTGATGAAAATTCTATGTAACCCCTCAAACAGATCGGATTACACGGTGCAGTATCGACGCGGCGAAAACAATAACAAGCCGAGGTACACCCGTAATGTCACAGGTATTGTTAAACAGAACACTGGGAAAAAATATAATTTCACACGCGATTTTATTGAAGAAATTTGCGTTATCGGTTCACGCGGTTAAGGCAGCGTTATGTTGACAAGCGTTCGCTCCTTGTCGTGGTTGGAGGTAGACTGGAGGCTCTCGCCGAGGTGGACCGGGCCAATCATGAGGCCCCCCTCACGTCTACGCCCGCCCAGGCACGCGGGCTGCGAACTACACATAGATTAAGTAATATAGGCCAAGTGCAGACATACCACGGTCTTTTGATACAGTAACTAAGAACATCCTGTTCCTGAGATACAATTGTCGCATACGATTCTTTTTAAACTAAAATATTGATAACTTACGCTTTGCGAGGGATACATTTTTATTTTTGTTAAAATAAACGTATATACGCTTATTTTAAATAGTAAATGTAAAACATGTAAACTGTTAGGAAAATATTTTGCATTATTTTAAACTTTTTAAGAATTTATAATATAATAGCTTTAGTATGTAGGAGCAAAAATAGTTCTATTTAAAAAAAAAACTATAACAGTTAGTATAAAATCATTTATATCAATATAGTTTTTTTCATGCCTTGCATTTCTTATCATTGTTCAACATATCCAATGCAAATGCAATCTTTGTGTGCAAATTATTTATCAACTACAGTCAATTTATTTTAAAAATGTCATGTCTAAAAAAATCCTAATCTTTGCATCAGCGCGACTACCCACTGTTTTTGATCAGACTGAAAAGTATATTTCATTCATGAAACACCCTAAAGGCATCTATTTTCTATACACGTGTGTATTAAAATCATTTAAACGTCAAAGATGAAAAAGAATTATTTATTAAAATATACCTACGTAAAAAACGATAAAATAACTTTAGTCTAACGTTCAATTTATTTCGAGGAGAATATCTATGTACAGTAAGAATATTAAATGACTTAAACATAAAGCAATAATATGTATATACATAGGCATATAATATAAAATTTATTTTGGGTGTTGTTTTAGATATGTATGACATTTTGAAACTGTAATAGAAAAATATTACTGATAACAGTAGTGTTGTAAAAAAAACAGGTGAGCAAGCATTTCAATCGGATTAGCGGTTTTTACTCGAAGCCGGTAAAACGCGAACAAAAACAACAAACAAAGAAAAAAAACTTTTATCACTTCATAAACTTAGTATTTACCATTTATTTTTTACGTTTTCGTCCATTAATCTTGTCAATAAAGAAAATCACCTGGTTACCTTTTCACGAGATAAGGGGGAACTTCTAAGCAATCTGGAAATTTTCCAGTGATACGAAATTAATAAACAAATAAAATTAAACAAACTGTAAAAACTCTTGTAAAGAAATTGTGAAGTCGACACGCAGACGTAGGTATACTAAGTTTTCGAGAAGAAAATTAATGCTGACCACTTAAACCTGTAAGTGTAAGGTAAAGAAAAATAGAAAGATAAAATGTTAGGAGTAATTTTAAAACAATGACAATTTCTTGCCAATCGTAAAACTAAGCTACTGTGAGTGGATACATATATCTTGTTGTCGTCGAATTACATAGAAACCATATAATTTTTTGTTGAAAAGTCAAAACGTATGAAGAAGAAAAAAAAAATTGTAACACATCAAATTATATAGACATCGATTATTTGTCATTTCAACACTAACCTAATTGAATTGAGGTGAAGCGTATATTTAAGCCTTTTAATGCTAATCTCTGAAATGAAAGCATTATATATATAGCATGGAGCTTACTCCTTTAGATCGACAGTCTAAATAGACACTAAAAAGGCTCACTAGTCTAAGAAAAAGATTAATACCATATCAAATGGTAAATAAACGAGTCAAATAACGCCATCTATCGGAGCCCTATTGGATTTAACTTCTTAAGGAGTAAACTCCTAAAAATACGAAATTCCTATTAATGTTTTTTTTTATGTCACTAGGTCGGTAAACAAGCGTACGGCTCACCTGATGGTAAGCGATTACCGTAGCTTATAGACGCCCGCAACACCAGAAGCATCGCAAGCGCGTTGCCGACCCAATCCCCCCAGGAGCTCTGGTCATCTTACTCACCAACAGGGACACAATACTGCTTGAAAACAGTATTATTTAGCTGTGGTCTTCTGTAAGGTCGAGGTATGACCCCAGTCGGGCTGCTCCATATTTTGAGCAGGAAATTCCTGCTGTGCCCTACCTCAGTTTGAGTTTTTATTCTTTTACAGAAAAGGTAAAGATGAATTTTTAGACAATAATACAAGGAATAGGCTAAAGCTGTGTAAACATGCCTTTTTTCGAGATTCCTGACTATCTCATCTATCCTAGTTCATAATTCATGCTCTCTCTGTGTTTGTTTTTAAAACTACATAATAAATGGCGCGGTCTTTATATCACGTTGTCCGTGTTTACGTATGCATCGGTAATTTCATAAAGAATAAACACAGCTCTGTTGTGCCGACCGCTGTGATATACCTAATGAAAATTATTTATTTATAATAAGTTTGTTATATAGTGCCTCTATTGTAAAAGCTTTTACTATTACAGATGTTGGTGAAAGATAGTAATTATTGTTTGTGGCTGAGATTTCGAAGAACTCTGTGTGGTAAAGAAATGTATACACATGATGGCGATGTATTAATATTATATAGTTGATTGCACTAAAAAAAAATACACAGAAAAAATACTTATTGAGTTAATGGGAAAGGTGGATCGTGTGTGGGGTTTTTGTGATCAGACATCTATATTCGCATCCGCATCCGCAATTGTAATGCTGATTCTTGCGGATGCGAATTTGAATATATGATGAAAAGAAAGACTGATATAATTAATTACAAGTATATACTGGTATGGTGCAGTGTGGCTACGGCAGTAACGAATATAGCCACCCCCTCTCTTCCCATGGGTGTCGTAAGAGTCGAGTAGGGGATAATACGGTTCCACTACCACCTTGGAACTTAAAAAGCCGACCGATGGAGGGATAACCATCAAACCGCTGACTTTAAAATACACCGGCCGAAGACGGGCAGCAGCGTCTTCGGTGCGAGAAAACCAGCCCTGCAGTCGCCAACTCGCCTGCCCAGCGTGGTGACTATGGGTGACACACAAGAGTTCATGCCATTTTTAGCGCGAACTTGTGGAGGCCTATGTCCAGCAGTGTACTGCGATAGGCTGAAGTGATGGTGATAATGATGATGACTGGTAGCAAGCCTTGCAGATTATCTTAGTTTTGTTTAACTATTGGGCGAGATTCCTTTTGTAAATGTATTAGTCTTTGTTTTCTGTTCAAATCCAAACTGTTTACGTGGTTGATGAATATTTTAATGTAAATGTTGTCTAAAGGCGTTGACACAATGGTCACAGTACTGGTGGCTGTTGCGCTGGCGTTTGAGGGTTCGATCACCGCACATGGCAAACATTTGTATTGGCCATACAGATATTTGTCGTGGTCTGGGAGTTTATGCAGTCCTTGTGGGTCTCCCCACAGTGCCTCGGAGAGCACGTTAAGCCGTCGGTCCAGGTTGTTATGACAGTAAACACACCTGATAGTGATCGTTACTCACAGTAGGAAATATATCAGAGCAAAGCAAGAATATAGCAGAGCAGTGTCTTGGATAAATCCTTCTCCTACATAGGGAAAGAGGCCTAGGCACAGCAGTGGGATATTACAAGCTGAAGCGTTGTCTAAAAAGTGATTAAATATATCGCCACCATAAATTTGTATCTAAACTTATTTTATATTAAGTAGAAAAAAATACATTTTGGTGAAGTAATGTAAATATTCAGTAAAAGTGTCTCGTGAACGATGAATGAATTGATGCAAAATTTATCAAGCTGAAGCTAAAACTTTCCCTAGATTTACATTGAGATATTTACCACCTCCACCAGCCAGCCGTTCTCAGCTAATCAAAATTTAGTATAATTATTAATGTACTATAACAATATTTGGAAATTTTTTGATAAATAATGATATCTGCATCCGCATTGCATCCGCGTCAGCGGACGTCTACTTCTAAAAATCCGCATATACAATTCGCATCTGCATCTGCGGATGTCAAAATTTTATGTATACGGAAATTAGACTAAGTTTAATTATACCATATTAGACAAATTTTCATTGTAATTCCAGAATGAAAGTTTGTATAAAAAAGGCCAAATTAGGCCGATTTTTGTTTCATACCTACATAATCACAGAAACAAGGTGTGAATAAATTGGTTGGTTGTAAATTAGACCTATTATTAAATGTGCTATTTCGGTTTATACCTACTACCAACAAACGTACGCATTATTATTGGTTGCGACACTTAAATGAAGAACGGGAAGATTTATCATCGAGTGACCCATTTGCCGTTGCCATTGTCTTCCTACTAGCTGAATAGCTTTAGACAAGACGCCATTATCCAAGGATGTTATATAAGTCCAGCAAAATAAGAACGGTCTTAATTGATACCTTTCTTTTCCTTTTAAAAAGTGCCTATAACATAACATAACATAACAATACACTTTATTGTACACCAAAACAGAAATAATACATATTATGAACTTAAACAGAGTATCATCAGGCACAAAGGGCGGCCTTATCGCTAAAAAGCGATCTCTTCCAGGCAACCTAGGGGCAGAGGAGATGGTATTGTGTCAGTGTAGGTGTACAAATTGAGACATAAACGTTTGAATATATTTACTTATTTACATACATACATACATAAACATATACATAAATACATACATACGTACATACATACATACATACATACATACATACACATATACATACATATATACATAAACATATACATACACAAACACATACATACAAACATACATACATATGTATATATATATATATATAATTTTATTCACGTTGAATATCAAGATAATGCTTCTTGACAGCCTTTTTAAAAATAGAAAGCGATTGTACACGTCTAATATGCAAGGGTAAAGAATTCCAAAGTCGAGAAGCTTGAACAGTGAAAGATTTAGAATAAAAGGAAGAGGAGTGAGGGGGAATTTCAAGAAGTAAGGTATTCTCAGAACGAAGACTGCGTTCATGGATATCACTAAGAAATTTAAATCGTTGCTTTAGATAAGCAGGTGCAACAGGGTTAAATAGAATAGAGTAAAGTAAGTTAAGAATATGCGTATTCCTGCGAAAGCGAATAGGGAGCCACTTAAGTTTTTGACGGAATTCAGAGATATGATCATATTTACGAAGTCCAAATACGAATCGTATACATAAATTCTGGATTCGCTCAAGTTTATTAATCTGCTCTTCAGTAATGTCAAGATAACATGCGTCTGCGTAGTCCAGAATTGGTATTAGAAGACTATTTGCAAGAGCAATTTTGGTGGGAATTGGAAGTAGATTACGCAGCCTGCGAAGAGATCCAGCCGAAGCAAAAACTTTACGACTGACTTCACAAATCTGTGGGCCCCATGATAGATGTTGATCAAAAATAACGCCAAGATTCTTCACACTTTCACTATATGGAATTACAATACCATTAAAAATTACAGGAGGTAGTTGAGATCGATTTATACGGCTAATTAATTTAGATCTTCCTATAATTATAGTCTTAGTTTTGGTTGGATTTACTACTAATCCGTAAGCTTTACTCCATGTGGTAATGGCAAGTAGATCACCATTTATACGAGAAACACATTGAGGCAAGTCACTTACAGTAGAATGAGAGTATATTTGGAGATCGTCTGCATAGAGGTGATAGAGAGAAGTTATAATATTACAAATGGAATTAATAAATATAGAAAATAAGAGAGGGGAGAGCACACCACCCTGGGGGACACCAGCAGCAACCAATGACCAGTTTGAAAATGTGTCATTCAATTTAATTCGCTGCCGGCGACCCTGTAAGTAACTTTGAAATCAATCAGTGGCCTCTGGAGATATGTTAAGAGAACGCATAATGTCACAAAGTATATCAAAGTCTACAGTATTGAAAGCGTTACTGAAATCAAGCAACGTCAATACTGTAACCTCGCGCCTATCCATGCTAGATCGTATATCGTCAGTTATTTTGACAAGTGCAGTAGTCGTACTATGACCAGGACGGAAACCGGATTGCGAGGTATTTAGGAGACTGTGTTTCAAAAGGAATAGGTTAAGTTGATTATACACAAGGCGCTCGAAGACTTTGGATAAAAAGGGAAGAATAGAAATGGGACGATATTCGGACAGGGATGATGGATTAAGTTTTTTCGGGATAGGTATAATATCAGCATCTTTCCACGTAGACGGAAAAGAGCCAGTGGAGATTGAAGTATTAAAAATTTTGGTTAATATGGGTGTAAGTAAATTAAGGAGAGGAATGATCATCTTACGACTAATGCTGTCAGATCCGACGGAGTTGGACTTAATAGCTAAAATGTTCTTCTTAACATCACATTCAGCCAACTGATTAAGAAAGAAAGTGGGAGTATTAGGAGTTGGTAAGGTTGAAAGTCGATTTCTTGTCAAAGATTTAGTCACACTATCAATGGTAACAGATGAGGAAAAATGGAGATTCAACTCGTTAAGGTCTAAATTTTGAGAGCGATAATTCTGATGCGCTTTGCCAACTCCCAGTGATTTTAGAAAGTTCCAGACTTTACTAGGATCTTCTTCTTCGATGACAGATTTATAGATGTGGCGTCGTTGTGCATCTCTACACACCCTATTACAACGATTCCGAGCCTTAATATATATCTCTCTATTAGCTTCACAGCTATTCAATCTGTATCGTGACTTTGCGCGAACCTTTTTCTCCTGTAATTTTCTAATTTCAGGAGTAATCCATGGAGCAGGGTGATGTCTTACCCTTACAGGTCGAATGGGTGCGTGTACATCATATAGTTGGATTAACAGAGAGTTAAAAACAGCCACTTGGTCGTCGATTGTATCTGCATTACAGACAACCGACCAATCGATTTTCGCTGCATCATTCTGGAGTCTATCTAAATCCATCCCACCAAAATTCCGTTGCAGAAGAATTCTAGATTTAAGTTTAGGGGGCTTAATTTTGTACGATAGATACAACAAATCGTGAAAGGAGAATGCATCGGCAGAACATTGACCGTGTTTTTCGACATGGTCAACGGAAGAAACAATAATGAGATCTAAAAGAGATGGAACACTATTAGGAAAAGCATGAGTAGCAAGTAAAGGCAGGATATGAAGATTTGACGCATTAATAAGAGTTTTAAGACGGGAAGACCGGTGATCGTTTTTGAGCAGGCAGGTGTTAAAATCACCCATGATCACTGTGTGACTATACAGAGGAGTTAAATTTTGAAGTAAAGATTCTAATGAGTTAAAGTAATCAACAGTAAGGCATGGGCTATAGAAGACACCAAGAAGAAGTTTTGTATGAGAAAAAATCACCTCCACAAAAAGATGCTCTGCACCGCCGGTCTGAGGTTGCGAAGTGTCAATGATATTAAAAGGGATATGAGAGCGGATATATATTGCAACCCCTCCACCAGCCCGACCAATGCGGTCGTTACGGATCAGGTGGAATCCCGGTAAAGAGAAAGAAGTAGAGGGCAAACAAGGTTTGAGCCAAGACTCGGAGACTAGGACACCATGAATATTGCCATTATTGAGAGAAGACAACAAGTCTGGATAATGAGCAGGGATACTCTGTGCATTTATGTGTACTAAATTGAAGTTCTTAGGAGTATTCGCAAAACAGGAGTCTAACGTGTCGCTCAAAGATGGAATACTATAATAACTGTCAACACTACTTAAATCATCGGAAGCAGAAGATAGCGATAAAAAAGCATCACTATCATTAATGAATGACATTTATGATATTAAAGATATATAAATAAATTAACGAAATAACTAAATAAAATATTTGTGATGTATATTTCTAAAAATATATTATGATAAAATAAATAAAATAAATAAATAATAATTAAAAACCAATATATATTAAAATTAAGAAATAATAATAATAATAATAGGTTAATATAAAATTATACGTATATATATTATAATAAAATATGTGTAAATACCGTTCAATGCACCCACCAGCTGCATGGAGAGTAATTTAATATACTAAAAATAACAAAAGATTAATAAACATGAGTCGTAACTAAAATCATTACAAAATCATCACTAAACTATTCATGTACTTACTATGAAAACATTTACATGTATATAAAGAAGTCTTAGTAAAATTACGCAATTTCATAGACAAAAAACTATTATCAAATAGCAGTAAATGCATCTATTACCTGTGCACATCGGGTAACACTATCAACTAGCTATCAATATCAATAAGTTAAAATAGCAAAAAAAAGTCATAATTTATACTAAGTAACGAGTTATTAAAATTAATATAAGTTAATACAGCAAATTAAATAATTAAATACCGATGACGAATAACAGGACTGGAGGAGATGCCTGTCACGGTGTAAACTGCAAAACACAAAGCTATTTCTTTAACCCCCGTTTTGGTCGAGATGCAGCCACCTTGCTTTCCGGCTGTTTCTGGACGGCAGTGGTGTTTTTAGACGGCGACTTAGACGCTTCTGTCGAACTGGATCCTGGGATTTTATCAAGGTCAGCCAGACACTCGGCCCGATGCCGCGTTCCGTCCGGGGTAATTACGAAGATAGTGCCTTCACGTGTCCAGCACCGACTGACACCAAACCTCTCTCTAGCCACAAGGAATGCATCATGACGAACCTTAGTTAAGAATTCTGATTGTGTGACACCAGTTCCTTTCAACTTCGTCTTGGCGTACCAGACTTTATCACGGACTGCGATATCCCTAAAGCGAACCACAATAGGACGCGGTTTCCCCGCAGATGGACGGCCTAATCTATAAGAGGTTTTGATGCTGGTACTAGAGAAATTGGCTAGGTTCAAATTCTCAGCAACAATGCTGGTAACTCGCGCCGATGTATCTTCACCCTTGTCTTCAGGGACACCGTGGAAAAGAATCAGCTTGCGCCTAGTCTTCATCTCTTGGCGGTCAATAACTAGGGTCAAAAATTCGACTTGCCGCTGGAGTGCTGTGAGAGCAGAAAGAATGAACCTTTTGAAGTTGTTGAAGTCAGCAGCCAATGATGTGGTAGTCGCATGAGGCGAAGTCTTCAGCAAATCTTGCTGAAATTCATACATCTGGGCTTGAAATGTTTCAGTCAGAGATGCCACTGTGTCTTTCAAGGAATCCATATTGATAACGATGTTTAGGGGTGATTTTTAGTGAGAGGAATTACTTGCTGGTGGGTAATGGAACTTAAATATCACAATTAAACATAAATTGTACAAAGATTACTATTTTTAAATAATAAAAGTCTTGGCACAAAATTTTGTTGTTACTACTTATTTGGCACCTACCCACTATATCCTATATGCCTATTTATTATTAAGCCTAATAATAAATTTAACAAATCAATATGTTCGACATAATAAGGAAGGAAAGGAAAGCACCTTGCGTTTTAGGTAACAGCCAGTTTAAATATGTATTTATTGGAACGAAGTTCCTTACGACTGACTTGACATTTGGCTGGGCGAGCGAACTGAAAAAAATGTGATACTAAAACAATATCAGTCACACGACTGTATAATATGACGTTTGTATATATATAATCAAATCAACATAAAAATATAAGTTTTACATTTAAAAATAAATATATGTAAAAACTTAAATTCGAGGTGGCAATCGCATACACAGCCCCCGGAGCATAAAAAAAGGGTAACCGCAAACTGCGCCAACGGCCTTCTCAATACTAATTATATATGTATAACTAAGGTATTTAACTTAGAATAGAAATAACGTTAGTTTTATAAATCACAATTTTTTATCTTTGCTTCGCCCACAAAGGTCGATCTAGATTTTGAGGACTTCGCTTATTTTGGTTGAAATCGTAAGATCTTTGACTTTCCATTCATTAAAACTCGTAAGATACTACTTCGGGAACTACGCATTTTTCTGAGATAAAAGGTAGATGTAGCTAGTGCTAGCTGTAGATAGTGGAACTAACAGAAAAACTAAGTTTCGTATTTATGATATTAGTGTTGATGGATAGTATGGAAATACGGACCCCTATACTTGCAATGCCTAGTGACCTTCAAATTGCTACAGAAACTACGAAAGATAAAAATTCGTTAAAAGGGAATAGCGTAGAAATCGTGCTGAGCACATAAAGCTTTCTTTCAAATTTATTATTGGCGTAAGGCCAAAATATTTCGTGAACAAATGCTTGATTTGTTTCAAATGTACAAGAGATATTGTTTTTTTTTTTTCATTTGTTCACGCTAAGAAAACGTTTTAGCTAACTCGTTTAGTCTGGATAAAAAACTCTTTTTATTTATTTGAACTTTTTGAAGCAATTCAACAGCGTTATTTTCATAATAAACTATGATTTTTTTAAATACATAATCTTAAAATGGAATAAATAAGATTATACTGATAGAGTACAGTTATAAAAATCGTGTATATGTTTGCGTGTGTGTGTTCTTTGTGAGTATGTGTGTATGTGCATAAGCACTTTTAAAATGATAAGAAAAATTGTATATGGGACAGTGTTATATATAATAACTAGCGACCTGCCCCGGGTTCGCACGGGTGCAAAATAAATATTTGCAATGTAAGCACAAAAAAAATTGTTTATTTACGACATCACATTAGAAACCAGTGTTCCTCTACTATATTATGCATGTATTATACATATAAACCTTCTTCTGGAATCACTCACTCCATTTACTAAAGAAAACCGCTTCAAAATCCGTTGCGTAGTTTTAAAGATCTTAGTATACAGACAGCAGCGGGAATCGACTTTGTTTTATACTATGTAATGATATAAGTACAATATACTGATTCAAGTCATCGTTATCAAGCAACGCTGCCATTCTTTGATATGCTTAAAGTATGCCACGAGCTTAACCTAGAATTTAGTAATTAAGAGTATAAACTATTGAAGGTATTGGATTGATACGGTTGATTTCAATAATCATTCTTATTTACGATGTTGGCATCCTGCTTTTTTTTGTTTTGCTACTATTGTTATAGTATCATTTCCCACCGCGTAGATAATGTAGAGTCATTTTCTCATATAACACGTATATTTACCGAAAAAGAAATATCTATCTATAATATAGATATTACGTTGCTCATCTTAGGAACTGAAGATCGTACCCTAGTTGACGACTTGATTTTTGTTTTGTACCAGTGAAGTATAAAAAGTATTATATTATTTTCTCCTGAAGGTTCTTTATACTAGATATAAGTTTCATGATACTTGATGGATTGAAGATTTTGATTATTGCTAGTTTACTTCTAACATATATGTATTCGTATATATATATAAAGTTACATAACGCTAAATGGCTTACAGCTACGCGCGTAGCTACGTCAATGGTGCTTAGGGGCGGGCGGTGGAGTTTGGACATTTAAACAAACTGCTTTGCTTAATGATATTACTCGACGTCCTCTGTGATTTTAAAAACGTTTTATTTTGATATACGACAGATTGTCTTGCTTTTTTATTTGTTTTAATAGCCTTTATTAGAAAAATACTGCCTAAAAATGTTATAAATAGAAATGATACACATTCAAATTCTGCTTGGTAAACTACACCTATGTTTTTTTTTTTGTATACAATATTGTTTCTGATCTTAATTTTATCTTTATGAGTTTTTTCTCAGTGCAACTGGATTCGTTTGTTTTAAGATTATACAGAAAAGAGGCATTGGCCCAACAGTGGTACGTTTCAGTTCATTTTGGTTCCCTAGGAGGTTTCTAGGTTAATTTTGTTATAAATATTTTAGACGTGTACACACGTCCGTTCGATTCCAAATCGGAGTAGATATTTGTGTTCATACAAATATTTATTTCTGGTCTGGTTATTGGTCTCCCCACCGTGCCTCGGAGAGCACGTTAAGCTGTTGGTCCCGGTTGTTACCAAGTACATCCGATGGCGATCGTTACTCATAGTAGGGAATATATGCACCAACTCGCATTGGAGCAGCATGGTGGATTAAGCTCTGATCCTTCTCCTACATGAAAAAGAGGCCTATGTCTAGCAGTAGAATATTACAGAATGAAGCGTAGCGTAAGCGTCATACCACAGAACAAAAAGTTCATTATTAATAAATTTGTTTGAAATAAAATTTATCGTTGTTCAAAGTTGAGGACAAACTTTCGGAATAAAAAAATATTTTTTTACGATTTCAATAAAGTTAAATAATACACACAAAATAAATAATTAATCAATTCGAACGATTGTCGAACGTCTTAAATATTTTTCCTGTATAATGTGAAATAACATTTTTATTTTGTACGATTTTATTTTTGTGTTACCCACACATTAGGAAATTCTAAACATTTTTAATATCATATCAACATATCAATTAACATTTTTATTTTATGAATTTATATGTCGTTTTTTGTCTATAATCGACGTATGTGTCTTATTATTGTACGTTTTAATTAATTTGTTTTAGCGTTAGAGGCCTATTTCACTGGTTTCTGATAAATTTTCACATAAATTTTCACATTGTCTGTCGTAACAGTTATCTCTTCACCATCGAACTCTACTTTATTTGTCTGCTATTTCTATGTGGAACATTGGAAATCGTAAATTGTTGTTTACTAGTTGAACGGAAAGAGGCTATACGGGTTTGTTTTATTTCTGTCGACTTTACGATGACGATGGAACTCAACTTAGGTTGGAAATGTAGATAATATTATTTATTCATTTATATATACTTAATAGTACACTACAAGTATATTTTTAATGATAAATTAAAAATGGCAACGGATTTTGTAGTATAACGGGATTAGCTATTATTTTGATTTTTCACACGCAACACACAAAGAGGAAGGAAAATTTGACACAGAGATCTGTAGGTAGAGTGGTTATACTCATATAATTAAAAACAAATACCTACACAGAATAAACATAACATTAGTTATTTTTAACACACTTCAAAAAGCCGTAGGTTTTCAAAAGACTAAATCTTTTTAGTAAGTTTAGTGTTAACAACACGCCTTATGGAACATGATATCTTTGTGCTGTATGATCCGATATATCAGAAGATTTTGGCTTAAATTGAAGACACGCCGAGAGTGATCGACATAAAATCAAAAAAAAAAAAAAACTTTTGTCACAAAGCACCGTCAAATAGTTATTTTAGAAATCAAATTATTAATTATGGTTAAAAGTGAAGCTATCAATTCGGAATGTAGATTCTTCAGAGTGGAATCTTCAAGAAACTGCGCAGTTACTCTTTAAAAGAAAACTGTATTCTATTATATAAAATTGGTAATATCTTGCATGGACAGCGTCACTAAATCCACACATCCTTATCATAATATAATCAGTCACCGTATTGATTATTAAGCTATAGCCATTGACAACACTACATACAACATACTGATATAATTTTTTTTCAGGCAATTGCGAAATCGGATCAGGATTTTATTATACATGCGAATACCATAAACATTGTTATTATGTTGTTTTTACATGTATTTTTTGAGTGCAATAAAGTATATATATATACCATAACCCAGAAAGAAGACGTTTACTTTGCACAGTCGCAAACTTTGAGTTAATAATAAAATTAATGCTCTCACTGGCTTGAGAGATATAAATGAAAAAATATAAAGACTGAAGTCTTATTGAAATATTGGATGCGATGTTCGCAGTTCCTATGGTTGGCTTAAAAACTTACCTAATTTCGAATTCGCAGCAAGTCGCAGCGCAAAGCTAGTTTAAAATAAAGCTAGTTTTAAATATTCAAGTTGCTGCCATTTCGTTAAGTATCATCCTTAACCCAGCAACCTTTTTAACACCATTTAGTTCAATTAAAAATCACTTCTATCACTCTGCGACCGTTATACGGTAATAGTCACAGTACAAGGGTCAGTGTCGAGAGACTGATTTATCCCTTCATCCTAACAGATAGAAATAAATCACGCCCTCTTTCACGTTCACGTGAAGTCACTTAACTTGAATTATGAAGCTGTTTTATGAAAAACGAAAGAATAATTAAAGTTGCATGAGTTAGCAGAAAACGAGTACCTATAAGGTAGGGTCATGCTCGGCGAGATAGCGTTGTATTTATTAAAGTTCTTAGATTAAAATGGCAGACAATTGTCGGGTTAGTTGTGTGTTACGTCGACGAGATTATCCGCAGCACAGCACAGTTTTGTAAAATTTCGTGTGGTGTGAAACAGGCAGATACAATTTATTATCCTCGATATTTTCACCCTATGTGATATTATAGATGTTAAAGTTTGGATGGATTTTTCTCTTTTACACAATCATTTCTGAACTAATTACAATATAACTTGACTTGTAAATATTAGGTACATGTAATTAAAAAGATAATACGGGTATATGTGAGTCGCATCGAACTAATTGACCATCTTTATTTTAAAATAAGTTTTTGAGCTTTCTCGGTCACTATAAACGCTTTTATTTTAATACAAACATTTCCACGTAACCAGAAATACTGAGAGGCGATTTATTTCAGCTGAAGAACGAAAAGTATTTTGCGTTTACTCGCTTTTTACATTTTAATAATAATAATAAATACTCTTTAATATACACTACAAAGAAACGTTACAAAAAGTAATACATACAAAAAAGGTGGTCTTATCGCTAAGAGAGATTTCTTCCAGACAAGCTTATATATAGGACAGGGCGTATAAAATGAGAAGCGGTAAGGAAGTGTACAAATAGTTGATAAAGAATTGGCATGGAGTTTACAAGCTATGTGATATAAAAGAAATAAATATACTACATATAATACATACATATACATATACACATAATTTTATTGCACGAGATAAGCCTTAAAGATAACGTTGGCTTTGCGCCATTTACGTACTGTAATTTTTATGTACATGTGTATACTTTTGGTATGACGCGTTGATTCAACGGTCACAGCACTGGTTTGTGGCTGTTGCGTTGCCGGTTGCGGGTTCTATCCCCATGACTAACATTTGTATTGGCCATATAGATGTTTGCTGTGGTCTGGATGTTTGTGCAGTCCTTGTGGGTCTCCCTATCGTGCCTCGGATAGCACGTTAAACAGTCGGTCCCGGTTGTTATCATGTACACCTGATAGCGATCGTTACTCATAGTAGGAAATATATCTGCTAACCCGCATTGGAGCAGCGTGGTGGATTAAGCTCTGCTGCTCCTACATGGAAAAAGAGGCTATGCCTATGCATGACTACTTGGGATATAACAGGCGTATATGCGAGTAGCTTTGTGTATTTAATAATATATTATTCTATTCTATTTGCTACAATTATTTTTTGCTACATATCACGAAGTTCAGTAACTCTTTGTCAGAATTACAAGAGCATACAAGAGCCTTCTATGAAACTTAGGGCACGAAATCAGATCAGTTTGCGATCCTGAAAACAACAAATATTTACATAAACTTTGACTTATGTGTAAGTGTTTTTCGTCAGGGAAATAGTAAGGCAAAAATCGTACGAAATATCAATATGCTGCTCAGACGGATACGGGTTAGTACAAGGGAATACGAGTATGCTCAATGAATCCTTACCAACTTAATATTTTCCTAGAGACTTTGGAAAACTTTAACGTCGCTCTGGTTGTAACTTCCTTTCGGGGTTAAGAATATTTTAGCGCACCCGTTTGTTCTTCGTTGATTTAAATAATTATACACAATTTCGCTAAAGATAATTAAAAAAATAAAGCTAGCCAAAATGTGCAAGAAATTATAAATTTGTGAGTCAATCTCCTTATTGACCCGTATCGTTTTCGAGAGAATGTACGACCAACTTTACGGCTGCTGTCGGATTGTAGGAGGGTTATGTTCTTCAGGTGTAGTAACACATATATAAAGTTAACGCGAGTATGTATCTTTGTATGTGCATGTATGTATCTACAATAACTGAGCATGTTTTGTAGACTTTTGATTAATTTTAAGTTATGTAAATGTATCGAAATTCACCAAATAATAAATAAATAAATAAACTCTTAACACTTACCAACTTTCCCTTGGTTGTCAATTATATGTCGAAGGTCAGAAAACGCATAAAACACAATCACAAACGCCTGGATCACGACAAATATCTGTATGACGTATACTCGTATACAAAACATTTGCCATGCTCGGAGATAAAACCGGTGACCATTAGCGCTTCATCCAGTTATAGTTACCTAGCTAAGAAAAACGTATCTAACAAGCCCAACGAAACGTTGTGATGCTTATCTGCTTTCCGTACCTTTTTTATATTTCAGATTTTGCGTGGTATGGGTTTATCCCTAATCATTTGCGAGGTAGTTACAGTTTCTTCCGGCGATACTCGTTAGCAGCCTTTGTAATGCCTTTTTTATTTTCATCTTCTTTTTGTTTATCTAAAGATACTTAACGTTTTATATGTTGTTTTATATATATGAATGTTTGACTGTGTGTCCTTTATAGAATCTTCATTATATGATTATATTTTAATTCTAAATGTTGTATATTAGTTATAAATAATAATGAGATTAAAAAATGACTTTATAGAAAAAAATATATTGTTTGTTATAACTCTGAGCTACAACTTCAAACTAATACAAAATGAAAATGGAAAAAATTTCAGTTAAGGTATATATTGTACGAGTATATGTGTGCCTAAAACTAACGCAAAACAGTAAAATACTCAAAGTCAAAAAAAAAAAATGTATTTATAAACGGTAAAAAAATAAACTGTATTTAAAAATAAACATATGACATCAATTTTTCCCAAAAGTCTTCACACAACATTTTCCCTGACTCTTAAACCGCCAAAAATATTTTTATACGACTTTCAGAAGCTATAGGAAATACAAATAGGTTAAATGGTTTGTTAGCTCTAAAAACATTCAACGACAAAGCTCCTAGTTTTCACAGCCATATCGATTTTGAGAAGTTTATAGTTGGAACTTAAAACTTCATGTCACACAAATGTAACAACATTTGTGTTGTGAGAAATTTTATAACCTCGTGATATTTACGTAAGTTTTACAACCTTATACGAACGCGAATTGCAAATTTTTTTAATTTTTTTTTTGTTAAAAACCTTTTTTATATAAAAAAAAAAATGAAAATTACATCAAAAGTTACGTCAAAATGGTCGTATATTCCATGAAGACTCTTAAAATTAAAATTGTTGTCGCTTACCTTAGACACATAAAGGAGCTATTTAACATACTTTTTTCAGGAAATAAAAGAATTAGTAAAAAATTATTGTAACAAGTTCAAAAGTGCAGTTATGGTTACCGTTTAGTCTCTGCGTATTTTTATAAAATATAACATTTGCGTAGGATTTTATGTGGAGGAAAGCTAGGATTATTTTTACGGTTCATTCTCAAAGGAGAGTTAGCGGAATGGAATTATTTTGAGTGTGGTGTCAGTCCGTTTCAACGTTTAATTTTCCCGCGTATATCACCAAGCTTCGTCTCAGGATTGTAATTAGTAACATTTTTATGAATTATGTAACATGTATTAGATTGATCGTTTTAATGCAAATCAAATTAAAGTATGATTATAAATCAAAGGATGTCTTTGATTAATACTGTCCTTAAAAGTTTACAGTACAAAATATGGTTTTCAGTAAACAATTCGTAGTCTACTTAGCTAGATATGTTTTCAATGATAAATAGTATTTCAAATGACAGTTCTGAACTACAGTTAATACTAATGTCATCTTGTTAAATGGTTGAATGAACACATATACATATATATTACATAGTATAAAACAAAGTCGCTTCCCACTGTCTGTATGCTTATAGATCTTTAAAACTACGTAACGGATTTTGATGCGGTTTTCTTTAGTAAATTAGAGTGATTCCATTGGAAGGTTTATATTTATAATACATGCATAATATAGTAGAGGAACATTGATTGTTTTTGCAATCGTGCGAAGCCGGGACGCGTCACTAGTAAATAATAAACTAAAATTTTTATAATTAATAATAAATACGAGTAAAGTACTTAAGAATTTTTAATAACAAGGGAAAAACGCCTAAACGAAAACAAGATAAGCTTATTTTTACAGGTGACACATAGTTACAAGTCATACAGTTATAAGAACGTGGGTATTGTGACTTGATACGAAAAATAAGTCAACAATTTAAATTTTAGATTTTGCATTTGAACTGCACAGTGATATGTGTATTCAATATTAATATATACATTTGACTCATATAATTTAACCAAAGCTCGTGAGGATGTGCTGAGTTCACAGCAGGAAAATCTGGCAGAAGATCACAGCTAAATAATACCGCTCCGAATAATTAGTTCCTAAGGGGGAAAATTCGGTAGCCAAAACTCTTGCGTATGAACTGTTTTGACGGTAAGAGTAAAGTTAGCAACACGATATTGATGTTTCCTGTGTTCAAGGCGGCCATAAGTCACATAACTCATACGGTTCATGAATTCGCTTGTTATCTACTCCATTGGTATAAAAAAATCAAAAATGTTAATTTACAAAACGACTAATTTGTGTGTCTGCTATTAAGTCATATGGATAATGTTGAAAATTAAAGCAATTTTCTCTATAATTTTATGTTAACTAGTTCAGAAAGTTTTGAATCTATGATTTATTATTCCAGTTATCGTAAAGTTTTAATAGCGCTTTTCCTATTCCAACGAGCCACCATAATGATTTTAATGTTTAGAAACTTATATTACTTGGACGAATGTGGTTTTATTATTAATAGAATCGTTATAAAAACTTCTACAATAACTCCTTGGTATGTATTTTGAAAAGACTAAAAATACGGGTTGTCTTTGCATGATTGTAAACATGTTGTACTGTCTTCAGGTATATTGCATATTCATTTTATGAAAACCGAGCGGATAGGATGCGAAATTTTCATAATGTCGAGACTTGTGGTATCGATTCGGTACAATATATTGAGATAAATAAAAAAATGTATTATATATCGCATAAATATTTAATAATATAACTTCCGTCCAACAAATTCATTCTAAAATCAAATAAAATATCACCACATAGCAAAACTTTCCCATTTATTGTTCACACTGAAAAAAAGGACGATTAAAAATAAATTACGAATGATATAACCTTATCTCAGAAAAAAAGGTTATTCCATAAATTATAACGTCAGTTTTATGTGCGAAGGTAAGCGTTCAACAACAGGTGGCTCATTTGCCCCTCTTCCTTCCGTCTTTCTGTAATAGACCGTAATGGTCCTTACAACAAGCGTTTTTGGCTGTGTAAAATAACAAGTGTGACTTGGACTCGAATGTTATTATTTTTGTAAAATTGAAAGCTTTATCCCAGAGTACCATATTAAACATTATGTACTGCGTATGTGTATTTTCAAATTGAGCTAGAATACAAAAAATTACAACATTTTGTGTGTGGGGTTGAACTCTTGCATTGTTTTTTTTTTTTTCATTCATCATTATAGAATCTATGGTATCTATATTTGGAAAAAATTATACTGTCAATAGGTATTAAATATGATAATTAATTTTAAAGTTCTTTTTTCGTTTTTAATTGTTGTACATGGTCCTTAAAATTAGAACAAAGTGCATGTAATCATGTCTTAGCAGTAGTTAAGCTTAAAGAGAAAATGGCTTTAACGATAAAACATTTATGTTTCATTGAATTATTCAAGATGAAAGGACGTAAACTGATGCGGTTCAAATTAATTGCTCCGAGGAATAGTTTAAACTTTGCGGTTTGTTTCTAGGGTTGACACTTTGTCAGTTATATCATTAAGAACTTAAGACAAATTAAGTGGCTCATATTATTTTTGTCCACGGGTTGTTAAGTATTGTTATATAAAGTTTTAATAGTGTTTTTCGAAAACCTACGAGTTTTTTTTTTATATTAATGATGTAAAACGAGTCATTTCCTGTAGCTCGTGTAGTAAATTAAATACTCTATTATCCTTTTTGTGTTTAAAAACAATAACGACAGCGCCAGACTCTAGTCATTAAGTGTACCTAATTAATAGTAATTAAGGTAAAAAAAATGCAACAAGGGCAAATTTGAGCGTCTACTATTTGCAATAAGGATTTTTGTCCCTGCTCCTTAAATAATTAGGATAGTTCGATGTTAACTTAATATTGCATTGTTACCCAAGCTACAATCCACCGTTGCCAAAGTTAAGTCACTTTGCAAAATTTCGCTTCATTGGATGCCACAAAGTTTTTGGAAGATGATTTGCAAATATGAATACGAACTTATTAATGATGTATATACCAAAATATTTTAACATAAGGGGCCATCTATTAATTATGTGAGCTCAGAATGGAGGGGGAGAAGTTCAATGAAATCTACCCACATCTCATTTAAACCGAAAAATTATTATCGAATATTATAATCGAAAATCTCACCTCAACTTCAAAAAATATAAAATATTACAGATATAAAAAAAAAATTGATTGTTCATTTTTCCCGCTAAAATAAATCTCACGTCTATTAAAATAATTTAGTTTTTGCTTTGAATTTTATTTAATTTAAATAAATTAACTATAGTATAACTGAACAGTTTATTATTTTCCGTCAATCTCTATTATATTCAGAGTCAATCCATGTCCATGCAAATCTCACAAAATCTCACCTTTTTGGGAGAGGAGTCTAAAATGATGGAAAAATAGCTAACGTAATCAATGGAACATATTAGGATATCTTTTTTTAAAGATGATTTTATAATAATGAATATTGTATATTAGATAATATTTGTGTATAATACTATACAATTAGAAATTAATTACAATCGTTTTGTGACATAAGTCAATATTTCAAACACCTCTGTGCAACCCTCGTTTTAAGTTTATCGTTGTAGCCTAGTCGTAACTAACAATACCTAGGGTTTCTAATGGTTAATCTATTAAGTTGTGTGTATATGAAATGTTGCAGTGTGGTGTCGGCCGAGTAGAATAGCAATACCTCCTTTTATCCCGTCGGTGTCGTAAAAGGCGACCGAGGGATAAACCTGGCTCAAAATCATCAGGGTCCTGCAGAAGGAAAACTTCATTTGCAGGGCTTTTCGTGTGGTAGCATTCAAATTTAATCGAGATCCGACAACTAATTTTTGAGTTATATCTAATAATGAGTATTTACTTGACTATGTTTTCGTCGACCTACTTTGTATTTATACCTCATAACTTTTTACTTGGTGTACCGATTTTGATGATTGTTGTTTTAATCGAAAGCTGTTGCTTGTCTTTTGGTTCCATTTAAATTTGATATATGATGATGATATTTGAAGATGTGATGACCTTTTGAGTCATCTTTAATAACGCATATAGTATAGTATAATATTAGTTGACTATTTTTTTTTGTCTACCAACGTTGTATTATTTAACGATGTAATTGAAGTCGACTTTTTTTATGTTTGCGAGCGAGCACAATTATTTATTTTCTTAATATTAAGTCGGTGGGTGAAATGTTTAAATAAGCCTTTTTGTTATAATAAATATATTATGAATATTGAGTAAATGAAAACCTAAGTAACGTGGATAACGTTGTATTACTTGTCGATGTAATCGGACCCGATTTTTTTTTTCGTTTGCGTGCAAACACAATTATATACGTAAATATATAATAAATTAGTTAATAAATTAGTTATTTATGTAAAATTATGTTTTAAAAGCCTTCTATTTTCATACCAATAACCTTTTATTCTGTTGACTGCACGCTGTTAATATAAAAATGGACATATGTATGTTTTACAATGATACAAAAAGATAGTAAGTGATGTTTCAACAGGACTAACAATAATTAGTACTGTATAGGTAATAATTAGTACTCTATAACTAAGAGAATTATACTAGAACTAAAAATTAAGACTGCTACGAATAGTATCTATTGGTCTAAGATCCGAACCTAAGTCTATCTTAACCGAGCTGATAATAGAATGAAACCTACTTTATAATAAAGTTAGTGTACTGTGGCATAATAAACGAGAAACCAAGAGGAATATTGGTTTTATTTAACTGAAAGAATTCTACTAGACAAATATAATGACTAAATTAATAATAATAAATAACAAAGTATGACAGTTGACACGTTTGGTTTTTTAATAACACTACGGAGATCGTATACATGGCGCGGAGGTCGCATATCACCTCATGTACTAGATGATATATTAAAAAAGGGGTTGCATAAATAATCCTGGCCTTCTACAATATGTATATTTTTAAATAAGAAATTGAGTGGGTACATTCAACGTCAGTCGTCAGTCATGTATCATACTACGTTTGATTTAACATATAATGTGTTTTGAAACAGATGTTCTTCCGTTTATATAGGTGTGTATAGAGATACATGTAGGCATACTATAGCCGAAATTATAAGTGCAAAAAATTAAAAAGTAAGAAATTACAGCTGTAACGCGGGCAACACGAGTGACACCGCAAGCTCGCCAGAGACCACGGAGGTTACCGGCTCGTTATCTATGAACTGTCAATTTTGAATATTAAAAAAAAATTAGATTTAAAAAGAATGGAACTGTCGATTGTCGAATTATTATTATTATTATTCTTTGTCATTAAAACTGTAAAAAACATTATTTTGGAAAACATTATTTGTGGTTTGATTTTTATCGACTACAAATTGGCGTCCAAATAGAGGCCTGAACCGACGGTGTTCTCCATTGCTACATCGGAAGAATAATCATGACGCGAACACGGCGACAATCTCGCCGACAAAGTGTGTACGGCGACGCGGGAGAAAACGTGGACGACCATGAGGAGGATAAAATGACGGCGTCTGGCGTGGCTAGCATTATGGCCGCCGCGCAACGCTCGCAAACCGAAGCGTTCGAGCGGATGTTCGAACGGCTGTTGGAGCAGCGACCGCCGACTCCTGCTGTGGCCGCCCAGCCTTCGGGCAATTTCTCGATGTGTACCGCTCGTTTCGCCGCCGCTGCCGACGAAGACATCGAAAGATTCACCGATAACATCGAATGTTACAAAGACTGCACAAATATATCGGAAGAGAACGCGATACGCGGCCTGTCAATGCTTCTAACGGGCAAGGCCGCAGTCTGGTGGCAGAGTGCTAAAATTGAAGTGAGCACCTGGCCCGATGCGCTCGATTGTCTGCGAAGCGCCTTCGGCGACCGCAAACCTCCTCACAAGATATACCTGCAACTGTTTTCATTATGTCAAGGTAAAGAAAATACAGATCTTTTTGTCGCAAGAGCGAGAGCACTGCTAGCAAGATTGCCCTATGGTGATGTCTCAGAGAAAGTACAACTAGATATGGTGTACGGACTACTAGACAAGCGAATAAGAAAAAGAGTACGCCGTGACGACATCACCACCTTCAAGCAGTTACTTCAGTTGGCACGTAACATCGAGGAGGAGCCCCTAGGAGGAGGAAAAAGATGTTAGAAGACGGGATCATAGAGGAGTGTAAAGCTGCATGGGCCGCACCAGCACTGTTGGTCCCTAAAAAAGATGGTACTTACCGATTTTGTGCCGATTACCGTCGCCTGAATGCTGTAACTAAAACAGATAACTCCCGTCGACCAGCGCCTGACTTTCAAGAGGGTGACCTCGTATTACTGACGACGCATGTCCATAGCAACGTGCAGAAGGGCAAGACAAAAAAGTTCATGCCTCTACGCGATGGACCATATAAGGTACAACGTGTGGTTAGTCCATGCACATACGAAATAGGCGATGTGCAGGGACAAACCTTAGGACGTTTCCACAGCTCTGACCTTACTCCGTTTATAGGCATGACGGGGCAATACCTTCCTGTACAGCCTCGTCGATTACGTGGGCGACTTCGTGTTCAACCCGACACCCCCGTAACACCTCGTGTAGACGCTCACCCATCCACACTCACTCCACCTCGACACACTTACACCAACTCACTATCGGGGCGAAATCGTGATTTGGAGGAGGAGGATGTAACGCGGGCAACACGAGCGACACCGCAAGCTCGCCAGAGACCACGGAGGTTACCGGCTCGTTATCTGTGAACTGTCAATTTTGAATATTAAAAAAATTAGATGTAAAAAAGAAAGGATCTGTCGATTGTCGAATTATTATTATTATTCTTCTTTGTCAATAAAACTAAAAAAATACATTATTTTTGGAAAACATAATTTGTGGTTTGATTTTTATCGACTACAAATTGGCGCCCAACGTGGGGCAATTTCTCGATGTGTACCGCTCGTTTCGCCGCCGCTGCCGACTACGACGCAACGGTAGATAGTGATCACCGCTGTTCCGACTTGGAGTATTTTAATTATGACGACTCGTCTGATGGGGCAAACGCAACAATGGTTGACCCCAATTTTGATAGGGTAAATTTCACAATAATTGACCCCGATTTTGATGAGGTGGAAAGCACTATTCTTGCCCCACTTTCTCTTTCGATGCCAAGTCGGAGGCCCACGCTAAGTATTACTATTAGTGGTAAGAGAGGCATTGCACTTATTGATACCGGTGCTAAAAGTTGTATAGCAGGTCATAAACTTTACAAATTGCTTAAAGATATGGGGCAAACGTTTATGACACGACAGGTAAATGTGAAATTGGCTGATGGCATAGTGCGCCCACGGGATGTTTTGGTAGCACGTGTAGATGTGAATATTTCTGTTAATAGGACAGTTCCCAAAGACTTCGTGATTTTCCCAGAGGCCGACAACAACGAGACCCTCTTAGGGATAGACTTCATAAACGCCGCTGGTATGGTAATAGACTTCGCAGCTTCTACGTGGCATTTCTCAGGTAACCAACAGTTTTATCCTCTGGAATATGAGGGGGATGAAGAGATACCGGTTATGACTTCTTCGATTGTACTGAGGGAAGACGAAAAAACCATGCTTACCTGCGAACAACGCCAACGTCCAGAAGAGCTGCTGCAGCGACATGAAGATACCTTTCGGCCAGGAGGGGAAGCTACTCCATTTGCCGAACACCGGATAGATACGGGCGATCACGCACCCATTGCTGTACCACCTTACCGTTTTACGCCAGCGAAGAAGACAATTATGGAAGCGGAGCTGAAAGAGATGTTAGAAGACGGGATCATAGAGGAGTGTAAAGCTGCATGGGCCGCACCAGCACTGTTGGTCCCTAAAAAAGATGGTACTTACCGATTTTGTGCCGATTACCGTCGCCTGAATGCTGTAACTAAAACAGATAACTCCCGTCGACCAGCGCCCGATTTTCAAGAGGGTGACCTCGTATTACTGACGACGCATGTCCATAGTAACGTGCAGAAGGGCAAGACAAAAAAGTTCATGCCTCTACGCGATGGACGATATAAGGTACAACGTGTGGTTAGTCCATGCACATACGAAATAGGCGATGTGCAAGGGCAAACCTTAGGACGTTTCCACAGCTCTGACCTTACTCCGTTTATAGGCATGACGGGGCAATACCTTCCTGTACAGCCTCGTCGATTACGTGGGCGACTTCGTGTTCAACCCGACACCCCCGTAACACCTCGTGTAGACGCTCACCCATCCACACTCACTCCACCTCGACACACTTACACCAACTCACTTTCGGGGCGAAATCGTGATTTGGAGGAGGAGGATGTAACGCGGGCAACACGAGTGACACCGCAAGCTCGCCAGAGACCACGGAGGTTACCGGCTCGTTATCTATGAACTGTCAATTTTGAATATTAAAAAAAAAATAGATTTAAAAAGAAAGGAACTGTCGATTGTCGAATTATTATTATTATTATTCTTTGTCATTAAAACTGTAAAAAACATTATTTTGGAAAACATTATTTGTGGTTTGATTTTTATCGACTACACAGCTCATTAATATGTACCTTTAAAAATGACGTATTTAAAAAAAAATGTGAAGACAGGTTAAGAGAATGTAAATAATCGACTTAACTCGAACACGTATATAATGAAAACTATCATTACCTAATATAATTGCGTAGAATTTACAGCCTATTACAAATTATATTAATTAATTGAGATTGTAAATTAAAAATGGTTCTCAAAAAAAATATTTAAGTACATATTTATGATTTTAAAAATATATATTTATAACTACCATAATGTTATGTAAATTATATCTTAGTTAAAAAGTTTAATAAATATTTGTTTTCGTTTGAAATACAAAAATAATAAATTTTTGTAGGTCACTTCAGCCTGTGAGCAGCGTCTTCGGTGCGACAAAGCTAGCCCTGCAGTCACCAACCCGCCTGCCCAGCGTGCTGACTATGGGCAAAAGACATGAAATCACGCTATTTTTGGCGCGAACTCGTGGAGGCCTATGTCCAGCAGTGTAAAGGACAACTGGCTGTGCCAGGGCTGCTAGAAAAATTTGTCACACTCATACAAAATTTTCTGTGGTCATATTTTTTAACAAAAGAATTTGTTGGCTTAAAATTCGTATCATTTTCGTTTCATATATCTTTCTGCGATAGGCTGAAGAGAGAGAGAGAGAGAGAGACTTCAGCCTATAATATCCCATTGGTATATATATCCCATAGAGGCCTCTTTCGTCATCCACGCTGCTCCAATGCGGGTTTGGTGGATTCTTGTAGGTAAATTATGCATATTATTTTCTTTTAGAAAATATTTTACTTAAAGCAGTCTTTATGGATATATTAAATTAAAATTTACTGCGCAAAACTAACAGGACCGTTTTTAATACAATTGATGGTTCTCGCTTACTAAATATTAAATTAACTATAATTGAACGTAAATTTATTTCAAGGGTTCCTAAGAAATTCTTTTTATGAAAGCAATAAATTTCTTTTTGTAATCAGTGAGAAGATAAAAAAATGTGTTTGATGCTTATTAGCAATTATCTAGCAAACTTCGAACCGCCATATACTGTATTTCTTATTTATATCGATTTCATTTTTTATTTTTATTCAAAACTTATCTACCAACCCGCAGTGAACCAGCGCAGCGTGGTGGATTAAGTTCGACCCTTTGCCTACATGGAGAAAGGGCTAACGTCTAGATATCTTATAGGCTGAATCAGATCAGATACAAATCTTGTTTCATAATAAGAAATACCTCCAAAAAATATGCAATTTGGAGCAGTAATTAAAATTTATATATGTGGATATACATATATATGTATATATGTATGCTATTTCAAAAAGGCAATGAGTAAATAATTATTAATCAATTTCTATCTCAAAAACGGATTTTTTATCGATATTTTTTATCTACTCGTCAAGCTACCCTTAAATCCCATATCAAGTTTACAACCTGTATATTAAATATTTTATAGTAGGCTGAATCGTAAAATTTAGTGAAGTCGTAACCGGTATCTTTACATGCAAATATCTTTTATTTAGGTTAACCGACGCTTAGGAATGCCAACTCAGCGGGCCAAAAATCCGAGGGATGAAAAAGAATTTTGCTTTTACATATTCTTTGCTTTTAGTACTGTGTGTTTTATAAAAATATGTTTAATGTGACATCAGCTGTCACCGGAGCAATCCTGCTGGTTTGAATGCAGAAATGGGGCATTTTTGGGGAGCGAAGTTTATATTTATAGCGATTAAAAAGTTTTGCATTAGTAGGCTACCTAAAAACGTACTGACTGACGTATCAAGAGAAAAAAAGAAACTAGGATTAGTATAGTAGTATTAATTTTTGGGATTATTCTCTCCGAATCATATAAATAGCAAGTAAGTAAGCAGCATTATGAGAAAGTACCTACCCACTTAACAGTTTTGTCTGCGTTAGCGATTCCAAAGTGATAAACATAATTCATGTCGATAGGTCGAATCTAATGCACTGTGCTGGTGGTTTTCAGTTTCATACCAAAAGTGACACCAAAACTTCATACTTATTAAAACATAAGTCTGATTCAGCTTCCAGACTGGAGTCATTCGTAAATCGATTTCTATGTAGAAGCATCAAATATTTAATTAAGTCAAAACAAGTTTATTAATTCCAGCACCTACCATAATAAAGAAAGAAATTCTACTCGTGTAAAGAATTGCTAAAATGTTTTGTAAGGAGCATAAAAATGATCAAATTGTGTCTGGTAAGAAACACAGCCGACAAAAAGGGGCTGACAGTATCAATTTTATATTGTTTCGAATATTCTCTATAATATAGTGAAGAATTAGCCATTAGAAGTAAGATGAGTACAATTTTTACGTACTTTTAGGAGATGATATCAGAGAAAAAACAAAGAAATTCTACAAATAATTGCTTTTTGCTTTGCATTTATTGCTATCATAAAGATCTACACAAATCATTTTTTCCTGGATATTTTCATATTTTTCTAATGCTAGGCCAAAAGTTTTGTCTTTATATAGCTTAGACAATTTATAGGCAATCAATTGTAGTGTGTAAGTAAATGTTATATAGATGTTAAATGTATGTTCTTAATAAGTACTTATATAATAATGTACACATTTTTACATTACAATGTTTTTACATTTTTACATTACAACATTACAATGTTTGAGATTGAGAGCAGTAATAAATCAGATTTGAATAGATCAAGTCGTTTCATATCTCCGATGACATAATCTTACATACATTTACTTACACACTACACAATAATTAAACGAATAATGGTTTAGGTTAGTGGATTTCCAATATTTAACTGTAATCTTAGAGCGTTTTTTCTATGGCGACTTGGGTGAGAAAAAATAGACTTAATTATAAATAACAGGGTTCACTTCATTTTCATCAAAATATTATTTGTCAATGTGCTTAAAATAAAACACATTTTAAAAAGGGTAACTGTTGGTTTTCTATCCAAATTTTCTCTGCAGAATCTACATTCCGAATCAAAGCTCGCTTCCCTTTTAACTATCATTTAAACATTAATTTGCAATACGACGTAAGTGTTTTTTAAGCCTACTTAAATAAAATAGTTTTTGATTTTGATTTATGATATAACTATTATTTTCGAGATAATTCGATATAACTTACCTTCCCTTAGTTATAGTCATCAAAAAGAACAAAATAATGTAAATCTGACACGTTGACCTATAATTGCCTGGTGAAGGTAGTGGTCATGACCCCGTTGTCCATCTCCGTTTAATTTGTAATAGCACCTAAGTAATTCACTTCACTTCTTTTAAGGTTTTTTTAATCCTATAAACTAGTAATACGTTTTTAGACACGTTTTGACACGTAATTGAGAAATCTGTGCGGTAGGTACATGTCTAAGTTAAATTATTTTACAAAAAAAAAAAACATTGAGCAGTCAAATATTACAATTATATAGTAAAAATGTGTTCGTATGATAAGGATAGTAATAGCTCTTGGGAAGGGTCAGCAACGCGCTTTCGAAGCTTCGGTGTTGCAGGTATCCATAAGCTATGGTAACCACTTGGTTTCAGTCGAAACGCTAGTTTGATACGGTAGTTTAAATTATTGTTTTATCCCCGATACTATTTATAATACTCAAATTAATCTTGTTGCCTTTGAAGAAAATTGTTACAAGAATCAAAAAGCAAAATCTCAATCTCAATCGCAAGTATCTGATGGATTAGGTATACACATAATATGAAATCAATACTGTAGTCAAAACGACTTGGGTTTATAGTTACTGTACCGCTGTCATGAGTTGTAGCGAGATGTTGATCGCTTACTAGCCAACACGCCCGTTTTCATCCAAATTTATATGACATATTAGGGGATGAATTTAGGTAAAATAAATGTCTATTTACTAAGTCATTAGATTTGATTGCCATTTTTTAGTTCTATTAAGTAATCTTTGGCCAGCTTCAACAAATTTCGAAAAATCACGTAAGCCTTTACATAAAAAAAAACAGTTGCCTCATTACAGAATTAATTGTGACTTCGAAATATCATCAAATTTCCTCCTAAATATATCAAGCAAAACTCTCTTAAGTTACACCAACGCGAATCTGCATAGTCGTCATCCCCTTTCCCTCTTTCCTACGCCAAAGTAATAACGAAATGTAATTAGATGCTATAAAATGTTATGTTTACGAGGTCTCTCCTAGAATTATGCGGGAGATCAGTCATGTCAAATGAAATATAAAATGTTCTCAGTTTATTTCTGTTATTGTCTTGTTGATTGAAAGACGATTCAAAGTTGATTTGATATTTGGGAATTGTTTTTGTAATTTACGAATTGTTTCTGAATTTTGGAGTTGTTTCGAAATTTTGCAGTTGTTTCGGATTTTTGCAATTGTTACGGAATTTAGTAATTGTTTCGGAATTAAGAAAATTATTTCGGATTTTAGAACTGTTTAAGAATTTGGGTACTGTTTCGAAATTGTTTTGTAATTTTAAAAAAGAATATTTTAGCAAATGAAGTAATAGGATAGTGTTTTAAATTTAAGTATCACAGTTTGTTGTTACTATAAATTAAAATGTAAAGCTCGATTTCGTTTGTAAATGATAAAATTATAGAGATGAAATATTGTGAACATGCACGTCACCGTTTTTTTCATAATATACGTGTATTTTTATTGGTCGAGTATGGTTTAACTACGGACGTGAGCAATAGATACTTGAAGAGATAGGTGTAATCAACTACTATGTGTAATAATCTACGTTTGAAAAACCAAAAAAAAAAAAACATAGGTATCAAGGTAACGAACGACCTTTCATTTCCACAAAACAAGCGTTAATTTTTTTTTGTTTTTGTCAAAAAAAGGAGGAGATTCTCAATTCGACTATTTTTTTTTTCTTCTTCATAACTTTTTACTGGATGTACCGATTTTCACGTTTCTTTTTTCTTCTTATACTATTAAATTTCTGATCACTCGCAAATCGTGTAGGCATCTACTTTTTACAAAGAGGACACAGCAGGAAGCATCCGAACCGAATTCTAAAGCACCCAGGTTAGGGGCATCTCGACCTTACAAAAGATCACAGATAAATAATACTGCTTTCAAGCAGTGTTGTGTTCCTGTGGTAATCTGATCAGAGCTCCTGGGAAGGATTTAGGGGTAGGGTTGGCAACGTGCTTCCAATGCTGCTGGTGTTGCTGGCGTCTATCAGCTACGGTATTGCTTACCTAGTTGTACAAAAAAATGTTCTTATTTTTTGATGTAAATTGAAGGCGTTTTTTTTTGTTTGAGAACCAACACAATTATTTATTGACAATCTGCGAAAAAAAGTTGTAGTTTTGTTTTAAAAAGCCTTTAAAAATTGTATAAAGGAGTTAAAAAAAAAAAAAAAAAACAAAAAAAAAACGTATCATACATTATTAATTCATTACAATACATTGTACAGACATTACAAGTGTAGGTATGATACAGTTAATATTAGATACAAGTTAAGCTTCATTCCTATATTCAAAAAAACTATTCGTTTTCGCGGGAACGAAATGTTCTAAATTTAACGTTTCCTTAGAAAACGAACTTTTTTTTAAATATAGAAATAGATTTTAGGGCCTGTTTCACCGGTTGTAGATAGAGTTTATCCTGCACATAAGTTACGAATATTCTTAAAAAGGGGAAAGTAAAATGGGTCATTAGGATCTTTTTCACTTCAATTAAAAAAGTACAACTTATAGAATCACAACAGATTATAGGAAGAATTTGATGGTGAAAAAGAAAACTACTTTATAAACTTTTATCTATTGTATACCGTCATGTGTCAAATAACGTTAAGTGCAACTAGTGAAACAGGCATTTAGTTTTTATTTTAATTACAAGTTATTTAAAATGAAATTTAATATCTCGAATTTCATAATTATTTCAGTAAAATGTACCTACACGATCACATTGTCATAACAGGGGTCAAAGTTTACCTCATGATAATGCCGGGACATTAATAAGTATTAATTATATGTTAAGCATAATGACATGAAAGTGTTTATCATGCAAGCATTAAAATTTAATTATATTTTTTACTAATAGGGATAATCAGAAGCGGGAAATTCCGGTACCGAAAGAACCGGAATGTCCCGGATTCTTTGGTCAGTTAAAAGAACCGGGAAATCAAATTTCAGTCCCGATTATTTCGGTACTTTTGAGAATTTTATTTTAATTAGGCAACCCGTACTATAGTATGGATTATAATAGTAGAGAGAAGTAGAGATGCAAACTAGGTATCCACTTTATGAGATTAACAGCGCATTCTGAAGAGAAGGCAGCTAGGGTAACCATATGACGGTGGAACTATGTCAACGAGCTGCAATCTTTGTATTCCGCGGAGCATATCGATCTCGGGTCAGAATTCCTGGTGGCCATGGAATATGTTGACGATGATGGTCTCTTAGATTTATAAATTTAAACGGATGGCAGCAAGAATGAGGGCAAGGGCAATAAAATTAATGTGGACAGATTTGTCACTCAGATATTAACGGAGCACGGCGGATTCTCCGAGTTCTTGCATCGGCTCAAGTTCCAGCAGAGTCCGTCGTGCGACCTCGACCCTGCGTGTTTCGAATCTGTTTTCCAGATCCTCTTGGACTGCTCGGCCCATTATTACGTTTCTTGTAACGTTATCTATCGTGTAGTCTAAAAGTGTAACGACGTTTTCTAATAACGCCATCTCGAAGTGACGTGTCATCGATAGATGGCGTTATTTGATTCTATTATTTACCATTTGATTGGTATTAATCTTTTTCTTAGACTAGTAAGTCTTTTTCTGCATATTTAGACAGTCGATCTGAATGAGTAAACTCCAGTCGAATGTCGGAGCTGGTACACACTTTTTTTTTAATGTAATATATAGTTACTAAGTCGCTACGGTAAAAAAATTGTTGATAGCGCTAAAAATATAAATATATAAAAATAAACGTGCCATAGTAAATTTATTAGGAAATATAAGTTAGTATTAAGTAAATAAAATGTTAAATAGTTAAAAATATAGAGTAAGTTACTATGAAGTGATTGTACATTATGAACAATTAAAGCTCTACCCGGTTTCCTCATTTTCCCTGTCTATTCAATAAATAAGAATAGTTAGTATATAGATAGTATAGAGATAATAGAACAGTTGGAAATCAACCAATTTTGAAAAAGGATGGATGAAGGAAAGAATCAGTAAACAGAATGAAATTACGAGAGGAATACAGAGAATAGATCTTTAGTGTAAGAGTATAGTAACTAACGCCTTCGCGAACATGTGTCGGAGGGCCAGAATATATAATAAAAATTCAAAAAAAAAAAAAATAATAATAAAAAAATCAGGGGAGTATTCTAAAAATTTGGTGTTGCAACGAAGGAGGCGTAAGCGATAAGCGTTCGCGCTTGTGTCTTCTCTACCACTTCCATCCCAAAGTATATACACCTACCTGAATAAAAAGCATTATCTGTGCTATAAAAAATAAACTGGTTACCAGTTTGTATGATGTTTCGAAGAGATAGGTAGCTTAGAGCTTTATGCCAGATCCGGCCTTTCAGACATTAATGCCGAGTGTTACTCTCTACCTTACCTACCTAATAGCGATTGCTCTATGGCGTCAATCACAATTAAACCCTACAGTAGTATCAATGCTGTTCGAAACTGAGAAAAAGTACATTATTATCAGAATCAATTCAGGAGCTTTCAGTACCATGGGCGGTAAACCATTTGATCACTAGACTTCTTGCCATAAAAATAATGTAGATTACAACTGGTTTTTTATAAAACTCACCTCACACATCTAGTGTCCACATCAGCGGATGACTGGCGCTGCATTTCGCTCATTGTCAATAGTTAAATTCGACGCAGAAATTGTAAGCTACCAAATGGTAGTTTCCAATCTCTGCTTAGCTTTGTGTGCTTTCTGTTTCATGTCATGATGTTAGTGAGGCTGATAGAGGTTACTTTCCTGTTTTTTCAAGGCATGAAAAGGCATAGGTTCTACTTTGTAAGCCTAATAGCCTTACGAGATATCTGCATATATACGAGTATGTATTTAAAATTTATCAGCAGTTTAGTTCTTGCAAAACTTAGTGGTAAGCCTTAGCGTTAAGATTACTTCTCTTTTTAGAATATCTTATTTAGGATAAAAGATCTCTTTTAACCAAGAAAATTGTTGACGGTAGCCGTGAAGACGATGCTTACTGATTTTTGACATATTTATTACTACTAAACGAGAATAGAAAAAAAAAAAATGTCGAAGTGAAGACTGACGATGAGTGATCAAATTCTGTTCAAATTGCAGTACACTTTTGAAGAATAAGTTATTTTATATAATAAAAACTAAAAAAACCGAAAGTAGTGAAAGAACTAGGAAATCACGGTTCCGTTAAGGGAAAGTATCGAAAATCCCAGTTTTCAAAAAACAGACCGGTTCCCTATTTAACCTATTTACTAAGCAAAAATAATGAATACATTAAAAACTCTGAATTCAGGTAAAAAAATACACTAATTAAAAACGGGATAAAAGTAAAAGAAATATTATTATGTTTAAAAATGACATTATCATACAATTTTGATCACTTACAACATTTTCCATGAAAGGATATATCGATAAATACGACTACAAACTTACTTTAACATTTAAATAATATTTATTCTATCTTAAATATCAATAAAATAAATTCCCAATAAATATTAGTAATAATTAGCTAAAATATTTTAACATAATAAATGCCACCTACTTATATTACAAATTTCTTTTTAATGTATTATTTGTTTTTTAATCTGCCAACAGTATTGCCAGTGAAAATAACCAGATTTTTGTGATAGTGATTTGTGATAGCAATATTTTAAGCACATAAGAACATGAGATTATGTTTTGATGTATCTTTCCTAATATAAAGTTTCCTCCAAAAACATGTGACACATTAATTTCTTTATCATTTACTAAATTTCTTCAAATTCACACAACACTCACGTTACATTCTCGTAGGTAATTCTAATAAATATATCAGTTCTTATAATTATTTTAAAGACAATATTACAACTTATTTTACAATAAACATCTTTTAATTTACAACAAGAATCTCTCGACTCCAGTATACAATTTTTTTAAACATTTTTGGAATAAAAAACGTTTTTTCTACAATAGAATATTTCAAACAGCATAAATTAAAATGAGAAATTTGTCAATCGACCGTCAAACTCGTAACCAAAAATATGAAGTTATACAAGTAACTTGTAATATCTGAAAGTTTCAAATTGTATTAAAAAAAAATTAACATTAATGACATAAAAAGGATAGAAATAACGTCTTATTTCTACAATTACATATCAAAATCTTCTTCTAGTCATACAATTTACATTATCAATGTCTCACAAGGCGTAAGATCGTTTTGGCAAAGGGAGTTCTCTCACAAGAGCAATACTTCTAATACAATATCATTTCTTAATATTAAATTGAATTGGTTTTAATAAACTTAGGTGCTAAGCACACACATGTTAATTTATTTACATTTCAACAAATTTCAACACTTAAGGGTCATCCATAGGTACGTAATTTTTTTACCAATTTTCTAACAGTCTGATGTTAAGGTTGCAGGATGTTTGTTTTAGGAATCGCGCGTTCAGCGAAAAATAAACACACGTGTTATCTTATTACACATATTTATGTGATATTTCTTGGATTTAAGTAACCTTCCCTTCTTTCAAACCTGATGTGATTAATGTGAAACCCCTTACTCGTAACAGAATTTGTCAAATATTTGTCAAATTGATAACAAATAACAACAAAGCACCACAGTATTAAAACCAATATCTTAATTGTTACATGAAGAACTCCCTATTTTCGTGTGGTGGTCAAGTGTGTCGTAATTGATTATTCGTTGAATTACCGGTTGGGCTCTGACAGTTTGGTACGTCGATAATGGTAATCTCTATTACTCGTAAACCCCTTAGTATGGGGTCCGTTATGTGTATACCACGTGGATTATAGACCCTTTCGTTCTGTGTTGCTATGAATTTTGATATTTTTCTTAAGTGCTGTAATAAGAAGAACATATCTTTTATAAATCAAGAAAGAATAAAAATTGACAAACTTACAAAAATAATTAAGTTAGACTACAATGTAAACTTTTAAGTATTTATTTCTATGAAGAGCAAATGTTAGAAATTACAATATTAGAAATAAATATTCTATTCTAGTTTTAGAGAATTACTGATTAGCTCTATGATTAATATGTGAAATGAGATATTTAGTATGTTTTGGTTATTTTAACAGTGCATAAATGACCATAGCACTTGCAACAGTGGCGAAGTATGGGAACTCAAAATGATCAACATACTGTGAAAATGCAATTTTGCATGGTAGTAGTAGCCATGAGGGTTTAAAAACTTATACTATTTAGGATTTAGTAATTTAAAGACATGAAATATCTTAAGCTCCGACCGATCCGACTCTTCTACACGGAAACAATGTCCAGCAATATAACATTACAGGCTGAATTGAGCAATTAATCCAAATACTATTTTAAATCTAAAAAACTTTAAAGTGAGGCTGTAAAACTGTGTTATTTTGTGTAACAATTTGAACTAATGTTTAATCTCTTTACTATTTCACAATATACGTAGAGTAGAATATATCAACACCAGCAATTTATACTAAGCTAACTCATAAAAGTTAACTTTACAATAGAGGCTTAGAAAAGGGAAAACGTGATACCTTTTATATTAATTAAGAAACTTATTTGAAATTTGGTATCTTTAATAGTTTATTTATTATTTGCAATTTTACAATTTTGTTATTACATATAAAAACACATTTTATTAAGTTTTCATTTACAAAAACCAACTTATCGAAAATTCGAGTTCGCGTAGTATAAATTGTTGGTGTCGATAGTATAAACTTAATATTGTAATTAATAAACAAAAGTTCAAATTCTTAACTATTTTTAGGTAAAATTATTTTATTCTAAAGTTGTTGATTGTTAATATGTATAACACTATATAAAGATACAAAATGAATTTGTATAACAACATTAATAATTTATAACAAATATTACCTTTTCATAGTGGGTCTCAGTACAAATGTATATAAAGTAAGCTGTGAGGCAAGCAAGGCAACCTTCACAATAAGTACTACAGTCCGCTGTTTCGGCCATCTCAAAATGTTCATTCAATCTCTCCATTGTGAATTCAAATGTTTGTCTATCTATCTGTAAAAGGAGGTTATAGAAAAATTATAATTATGTAATTTTTTATAAATATCAAGATACAATCTGACTCTAATTTACATCAACTAGTATAGTACTACACTTTATTAGGTATAACTATAAACCTATACAATACACTTTATAAAGTGTAACTCAAAAATTACTCGTCAAATCTCATTCTCGAACTTAAATGGAACCACACGAGATGCACGAAGTTTCAATATAAAAAGAGAAGAGAGAGAATCTCTTTTTTTGGGTAAGAAATAAATAAATTGTCACATAAGACGACACGTTAGAGCCGCAGCACTGATCTGTGGTTGTTGCGCTGGCAGTTGTGGGTTCTATCCCCGCACATGAAAAACATTTGTATTGGCCATACAGATGTTTGTCTTGGTTTGGGCGTTTGTGCAGTTAAGCTGTCGGTCCCAGTTGTTATAATGTACACCTGACAGTGATCGTTACTCATAGAAGGGAATATATCCACCAACCTGCATTAGAGCAGTGTGGTAGATTAAGCTCTGATTCTTTTCCTACATAGAAAAGTGCCCTATTCTCAGCAGGGGGATATTAAAGGCTGAAGCATAGTGATTAGACAATAAATTTAAAAGAAGCATCATTTAAAATAACAGTTCAAATAATTATTGTATGACAGGTTACAAATCAGAAACTGAGTTCAGTACAGATTAATTCCAAGGACACTATTTAGGCGTGTTGACATTAGATAAACAATAAACTTTCACTTACTCTGTCTTCCAATTCAGGTGGAAATCTAGTCTGAAACTTGACCGCTGTGCCCTCAGAATAATCCCTTTGAATGAAGATTTTGATACCTTGCTGTGTAGGAGTCTGTTGACTCCCGGGCGTGTTAGGACCCGACGGTATACGATTATTCGCCATTATTGTCTTAATTCACAATTCAAACATAAACACTACAACAATACGATCACTCGAACATCTATGAACACATTATTATCGTGTTACGAAGAAGAGATAATAGAAAAACGTGGTATTTTGTCAATTTATTAGTTTAAGAACGATTTTCTCGTGATTTCGATAAAAACTGACGGTGACGTATTTTAGCATTAGATTGACAATCTGACAGTGACGGACTATGGCCGATGGTAAGTTTATGTGCCATTGACTTCGTTCAAAAACTGAAACATAATTATTTAAAAATTAGTAGAGTAGGATATACGTTAACTCGTATAGAATTCAACATGGCTTTATCTCCAAATGTATATGAGTATTTAAGTGTACTAAAATTGTGTAAAGAATAGGTAGTCTTCGCAGATCTAATCATCTATTAATATACAATCTATCAATATAATTTTAATCGATGATCTTTCGTCGTCTTGTCGATAATCATTTAGAAATTTAAATAATCATTTTAAATAGGTATTCCTATATGAGTAAATTGCTAGAGAATGGTGTCGGCCGTCAATCGCTATTGACATGAGTAGGAAATAAACGAGGCAATAAATAAATATTTAATGTTTATCGATAAACATAAAAATATCGCTGTTGCTCTGTGGTAACGGCAATGAAGAATATAGCCACCGTCTCTCTTCCCGTGGGTGTCATAAGAGGCGACTAAGGAATAACACAGTTCCACTACGACCTTGGAACTTAAAAAGCCGACCAATGTCGGGATAACCATCCAACTACTGTCTGTCTTCGGTGCAGCAAAGCCAGCCCTGTGGTCACCAAACCACCTGCCCAGCATGGCGAATATGGGCATAAATATTTGTTCCAACTTCCCCAGTTGGGGAGGCCTATGTCCAGCAGTGGACTGCGATAGGCTGAAGTGATGATGATGAAGTGAACACATTCATACTTTACTACAAGGCTTAAAACAAAATAACCTAGTTTTTATAATAATGGATAGTATGGAAATATAGAACGTTACAGAATAAAATTAGAAACACATACCGTAGTGGCACCAATGACCGACAAGACCCAATAACCGACACTTTATATTTTGATTCAATAAAATAAGAGTAGGAAAACGATTTCTTAATATAGCAAAACTGTACCATAGATAGCACACTTTTGATTGGCTCCCAGTGACTTTTGAGCGATATCCGTCTTTTTTTTTGAAAATGACGGTGTGACAACTGATTGCGCCTGGAGTACCGGTGAAAATTACAACATTTCCTAGTGAAATCCTTAAGGAAGTGGGTACATTTTTTTTTATTAATTATACTAATGTAGTCTAACATATTTGGATTTTATGTTTTTCACGGGTTATTATAAGAACTATACGATCGATTTTTGTTCTAACGAAAGTTTAAGGTTATTTTGATATTAGTATAATGTTGGTGTCGATCACTGGTTTTCATAAACTGACTTTTACCAATAATCGACACGGGTCGATAATAATTTTTGAAAACATTTTTCGTTTGACAAGCGAATGTAGTTCTTCTTACTTTGCGTATTTGGTAGATATTTCAAGTAAACTAAACAAAGTCGAGAGACCAGTAATCGACAAGTGTCGACTATTGGGAAATAATGTGTCGATGATTGGTTCTTACAGATGGTTCCGAAAAAAATGGTGATGAATACTTATTAAACTGTTAATTTTATTTTAACGACCCACTAAGGAGGCCGCGATTTGGCAGATACACATTATAGGTAATAGTCGATAACTGGGAGTCGGTAATTGGTAACTGTCGATTACTGGAGATTCGGTGTCGATGATTGGAGATTTATACACTTTTTCCATTTTTAAGATTTTTTTCTAATCCGGATATAGTTAATAAAAATATTACATCCTATTCTTATATCAAGAATATACCTTACCATACTCAATTGTTACTTTTGGTTTAAAGATGACTAAATGACCTTTAATTTTATAAAGAATTCCACTATCTCCTTAAAGTGTCGACGATTGGTGCCACTACGTTACAATGTACTATGCTTAGAGATAGAACAAAGTTAATTGGTAAGGCAATTTCATGAATATTTTTCATTTCTACTCCGTGAAGTCACTAAAATATGTCGATAGAGATTGTAAAAAGTCACAAGCTTAATATACTTCCAAAATGGAGGCTTAATTGATTTACGTTTTTCAAACTATCGTTCCGTTTAATATTCTGCTGTCGATCAAAGCGAAATCGGCCTAAATAGTTCGATGTCTCGTCGTAAATCAATATCTAATACTGAATCCTTTGTATTTAATTCGACTTTACTTATTAAAAGATGATGGCTTTGGACTATGTATTTAATTTTTGCACGTTTTTGCTTTTGTTTTTTCTTTTAAAAATATTAATATTTAGGTAAGAATTTGACAATATTTGATAAAAAAAAATGTGTTATAAATTAATGATTATTGATACATATTAGTAGTAATTTAAATTACTAAATAAAAGTCGAGTAATAAATAAGTGTTTACTTTTTAACCAACTTCAATTAAAGCAGGAGGTTCTCAATTCGAATGTATTTTTTTTTAAATGAATGTTACTTAAGAACTTTTGACGGGGTTGACCGATTTCAATTATTCTGTTTTAATCAAAAGGTGGTATTGTCATGTGGTCTCATTTAAATTTAATTGAGATCTGACAAGTACGTTTCGGCTTAAGTTATTGTACAGCTCATGATGGTAACCGTAGCTTATAGACGTCTGCAACACCAGAAACATCGCAAGCGTCTTCCCGACACTATCCCCCAATTCCCCTTCCAACACTACTTGAAAACAGTTTTATTTAGCTATGGTAACTGTTCTTCTGTAAGGTCGAGATACTACCCCAGTTGGGCTGCTCCAGATTTTGAGCAGGAAAGTACTTGCTGTGCCCTACCTCAGAGATGATTGAGATCTGATAAGTGCTTTTGAGTTATCATCGATAACCCGTGTTTACTTGATTATTTTTTCGTCTACCACCGTTGTATTTCTTATCGATGTAATTGAACTCGACTTTTTTTTTTCGTTTGCGAGCAAACACAATTGTTTATTTTCTCAAAAATAAGCATGTGGGTGGAATTCTTATATAAGCTATTACGCTATAATAAATATATTATGCATGTTGAGTAAATGAAAACCCACATAAATAATAATTTATAAATTCCGACAAATGAACTAACTTTATTGCATATAAATTCAGCATTACGATTTTTTATTCTGAACTGGCAGTGTTAAGGTATTCTAGTAGAATAAAAAACATGTTACGTTTGTGCTTTTTTTATTTTGTATTTTTTTAAATTCTTCGTTGTTTACGTTAAAGTCTTATGATTTCAAAGACTAGTTTGTTGTTTTTGTCCTAATAAAGATATTTCAATTTTATTGTATTAATACTGACTCCAAAAAGGAGGATGTTCTCAATTCGACTGTGTTTTTTATCTGTGTTACCTCATAACTTTGTACTGGGTTGACCGATTTCGATGATTCTTTTTTTAATCGAGAGATGGTGCTTGTTATGTGGTTCTATTTAAATTTGATTGAGAGACGATTAGTATTTTATGAGCTATCTCTCATGATGCGTATTTAGTTGACTATTTTTTCGTCTACCTACGTTGTATTTACTGTTCAATTTAATTGAAGTCAGTTTTTATTAGTTGGCCAGCCAACATATTAAAAAAATTAAAAAAAAATTAATTGAATTGCTTTCTTGAATTTTTCTATATCACTGGCCTTTTCTAAACAAAAAAAAGTTTTTATCATTCGAAATTAAACTTCTTTATTAGTAGGTATATCGCTTTTGTAAGTTTGTGAACCATTGTAGAGAACGATTAATGTTAACGTTTTGTTTGATAGGTTACCATTAGGGGTTTATTATTACAAGTATTTGTACATATAAAAAAGCCTGAGCGGAAATTGAACCCGCGACAGCCGGTATTAAGGCGGCTACTTGCACTATACCAGTAAGTTGCTATAAGTCGATGCTAATGAAAAAAAAATGGGCTGGTTCTGTTTCAAAGATTGTTTGTTTGTTGTGTTGTTGATTGTTGTTGTTGAGTCTAAATGTAGTTTAACACGATTAAAAATTGTTTTAAATGATTTACCGATGATATAACTGAATGGTATTCAATCAGTAAGGAACTCCAAAAAACTAAACTATTGTACAGTAACTAACAATGATAGACAGAACCCGAACCCACTACCGGTACCGATCTATTACCGCTACGTTTGCCCATTATATAAAAGAAAGTAACGCCGTACATTGCGTTCGCATTCCTTACGTAATAGAGGACACATTTCTTATTAATTAATCATTCCACACATATCACCGAGTGAAAGATATCACTTCAAAACGGATGCTACCCTCCGTGACGTGGATACATATGAGGTAGCCTTTAACGTACTCCTGAACGATAACGAAACAGCTGATTGCGAACTTAGAAGAACTATGGCCTGGTTTATTTATTAGGTTTTTAATGACGCTTGGTGCTACGAACTACCAATTATTAAAGGAGGACAAAGCAGGAAATATCCTGCTCAAAATCTGGACCATCCCGACTGAATAAATACCTCAAGTATACAAATAACCATAGCTAAATAATACGTAGGTAAGTGTTGTTTTCCTGTGGTGAGTAAGGTGACCTGAACTACTAGGCAGGTTTGGGGGTAGGGTCCACAAAGCGCTTCCAATGTTTCTGTTCTGGTTTGGTAGCAAAAGCTATATTAATCTTAAATAAAAAGAACTGTAATTTTAATTGCTTCTAAGTTTACTCGTATGAATATATTCGTATGCATAGAGATTAAGGCGTAGAAATGTTATTGGAACGAAGTTCCTTATGGGGCGTTGCGGAGGGGTATCCTAGGCGCAAAAAACGTGCGTAACGTTAAATAAAAGCGTAAGATTTTTATGTATAGTCTATGTATGTTGGGGCTATACAGTGTTTAATGTATAGTCTATGTGATGATTGTTATTATTATTGCATTTTGATCTAATTATTATATTATTCGATACTTGTTATATATTTTTATAAATCATTGTAAATAAAATAAGTGAAGGTGTAAAGATAATTTTGTAAAGTAGTTTTTTATCGATAAAAAAATCATAATAAAAATGTATAACCTAATAATTATTTTCTTTATACCTCGAATAGAACTTGAAATAATTATTTTATGGTAAGGAACTTCGTTCCTATCTGGTGTCACACGGTTTTTTTGTTCAACAAACTGACCCGAAATTAATAACACCATATGCTTTTTTTGAACATATCGTTTTTTTTATTTATTTCTTTTACAAAAACATTTTTTTTTATTTTTCATACAAAAAAAAATCTTTTACAAAAACATTGTCCTATCAATAACGAATACAAAAAATTGATTCAATTTGGTGCAGTCGTTAGGATGTTATACACGTACATAGATATCAAAGATTATTTTTTATTTATATAGATTATCTTCTATACTAATAAATGGACAGTCGGTTTTTTTATTCGGTTCAGCTCAGCCCATTGCAGTCCACTGCTGGACATAGGCCTCCCCAAGTTCGCGCCAAACATCCCGGTTTTCCGCAATCCTCATCCAGCCTATACCGGCAATCTTACGTAGATCGTCGGTCCAACGGGCCGGAGAACGTCCCACACTGCGTTTGCCAAGACGCGGTCTCCACTCCAGGACCCGTCTGCTCCAACGACCATCGGTCCTGCGACACAGATGGCCAGCCCACTGCCACTTCAATTTGCTAATTCTGTGGGCTATGTCGGTTACTTTCGTTCGGTTATACTGTGACAAATACTGAACCAATCGATAAGGTTTTAGTATACGATATGTCGCTGATTACTTATCATGTAAAAAAATACGGACGTACTTTCTTTATATGTATAGGTTGTGTCCTTTCAATTGTAGTGGTGCGTGTACCATGTATGTGCCTAAACACCGGCGATAGCAGCTTCGATTCTCTGGAGTGGATATTTGTATATACAAATATTTATTTCCGGTCCGTTTGTCTGTCCTTGTGGGTCTCCCCACCGTACCTCAGAGAGCACGTTAAACTGCCGGTCCTGTTTAGCGGTCATATTCCTAGAAGGGATATCCACCAACCCGCAGTGGAGCAGCGTGGTAGATTAAGCTCCTTCTTTTACATGGAGAAAGAGAACTAATAGCCCAGCCGTGGGTGGTTACAGGCTGAATCGTGATTGACCATTCTTTACATACATTTAAATCATTTGTAAAATCACGAATTAAGAAGAGAAAGATAAACAAAGAGCTAATCTTATTAAATTAAAAAAAAATTGCGGCTATAGAGATACTCGTACCAATTTGCATTTGAATAGATTTTAATGTAGTTGACCTAAAACGGTACTACTAGTCTTAAAGGCTATGTTTGTTTTTGTTACCATTTTAATGGCTCATTATAGGAATTGAGGTGTCTCGATACGTTCACGGTAACGAAGTTGATTGTAATTTTATGCCATTAAGTGTAAGTAAGGATTTAAAAAAAAAATTAAATGTTTTGGTTTTTTCGACATTCTTATGGATAATTATGTCATTATTAATCGCGTGTTAACTCATATATATATATTTAATAGTTTTTGATATTAGAACGCTTAAACATAATCTTGAACTATGGTAACGTTTTCAGCAAGTTGATATTGTTATAGGGATTATAAGGTAAGGTGTCCTAAGTATACAAAGCTAGAAATCTTCTTGTAAATATTTAGCTTTTGTAATAAAATTAGAATTTTTTAAAAAGATAAGTAATGTGGCAAATTTCTTCTTTTTAATTTGCGTTTAGTGGCGCTAAATGAACTTTTTATTTCCGAAAGATCTGAATGGTACCTACTTTATAATTTAAAGATTTGGTCAGAAACTATATCGAGTTCGTATTCAATTTTCAGGCTATTTTCTAATTATTTTATTCGAACCTGACAAAAGTTATTATAGTAAAGTTTACACGTCGCAACTTATTTATGAAGGAGAAAGTGTTTTAAATTTTGTTTATTATATTTTTTTTATTGTTGCAGTATTAAGCAATGTAAATCATGGGTAATATTTTATTACAGCTCATTATTGTCATTTTTCAATCAATATAAAGAGAGAGGAAAAAAAATATATATGATTTCTTGATGGTCTAGGAAGAAGATTATTATTATTATTATTATTATTATTATTATTATTATTATTATTATTATTAGTAGATACAACGACTAATTTCGTTTTATTGAAATTTCAAATACTTTCATGTTGTTAAATAGTTGCTTAAATTATTTCCAACCAGCAACGTGTATTAGTTATACCAATCTAATTAAAAGTCGAGGAAAAACTTTTGGAATTTCAGTATATGTGCTTAGGTTTTTTCTGGAGCTCCAGATGTATTCATTAAAAATGAGAAAGTTCTTATAGAGAGTTTTGCTAACAAAAATTCACCCTGACTTTTGGATATTTGCATATTTTACTTTTTGTTTCATTGATGTGGTAGTAAAATTGTATAAAGTCTACTTACAAATAATTTTCTCATCATATTCCCTATCTAATTAAACGTTTTCTGGTAACAATTTTCCAATACAAAGTCGTATTCAATTAAAATGTACCACGGGCTTACAATCGCACATGTATCGCCGATGTTAGCACCAAAGCACATTCGGTCGTCACATCACGTATTAATGCTCGTATATAAACTGAGACCTGGACTACCCTAACATACATTGTGACCGTTTAACGGACGGCAGTCAGACGCACCTGCCGTCATCAATTAAACAGTGATAAAACAAATAGTGCGAAATGTTTAAACTATTAGTGATATTGTCAATAGCGGCGTTCGCTAGTGGACATTACTCGGCGTCAAGGCTCGTGAGGAACATTTACAATGAATGTTTGAGTCAATATTCGGTGGAGTGTGTGAAACCGAGGACCCTGGACTGGATTTCCCGTGTGGCTAACGATGAAGAGATCAAGATTACGGATAACCTGTCTATCATCAAGACAGCAGAAATCGAAGATGAGGCTGTCGATCCAAGGATGGCAAAGGATCCCGCTTATGCTATCGTCGATAAAGTAGACCGTTTCCTTCAGACTCATTCAGTGAGAGTGAAAGTTCCTGAAGAAATCGCCAGCAGTGCTGCATCAGAATATGTGCCAAGGTCACTCCTCAGCGACCTTCCCTCTGAACTGGATATGTCATTAGATGGAGAAGAAGAAGTTGACACTTTTGAAGGCAGGAAGAAGAAGATCAAGCTTCCCAAACCTTTGAGGATCAAGAGCAGTACGTTGAATGCAGCTGTCTTTGATAATAATTACATACCCTTGTATTAGACTTATAAGAACTAATTTTTAATTTCTTTACAGAACACGGTTTCATCAAGAAGGTGCTGCTTCCTTTCCTCCTTGGTCTAAAGTTCAAGGCTTCGGTTTTGGTACCTTTGGCGCTCGCTATGATTGCCCTTAAGACATGGAAGGCTTTAACACTTGGTCTTATTTCCTTGGTTCTATCTGGTAAGAATTCAGTAAACTCTTAAAAGCTTACTTTGTAATGTCTTAATAGGATAGAGTCTAATATTCATTTTTTACAGGTGCTATGGTTATCTTCAAGTTCACCAAGCCCAAAGTTGTGAACTATGAAGTAATACACTACCCACAACACCATGTAGAGCACCATGTAGACCATCATGCTCCGGCCTGGGACGCGCACGGTCCATACCAAGCGCGATCATACGAAGACGCACACGAAATCGCCTATTCTGGACAAATATAATATGCTAATATGTAAAATAAGACGGACCTCTGATTAATTAATTTATTTAAATTATTTATTGCTATTGTAAATAAATCTTATACTTAAGTTTCAATTTTAATTGATGTTAATTATTTATAAACCTACATCTATCTCTTTGATTTATATTCAAAGTCTGTCACGGTGATCAAATTCTTGAAAACCATTAACATAATAGAGAAAGGTTGAAAGTTATAGCAAAATAAATTAGAAAATTACAAAGGATCTACATAAGTACTCCTCGAGACTTTCCACACTTATAAAATGATAAATGAAGTGAATTAACCAAATACGTATGTAATGATTATACTTAAGAGATTCCTTAGCAAGAAAGAAAATATCAATTTTCATTTATAATAATATTATTGATAGTTCTTCAAATATTAAGTTTTTAAGTTAAGAACTATTTTTTCCTGAAAGTAAATAGACCAAGAAGTAAACTGTTAACTGGTAGTGATTTCACTTAACTACTACCACATCAGCATCATTAAAATCAATTTCATTGCCACCTACATTATTTAAATTGAAAACATTTAAGTGAGTTATTCTTTTAGATATTGTTGTAGTCCTTTCAGTGGTATTAAAACTATTAGAAATTATTTCAGAACCTATTTTCTCATTACGATGGTAGACTCTATTTATGAGTACCTCTGCGTCATCACTATTTGTTCTGTTATAGCTTTCATTTAAAAGTGTTTTAATAATATATTCTGGATCAAATTTTTCCGTTTTATTATCTACGTGCAAAGGTCGGTAAATAGCTGATCGGCGAGTTTCTTCTGTCGTTTCCATTTTGAAATTCGTATCGTTTGGCTTCATAGTACTTTCATTTGAATTATAATTCAAGTCAGGGTTGGGTTCGTCCGGCCTCGGTAAAAGTACTCGATTAGAAAACATTTTGTATACGTTTGAACGTTTCAATGGATTCATTTTGTAGATACTTAGTAGGACGTCAAAGTTTTCTGTCTTCGATCTCTTTCTTTTGTTATTTGTGGAATTGGATCTTGATTGTGATATCTGGAAAATTATTAATACTAATAAATGTAGATGATTAATTACTTACTGTTTTAGAGACCTGATTTGAGTAATTATTTATCAGAAACATGTTTAATTAAAATTGGTAAAATATAAAACGTGATAGTATATTTCGATTGTAATTGTATAACAAATATAAACGGAAAATGTAACAATGTCTACAAAATTCCATGTATGAAATTTTTTACATAAGTATATCAGTATCTATTTTAAAATAGAAATTAAAAATACTTAGTATTCAAAATATTAATTATTATGTTAAAATTATTTTACCAGTGTTAACAAGACCGTCACAAGTAAGAGGCAAATTTTCATTGCAATTTTCTGTCCACGTAACACGTTAAAGCATTGTTACTAATAATATTTACAAAGTTGCACGTTATCACCGAAGTCATGAACTGAAATGTTTTCCAATTTAATGAATTAAACTACACATGCTTCCTGGTTTTACACCTAATAATAATTTATAAATGTAATTTCATTTATAAAGATGGAAAAAGAATAATTGTGTAAATTTATTAAAATTTGCCTTCCAGATTAAAAGCATGGCGAATGTAGACTCAACAATATTATTGTTCCTATGTAATATAGACCAATGGTTTTCTAGTGTAGAGTTTCGACCAAAATCTTAAGCAACTCTCGCTTGACTGTTGGATCAAGTTTCAGATACAGCGGCAGTGTTGTTTGAAATTGCCCGCGTTGTGAGAAGATTCCTTAGTCTGGATGCTTAACTACCGGCAGCCTGGTTCTCAACCTGCGCTAGAGGAGTACTATTTTTCATGTTTTTGACTATTTTTGTATTTTAATATGTTTAAAGTAGGATTAACTGCGAAACTGTTAACACTATATATAATTAGGTCATGCTCCAGTATTTCCACGTGTTAGACAGTTTTATAAGATAATACTTTATTTTACCATGTTTGTGAATTTATTACATGATTGTAAAGACAAAGTACCACAAAGTTATCTAACGGAACAATTATGAAATAGCTCGCTAAAGTTAGTTTAATATTAGAATTGAAGTTCATTTATGACCTTCAACAGAAGAAGAAGAATTCAATTATTTCACATCTAAATCACTAAATTTGCCAACTTTTGTGTAAAATTTGAAATCGAACTACGAGGTCGAAGAAGTGAATTTTTCACAATCAAAATCCTGAATTTTCGAAAAAACGTGAAGCAAAAACTTTTTTCCCCTTTTTACGAAAATTGCGCGGACGGAGGAGTGTGAAATTTCACACTTATTGTAGTTTATAATAGAGAAGGAGTGCGAATTCTAATTTTTTTTTGATTATGCGTAAGAAATATACTGTGCCAATAAAAAAAAAACTTCGGGACGACCACTACTTTATCTAAACGAGCCATAGAGCGTTCTGTACGATAACAGAACAAACAAGATGGTTAAATCATTATTATTGCCATTAATGTGCAAACAAAATTCCATTAATGACAAAATAGCAGATTTTTCTATGAAACAAAGGCAGGAAAAAATATCGCAAACAAATTATAATATTGCCAGCTCTTAAGAATAGACCTCACTTATGGGGTAATTGATTTATTTTGTAAGACTTTTTTCAGTCTGAGTTTATAGTTTTCTATCAATTATAGCGTAAGATTCCAAATAGATAGGTATTTTGTTGAAATGTTTACAGATTTGTAAACGTATGATTTCGTTTATTTTGTTTAAGTCGCGACGGCTTCTTGTTATTTTGGATTTATTGTGGATGCGTAGATGCCATGGCAAATTTAACTACCAGTTGCGCTGATCTTGTTTCCTCATTTGTCATGAATGCCATTACATCGTATAAAGATGTTTTTCGTGATCCGGGCTTTTATTTTGTCTCTATTTTTCTTTTTTTTTTATACGACTGGGGTTGCATACAAGTGTATAGAACGCCTGATGATGAGCTTTTTATTTATTCATTCTTTCTTTTATTGCCGTATACATAGTATCATTACAGGTATATTACCTAATGCTGAATACACACAAAAATATTTAAATCACTCAGTCATTATAGCATATAACAAAAAATTGCGATCTTATGTAGCCTCTACAGACACCTGCAACACCAGAGGATCTGGCTACCTTACCCATAACAGGGACAAAACACTACTCGGGGGCAGTGTTATGCTATGCTATGCAGTGTTGGGCTATTTCCTGATTCTAAACGATTTTTTTAGTTATTACTGAAATATCTTTAATTTTTTGTACACTTTAAATCAATTGCTTTATCATTTGGATTTAAATGTCTTTTTATTAGAAAATTAAATTTCGTAAAAAGTCTGTTGTCGGTGGTTAAGGTTTTCTTTAGTGGCAATACCATAATGGTTATTTAAATTGTAATTTGTGAGATATGATTTTAATTGGCATAATGAAGGGTTTCAGGTACGTATAACGTACTAATTTAGTATATGAACAGAACCTGTTCATTGCTTACTGTTATGCAAGTATTTTTTAATTAAGAAGAAGGGTTTAAATTTGCCTTTTAGTCATATTATTTTAGAACTACCTACATATAGCCCTTTGATATGTACTTCATATATAGGTACATACATTGCTGAAAATAAAATTACTTTAAAAAAAATCAAATTTGAAGTTTCTGAAACTTGGTTGTATTTGATAGGTACTTTTTAATGGTAAAATATATGTACAGATATAAATATGTTTATTTATTTATTAGTGTAGCCAATAGTTTTTTTCACCTTCAATATGCAACATCTTCTATGAAAGAAATTTGTACAAATACCAAATTTAATATATGCAATTATCTTTCAGTATAATTATACAGCTACTATGGTACTCAAAGATTGGGCTCTCGCAAAGGTGGACAAATTGGTATGCTCCTGATATCGAAAAAGAGCATGATCCGTTAAGATATACGTCAACATCATCACCATTTCTTTCGGGAACTCGGGAGAAAGTCCCTGAGCCTTACGAGTCCCCAGATTTTAGATTGGAAGAGCCATTCTACCTGCCTTATGCAATGGGCTATTATTTTGAAGAGGAAAGGCCATACCGCATATCGCCACATTTGAAGACTACGTCAAGATGGAATACCGTAAACATTTTGCTATTATTTTATCAAGACGTATTGTACAAATTCAAGCATGCTTCTCTAATTAGTATACAGACATTGGTTACGATGACATTTTCAATAAATAGTTACACATTAAAACAGTGTATGACAGCTATTGGGATACAAATTAAGTGAACATCATGTTGCGAACACATGTGTTTTGCCCATAGTCACCACGCTGGGCAGGCGGGTTGATCACCGCAGTACTGGCTTTGTCGCACCAAAGACGCTGCTGCCTTTCTTCAGCCAGTGTATTTCAAAGCCAGCCGTTGGATGGTTATCCCATCATCGGTCGGCTGTTTTAGTTCCAAGGTGGTAGTGGAACTGTGTTATTCCTTAGTCGCCTCTTATGATACCCACGGGAAGAGAGGGAGTTTCTATATTCTTTACTGCCGTAACCACACAGACTTTATCAAGTAGTCTAGCTGAATATATATTACATTCATTACCTCCTACCATTACGCAAACTGTTCAGGTTTCGGTCTGGGGAATATATTTTTTTAGCTATCAAAGAGATTACTAAACCCACTCTGATCTAGTGGTGTATGTAGTTCATGGGTTAAATAATAATGTTTATAGGTACTTTATTGATGAAGAGTACTTTTTTTAAAATTATTTAACTACAGATTGGTTCCTTGCTAGCGCAAAGTCTCTCGTTGTTCCTTAAAGACACTGCAGGGTAATCAAATAAAATAAATGTTATGACTCGATAACAACTTTTAAATTATATTTTATTAAAAATTAGGAAAATATTCATTACGCTGGGTGCTATTGCACAACAGTGTACAAGCGTCTGATACCTCTCGCTGGCTGCGCTCTGATCACCACCCGCCACATTTTGACCACGGCTACTTCGACCCACCTCATCTTAAGAGATCGCTACCACTTCGCGACTTTAGAAAACATACTTGGAGCTTGGTATGATACAAATCACAACAACTATAATAGTTCCATGTACCTGACTCCAGCAAGAATACATTACCATCCATTGGTAAGTAATTTTTTCTATGTCTATTTAGCAGCCATTATTTATACGAGTAGGGCTGCAAACAAGCTTATGGTAAGCAGTTACCGTAGCTTATAGACGCCTGCAAGTACAAAAGCATCGCAAGTGCTTTCTAACCCTACCCCTTACCCTCCCTACGTGCTCTGGTAGAGCCAGACCTTACTTACCACAGGAACATAACATTTGGTATCACTCCTATTCAGCTGTGATCTTCTGTAAGTTTGAGGTACTTTCCCAGGCGCATTTTTGCATAATAATATTATATCCGCATTTTAAGTGAGCCTTAAATTAAAATGTGGTGTAGATATCAAACATCAATACATATCACTTTGTACATTTTTGAATAAATTAACAAAAAAATATATAAAAATATAGTACTCATCTGGTGGGAAGTAAGAAGTAAGTGGGGAGACAGGTGAGGTGAAACCCAGGCCAGCAAAATTATTATCTTTATCTGAACCTTGATATAAAAATACTTATTACACTTATTTTCAGTGGCATTTTCCGGAACAAGTGAACAGATCACATCCTTTTTCGTTCACATTTGACCTAGCTGTTTGGGCTTCAACATACAATGTCTATGGATGGTACTTAAATGGAGCAAGTGCTATTGTCTGTCTTAGAGCAACTTCTCACTCGTAATTATTCAATTTTTATTTATTTTTCATCAATACTTATTGTAATAAAATGTGCTATGTCTAAGCTTTCCATGTGTACCGCACTGAGTTTATTCTAGAGAAGTTGAGGGTGTGCTTTCTTCAGGTATTTATAATTATTATACAGCGCGCGGTAACAATATCGTTCAATTTAGGTACTCGAAAATTACTATTAAAGTAAAGGATAATTATTTATAGGTTAACTCAAATTACGCCCAATGAGAATAGTGGCACCATTCCATTTTGATGTACAATTGCGATATTCTGGGCATAGTTTTCCAAGTAGTTATCTTGTCTGTAGTGGGGGCTATCTCCAAGACGATACTGAATATTAATAAAATTTTTGAAAATTTCAGACGAGACCATGGATCTCCTGCGCCTACAAACGAACTGTTCATCATCGTCGGCTATCAATTCATGTTGGCGTACAAACGAAAACCGATGCCTTGGTACAAATATGCCGTTCGAACGAGGAAGTACACAAATCCATGTCCAAAGGCATGTCATATATTTTTTACGTTATTCCAGTACCTAAGCTAAGTCCTAAATGAAAAAAAAAATACGTATTTAATAAGTTTTTAAAAATTTTCGGATACTGAAATCTTTTGATTTTACAGGAGTTACCGCGATTATTATTTTTAAATAAATTTTAACACCAGTTGCCTTATTTTGATACAGTGTTGAATTTGAGCGTTCAATTAGTGTATAGTGTGCAGTGTATTATTTATATGTTAATTATATTATATACGTTAACTTTATATATGTGTATACTATGTAAGAATAGTTACAGTTCTACGATAAATATCTAATCCGAACTAATGTCCCATGAAAAATACATCGCTAGAGGGCCTTACGTCGGTTTTACTATCATCACCACTACACCAGAACATTCACCATATCGCCACGACACAATATATCTAATCCATTCTAAATATATATTTCATTTTCAGACTGAATGGGGTTGGTTTATATGTATACCAGGCGAATGGGCAAAATATGGCATAGAAAGCGGTGCGGCTTTACACCGGTCATTTCAAGGTCGCTCTTGGAGATACGATGGTTTAGTCGGCATGGCAGCTTTCTCCATGAAACTTCGGTCCGTCGAACTCAATCACTACTTCACTATTCTTGACCATCATGTTGTTCTCGATTTCCTCTTCGATGCTTATGAATCCATGATTCCTTATAGTTGGTTAGATGCGAGGTTCAATGACACAAAGTTCAACGCTCCTAGACTGAAGTCAGGATATTATATACCAAGGCTTTATCCTATCGGTGATCAAAATTACTACTTAACGTTATCTGATAAGTAGTTTTTTATTGTATTTAATTATATCCTACTGCATCTTATTTTATATATATGTCAATTGCGTCATGTTTAACTAAATTAAATTATTACTGAAAATTTGGTGTTTTATTATAGGGCGGCAAATTAAAGTAGCCCTGCCCCATTTAAAAAATTCAATCCACTAATTTTACTTCATTCTGGTAAATGATAAAAAATAACTATTTTTTAAATATTGACTATTAGAAATTGTGAATTATTGTTGATGTTTTAGAATTGTTGAATTATTGTTTTTGGAGATAGGTATAAATAAAATATAATGTTAATTTGATTTTTTACTGAACAAAACTCTTAAATATAAATTAAATAGAAAAAATAAATAAGTACTGTCCTAGTGACTGATTGTTCTAATGTTATAGTTTTAATTGACTAAAGGCAATTTAATTTATTAATGTACCTACATCGGAAAAGTTATAATACAATTAATAATAGACGCTAAGATGCATGTAACATATTTTAGATACATAAAGATGAATCGTACTTTTTAATTCTACGTATTATTATTCTCAAACTTATATTAGTAAGTAGTTTATCTAAATAATAAATTAATTAGTAAGTCATAGTTAAAGTACAGGCGGACCTTATGCTAGTGCGCCATTAGTAGCAATAAATCTGAAATCTATACATTGATAACGGTGTAGCTTTTTATAGCCTTAATGATATTCCATAGCCTGTATGATATATAAGCTACAAATTATCATGCTGCAACTCAAAGGAATTAATAAGTAGCTGTAATACAAATATGTATTTGTTAGTATGTAGTATTTTACATTTTCAGATATATATATATATATATATATATATATATATATATATATATATATATATATATATATATATATATATATATATATGTATATATATATGAATTTATATCTTTTTTTTTATTTGAAGCACATACTCAACACCATGGGTTGACTGGAAGAAATCTCTTTCCGACATAAGTCCACTTTTGCCATGAACCTCATTAATATGTTATGTTTCTACATGTATTTTTAAGTGCAACAGAGTATATATTATCTTTAGTAAACATTATTCAGTTAACAAGTGATGTTCAACATTGGAGTGATTTAAATCGCCTTCAGTCAATTGTAATTAAACTAATATAAGTTAATAAATATATTTTCTATAAAATTTCTATTTGTCTATTTTATAAAATAAATAAGCAATGTACAAAATAACCTACGATAAATGCATTTCTCCATATGAATAAAAATATTACAATAAATAATACAAATTAATTATTTTAACGAAACATTGGAAGATATAAAATATTACTAGTTTTAAAATAAATGTCATAAATTACGTTATTATCGAAAACTTAAAATCGTTATTTTTCAATAACTATTTTTATTCGTATCGACATCGAGTAAAGACTCGAAATGTTCCAAAAGGTGGACGAACTATAAGCCTTTAAGATTTTGGTAAATCAAGTTTCAACTCTGCCCCTGTCATTAATATGCTCTAAATAGACATCTGTAAACTATGAAACATTTGTGCTATATTAATAGTTCAACAAAGTAATTTTTTATAACTTTCCAATTTCGATATAAAACTTTGACAACACGAATAATTATCACGAAATTTTAAATATATAGAATAGTAGCGAGTACTAAATATATTACAAATAAAGATAGTTAAGGCACAAAATATTATTACTTAACAAAGAATTTGAATGAAGATAGAGTTTTCCACATTTTAATGTTTTGAATGAATGCTTCGTATGTTTTTCAATTCCTACTATTAGTTGATGCCTTGTGCAAATTTTTAATGTACATAAAATTATTTCTATCCATTCATTTAAGTTCAAATACATTTCGTTGTAGCTAGTAGTTGACACTTGATGCTAATATAGTTTTATTAAATATTATTATTAAATGTTAAGTAAGTGGTTATAAATTTTATGTGGGAGATTTTGATCTCATTAGGGATTGATTTTGATTTTTTTTATATTACATATTTCTATTAAAAATAACCCGGATTATTTTTTCATATAATCAATATTACACTTTGGATATAAAGTAAGACAGTCTTTTGATTCTTGACCGTCTCTAGCTGCTTGCACGTATCTAAAGTAATGTAACGCCATCGTGCTGTCCGCTGGAGGCACTAATTCATTCGAATCCCTGTAAATAAATAAAATATTTGTATTACAAAAAGGAACGATATGTGTAAGAATTGCAGTAAATGTCAAAAAACTACATCATTTTAATGAATTAATTAAAATACTAAATTCTAGTCTCATGTGTTATAGTTTTTATATTTATGGCACATTAAAAATTTATAATTCCTTTTATAAAAAATAACTATATAATGACACACTTTTATTTATAATTTAAAAATATAGTCTTAAAAAATTATACTGTTTTACATTTTAGTACAATTTGTTAAGAGCTATTTTAATGTGTTATTGAAATCCATATTTAAATAAAAATGTGTAATAAGACAGGTTGAAAGAATAACGATTGCATTACATAACGATTTTGTATTATATTAATATTCAAACATATATTACTATTTAAAAAACGAGTCTGCGTTGCCACACGACTGAACGCTTCGTAACGCTCTCGTCACGCATTCACCAGCTCACTGCCCAAGTCAAGCGTGCGTAAAAAAGTTTTACTTCAATAATCACTCACTTGCTAAGTTCATTCGAGACTAGATTGCTGTAAGGTGCGTGTTTGAACGGGTCGCTATACAGAGCGCAGACAGCCCTTTCTCTACATCCAGTGTCCTTCGCTCCGATCGAGCCGAGAATTGTATTGACTCTCTCTAGTAGAGATCCGTAGAATTTCTCTGCGGCTATAGTGTCCTAGAAATAAACGTTTTTATTTAGAATTCATTATGACAACGGTAGAAATATTCTTTCTTATATAATAACAATATATTTTATATGTATTTGTACATTTTCGTCGCTAAATTAAAATGAAACCTAAACGATTTGAATATGAAATTAAAAAATTAAATGAGTTCAATTTTACATTAATACCAATTTTTAATATCACGTAAGTTTTAAAGCTTTTAAAAATTTAAATTTATTCATGAGCTGTATCATATTTTTATTTCTTTTTTTAATCTACACAATACACACACGGTCGTCTGTTCCTAAAGTAAGCAACTTAATGCTTGTGTTATAGGTAACAGCTGACTGGTATAGCTACATTTATTTTTTTTTCGATAAAAATACATATAAATAATACATATCTAAATATTAGAGATGTGCCGAATGTTCGGCCGAATATTCGTATTCGGTACATTCGACATATTTTCTCACATTAGTATTCGGCCGAATATTCGGTTGATTTGCCGAATAATTACCGAATAATTAAATAGTAAGGTTAACTTATTACTAAATAAGTGTGGTTTATAGCGAAAGAAGATGAACTTTAACAATCAATTTAAATAAAATTTTAACCAAATAAACTTCTATTTTTTTTTACATAAAATAATAAATTAAACTAAATTAAATTTCTATGAAACTAACAATTTTAAGAACACTGCTTTGAATAATAACTTTTCTAGAATATAATGTAATAATTACTATCTTTAGAAACCAACATAAGTATTAAAATATGTATATACATAATCAAATTAAGTTTCTTAAAATAAATGCCTATTAGTGATGTGCCGGATCGTCAAAAATGTATATCCGCGGATACGGATCCGGATACGGATATTTAGTGTCAAGATCCGCGGATACGGATACGGATCTTTATTTATTCGCGCAATCGATGTCGGCGCATGATCTGAAAACGATAGTTGACGTCACGCCCGCCGTAACGACGGATAGGAGAGGTTTTAACTTGCATTGCGCACGTATTTTTTTGTTCTTCTTACTTTTCAAAAAGTAGGAGATTCTCAATTCGTCTGTATTTTTTTATGTATGATGCTGCTACCTCGTAATTTTTTACTGAATGGACCGATTTCGATGATCCTTTTTTAATCAAAAGGTGGTACGTGCCACGTAGCCCCAGTAAAATTTAAATGAGATTTAAAAACGTACTTTTGCAATTATATCTTATAATGCGTATTTACTGGACTATTTTTTCGTCGATTTACGTTTGTATTATACCGTGTGGTGTCAGCCGAGTAAAATAGCACCACCCCCTTTCTTCCCGTGGGAGTCTTAAAAGGCAACCGAGGGATAAGCTTGGCTCAAAATCATCAGGGTCCTGGAGAAGGAAAACTTCGTTTGAAACCCGGAATGGGGTCTCCGTCAAGCATTCGTGGCATAGCTCTAAAATGCGAAAGACTCCTGCAGCCGAACTGGCTCCACACGTATATACTTGTCATTCCTGTGGGCCTAGCCAGTGAGGTCGAGAGGGTGGCGCAGAGCTTAGGCAACTCTGCGTTTTTCTGAAGAGTGTCCTAGGCGACACAGTATCTGTCTGACACTGTCTAAATCGTCTGCAATAGACGGACTAAGGCCAATGACGATGATGATGATGATGATATACCGCATAACTTTTTACTGGGTTCACCGATTTTAATAATTCTTGTATAAATCAAAGTCTGGTGCTTGTCTTGCAGTTTAATTTAAATTTGATCAATATATAATGAGTAATCTTTGATGACGCGTATTATATATATGTAACGGTGCGTACGCGTCGTTGTCGTCACTTATTTTCTCTTTAAGGTTATTAGAAACTCCTTCAGTTTGAACAGTCCTTCAGTTTCAGTTGTTTCAGTTTATAACGTACTGAGCTATGTTATCCACTAGAGGGCAGTGGCAGTTTATTATTTATAAATAACTTTTATGATTTTTGTTTTAATCGAACGCTGATGCTTGTCTTGTAGTCCCATTTAAATTTGATCGAGATTTAATAACTAATTTTATAATTGGTCGGTTTTATTTTCGTTTGCGAGAAAAAAATATTTAGCAACCAGGTCCAGGAACTGCGATAAAATGAGAGTTGTTTCGATAAAAAAGTTATTTGTTTTTCATTTTCTTATATTTATAAAAATAATGTCATAACTTTCTGTGTAATAGAGATCTTATAAGATAGTTGATTTAGTATTTTTGAGTTCTATACTATTAGTATGGTAACTTACTAGAATATATGTTTGGTATTAAAGGTGCCAAATATTTGATTTTAAGAAAGAAAAAAAAAAAATACTCTGAATAGGATTTTTTTTTCAATTATACTACTTAATCACATAATCTAAGTTATTATGCAGAATTTTATCCTGTTAACTGAATTTGAAAATTAATAAAAGATCCGGGAAACCCAGCCTGCTCTGGTGGTTGGAATTCGTCGAGTCTTCTGGCGAGACGATTGGTAACAACCCTCGAAAACGTATATACGTGGCTTAGAAGTAACAATGACACACTGACACAACGACGCCGATATACCGACACCGACACTACGACGCCGACACCACGATACCGATACACCGACATAGTGACACACCGATACAACGATACAACGACACACCGACACCACAACAACGACAACGACACAGACACCGACTCCACGACACCGATACCAACACAACTACACTGACATAATGACACCGATACACCGACATAATGACACACTGACAGGACGACGCCGATACACTAACACACTGACACAACAACGCCAATACACCAACACCGACCCCGACACAGTGACACAACGATACACCGACGTAATGACACACCGATAAACCGACACAATGACACAACGATACACCGACATAATGACCCACCGACACATCTACACCGACACCGATATAATGACACCGACACAACGACACAGACACCGACACCATGACACCGATACACCGACATAGTGACACACCGACACAACTACACCGATACACCGACACAATGACACACCGTCACAACGACGCCGATACACTGACACTGACATAACGACAACAACACAGACACTGACACCACGATACCGATACACCGACATAGTGACCCACCGACACAACTACACCGACACTGATACACCGACAACGACACCGATACTGACACAACTACATCGACATAATGACACACCGATACACCGATACCGACACAACGATATACCGATACACTGACACAATGACACAACGATACACCAACATAATGACACACCGATACACCGACACAACTACACCGACATCGATACACCGACATCGATACACCGACATAATGACACAACAATACACCGACATAATGACACACCGATACACCGACACAATGACATAATACACAACGATACACTGACATAATGACCCACCGACACATATACACCAACACCGACATAATGATCCACCGACACCGATATACCGACACCGTGTATCGTTGTCATTATGTCGGTGTCTGTGTCGTTGTCATTATGTTGTTGTCATTATGTCGGTGTATCGTTGTGTCATTGTGTCGGTGTATCGGTATATCTTTGAGTCGGTGTCAGTGTGTCACTATGGCGGTGTATCGGTGTCATGGTGTCGGTGTCTGTGTCGGTGTCATTATCTCGGTGTCGGTGTAGATGTGTCGGTGGATCATTATGTCGGTGTATCGTTGTGTCATTGTGTCGGTTTATCGGTGTGTCACTATGTCAGTGTATCGGTATCGTGGTGTCAGTGTCTGTGTTGTTGTCGTTATGTCAGTGTCGGTGTATCGGCGTCGTTGTGATGGTGTGTCATTCACCACATATGGGTGTGTCGGTGTATGGGTGTCATTATGTCGGTGTAGTTGTGTCGGTATCGGTGTCGTGGAGTCGGTGTCTGTGTCGTTGTCGTTGTTACGGTGTCGGTGTGTCGTTGTGTCGGAGTATCGTTGTATCGGTGTGTTACTATGTCGGTGTATCGGTGTCGGTGTGTCGATGTATCGGTGTATCGGTGTCGGTGTAGTTGTGACGGTGTCGGTGTGTCGGTGTGTCATTATGTCGGTGTCTGTGTCGTCGTCATTATGTCGGTGTATTAGTGTCGGTGTAGTTGTGTCGGTGTGTCACTATGTCGGTGTCGGTGTATCGGTGTGTCATTGTCTCGGTGTCATTCTCGGTGTATCGGTGTCATTGTGTCTGTGTATCGGTATATCGTTGTGTTGGTGTCGGTGTACCGTTGTGTCGGTGTCGGTGTTGTTGTTTCGGTGTTGGTGTTGTTGTTTCGGTGTGTAACTATGTCGGTGTATCGGTGTAGTTGTGTCGGTTTCGTTGTATCGGTGTGTCATTATGTCGGTGTAGTTGTGTCAATGTCGGTGTCACTGTCGGTGTCGTCGTTGGTGAATCGGTGTCAGTGTAGTTATGTCGGTGGGTCATTATGTCGGTGTATCGTTGTCATTTTGTCGGCGTATCGGTGTGTCATTATGTCGGTGTCGGTGTATCGGCGTCATTGTGTCAGGTTGTGTGGGCATGGTAAAGTGACGGATACGGATACGGATACGGACCTCATTTTTCCCGCGGATATCCGCGGATACGGATACGGATATCCGGAACATCACTAATGCCTATATACGCAAAATAAAATTTATTAAATAAAAAATAAAAGAAAATTAAGTAACAAATAATTATTTTGCAACATAAAAACTAGGAATTGTCATAACTATTTGTAGTTTTAATCTAATCAAGTTTTTTGATCTATCAAATCACCAATGAACAAATATATCTGTAAAAAATCATATTAAGTTTTTTTGACAGGTGACAATGTTAGCAAAATAAAATCTGATCCTTAGGATTACTATTATATCCTTTAATAATCGTATCGTAAATTTAACATACTTAAGTTAAATCAACATATTTAATAATTAGAATTTAAGAGTGGTAAATTATGATGTAGAAATACTAGATTCTCAGCCCTGTGAGGCAACAATCTATTTCTTTTTTATTCACATACATTTCCTGCTTCCGAGAATAACTGTGAACTATATACAGTCGTTGCCGGAGAAGTTAAAAAATTCTGGCTAAAATAGCCATGAGTTCATACTTTCCTTGATTTTTTACCCACCATGTAAAAGGACTCATACTGCGTAGTATAAAGTCTGATTCAAATAAACGCTTCACACTCAACGGACCCCAGTAGGATTTTCTACAGTGTTGGGGGTCCGGAAACACACAATACACAAGCACAAATGCCCAGATCACGACAAACATCTATATGGCCAATAGAAATATCTGTCATGAGCGGGGATCGAACCCGCGACCGCCAGAGCAACAGTCAGTACCGTGACCGTTGCGCCAACGCGGCCCCATATTTTTGCAATTCATTCAGCAAAGGGCAGGGAGGGAGCGGTGGCAAACGTTACCCGGCTCTTGCAGAGCGCCGTACCGACATGTAAAAACCTACTGATGGCGACTGATGGCGATAGCAAAGTTCGTCCAGGCTACCATCTCCCCCAAAAGAGGTAAACGACTGTCCCACCTTTCCCCAAAATTGGCGGAAACGAGTGAGCTGCAAATGAAAGCAATAAGCAGATTTACCAAGGACGAAAGTCCGAGGTACTCTCAAGCACCATCAGCCACTCGAACGAGGGCCGACATGGGGCAAGTAACACCACCCAGACTTCGACCAGCATCCACACCACTACAGCATGCGGAAAATGCGCTGATCGAGTTCCTGGCCATAACAAATGCTAACCGCGAGGTAAGCCTGGCCATATGCAAGAAAATCATGCAGACCTACCAGTACAACCATGAAAAGTTGCTGGAGGTGGAACTCGAAGAAGCCGAAGCAGCCATTTATAATAACGACACCCGGCAAGTCCTCAAGGGCAACATGTCGGGAAGATATATGGCTGCATACAACATCACGTCAGGCTTCGTGGACGCAGTCGAGGACGAGGGACAGAACGACGAGATTCAGACCTTTCACACACCGAAAGGGGACCCGTTGGTGGTGGTGGCCAAGTGCACGAGGGTGATGCTGGGTGATAGGGTGCTCGGGATGGCTAAAACCATCATGAGTGACCCGGATGCCGAAGGCGCTTTCGGGGCTTGGAGGCTACCGCAACTGAGATGGACAAACAGGGTACCCGGATGCGGCAAGACAACTCACATAGTCGGGAACTTCGATGAGGACGGCGAAGTCGTAGTCACAACCACGATCTAGGCAGCGAAAGATCTTAAAGAGAAGTTGGCGCACCGCTATGGCAATAAGGCCAAAACGAAGGTGCGCACAATGGCGTCCATACTGGCAAATGGTTTTCGTGAGGGCGTTAAGATAAGCCGATTAACGGTAGACGAAGCCCTTATGAACCATTTCGGAGCCATAGTCATGGCTGCCCGGCTATCGGCAGCAGAAGAGGTGGTCCTCATCGGAGACGTAAACCAGCTGCCGTACATCGACAGGGAAAACCTGTTCGAGATGCGGTACAGCAGACCTTACCTGACAGTAGGTATCTCATGCGAGCTGTCCTGCACGCATCGAAACCCAAAAGACGTTGCTTTCGCCATCAGTGAGGTGTACGACGGGATCTACAGCTCGAGCCCGATCATCCACTCGTTGTGCATGGAAGGATTCACCGACTCACGAATACCAGCAGAACAGGACCGGACCCTGTACCTGACTTTCACGCAAGAGGAGAAGAAGGCGTTGATAGGTCGGGGATACGGAGCTGGGGAGGGGTCGAGAATCCTGACCATTCATGAGGCGCAGGGACAGACGAGTGAAAACGTCATTGTTATCCAGACGAGGGCGGAGAGGCTTCGAATCCATGATAGTGTCTCGCACGCGGTGGTCGCGGTGACTAGACACACTAACACCTGTGTCTATTACACCGACGACAAGGACGACGCAATTGGCTACTTCGTCAGAAGGTGGAGGCTAACCGTAGGCAAATTCTCGAGCACAGCCTCAAAATGGCGATCCATAATAGGGATGCGAATGTTATTGAGGATGTGCTCGCGAAACTGGCGGCGGGCGCTGGTTTAGAAAAATGAGAGTGGCCGTCGACAATGCGGTAAATTAACAATGTAAGTCACACAATGTAAACAAAGCATGTAGTGCATTATAAAATTAATGGAGCATGTAGAAAAAAAAAAAAAAACCATAGTCGTAAGTGATTATTCTAGTTATTGTTATTTAATTTAATTCTAATAATTATTCTAATTATTATTATTATATAATTATATATATCTCTCACGGTCGGTTTTGGACTCACTACGAACATTGCAATGTTGAAAATAATACGCCTCAATACTTGAAACTTAAAATTTAAATAAAAAAAGGCATGGGCACTCAAGAGCCTATGGATGTTAAAATTTAAATAAAAAAAAAAAAAAAAAAGACATGTAAAAACCTGTTTACCGAATTTAATGTAAGGAAAAAACTTAAGACTAAGGAAAAAAAATACTAATAATAACATAGGTTAAGTGTATATTGTAAGTAGGCCAAGTAGGCCATAAGTGTACATATACGTTAACTAGACAATAAGTGTACATATATTATAGATAGCAAGTAAGTGTCTATATAAACATAGATAATAATAATTATTATAATAGTAACAACAATAATTAAAGTAAGGCGCAATATAATTCTGTTTCTTTTTGCATGTAAGATATCAATTAAGTTTAGCATAATTTTGGTCGGTGGACTCACGTCTGCATTAGGAATACTAAGATAGAATAATTAGTTCTCTTAATATAAGCTGCAGTAGTGTAACAAGTAAACGATCAGCAATAAAACTAAAAATCGGAATAACAAAAGCATGGGCACTTTAAGCCTGTGGACATAACTTTATATATACCTATATAAAAAAAAAACCTGTTTACCGCGGAAAATTGAACCGAATGATTCGGCCGAACGTTCGGTTCGGTACATTTTGGACCGAATATTCGGCCGAACATTCGTATTCGGGGAAACCTACATTCGGCGCATCTCTAATAAATATATAAATAAATATATGTATGACACCAAGACTCGGGGATGGAATCGAACTCACAACCCCCGGAGAAGAAATCACTACAAACTGAGCCAACGGACTAGTCAATTAAATTAAAGATCAGCATTGGTTTATGTATGAATATTTAACAAAGTTTATATATAGTACCTAAGAACTTCTAAAGCTGTCGATTCCAATTGCTTGCAAACAACATCTATTGATAATTTGATTGATAAGAAACTTACTTTGATCTTAGTTATCAAAGGCTTTCAAGAATTACAGAAGTCCAATGACAATTGCTATATTTAAAAACCGATAACTTTCTCATCTACCAGGTAACTTGCAATTGACTAACGTTACCATAATCTTGCAATTATTGCTTTTAAATTGCATTAAAAAAACAGGTTTGGGTGGTAAAAATTTGTGTGAAAAGTGCAAAATTATTACATAAAGTTGGTTAAGTTTAGCTCTTAAATATTCTAAGCTAAATTATAAAATAATTCAAGCAAGTTAGTCCTGTCTTTTAAAATACAGAATTAATTTAGCTATTGCATATTCTGGGAAAATTTATCCTTATAATCCTTGGTTAGACTTGGTTAGATACTAGAAATTCCTCATGGTAACTTACAGGATCCTGAGAAGCTAATATTTCTTGTTGTTGTCTAACTAGTTCAGTTTCTGCTTTCACCCGGTTGCTTTCACTTAGTTTAGCAGCTGATACTCTCAGTAATTCATCCCTTACTGGTGAAGGTGGGGCCCGAGCCGCAAGGGCTGCTGCTCTTATCTGAAATAATAAAAAAGGAGGATTCTATTAATTATATATGTATATGTCGTGGAAAGCGATATTTTTTAAATAATACGTTGCAAATTAAAAATCATCACTTCAGCTTATTGCAGTCCACTGCTGGACATAGGCCTCCACAAGTTCGCGCCAAAAATGGCGTGTACTCATGTGTGAGGCCCATAGTTACCACGCAAATTAAAAATAGATGAAAACTATATTGCTGTTATTATAACATCAGCGCGTTGAAAGAGAGTTATTTAAGATTATTATTGTAAGGGCCTCAGGGATTCGAGCACCGAGCGGGTCGGTCACTCGCCCAGGATAAAACTGTCGGTTTACCGTTACCTGCGTGATTGGTGTAGACTCGCGTTTTATGTTAGTTTGTTATTACGCCTTGAGTCCTAGATCACCTATCGAATATGTTGCCGGCTGTATCGCTCTGCCACTGCAGATGCCGTCGTGTAAATAGATATGAAGTATTTTTTATTATTTTGTATGTATAAAGTTTTAAAAAGGGAGTATGCCATCCAAAAGTAAAAAAATAATAAAAAATAAACGTTTCACACTCATCAACACACAAGCACAAACGCCTAGACAACGACAAACATCTGTATGGTCAATATAAGTGTATGTCATGTGCGGGGATCGAACCTACAAGCACCAGCGCAACTCAGCCACAAACCAGTGCTGTGACCGCAGCGCCAAAGCTTCGTCAAAAATGGGCATCGAACACTTATTTCTAACATAGAGTCGATAAAATATTATATTTTAGTTTAATCGTTGTAACAGCCATAGTAATACATATTTTATTAAAGTGCCAAGTGTCTATTAAATTTAGTTTAAAAACACAGGGGCAGCCAACCACATCTTAAAAATAGGGTTCATCAACACTATCGTTACAAATCTCTTAACCTTTTAACAATTATATAATAACAAAAAGTGACAAAAATATTCGCTATACTTCATTTAATTATTATTTTGTTATATTTCATTGGTGAGGGTTTTATAAACAAATAAGTATTGAGGTAATGAGATACAAAGCCATATTTATCTTAAATTTTACCTATAGGATATATGTAAAAAAAATATTTTATTTTTTAACTTACCAAAGCATCCTTTTCAGCGCTATTTGGATCTCGTATAGTAGCCTTCTTATTTCGATTGTATGGATTTTGTTGTGTTGGTAAAGGTCCGACAGGTCTATAAAAATAATAAAAAACACATGATGAAATGTATACGACGATGATTTTCAGTTCTTAGATAAAAAAATCTTTTAACGATCATTTGAAATTATAGAACAATTATTTACCTGCCAGGATGAATAGCGTTGACGACTACTTTTTTATTAGAATTGGGTAAAACTCCATGTGGAACATTTGTGCTCCCACTAGCGTACTCTCCTACGTTCAGAGATGTTCCTGAAAATGGCAAATAAAGGCTTAATTAAAATAAATAGTAATGAAAAAAATCTCTTGGAGCTGTAAACAAATCAAACTTCTAAGCCAACGCAATCAAAAGATACAAGGTCCCGTGAACTCAGAATTTTGAAATTTGGTACGAAGCAACGTCTTATAGCACAGATAACGGAAAAATTGCATAAAATATATCATATAATAAAAATATTTTTACTAATTTTGTTTGTACGGAACCCTCGGTGTGCGAGTCCGACTCGCACTTAACTGGTTTTTCTATTCATTTTAGCATTAGACTATGTGGTGTTGTGGTGCAAGTTATAAACCATTTTTTGTAAGCTTGAATGTAAAAATGAAAATAAATAATTATAAAAACGGAAATGTCACAGGATCATTACCGAATTACCGTCGGTGACATTTTGAGAAATAGCCTAAAAATTTGTTTGTACATTTGCAAGATTTTTAATTTATACACTCATTGCTTTTATTCAGAAAAAAAAACAAACCAAAAAAACTGTCACAAATAAATTGCTACTTAGAGAATTATCTTGGAAACAATTTTTTTTTTTTTTAATAATAATCGGTCTGCCCTGTTATCTAATTTTTCAATTTTGAGTTTTTATCTTAGTTAAAAAATGTAATTTTTGAAAATTCATCTAGAAAACTTGAAATATATATCTACTGCTATTTAGTACGAAATTTGCCATAAAATTGTCACGTTTAATATTGTTGCAGCTACGTTTTTACAAATTGTATTGTTAAGTATTTTCATTCATTTCTCTTCGTCAGTATCAAACTGCATCTATGCAATTTGATACAGAAAAAAACTGTAGCTATTAGATATAAAAAAAACAGTAATTAAATGTAGCTTTGTAGTAGGTATATATATAATAAATGTATAATATTTATTTACCAGGAGGAAGCCCAAGGCCCCAAGCGTTTATGTCATTCGCGTCATTCTCTTGCGGCTTGAAATTTGCTATTGCGTTGCGGTGAATATCTGATAGGTACCTGTTAAAAATAAAACATATTATTAATGACATATAGCTTTTAATATTTAAAACTCAAAAGAAAAATAATTATCGATTATTATGTGGATATTAAATTACTTTGTTAAAAACAAACATCTAAACGCTCCATCGCCAAAATATGGATTATTCATCCAATAGAGAGAGTAATTGCAGAGTATTGAGAAAATGGATCTGTCGCACAACTCTAGTAGATAGCAGAAAATGTTTTATGTCTGAGATCCATCAAAAATTAGGAGACATAAACTCGCCATTACCATATATTAATAGCATGCCATACAAATATATTAATAGCATTCCATACAATTGGTTATATACACATTATTGCTTAAAACGCGTGTCTAGGATAGCTACGGTCTTTACTTTGTGATGTTTTTTTTTTCTATATCAATAGTTGAAATAAAAGTATTTGTGTAAGTATCTTCAATGATATGGGATGTTTTTAATTTTGATTCCAATCAAACTATTGTAGAATTGACTCAACTGAATATTATATGAGATCTTACTTTGACGATATCATTGGAAGCCAGTATAATTCGACGCTTAATTTAAATTATTGTTACGTTGTCGTGGTTAGGTCTTATAGTTATGTAAATTGCATTACAGAATACTAGCTATACCCGTACGAACAATTCACACTAAATAAGTATAATAATTATCACTTTACAAAATTACAAAAAACTATTTATACGTGAGTTGATTTGAAATTGAACAAAAAATTTACCGACCGTCAATCATGTTGACGTTATTTCAAAATAAAAGCCGTCAGAAAAAGAGAGTCTAAAAAGAGACGCAAACTTCTTGACCTTGACCTTGACCTATTAATATATGTGATGTATATTTCTTTCTGTTACATTTTTAGGTGTCTAGCCTTTTTTAATCCAAGTTTTCAATCATCAATATATACGGAGTTTCTTGGAAAATGCTTTATAATTTTTGCTGAAAAAATGCAACATTAGATATGCATTATTTATTAACCATCTCTTACAAGTATTCGTGATTAATAATATTTTATAGATATTTTAAATCCAGACGCTTAATCAGTCATACTTTGTTATTATGCTAATAGGTAATTGGGTTTATCATGAATGATCTTACTCGCTGCCAAGACCTGGTCCAGAAAGTTCCCAGTCTTGAGGGTAGTGTTCGAAGGATGGCGGTGGACTTTCATGTTGTTTTATTACCACAGAACCGTGATGAGGGGGTCCGTAAGTGTGATGTGGATGTGGTACCTGAAATAGATATATGTAATTATTTTAAGCTATTTGTTAAAAATCAAAATTAAAAATAAACTTTCAAGTATACCAGCTACTAATGCGGGTGAAACCCTGTGGGTTATCTCGAGTAAAGAAAGGATTATATGTGTAGTAGTTTCAAATCAATTTCAATTTGAAATTGTGATTTGAATTTTTTTTTTAATATTAAAGAGTAAAAAGATTGTGTTATTCAAATTTGCGTTTAGTTTTTACTTTTTAATGTAAATTAATTTTGTTATTAGTCCTAGTTGTTAAAAAAATCCCACAGTCGCCGTTCAAAAAAAAGTGAAATACTTACCTTGTGATGATGAGTAATTAAATGGTGATGATGATGGTATTTTGTGGTGTGATAGTTCTGGTGATACCATGAGCAGAGTTTGAATATGTGACTTAATGCCGGGAACAGGAACAGCAGAACCTTCAGGAACATCTTCTTTGCTGTAGTGAGCCCAAGTACGACCGGAAGCACGAAAACTAGCTTTAGAGCTATTAATTTTACTACTAAAACGATCGCCAGCGCTGCCATTATCAATTTTTTCCTTATATACTTTTCTGAAATTGGAATATGTTAAAGATTTAGTAAGGGTTCATCTTCTGTTTTAGTTTACAACCTACTTGTTCACATATTTGTCGAAATCAAGCTCAAATGAGGACAAAAACACATAGTGGTAATCAAATATAGAGTGGTTGAAGACTTTTTAACTCGCAACCTTACTATTGTATTTGACGTCCTGGTCTACTTATAGCGGATACTAATACTTTACTACTACGTCCTGGTCTACTTATAGCGGATACTAATCGCTAGCGATTGGTATAGAAATCGAAAAACATTGTTTGAGTTTTCTATCATAATGTTGGGCAGAAAAAAGAGGGGCATACTCATATTCTTTTTAGAATAAGGACTTAACTTTATAAACCCATGATATTTCCATAAATACTCACTGATTTTGTGAAAAAATAATCTTCCATCTCCATTATCATTTTCCTTGGGTTCAAGGTCGATGTGTACTAAAGCGCCGGTTCTAGTTAAAGCTCTTGGAGAAACCTTCAAGGTGGCTCCGTTGAACATCATCTCTGGCAGCGTCAGTCTCATGTCATGCGTCATTAGGAATTTAACGCCCTTGTTGTAAAGGGCATCTGTCACTTCCTCCAGTGGCGTTTCTGGAAGAGGTAAATTTCTTAAAGATAAAAAAGTTTTTTTTTTTTTAATTTCAAGACAAATTCAGAAAAAAGTTGCAACAAATTGAATGTATCCTTAATATATCCTGTTTGAAGATTTCTTGAGTTATTTAACGTTTACAAGAGATAATGGGCGTACCAGTAGATTTTATAGCAAAAACATTAATAAGTTTCACTAAAGTACAATCAGGAAAAGTAGAAAACATATATCATTGAAGATGTATTAAAATATAAAAATTTAACAAAATCATCTATACATATTCGCTTCAGCCTGTAATATCCCACTGGGCATAGGCCTTTTTCCCCATGTAGGAGAAGGATCAAAGCTTAATCCACCACGCTGCTCCAATGCGTGTTGGCGGATATATACCATACAATGAGTAACGATCGCACTCATCATAAATATCTATACAAATAAATAAAATTAGTGTGTCTGTTTGTAATATTAAAATAACCGCTTTTTACTAAATGCATAGAGATGTATTCACGATATATATACCAAAATAGCCTTTTTTACAATTTTTGTCTGTCTGTCTGTCTGTCCGTTTATTTGTTCAGGCTAATCTCTGAAACAGCTGGACCGATTTTGACGGGCCGTTTACTGGCAAATAGCTGATGTAGTAAGGAGTAACTTAGGCTTCTTTTATTTTAGATATTTATTTATTTTCTAACTCTGTGAATTGAACAATAACTTTTTTGTTAAATTCCACGCGGACGAAGTCGCGGGCACAGCTACTTCATAATAATTTGACAAATTTATAATGATAGTTTAAGTTTTTGGTTCAATATAACTGTTTATTAGTATGTTTTATTTTGAAAAATATATGATTACATTATTCACATTTTATATTCCTTGTAAATTATTGCAATTCCCATCTGCCTACCACAATAAACATGTATAGGAGGTTACGCGGTTATTTCGACTCACCGCTTCACTACTATAAACCTAAATCACAACAGAAGAATAGCAATGTGGTAAGAATCCGGAACTTGTTAAAGATTATTACTCTATTTTATTACCCACCGGTAGATAATAAAACATACATTATTTATTATGGGGATTAAATGGCCAAAATGTACGTTTACCTAATAGACCGTAAGTGATTTTGATATTGCAAATAGTAAATTATGAAATTGTCTTGAAGTCTTTAGTAGCTTGGACATATTACCTATTTGGTATCATTAACATTTATGAAACGCGTGTGTTAAAAATTATATTGATTTTTTTGAGTCAAAAATACATTGAAGTTTACTAGAATAATAATAATAATAATATTATTAATAATAATAATAAACGCTTCACACTCACATTATCAGGACACGGTTTGTATAAAAAAAAAAATTAAAACAAAAACAATACGATAAGTTCACGAAAATAAAAATGGTGGTACGAAGTTCGTTGCATTAGCTAGTATGCTAAAAAGATATTTTTTCTTACTGACAATAATATAATAATCAGTATAGCACAGCTTGTAGTACTAAACTAAATCTGTCAACATCCGACATAATCAGTCACTGTTCTTAACACTATGATTTGTATGTAAAACGTATAACGATATATCCCATATTTATTTTGTCGTGAATGACTTTGATCCTTAATTTTTTGGTTAGTGTACTTGTGACCACAAACAACAGTGCAGAAATATCGAGAACGCAAAATGATCAACAACAAACATGTAAATTATACACGTTTTGCATAGAAATCATCGTTTACTAACTGTTAAATAATTGTAAAAATAAAATCTTTTCCTCTTGATTGACGTTTGAGTTCAGTCTTTATATATTTTTTTTGTTTGTTGTATACGATTGAAGTAAAAAGTGTAATTAAAATATTGGAGCGTCTTTAACGAGCCATTAATATTTTTTTTTTTTTTACTTTTATCTTTCTTTTAATGAGTATACTCTTAATGTACCGTTTCGTTAAATTTCATTTTTAACCGACTTCCAAAAAAGGAGGAGGTTCTCAATTCGACTGTATTTTTTTATTTTGTTTTTTTTTATTTTTATGTATGTTACCTCAGAACTTTTGACCGGGTGCACGGGTGAACCGATTTCGAAATTTTTTTTTAATCGAAAGGTGGTGTGTGTCAATTGGTCCCATTTAAATTTATTTGAGATCTAACAACTACTTTTCGAGTTATATCTAATAATGCGTTTTTACTTGACGCTTTTTTCGTCGACCTACGTTGTATTATACCGCATAACTTTCTACTGGATGTACCGATTTTGACAATTCTTTTTTTGTTGGAAAGGAGATATCTCTAGTTTGGTACCATGATAAGGAAACCAGGATCTGATGATGGGATCCCAGAGAAATCGAGGGAAACTCTCGAAAATCCGCAATAACTTTTTACTGGATGTACCGATTTTGATAATTTTTAATTTAATCGAAATCTGATGTTTATCATGTGGTCACATATAAATTTTATCGAGATCTGATAACTACTTTTTGAGTAATCTTTGATAACGCGTAGTTGCTTGACTATTTTTTCGTCGATCTACGTTGTATTACTTGTCGATGTAATTGAAGTCGGTTTTTTTTCGTTTGCGAGCAAACACAATTATATTTGTTTACTAAGTTTCTAGAATAAAATACACTTCCGTAAATTTTAGTGTTATTCGCATACCAAATCTATACTGACGATGTTATTTGCATATACAGCACCTGTACTGCAAATTTTTTGACACCTTATTACATTAATCTATTTACATAGACTTACAAAACTAAAGACAAAACAATGTTTAAATTGATGAGTAGTGATCGTGTGATCGTGAATGAAATAAGTTTTTCTTTTATACATCTTTTAATGTGTCTATTCAAATATGTATAATGTTCTATTTGCTTTGAGTGTTAAATTCACACTATAGAATACTGAAGTACAAATCTCTCTGATGTAAAAAAGAAATAATACAATATGCAGTATAATTGATTTAAGCTAATTGATTGATTGTGTCTATTATATTATTTCCGTTTTCTCGTAATGTTTTTATTGTCAGTAAAAATTTTTCGAGAGTGTTCTAGAAATTCTGCTACATTGTTTGTTTCAAGATAGCTTCCGATAGCTCGAATACGGAAATACACTTTCTATAAAAAATTCGTCTCGTAGAAAAGTTTCTCACGCAAACGTTTTTTTGTGGTGATTATTCTGTATTCCTAGGCATTTTATTTTATTATCTCATCTCTGTCATAGTATTTATTTCTAATTAAAACGTCATATTTGAATATAATACTATAATTATTTTTACAGGATATCATAGCATAAGACACTATTATTTGGATTCGTTTCGTTCAAATTTTATGACGAGTTGAGTTTGGGTTTTACATGTTTAAAAAAACAATCTTTTATGGCAATCACAAAAGCAGTGAGTTACAGCTAGTACTCCTCAACTCTATTTTATATATAAGTTTCAATCATTGGGTACCTATCTATTTTCAAAAGCATTCAGTATAAAGTTCTTTTACGAGTCGCGAGACACACTCACCTTGGTTATTTACTTAAATCGATTCAACTGTTAATTATCAGCCAAAGACTTCAGTGTGAAAGGCAATATACTGTTAAAAACACCATTATTTCCGTAATTTTTCAATTTTATATGCCTGTATACTTATAAGAAGGCTTGGGTAGAAATGTACAATAAATAATGTTTTACATATAATTTATAAAACAAGCTTAAAGATTAGCAACCCATTACTTCACTAATAGCATCAGTTTCGAATGATGGCGAGAATTGCTTTTCCTTTCTGAATTGCAATTTTTATATTGGGAACTAATAATAAAATATTTAGGTTTATTGTTAAGATTTCGACCTGTTACTTTAGTGGCAGGTGAAAAACTAAGTGTGACTGGGGTACTTCCCCATTCAAATTTTTGTATGGTAACTGCTGTGACGTAGGGACCTCATATGACAAGTCTCATCGTGTGTATGTTTAAATCCCGTTAGAATATACTTAAAGTTTATCTTTGAAGTAAGCTTACGTCTTTATCAATAAAATGTGAGAAAATCTAGTAGATAAAATCATTTGATTATAAATACGAGTATATCCAAATATGAGGTGTAGGAGTTTTCCCCCGTGTAGGGACGGGCAGTAGAATACAATTTCCTACGGCCCGGCAAGAAGGCCTGTCGTAAGAGCCGACAAAATTCTTGAGGTGGTAGGCTTCGGCCGTGGCTTAATTACCACCCTCTGGGTAAAGTCGCGCCGCCAAACGGCAATTGCCGTGTTCCGGGGCGGGTCCCAGAGCAGCCATTTGGGGGATGTGTCTGGGTAGTTGTGGCACTCTATGTGACCGATTCTGTCTGCTCATCACTGCCGCATCGGGTGCCTGGCTTCGTAGGGTAGCGGGATCCGAGGCACGGTGCCGCCGCCGGCCGACCGTAGGAAGTTGGGGGCCCAAGTAGCAGGAAAGCCACCTGTGAAAGGCTGCCCCGCCACCTGACGAAAAATCCCAGAATGTTCTACCTTGCCGGTTGGCGACCGGAAGGGAGGACCAGGTAGCCATTCTGGGGGGGCTCGGGCGTCCCCGCAGTCTCCGCGTCAGGCTCCCTACGTGTGGCGGTGTAGAGTCTGACACCTGGTAGGTAGGATGCCGCCTCGTCCAGTTCGCATTCCCCTGCACCTATTCACTCCCCATGAAAGCACACAAGAATAAAAAAAGGTATACACAGCGGCTGCACGTCCTCCCACTGAAAGTGCACCTCTCTAACATCCGAGGTCTGCACTCCAATCTCGAATCTGTCCACCACCACCTAGAAACAGAAAAACCGCAGCTGCTGTTCCTCACTGAGACGCAGATCAGATGTCCGGCTGACACGGCGTACCTCAGCTACCCCGGGTATTCTCTGGAGCACAGGTTCATACCTCGTGCCGGAGTCTGTGTGTACGTCCGTGATGACATTTGCATCAAGCGTCTTAAGCACCTTGAGACATCCAGTTACTCCATCCTATGGGTTCTGGTGGACACAGGACAGGAGAAAATCCTGTATGCCTGTGTCTACCGTTCGCACAGTGGAGACGTGGAGACAACTCAGTTATGTGACCATCTTACCCTAACGGCGGATAAGGCTCGAGAGCGTTACCCTTCGGCACAGTTAGCCATCCTGGGGGACTTCAACGCCCACCACCAGGAGTGGCTGTACCCATACCAGGTGACCGACCATGCTGGGAGAGAAGTGCGTAAACTAGCCTTGACGCTGGACCTCACCCAGCTTATAAATTGTGCTACCAGGGTACCAGACGTAGACTCTCATACCGCCAACTGCTTAGACCTATTTTTAACAACTGATCCAGACAGGTACTCAACAACAGTTTCTGCACCACTGGGTATTTCTGACCACTGTCTGGTAAAATCAATATCCGTCTGTTCCCCACCCGAAGAATCCCCATGTGGCCCAAGACGGGTGTGGCGATATAAGGCAGCGGATTGGGATGAGATGCGTCACTTTTTCTCGTCCTATCCTTGGCGAGAGGTATGCTTTTCTTCTGATGATCCGTCGAGCTGCGCTGAAGCCATTACCGCGGTTATACGCCAGGGTATGGAATATTTTATACCATACTCTGACGTAGCGACGAATGGAAAATCTCGCCCATGGTTTGATGCGGAATGCTATCGTGCAGAAGCCAAAAAGCGGTCGGCATACACTGCATGGGCTGAAGCTCGAGCGCGCAAGTCTCCAAATTCTCGGAATTTGAAGAAAGCTTTTAACCAAGCCGCCAAGGCATGTAAAAGGACGTTACGCAGGACAAGATTCAACCATATCAGCCGCATTGGGGCCAAACTAGCTTCTTACCCTTCTGGGAGCAAAGCGTTTTGGTCCCTGGCAAAAGCCGTTGAATCTAACTTTTGTCGGCCGTCACTTCCACCATTGCTGAGGACTGATGGATCACTGGCCCACTCTGCGAAAGAGAAAGCGGATTTGTTTGCATCTCTTTTTGCTGAGAACTCGCGTTTGGATGTTGCAGGAAAAGCTCCACCAATCTCAACTCGTGCTGACTGCATTATGGCAGAAGTACGCATACGCCAAAAAGAGATCCTTAAAATCCTGCAAACTCTAGACGTGAACAAGGCTAGCGGACCGGATGGTATACCAGCGATAGTCCTGCGTAAGGATGTTATCCAGTCTTGTCGAGAGGATATGGTCAGCTGCTTGAACGTCGCCCTCCAGGCAGTCTCCGAATGGGGCGATGCCAATCTGGTCACGTTCAACGCTACAAAAACACAGGCGTGTGTGTTCTCCTCTAAACGGAGCCCTTTACACCTGGCTCCGACTTTCCGGGATGTTTTTGTGGAAATTACTGACTCCCTACAGCTCCTCGGTGTAGAGCTATCGTCCAATCTGAACTTTGGGCAACACATCGAGTCCAAAGCAAAAACTGCAGCAAAACTAGGTATTCTCTCTAAGGTCAGGCGATACTTCACTCCAGAACAGCTGCTCCAACTATACCAAGCACAAGTTCGGTCTTGTATGGAGTATTGCTGCCATCTTTGGGATGGATCCGCCAAATACCAACTGGCAACTTTGGACTCGGTGGAAAAACGAGCTAAGAGACTCATAGGTGACCCTACTCTGACAGACACCAAGTTGCAGAGTCTCGATCATCGGCGTAGGGTAGCTCGTCTGTCGGTGTTCTACAAAATATATTTCGGTGAGTGTGCGAAGGAATTACACGATCTAATTCCCCCAACAACCTTCCGCCATCGGGACACTAGGCGCGGTCGATCGTTCCATCCTTATGTCATCGATATGCCACCTACGCGCACAAAACGCTTTGGCTCTACTTTCCTGATGCGCACAGCTAAGGAATGGAACTCGTTGCCCGCGTCTGTGTTTCCCGAACGTACAATCTGGGTGCCTTCAAGGCCAGAGTGAATAGGCTGTTATTAGGCAGGCATGCTCCACCTTCGACCGCATCGTCACTTAACATCAGGTGAGATTGTGGTCAAATGCCTGCCTATTTGTCGTAAAAAAAAAAGAGGTCAAATATAGTTATGGTTTTTTCAGACTGTTTCATGCAGACATTTCTGTTTTTATAATTTCGTATTTTTTAATGTTTCGAAACTGAAAAGAATGCAACTAACAGGTATATAAGGAACTACTACAGGTATAAGGAAATAATTATAAAAAAACTACCCATAAATGTTGATATCTATCCAGTCTTGTAACAAAAAAATGTGAAAAAGGAAATCTTAAATTGATCACACCATCCTGAGTCGTCTCCACTGTTTTTGACTAAATTAAAAATATGGATGAGGTTCCACAATTCGATTGTATTTTTTATGCGTGTTCCTTTATAAAAAAAATATTTTGGATGATTCATATTGTGTTGCTACAAAAATTTAAGGTTTGATGAACATGAACTTATAATGAGATAATTATGTGCATTTTAAGTAAAATCTTGCGTTACATAATTAAAAATTCTTGTCATTGTTTCAAATGTTACCATAATAATCACTTACCATTAAATTTTTACATAAGAAAACATCTGTTCATCATTTTTAAACATGTTATAGTCTCGACCAAAAAACACCACAAATCATTATATTGTCGTTTTTTCTGATTTTTTTAATCGACTTCCAAAAAAGGAGGAGGTTCTCAATTCGACTGTATTTTTTTTTTTTTTGTGTATGTTACATCAGAACTTTTGACTGGGTGGAGCGATTTCGACAAATTTTCTTTTAGTCGAAAGGTGGTGTGTGCCGATTGGTTCCATTTAAATTTATTTGAGATCTAACAACCACTTTTCGAGCTATATCTAATAATGCGTTTTTACTTGACGCTTTTTTCGTCGACCTACGTTGTATTATACCGCATAACTTTCTACTGGATGTACCGATTTTGATAATTCTTTTCTTGTTAGAAAGAAGATATCCCTAGTTTAGTACCATGATAAGGAAATCAGGCTCTGATGATGGTATCCCAGAGAAATCGAGGGAAACTCTTGAAAATCCGCAATAACTTTTTACTGGGTATACCGATTTTGATAATTCTTTTTTTGTTGGAAAGAAGATATCCCTAGTTTAGTACCATGATAAGGAAACCAGGATCTGATGATGGGATCCCAGAGAAATCCAGGGAAACTCTTGAAAATCCGCAATAACTTTTTACTGGGTGTACCGATTTTAATAATTTTTAATTTAGTCGAAAGCTGATGTTTGTCATGTGGTCACATATAAATTTTATTGAGATCTGATAACTACTTTTTGAGTAATCTTTGATAACGCGTAGTTACTTGACTATTTTTTCGTCGATCTTCGTTGTATTACTTGTCGATGTAATTAAAGTCGGTTTTTTTTCGTTTGCGAGCAAACACAATTATCTATAATCTATATTAATATATATAAAAGCGAAAGGTCACTCACTCATCACGAAATCTCCGAAACTATAACACCTACAAACTTGAAATTTGGCAGGTAGGCTCCTTATAAGACGTAGGCATCCGCTAAGAACGGATTTTACGAAACTCGACCCCTAAGGGGGTAAAACGGGGGTTGCAAGTTTGTATGAAAGTCCTATGTTTTTGAAGTAAGAGACTTGAAATTTAAAATGTATGCTCTATAGATGATGAAAAGGTGTCTAAATAGTGTATCTTTAGAAATTAACTCCCTTTTGGGGTTAAAACGGGGGATGGTAGGTTTACTCACTCATCACGAAATCTCCGAAACTATAACACCTACAAACTTGAGATTTGGCAGATAGGCTCCTTATAGAGCTTAGACATTTGATAAGAACGAATTTTACGAAATTCGACCCCTAAGGGGGTAAAACAGGGGTTGAAAGTTTGTATGAAAGTCCTATGTTTTTGAAGTAAGAGACTTGAAATTTAAAATGTATGCTCCATAGACGATGAAAAGATATCCAAATAATGTATCTTTAGAAATCAACTCCCTTTTGGGGTTAAAACGGGGGATGGTAGGTTTACTCACTAATCACGAAATCTCCGAAACTATAACACCTACAAACTTGAAATTTGGCAGATAGGCTCCTTATAGAGCTTAGACATTTGTTAAGAACGGGTTTTACGAAATTCGACCCCTAAGGGGGTAAAACAGGGGTTGAAAGTTTGTATGAAAGTCCTATGTTTTTGAAGTAAGAGACTTGAAATTTAAAATGTATGCTCTTTAGATGCTGAAAAGGTGTCCAAATAATGTATCTTTAGAAATCAACTCCCTTTTGGGGTTAAAACGGGGGATGGTAGGTTGACTCCCTCATCACGAAATCTCCGAAACAATAACAGCCATAAAGTTGGAATTTAGCAGGTAGGTTTCTTATAGGGCGTAAACTATCGCTAAGAATGGATTTTACGAAAATCGACCCCTAAAGGGGTAAAACGGGGGTTGAAAGTTTGTATGAAAATCTTATGTTTTTGAAGTAAGAGACTTGAAATTTAATATATATGCTCTATAGATGGTGAGAAGGTGTCCAAATAATACATCGTAATCTATATTTGTATAAAAGAGAAAGGTCACTAACTCACTCATCACGAGAACTCAAAAATCGCAAGATGGTCTATCCATCCAGGTTGGACAAAGATAAAATTTGGCAGGGAGGTAGATTATAGTTAGCAGACGTCCGCTAAGAACGGATTTTACGATATTCCACCGCTAACGGGGTTTAATTGGGGTTGATAGTTTGTATGAAACATATACAGCCTGAAAATAAAACTAAAAATGTGGTGTATAGAGAGGTTTTATAAAAATAACTATTAAATTATACTACATTGTGCCTTTTAAAAAGTTACTCAGTTTGATAAGCATTTCAAGTGACTGAAATAAAAAAATAATTTGCGTTAAACATCTTAATAGTAATGCATATCTTCATAACCAAGCGGACGTAGTCGCGGGCAACAGTTAGTGTATTATATTACAAAGTCCCCAAAAGTGTATGCGATCGAGTCGCTCAAAATCTACTGAACGGATTTTCATGCCTCATTGGCAAGAGGAAGGTTTACGGAACGGCTAAGCCGATTTTGATGAGAGTTTCACTGGAAGTTTGCCGGGAAAACTTTGTGACACACTAATTTCAACGCGGGCGAAGCCGCGGGCACAGCTAGTCTATAATATATATAAACGCGAAAGGTCATTCATCACGAAATCTCCGAAACTATAACACCTACAAACTTGAAATTTGGCAGGTAGGCTCCTTATAAGACGTAGGCATCCGCTAAGAACGGATTTTACGAAACTCGACCCCGAAGGGGGTGAAATGGGGGTTGCAAGTTTGTATGAACGTCCTATGATTTTGAAGTAAGAGACATGAAATTTAAAATGTATGCTCTATAGATGATGAGAAGATGTCCAAATAATGTATCTTTAGAAACCAACTCCCTTTTGGGGTTAAAACGGGGGATGGTAGGTTGACTCACTCATCACGAAATCTCCGAAACTATAATACCTACGAACTTGAAATTTGGCAGGTAGGCTCCTTATAGGACGTAACCCCTAAGGGGATAAAACAGGGGTTGGAAGTTTGTATGAAAGTCCCATGATTTTGAAGTAAGAGACTTGAAATTTAAAATGTATGCCTTATAGATAATGAGAAGGTGTCCAAATAATCTATCTTTAGAAATCAACTCCTTTTTGGGGTTAAAACGGGGGTTCGTAGGTTGACTCACTGATCACGAAATCTCCAAAACTATAACACTTACAAACTTGAAATTTAGCAGGTAGGCTCCTTATAGATCGTAGACATCCGCTAAGAACGAATTTTACGAAACTCGACCCCTAAGGGAGTAAAACGGGGGTTGGAAGTTTGTATGAAAGTCCTATGTTTTTGAAGTAAGCTACTTGAAATTTAAAATGTATACTCTATAGATGGTGAAGAGGTATCCAAATAATGTATCCTTAGAAATAAATTCTCTTTTGGGGTTAAAACAGGGGATGGTAGATTGACTAATTCATCACGAAATCTCCGAAACTATAAGAGCTACAAATTTGATATTTGACAAGTAGGTTCCTTATAAGGCGTAGACATCTACTAAGGACTGATTTTACGACACTCGACCCTTAAAGGGGTAAAACGGGGGTTGGAATTTTGTATGAAAGTCCTATGTTTTTGAAGTAAGAGACTTGAAATTTAAAATGTATGCTCTATAGATGGTGAGGAGGTGTCCAAACAATGTATCTTTAGGAATCAACTCCTTTTTGGGGTTTTTTTTTTTTTTTTTTTTTTTTGTTATGTGATATATCCACAGGCTTATTATGCCCGTGCTTTTGTTATTCCATATATTGTTATTATTTTTTTTTTTTTTAACATGCATCGGTACTTCACCGCAACTTAGAATCTAGAAGCCTTAATAACTAGTCTTAAAATTTCAAATTTCTAAAAGGGTCCCTTTTTGGGGTTAACACGGGAGATGGTAGATTGACTCATTCATCACGAAATCTCCGAAACTATAACAGCTACAAATTTGGCATTTGATAGGTAGGTTTCTTATAGGGCTTAAACATCCGCTAAGAACAAATTTTACGAAACTCGACCCCTAAGGGGGTGAAATGGGGGTTGCAAGTTTGTATGAACGTACTATGATTTTGAAGTAAGAGACTTGAAATTTAAAATGTATGCTCCATAGATGGTGAGGAGGTCTCTAAACAATATATCTTTAGAAATCAACTCCCTTTCGGGGTTAAAACGGGGGATGGTACATTGACTCATTCATCATAATCCCCGAAACTATAACAGCTACAAATTTGATATTTGATAGGTAGGTTCATTATAGAGCGTAAACATCCGCTAAGAACAAATTTTACGAAACTCGACCCTTAAGGGGATAAAACGGGGGTTGGAAATTTGTATGAAAGTTCTATGATTTTGAAGTAAGAGACTTGAAATTTAAAATATATGCTCTATAGATGGTGAGGAGGTGTCCAAATAATACATCGTAATCTATATATATAAAAGAAAAAGGTCACTGACTCACTCATCACGAGAACCCAAAAACAGCTGGAAGGTCCATCCATCTAGGATGGATAAAGATGAAATTTGGCAGGGAGGTAGATTATAGTTAGTAGATAATAGTAGTAGAGTAGAGAGATTTAGCGATATTCCACCACTAAGGGGGTTTAATTGGGGTTGATAGTTTGTATGAAACATATACAGCAGTTATATAAATTCGTCGATAGGTTATTTATACTGCAGCCTGAAAATAAAACTAAAAATGTGGTGTATAGAGAGGTTTTATAAAAACAAGTATTAAATTATACTAAATTGTGCTTTTTAAAAAGTTACTCAGTGTGATAAGCATTTCAAGTGACTGAAATAAAAAAAATGCGTTAAACATCTTAATAGTAATGCATATCTTCATAACCACGCGGATGTAGTCGCGGGCAACAGTTAGTGTATTATAAAACAAAGTCCCCAAAAGTGTATGTGATCGATTTCCTCAAAATCTACTGAACGGATTTTCATGCGGTTCAAGAGGAAGGTTTACGGAACGATTAAGCCGATTACAATGAGAGTTTAACTGGAAGTGTGCCGGGAAAACTTTGTGACACACTGATTTCAACGCGGGCGAAGCCGCGGGCACAGCTAGTCTATAATATATATAAACGCGAAAGGTCATTCATCACGAAATCTCCGAAACTATAACACCTACAAACTTGAAATTTGGCAGGTAGGCTCCTTATAGAAAGTAGACATCCGCTAAGAACGGATTTTACGAAACTCAACCCCTAAGGGGGTAAAATGGGGGTCGGAAGTTTGTATGAGAGTCCCATGTTTTTGACGTAAGAGACTTGAAATTTAAAATGTATGCTCTATAGATGGTAACAAGGTGTTCAAATAATGTATCTTTAGAAATCAACTCCCTTTTGGGGTTAAAACGGGGGATGTTACGTTGACTCACTAATCACGAAATCTCCGAAACTATAATGCTTACAAACTTGAAATTTAGCAGGTAGGCTCCTTATAGGGCGTAATCTATCGCTAAGAATGGATTTGATGAAACTCGACCCCTAAAGGGGTAAAACGGGGGTTGGAAGTTTGTATGAAAGTCCCATGTTTTTGAAGTAAGAGACTTGAAATTTAAAATGTATGCTCTATAGATGGTAACAAGGTGCCCAAATAATATTTCTTAGAAATCAACTCCCTTTTGGGGTTAAAACGGGGGACGTTACGTTGACCCACTCATCACGAAATCTCCGAAACTATAACAGCTACAAATTTGACATTTGGCAGGTAGGTTCCATATAAAGCGTAGTCATATGCTAAGAACTGATTTAACGTAACTCAATCCTTAAAGGGGTAAAACGGGGGTTGGAACTTTGTATGAAAGTCCTATGTTTTTGAAGTAAGAGATTTGAAATTTAAAATGTATGTATAGATAGTAAAAAGGTATCCAAATAATGTATCTTTAGAAATCAACTCCTTTTTGGGGTTAAAATGGGGGATGGTAGGTTGACTCACTCATCACGAAATCTCCGAAGCTATAACAGTTATAAACTTAAAATTTGTGAGGTAGGTTTCTTATAAGGCGTAGACATCTGCTAAGAACTAATTTTACGAAACTCGACCCTTAAAAGGGTAAAACGGGGCTTGGAAGTTTATATAAGTCCTATGTTTTTGAAGTAAGAGACTTGAAATTTAAAATGTATGCTCTATACATGGTGAGAAGGTGTTCAAATAATGCATTGTAATCTATATATATAAAAGAGAAAGATCACTGACTCACTCATCACGACAACTCACAAACTGCTGGATGGTCCATTCATCCAAGATGGACAAAGATGAAATTTGGCAGGGAGGTAGATTATAATTAATAGACGTCCGCTAAGAACGGATTTTGCGATATTCCACCGCTAAGGGGGTTTAATTGGGGTTGATAGTTTGTATGAAACTTATACAACAAGGTAGGTTTAAAGCAAAATAACCGCGTTGCAACCCTATGTGTTCAAGAAATATTTATATTGATCACTTATAAGTGGTACAAAAAAATATATTTTTTACAATATCCAACCTTTACGTTACTAGAATACTTTTTATTTGCCCCTGTCTTCACAGAGTCACGGAGGAGCGTGCGTTACGCTATTCTGTGACATATAGTTACGTAGAACCATATTAAAAACTGAATTGCATGCAGAATAGTTAAACATATTTACACTACAATACTACATTATTACTACATTATTTCATACCACAATTCTGAGGAATTCAACGAACCATTTTGTTAAACGCGACGCGCGCTTCACGCGCACGTAGTCGCGGGCAACAGTTAGTGTATTATAAAACAAAGTCCCCAAAAGTGTATGTGATCGATTCCCTCAAAATCTACGAAACGGATTTTCATGCGGTTTCATCAATGGAGAGAGGGCTTCTAGAGGAAGGCTTATGGAACGGCTAAGCCGATTATGATGAGAGTTTCACTGGAAGTTTGCCGGAAAAACTTTGTGTCACACTGATTTCAACGCGGGCGAAATCGCGGGCACAGCTAGTTCTGTATAAAGTTAACTAAGACAAAAGGAAGGATAGATTTTCTACTTATGATTATCAAGAATTTTTAGCAGTATAAATATAATACCTATAGCCTTCCTCTGTAAATGGACAATCTAACACATTTTTTTAAATTCGAACTAGTAGTTTCTGAGATTAGCGCGTTTAAATCAACAAATAAACACTTAAGTTTTATAATATTGGTATAGACAGTAACATAAAAATATGAATATGTATCTCAGTCAAGTGTAAAACATAGACTAATAGTACTTAAAGATATCTTTATCATAAACAAAAACGCTTCACACTCACCCTTCCCCCGTACGAAAGTCTCTCAAGTCAGGGGCCCGGAAACACACACAAGACACAAGCTCAAACGCCCATTCCACGATTAGTATATATATGGCCAGGGGCGTATTTTAATATTCAGTGCCCCGGGCCATTTTAATTTACCACCCCATAAATTAAGAGAAAAGGGAAAAAATTGATATAGATATTTAAGATATTTATTTAGAGCAGTATATGTATTAGGGATGTGTTACTAAATAACCGATTATTTTTGATGATATTTATTCGGCTTACGTTTATGGTTTAGGCCGCCATTTCCATAATTCCATAAAATAATAGAGTTAAGCGATATTTCCGGAATATATTTAGGTTGAACTTATTTTAACATATATATTTGTATAACACCTCACTCACTAGCTCGAACGCTCATCTTGCACCACTCCTCGTGCTCGGCTTGCCCCCCCCCCCCCCCGTAGAATGCCGCTCAGGCTATGGGCCTTTTGATCCTAGGGTAAATACCACCCACGTCCCACGTGAATGGTTAATCGAACCCACAACCGCTAGCGTGACAGTTATTGCTGTGACCGTAGCGTCTGCGCATCATTTACAGTCTATTGGCATAGGTTCTTTCAGGATATCGAAAATACTTAATACTCTATTATGAAACGGAAAGGTTTAAAAATGTAGTTTTTTAACTTAATCGTAATTAAAACGTAATCACTTTGTAAGGACCGCTTTTTATTAATCCAACTTTTACAAATAGTACTAATACATATTCCTACTTAATTTTGTGAACTAGACAACACAAATACACAATAACACTCGCGATTTCACTTGCCTTTGGTTCCTGATAGATTCATATATTATTATATCGTTTACTATACTTCTCTTACAGCCTAACATAATAATTGTATTGTCTAAGATAAAAGATTTCTCTATAAAGATTTACTGTTTATTTGTATCTGCGGTTAAAACATTAACTTAAAATGGACAACCGCATTTGAAGAGTCGCGGATGTGACGAGAATGAATGTTCCATTGTTTATGTAAATGTGAACGCACAGACTTTCCACCCTTTTCTATATACATGTATAAATTAAGCTGTGTCGTAAATAAGTTTCATTAGTCGTAATATCGTGTCTTTATGTGACCTAAAAATAAGCATAGCGGTTGAGGTCGAAGGGTTATTTTTACATTTTCATTTACATATTTATTTTTAACTTTCCTTGAGTTTATGTTGAAAAGTATGTGTGTTAAATAATTTAGTTAAAATATATTACGATGATGACGGCGAAGACGATGACGACGATGAGATGACGACGCGTTGGCGCAGCGGGCACAGCACTGGCTGTTACGCTGGTGGTCGCGGGTTATGTTTCCGCTCACGACAGACATTTGTATCGACCATATAAATGTTTGTCGTGGTCTGGGCCTTATGTTTGTGTATTGTGTGTGTTTCCGGACCCCCAACACAGAAGAAAATCCTACTGGGGGATCCATTGAGTGTGAAGCCTTTATTAATAAAAAAATATTAAAATATTTTAGTAGCCGAAGTATATAATTCCTAACAAAAAAATAAATAATAAACCCTTCACGCTCAATGGCCCCAGTAGGATTTTCTCTGGTACGGGGGTCCGGAACGCAGATAATATACAAGCACAAATGCCCAGTCCATGACAAAGATCAAAGAGCAAAGATCGAATCCGCTACCACAAGCGCAACAGCCAGTGGCTGTACTCGCTGTACCAACATAATTAATGTCAAAAGAGATTATATTAATGACAAAAATGTGACTGCCACTTAAATAAAAGCAGAATGTGACTGTCACTCAAATAAATTCTTTGAGTTTTGTATAAAATTTTAAACTTTCACGGTGTTTATATTTGATTGTACAGAACTTATCACACCTGTTAGTCACCCGTGACAATGACGTCGGCAACGTTGCCTAAATATCCTGTCTAAGTCGTGTAGAACCAAAATTTTTCTTTGTAATTTTTTCGTAGCCTAAAGTAGGCCAAGTAGGCCAAATCTCAGTAAATGATGTATAATGTAATCATCATAATTCTTTTTTTTTTTGTTTAAGAGATATATCATCAATCATCAATCATTACAGCCTATATAGTCCACTGCTGGACAAAGGCCTCCACAAGTTTACGCCAAAAGTAACGTGAACTCATGTGTTTAAGAGAGAGAGGGATAGAGATATAAGAACGACACAAATAGTTGATAATATTTTGCTCTTGTTAATAGTTATGAATCATTCATGTCGATTGAATCGCTTTTCCCTTTAAGTAGATCACGGGATTATAAGCTAGCTCTATCTAAGTCTTTAACCTCATAGTTGACTTTTTAACCGACTTCCAAAAAAGAAGGAGGTCCTCAATTTGATTGTATTCTTTAATGAATGTTACTTCAGAACTTTTGACTGGGTGGACCGATTTCGACAATTTGTTTTAATTTGTTTGGTCCCATTTCAATTTATTTGAGATCTAACAACTACTTTTCGAGTTATATCTAATAATACGTTTTTACTTGACGCTTTTATTGTCGACCTACGTTGTATTATACCACATAACTTTTTACTGGATGTACCGATTTTGATAATTCTTTTTTTGTTGGAAAGGAGATATCCCTAGTTTGGTACTATGATAAGGAAACCATAACATTTTACTGAGTGTACTGATTTTGATAATTTTTAATTTAATCGAAAGCTGATGTTTATCATGTGGTCACATTTAAATTTTGTCGAAATCTGATAAATATTTTTTGAGTAATCTTTGATAACGCGTAATTACTTGACTATTTTTTCGTCGATCTACGTTGTATTACTCGTCGATGTAATTGAAGTTGGTTTTTTTCTTCGTTTGCGAGCAAACACAATTATAATATATATAGTAATTGTGGTTATAAATACTTTCTTAGTACGTTACGTTAGTACGTGTGTTAATATTATTTTTTCATTACTTTTTGTTTGAAACTAAAAGAAGGTAATATTTTTAAGTATAATAATATGTCAGTTGTATTTCAATTAGTTATTAGTGATCGACTATTAATTTCCAAGTTATCCACAAATCCGCAGTGCTCCGTGTGTGTAAGCTCCGACCTTTTTCCTACATAGAGAAAGAGGCCTATGCCCAGCAGTGGGATGTTACAATCTGAATCGTCGTCATCGTATTATTATCATAATGGTTGTCTTTGACAGTTATGTTATACAACAGAGTTGATTTAAGACCATAATAATTTAACAATGAATTTTCATACCTGCTACCTCAGCCTGCTACTTGAAATTTAAAGTTTACTTTAGTCAAAGGTTTATTCTTTCATTTAATGACTAGTAAAACAACTAACAACAAGCTGAAGTCAATCGTCTATATAAGCTTATATATAAAATTCTCGTGTCACAATGTTAGTTAACATACTCCTCCGAAACAGCTCGACCGATTTGTACGAAATTTTGTGTGCATATCGGGTAGGTCTGAGAATCGGCCAACATCTATTTTTCATACCACTAAGTTACAAGGGGGGAGGGGAAATAAGGGGGTTAATAACATATATTGCAAAACAACGTTAATGGCTGATTACAGTTTGCTTTTTCATTCCAAAATCAATATATTCACATGAATAGTATTTGTAGAATATTGCGTAATATAGAAATATTATAAATTGTATAAATTTTATACTGACTAGTCCGTTGGTGCAGTTTTATGTGATCCCGATTTTTGCCCATTATATATAGGTTTAATTATCGCCGTGAGTTTGGGTGTATTGCATGTCCTATATAAATAAACAAATATATTACACCAGTATATTTAATGAAAATAGAACACATGTGCCTATAGTCGGCTGTTACCTATACATACACAAGCTTAAAGTTATCATCTTAGGAACAAACGAGCGCGTTGTAAGTGTGTACTGCAAAAGAATGGTAAACTTACCAGGTTCCTCGTCATCTTTAATTTCATTTTCCTCTTCAAAAGATCTGTCTTCTTTATCCTTACTGCCCGTGAGGTAGATAATGTCCGCTTCCTTACTAAATCTGTTCATATCCACATTATTTTTTTTAAAACACACACCACTTGTCACACTTAAATCACCATTAAAATCTAAACTATTGTCCAAATATGTGTAGAAGTTTTTCTGTAAACAAGTCACTGATGGTTTTATCGTGCACTTATTCAATATATTATCCCACAAACTGTTGCCAGTTCTAAATGTTCCATTATTATATAGATTATCAACGAATCCTCTGCCGGATATCGCTTCTACGATTTTTAATCTCTTAGGTATTTCGTTTTCGACTCTTTCAATGTCTTCGTCCGTTTCATTATAGCTACATTTAACTACGATTGCATTTAAGACTATTATTAGAATAAATATCGTTCTTGAATTCGAAAACATTGATTTGCGATTTCGAAGAAACTCTTCCCCAGCGTTACCATTACGATGTCGCCTTGCCATTGTCAGATCATTACTGATACAAACAGTATCTTTTTCCCATTTAAATAACTGTTCATAAAAATAGTGCATTACTGTAACTACTTGGGCGTAGGCTCATTAATTCCATTTTCTATGGTACAATCTGAAAATTTGAAAGTGTGTCGTCGTCACGTCTCCCTTGTCACTCTCGATGTATTTTGAATGGAAATTGTTGACGTTTCATCTGAAAGGAAAAGACAGTTGTGTTATTTAGGTTTAATATTTTATTGTCTAATTGGTGAGCAAAACAATAGAATAAAGAAATAGTTAAGATTTCACAAATAGTCACATTAATTACATTCTAGTAAATTTATTTACAAGTGATTCTTTATATTAGATTCATTAGTCCAAGTCACACTATAAATCTTTTATTAAATGTACAGACAGGCCATTCAGGCTATTAATTTATTTTCGTTGTGATTAATTATAATTTAACATTCACCTCATTTCATGATTGTAAACCAATTTACTAAGTAGAAAAACCGACGTGATACAGGATCTTATGCTTTTGCTAACAAGGAAAGTCTTTCCGCTGACCCCCTTCGATTTCAATTAAATTGAAATATGTTATTCTACATCAAAATCTAAGAGACACGTATTTTTTTTTATCGGCGGAAAAACGTTTCTAAGGGGTGAAAATATCCCCTAAAGTTGAGACCTCCGAGGGTAGTTTTCAGGTTTCGCCTATTTTCACTCGAGATAAGCGAATGCACCCAAATAGATAATCAACTTAATGATAAACGATGGAAAATGCAACTGGTTTCATATCGGGGGGTTGCACAGGAAAAAAGTTATAGGGGTTGAAATTCACAAAATCGTTATAACAAAAAAACTATAGCACCTATCTCGATGGTTTCAATTGCATTTTGAAGAGGGCAAAAAAGTAGTAGATACGGGTTTTTGCGTTTTTACCGCAAATGAAGTTAAGGGGGTGAACTACCCCTGTATATGTCTACAGTAAATCTCAATAAAACGGCAGTATTTCTTTGTTTTCTTATTTCTTCTCCTCGTGATACGTGTTTTCTTCAAATTTACAACAACCGTGCCACATATATATCATGAAATGAACGGTTTTATCTAGAAGCCAACTTATTTATAGATCGATTTTTCGATGAAAAAGTATACATATATGGCTTATCGATAATTCCGATTGATTTATATTTGGCAATGAGATTATATAGGCGTACGATAAGCGCTTACACATATTTGTTTCGGTAGATAGACAAAGTTTCGGGATGTCACATAGAAAAACTGTGTAGTCAACGAAAAAAAACGAAAACGTGCAACATGCTTTTATCTTTTATTGATGATAGGTAAACAGTCTAACAAAATAATCACTGTAGCGATAGATAGAAGCGAATATATAATCGCAGGCTATTCTAGCCGTTGTAAGTACTGCAGTAATGATAGTCATCAAAAAAATGTTTAAAACATAGCGACTTTTTACACCAGGAGCAGCGAATAATAGCAACATTTTCACATCCTGGAACTTCACAATGTGAGTTGCAGGAATCTCCAAATGCAAAATCTACAGGATTTTCAAAATTCGCTGATTTTTCTTCTATGTAACCACTTTTGTACCAAGAATATTTAAAAAGATCGATATAACGCGGTGACGACAGTTGGTTATGCACGAGTGACTGCAGCTTTATGATATTGTTTCTCAAATGCAAATCAATATCATAATCCATCAAAAGACAATTTGAGATGTAGACGTTGAAAATTGAAAGAAAACACGTATCACAAGGAGAAGAAATAAGAAAACAAAGAAATACTGCCGTTTTATTGAGATTTACTGTAAACATATATAGGGGTAGTTCACCCCCTTAACTTCATTTGCGGTAAAAACGCAAAAACCCGTATCTACTACTTTTTTGCCCTCTTCAAAATGCAATTGAAACCATCGAGATAGGTGCTATAGTTTTTTTGTTATAACGGTTTTGTGAATTTCAACCCCTATAACTTTTTTCCTGTGCAACCCCCCGATATGAAACCAGTTGCATTTTCCATCGTTTATCATTAAGTTGATTATCCATTTGGGTGCATTCGCTTATCTCGAGTGAAAATAGGCGAAACCTGAAAACTACCCTCGGAGGTCTCAACTTTAGGGGATATTTTCACCCCTTAGAAACGTTTTTCCGCCGATAAAAAAAAATACGTGTCTCTTAGATTTTGATGTAGAATAACATATTTCAATTTAATTGAAATCGAAGGGGGTCAGCGGAAAGACTTTCCTTGTAAGTCGATAAACAAGTTAATTAACACTCTATTATAGAAAGTATGGATAGATTGATATTAATTTTTAATAACATTTCCAGCACATCCCTACTTAATAATATTATCAATGTGAATGTAAGCTTGTTTGTTACGCTTTCATGCGAAAAGTACTTAACCGATCATCATGAAACTTTGTACACATATTCTTGGAGGAAGTAAAAGTAACACAGGATACTTTTATTCTCTTTAGCCTATCGCAGTCCACTGTTGGACATATGCTTCCAAAAGTTTTGCCCATAGCCCGTGTTTTGCCCATAGTCACCACGCTGATCAGGCGGGTTAATGACCAATACTTTTTATTTAAAAAAAAATCAATGCGAAATGCGGGTAAAAACTTGTCATATATATTTTACCATTATCAAGAAAATAATCACATTTTTTTTATAACTTAGATTAAAATATAAAGTTTATTTTTAATAAATATAACATACTCGTGTTTAATTAAATTTATTAACATTTTCATCTTCTTCTTCTTCTTCAGGGTTAGTGGCTTTGAATAGTGCCAAATGAGCACTGATGATTTCGTCAATGTCACGTAGAATGGAGAATACACATACATAATTAATATTTTCATTAAATTATTTTAATAAAAACCTATATAGACAAATACAGTCCCTTCATTCAGAATTTTATCGTCATTAATCCGCTTCAGATCTTTACGAGATTACGAGTTATTAGACGGGTTCACCAAGAGACACACTTTTAAGGCACACTTCTGTTTTTTCCTCAACAAACCTGTTATTTTTCTTTAATTGATGATGATGAGATAAATGTTTTGATAAATGTCTTTAAAACCTTTTTTATCAAGTCTTATATTGGCAAGAAATAAAAATATGTATGAAATAAATTATAATTCAGTTACTAAAAAAAAGGGTTACTAATGTTAACATTTAAAAAAATATATCTACAAAATATCAAAATAAATTTTTTACTCTGCAAAAAAACAACACGTCATTTTAATAATATTTATAAACATATATTTAAAAGATCCTCACTTAAAATAATAAATCAAAGTAATAACGTTAAAATAACTAGTTAAAATAATTCATCATCATCATCATCACTACAGCCTAAGTAGTCCACTGCTGGACATAGGCCTCCACAAGTTTACGCCAAAAATAACGTGAACCCATGTGTTTTGCCCATAGTCACCACGCTGGGCAGGCGGGTTGGTGACCGCAGGGCTGGTTTTGTCGCACCGAAGACGCTGCTGCCCGTTTTCGGCCTGTGTATTTCAAAGCCAGCAGTTGGATGGCTATCCCGCCACCGGTCGGCTTTTTAAGTTCCAAGGTGGTAGCGGAACTGTGTTATCCCTTAGTCGCCTCTTACGACACCCACGGGAAGAGAGGGGGTGGCTATATTCTTCAGTACCGTAGCCACACAGTAAAATAATTAATAAATAAAAACCTTAATTATATAGTTTTAAAATTATATACATGAATATTGATTCTTATTTAGATTTTTTTCTGGCCGCATCTAGTTAAACATTTTAAGATCTGTATTTGTGTTTCGTCGCTTGTCGTTTTGTTACTTTTTTTCTGCATAGTGACCGGTTTTACCATCGATGTAGTTCATTTCTACCCTCACTTTTTTGCTTTTTGTGACGATATCGTATAATGAACTATTGTATATTACCGACACGCTCGGCTAGAATTATTGTAAAATTATAGCTATTTAAAATGTATTCTTTCTAATGTATTTCTCATATACGTGAATTGTTAATTCTTATGAGAATAAATATCTTTGACCTGAACATTTAACCTGTATGTTGTAATTAATTGTCATTATGTATTTAATCAATACTGTTTATGACGTTACTTATTACTTTTGTATTCCTTTTGTAAAATTTGTAGGCACTATATATATTATATTTTTTGTAAAAATATTTTAGAAAGTTATGTGAAACTTTATACTTCTCTGTATTTAAATCATAGTAAACTTTGGATAACGTCATTGATTGTGTAATTACTTAGTCTATACATAGTACCTACTCGTATAAGTAATGTTTTGTAATTTTATTGTGCAATTGTTTGTTGTCCTAAATAATAATTATTTTTTTAATTATTTGTTCATAAATAGAAAAAACACATTCTTAACACTTATTTATAAGCCTGCCGTGAAAACTCACAAGAGTTTATCCAGACAAGTCGCATACCATATTATAGCTATTAAATCTAAAATCAAATCAAAATTAAAGTTTTGTGACTACTAAACGCTTAAAGATTTCAATAAATGTTCTTTTAGTGATCTTCTATATTTTCGTTTGTCCAGGTATAACTTTTGTAGGTCTTCGAGAAGTTCATTAACGAATACGGGTATAATGGAGTTTAACACTCTAGCTCCGTAAAAATTTCTAGCATTCGGTATAACAATTTTTTTGAGTTTTTAATATTTTTTAGGGTGTTGGATCTACATTTTTCGATTAATAAAGAAGCTATAACAAAATATCTTTTCTAGTAGTTTTTTTAAGGTATTATTAATTATGTATTTCACGATTACCTCTGTTAATAAAGAAAATCGTTTTTACATACATATATTTACGCCAAGTTGAAAAAAAAAACGAAAGGATAGTATAGTATTTGAAGTTAGTCAACATTTTATCAACAGTAACAGTTTATCTCAGATTTCTATTCTACCAGTCGATCGAAGACTAAAAGTAAAAGTTATAACAAAAATTTCAAAGCAGGAAGTCTTTACACTTCGGAAACATTTATCACTCAAAATTTCATCTTAAAGAATCATATAATGACCGGTATGAATCAATTGATACACGCGAATGATCCGCAGAATCCGTAGCAGCAAAATCCGTTCCGCTTTCGACGCGCGTGCCTTGTTGTTGACTGGTTTAAGATTCATTGGAAGAGACAATGTGATTTAGGCTTAATTAAGTGCACTTTTTGTTTATTTTAATGATTTATTAGGACGAGAGTGAATGAATCATGTAGTCGAGAGTTGTAATATATGATGTTTTGTCAGAGTATGGAATTTTTACTAGGTCTAATAAACAATTAATGTGATGGTTTTGCACATGCACCATAGTGCATGTGCAAAATTTTCTCAATTATGAGAGTTGATTAGATCTACAACACATTACATAATGTATCATATATTAAAATTTCAGAACTAAATATTGTAATGTTCTAATGTAAATTGGTCAACGAACTTTGACAGACGAGGTAATGAATATCAAAAAGTATAATTATGGAACTAATTATGTGATTTCATAATTCCTCCCAGGGGTTTTAATGAAATAACTTAAATAAGGTTTATGAATGATATCTTTATTTTTAACGTTTCTTTGTGATATATTAATGTTAAAATAGAGTGATATTGCTGTAAATTTATAGGATTGTGTTGGTATTTTATGAAAAATCAAAACTTTTTTTTAAATAATATTAGACACTTTCACTATATTTATCATATTGAAACTTCCGATATTATAGCGATGTTGCCTTTACGTCACCAGTGACTTAAAAAACAACGCCTTCTTGTATGCAATGTATTTCCATTTTCTTTTCGAGATTTCGTTTTTTTAGTACATCTAGATAGTTCGATTTGCGTGTGTATCTTTGATTACGAGTATCTTATCGACTTTTGATTTCACGCAAATGAGAGTTCTCAGTGAAGTGCTTATTGGAAGACTATGGCAAAATCACGGAATGTGATCACGCGTGATCAACCCCGTGTATGCAGGCGTTGCATTCTTTTTATCTTGGAATTTTTTTGTTTATAGTGTATTTTTATTTTTCAAATTTTACTGCGTTGTCCTAATAGCTCGTATCTTTTAGAAGTTTAATACACTTTTTTTATAAAAGTTTCCAACATAAACAAAAAGCAGAGAAACCAGCTGTTTTTGTTTTTTAATTTAGTTTTTTTTATATTACTGAGTCAAATCCATCTTTCATCTTGATGATCCCATGTTAATATTTGAAATAAGACCTAGTTTATGTATAAGGAATACGACTGTTATAATTATTGTGCGAAAAACAATATGTCTTACAGTTAGAATTCTTTAAAGTAACAATGGAGTTTTTGCATCTACATCCCAGTTAACATACGCGCTTTACGGAGAAAATTTTATTACCTTGTACTTATTAATTAATTTTATATGTTTAAATAGCAACTGCCAAGCCGACAGAGAGAGAGAGAGAGAGAAGATTTGCGTGGAAGATATTGCCCTGTTAGCGTCAAGAAAGCCGATTGTATACAGTTTTATTATTGTGTTTGTTAATTTTCTTACTACACTTATTATCGATGTATAACAAAAGTGCGTTACATTAATTCAATCAACAAATTTTGATTTATACCTACTGACAAACAACAAAAATTTATTTTTGTTTATTTTATTACTCAATATTTATTAATTTAATAATCGTTATACTTTAGTTTAATTCGACATACATTGTTTGAATATACTAATTATAAAACGAGGTTTACACTTAACGAAGCGTACCACATCAATAATCTATTACAAATCAGAAATAACCGTGAATAAATAATTGCCGAAACAAATCATGTATTTAATTACAGCAAAAATTGTTTTATAATGTTTACGGAAATCATGTACTAAAATAACAATAATTGATTAATTATATTATGTGCCATGAAACGTGTCTGTTTAATTATGTATTCGTTAGTTATGAAATATTTAAAAGTATCCGTATTTATTTGTTGCATTTTATTCCATTTTCTGATAAAATATAGCATTTTTTTTTCATAATTATATAATATTATTATTGAATAATAATTTACAAAAGATTAACGGTACATATACCTACTTGTGGAAGTACTCAATGCTTTAAAATGGTTCTAGATCTAGACCTACCAGGTTGTTCTCAGGCTGTCGGTAAACAGATTTTCTTTTCAATATTTGGCTACTAAACTAAGTAAACAAAAAATGAAATATGAATATAACTAACTTTGGTTCAAGAATAAGTCTAGAATAAATCTAGAAAGAATCTTTCATAAAATTCACAGCATGTTCAGAATTCCAAAAAACTATCACATGTACTGTGTGGCTACGGTACTAAAGAATATAGCCATCCCCTCTCTTCCCGTGGGTGTCGTAAGAGGCGACTAAGGGATAACATAGTTTCACTACCACATTGGAACTTAAAAAGCCGACCGGTGGCGGGATAACCATCCAAACACTGGCTTTTAAATACACAGGCCGAAGACGGGCAGCAGCGTCTTCGGTGCGACAAAGCCAGCCATGCGGTTACCAACCCGCCTGCCCAGCGTGATGACTATGGGCAAAACACATGAGTTCACGATATTTTTGGCGTAAACTTGTGGAGGCCTATGTCCAGCAGTGGACTGTATAGGCTGTAATGATGATAATGATCACATGTTAGAGATTTTAAAGCCATGTCTATTCTTTTTGGCGTAAACTTGTGGAGGCCTATGTCCAGCAGTGGATTGTATAGGCTGTAATGATGATAATGATCACATGTTAGAGATTTAAAACAGATGTCTGTTCAAGACTTTCACTTTTAATCGAGTAATAAAAATTCTTTCCAAAGAAAGGTCGATATGCTGTAATACATGTGAATGTCAAATTTAAGTTTTTTTACTTAATTATAATTAATTCGCAATATTAAGCATACTTATCTATATTAAAAATATTTCTTAAGTGGTTTGAAGTAATAAGTTTTTTTAACGTGATTTGAAACATAATGTTTACATTTTTTTCTATGTTTACCTAAATAGCTTTCACTAGAATTAGTGTGAGGAGAATGTAGGTTTTGCATATTTAAGCAAAAAATTTCATATTTGTGAATCTGGTTTTCGGTTTTGATTAACATAAGCTGGTATTATATTTTGGAAAATTTATACTAATTTAAGATTACCAGATTGCCGGATTTAATTTGTTAGAACGAAAATATCTCTATCATTTAACGATCTGTTTTTTATACCAGCTTAGAGTAAGAAATTCTGTTTATTGTGGACGGACCTGCCTCTTATCAACTGTGGAATGCGTAAAATTTAAATAACTGTTTTTTTTTTAAATATCTAATTTAAAGTAAGAACTTTTACGAAGCATTTAAACGTTAGAGTTTGGAATAGAGATTTATTTTTATATATAGGTATCTTTTTGCACGGAACATTGTAATTAAAAGTTCACCTTGCTTGTTCACACGCTGGGCAAGGTGTGAAGTCTTTGGCCCGGAGGCTTTGTCCGGGCCTACCGCCGGGACGAGGTGGCGAATGCTAGCGCGACCCCATCTCGTCCCACCCAGGCGGACGACTGCTCACAAGTAGAGGTTTTTAGTCAGTAGGAGTCTGACATAACCCTCTGGCAGCCCTGCGCTGATCCATGAAGGATTTTCCCCACGTAAAAAAAAGGTGTGAAGTCTATAAAAAGGTCTTTTAATCTGGTTTGAATACTAACAAGATAATAAATATCCTAACTCAATCGACGTAATACATTTGCTAACGTCTAAAAAATAAAAAATATGGTAAATGTGATAAGTTGATTTAAAGGATTTCAGGTCAAACATATTTATTTCAGTCTTGCTTTTTCATTTTATACTCCTTAGTAAAACAGCAGACTGATCGTCAATGAATACGTGTTTTAAGGCAACACTTTCAGAGGGAAAGTGTCTAGCCATTGACGGTAATTTGGTTAGCACTTCCTAAGTATTGACAAAACGATTACTTGCGAATTACTTTAAATTCTAATCTGAATCTAATTTGAATGAGTTTGTGTAAATTCTGAACTTAGGGCTTCGGCACACACACAACACAAACATTACACAAACATAATGCCTCGAGTACGATACACATCTGTATAGTCTATAAAAATAATCGTATTTGTCAAAGCCAGTCGCACAACTTAACACACACTCTTTAAAACCATTTTATTTATTGTATAAGCATGTGAATATAGATGTGAAATAATTCATGCCTTTAATTATAAGATAAAGTCAAAATCACACATAAGAAGGCACAAGTATAATGTAAGACATCTGTTTTCTTAAGATTTTATCTCTTTTTTGTATAAATTGAATATGAATGCTTATCTTCTTAATATCCGAGTCGTGTTGACCGTCTTCAAAGAAATGTTTATTCGTTGTACGCATACAAATTATTTAAAAAGAGAAAATGTCCACATTAAAGTTTACTTGAGACGATGCATTGCCATACCTTGTTGCCTTATATGGTTCTTTTATCCTATTGCTTCGAAAGACGAGTGATATATTTCTTACGTCATGGCTACGTATTATAAAACAAAAACCAGCAGCTGTATTTGTTCTTACGTCGGTCTGTCTGTCTATTTATTTTCAAAAAAAAAAAAAAAATATTATACTTGTAACAACAATTTTTGTGTATCAAGTAAATTTATTATTATCAGTTTTTTCAGATAAATAAAAGAACTATGGTATAACTTAAATTTGTTTATATGGGTTGAAAGATAGAGACAAGTTCACCTTTGCCAATTTCCTTTGCAAAGTTAATTTGTTAAAGTATTTAGTGCTTAAAGACCACAATAAATTAGCTGTTATTAATGTTAATGATTATTAATCTTATTAAAGTGAATACTTAGACCTTAAATTTTTATAATGATTTAATTGTTTTACGCACTATTTCATTTAATTAAATTTTGACTTGGTGCGACAAAGCCATCCCTCGGTTATCGTTCCGCATGCCCAGCGTGGTCACTATGGGCAAGACACACGAGTTCACGCCATTTTTGGCGCGAACCTGTAGAGGCCTATGTCCAGCAGTGGACTGCGATAGGCTGAAGTGATGATGATGATGAAATTTTGACGCGTCCCCTAACGTTTTTGTCTGTAACATAGTTTGCAGCTGTCCTAGTATGGAGTATAAAGGTCATTCTAGCTATGATAGATGGAGTTATGAAAGTGTCCCGACAGGAGATTTTCACTTCTACTAGCTACTACATTAGCATAATTAGTTTACATATTTATAATATAGCCTAGAAAATACTAGAACATCTTGTAAACAGCTTATATCAATTTAAAATATTTTTAATTTGTTAATAAATCATTAATGAGTATGTTTATTTATTTATTTATTTTTTGATAAATGCATATTTACCCTAACTTGGGACGGTAATTAAAGCAACAACCCTAGTTCGGAAAGCAGTGTCATTACCAACTGCACAAAGTCAAACTTTTTATCGTAGTATCTGTTTTCTAGTCAAACAAAGTCAAAATTAATTTGAGTTAAGACAAAATCATTAAGTATCTTTGCCCAAAAGTGGGACGTTCTAGAACCGAATCCTGTTACACGTCAGTAAAACAATCGTATATCGATAGCCATTCACAAGTAGCTTATACTGACTTATGTCTACAACAGCAGAGGTCACCAATCGTTGACCAACTTTCTAGTTCTTAATAAAAAGAACAACAATTTTTAGTATCGAGGAAATATAAACGGTGCAAAATCGCGTGCAAAATCCTAATCAATTTAAATAAATGCTAACTTTCTACTAGGCTAATGTTTTACGTTGCCTAATTTCCTAGCACAGTAGACTACTGACATTGAATAATAAATTAATTACATTCAATGTACAATATTATTATGTTAATGATTGAGGAGTCTTGAAAGTGAAACGAAAGTGTTCAGTGAAAATCATACGAGCGTATTTATTTTGTAATGTTATATCAGTGTGGATTAATTAGGTTTTAAAGAAAATAATTTTTAGTCACAGTAGGTCAACTGACTTCCCTCCTTCCTCATACAAGTCTACTGTTCAAGACCTTAAAAAAATGATACAAAAAACTAAAATTATATGTGGTGGCTAATTTAGAATTTATTTTACCTAATTTACTTTTAACCCGTCTTACTTTTTCACTTTATTTTAATGTTGTTTAAATATTGAATATTTATTTATGCTTGTATTAAGTCATTTTTATTCTTTCAAAATAAAACGAAAATTTTGAATAAATCATGTGTTTGCCCTTTCATAATGTATCTGTACATAAATTATAACAAACGAGGTGTATCGTAATTTTAGTGTTTGAGATGTTACATATAAAGTGTTACAGATAATGTACTTAATTCTACGGTCTTCAAAACTCTATTGAGGTTGTAGTCTCGACTGCATCGATCAATCTCCTTCATGTCTTCTCTATCCTATGTGACATTGGCGAAATTACCTTTTCTACTTTAGCACTACTGTAAGCCCTTAATATAAATGCATGAATGAGTAATATTTTAAAGTTTGAACTTGGTTTGATATTAACTTCCTCCCTCCTTCGTTTTTTTTAGAGAATTTCTATAACTACAACATATTACAGTCCTAGAAGAGAGATGGATGAATGGTGATGATGATGATGGCAGAAGCTAGATGGATGCTTACTCTTTATGTAATACTAGCGATCTCTGTTCGTCCATATTTTTTTACCCGATAAGTAATCACCAACATATTATATACTAAAATCTTCTCCGAAACATAATAATAATAATAATAATCTTTATTGCACACCATTAAAAGATACAAACAAAAGTAGTATAATTAGAGGAAGATGTACAAAGGCGGTCTTATCGCTAAAAGAGCGATTTCTTCCAGACAACCTTTGGGTATAGGACAGCGCATAGAAAAGCGGTTAGGAAGTGTACAAATAATTATAGAAATTAGAATACATCACAATAGATTACAAAATTATACATACATATATACATACATACATATGCTTATGTACTTACATACATTCACATATACACATATACCCATATATAAATATAAACATACTGCATCTTATGGTATGAGAATTATTTTGATCGGTGCAATTGTTTTTACAGTATGACCCAACAAAAAAAAAACAGGCTCTCCCTTCATTAGTATAGATTAGATACGGATTTTTTGTTTCAAAATTATTGAACCGATCGAAAAGAAACTTGGTTCGTCGATATCTAGATCCAGAGTAATAATACATCGGCTACATTTTTAACATGTACCTACATCCCATCGGAAATTACGCGAGTGAAACCGCAAAGTACTGCTAGTTTATTATTATTATAGTTCGCAAGGTCATGTTTCTTTGATTCTTAATAAATTACATTTACGAATTTAGTTAACATTTAGCGAAAGGTAACTTTTGTTCTGAGAATCGGCATTGCGATTCAAAGGGGAAACGCTTGCAGCATTCTTGTCACAATTCCGCGCGGACACGATTTACAGGATAATTGTAAGTAAATAATTATTTTTTTAAGAAACACGGGATTTTTTATTCGAACTAAATTCGCTATTTTGATATGGAATCTAAGCTTTATCGAAAAATTTTACCTTTTGTGGAACAGTGGGTCGCTTTTACTCGCTTGCATAAATTATATTAAACCTGTTTCCTTGACGTCATTACACCATATTCGTGTATATCAAAGTCAAACATTTGTTAAACCGTGACTTGCTTTGGGAATTATCGTTTAGAGCATTCAGAAGTAACTTTCATTTTTCCATGACGTACCTACTAGCCGCGTGGACCATGGAATTTTCCTATACAAATAGAAGCTTAGAAGTTGTGATAGGAAATTGGTATTCTAACTTCAAAATCAAACCAGACAAACCACTTTGTTTCACTTTCCTATGCATCGTAGCGTGATGTGTTCAACACTTGAAATATCCTTAAAGCGGGTTATGAAATATGTAAAAATAGAGAGGCCAAATAATCTTTAATACACATTTTTACGTCTTCAAGATGGATGACGCGCTAAAAATCTCCTTTTTTAACTAAATATACTATTATTTATAATTTTTATACTAATATACCAAACCCCGACTTTCCCCACGAGCTCTGGTCACCTTACTCACTACAGGAACACAAAACAATTTGAAAGCAGTTGTATTTAATAATAATAAATAATAAATAATATAAATAAATAAATATGTACACAATACACACACGGTCGTCTGTTCCTAAAGTAAGCAACTTAATGCTTGTGTTATAGGTGACAGCCGACTGGTATATAGCTACATATTTTTTTTTTCGATAAACATACTTATAAATAATACATATATAAATAAATATTTATATTACACCCAGACTCGGGGTGGGAATCGAACCCACAACCCTCGGAGCAGAAAGCACTACAAACTGCGCCAACGGGCTAGTCAAATATATTATCAAATAAAGTCAAATATTTATTTAGCTTCTGTAAGCTCGAGGTACTTCCCTGGTCGGGCTGCTCCGGATTTTAAGCAGGATATTTCCTACTATGGCCTACATCAGTTAATCATATAAATAATATGTAATAATAAAAATGTAATTGTGGACCAACTTGTTATATTGGTACAGATATCTCCATGGTTCATTTGTCTTAACAGTTAATGAAAGTAAGGACAATCATAAGAGGCGTAAGTAAATTACCTGGCAATTAGAGAAAGATACAATTGAAACAAATCCGTTCTACTAAAACATATTCATCGTGTAGTGTATATTATTTGATATAATATTCACGATTATGATAATATGTGTTATAAAGACAAGCCTCCTAATGGTGAACAAAAACTTTTGGTAAGAAAGTTTTCGGTCATTGGAACAGTATACTCGTAGTAAATTAAGCACCAAGTTGTGACTTTTTGGCAATTATTAATATTTGTTTTTAATTTCTATAAAATTAAAAAGAAATTAACTGACTTCAGTTTCAGTTATATATTACCCACAAATTTTTTTCCAATTTACAGAATTAGACATTTTACAGTTTTGTTATATGTACTTACAGATAAGTCAACTATGTAAATTATATGAATCGCTAAATCTGTTTACTAGCGCGGGAACGAATGGACCAATTCCGGCTCATTTTTTTTATAAAGTTTACAGAAACTCTGTAGAAGGTTCTTACGAAATAAATTTTTTGGAAATAGCACAGAAAATTAGAAATTTACAGAATATGTATAGATTATTTTAAATTTACACGTTTGACAGTTTGTAAGATAGGTCTTTCGGGTCAGCTTGTCCAAAGTAAAAGTAATTTCCTATGAGAGCCTTGACGTAGTGAGTCGCTTGTAATATATGTACATCTTATATATTTAAAATATAAATGAGTGTAAGCTGAGTATACGCTAAACACAGCATTTAGACTCCGTTCCGGTCACATTCCACTTCATAAGTTTGCTTACCTGATGAAAAAGGTCATACCATACCTACCATCTCCATTATGTACTGAATGCGGCATCATTAAAGATGTAGTTCATATTATGGTGGGATGTGTTCGAAATGAAGATATCAGAAATGATATGCTGCAAATAACTCCAAATTTCAAAGAACTTGTAAGATTGTAATTCAATTTTTAACCGACTTCCAAAAAAGGAGGAGGTTTTCAATTCGACTGTATTTTTTTTTATGTATGTTACATCAGAACTTTTGACCGGGTTGACCGATTTCGACAAATTTTGTTTTAATCGAAAGGTGGTATGTGCCAATTTGTCCCATTTAAATTTATTTGAGATCTAACAACTATTTTTCGAGTTATATCTAATAATGCGTTTTTACTTGACGCTTTTTTCGTCGACCTACGTTGTTATATTATACCACATAACTTTCTACTGGATGTACCGATTTTGATAACTCTTTTTTTGTTGGAAAGGGGATATCCCTAGTTTAGTACCGTGATAAGGAAACCAGGATCTGATGATGGGATCCCAGAGAAATCGACAAAAACTCTCGAAAATCCATAATAACTTTTTACTGGGTGTACCGATTTTGATAATTTTTAATTTAATCGAAAGCTGATGTTTATCATATGGTCACATATAAATTTTATCGAGATCTGATAACTACTTTTTGAGTGATCTTTGATAACGCGTAGTTGCTTGACTACTTTTTCGTCGATCTAAGTTGTATTACTTGTCGATGTAATTGAAGTCGGTTTTTTTTTCGTTTGCGAGCAAACATAATTATGGCGAATCCTCTCTCAGAACCAGCTAAACTATTGTACAAGATTGTGGGCTTTACTATGCGACGACGACCTCTTTAAATTTTTTGTATTTAATATGTGTGATGTTCCTATGGTATGGACTAAAACTCCTTAAATAAAGAAAGAAATATATTATTCAGTCATAACATTTAAATGAGGTCAGTAAAGCGACAAAGACGTTTTGGTGATCTCTTAGTCACGGTCGTGGATTTGGTGACTGTTTAACAAAATGAGAAAAAGCTATTACACTATAGCTGAGTTAATCTAGATTTTATTATGAATTTTTTGTGCTTAATTGATTTCTGCTGTCGTTATATCGTCAATTAATCATGCATTTTTTCATATCATGCAGAACTGCTGGAAAAATACAGGTTTTATAGGTACATTACAGACAGAATATTAATTATATTATTGTCTAAATTTGCAAATTCGCTTAAATTGTGTACTAAGCACGTTGCCAGTCCTATCCTATCCCACTTTACCCACAACAGGAACATATTACTTGAGAGCGGTATAACCGGGATGTGATTTGCTGTGAGGTAGATTGCTTCACCGGTCAGACTGCTCTTAAAATTTGACCAATTTTTTTTAAATATATAGACTAGCGCTTGACTGCGATCTCATCTGATGGTAAGTGAAGATGCAGCCTAAGATAGTGCGCATTTGCCTAGAAGATGACTATCCATCTTGTTTTGAAGATACCCAAGTTATAAATATTTGGAAAAACGGAAGCCGGAAGAGCATTCCAAATTTTTACGGTGTGTATTAAGAAAGAGGAAGCAAAACGCTTAGTGCGAGATCGTGGGATTCCAACCACGTACCGGTGCAGAGTCATGCGATGCTTTGCGGTTCGGTGGTAGAATGGTGATGGTGGTGAAACCAAGTTGTGTTTCTGGTGTGCCTTTCTCACTAAAACTACGCATTTTTATATGTAAAAAGAAGCTTAAAATACACGTAATTAACAGCCTGGAACAAATTATGATATAATTGGACACGTGAAACAATTTTTGCTGTAATAAAACAACATGAAAGAATTTAATAATTAATGTAAAAGAAAGTACGCTTCGAATATGAGTAACGTGAATAAATAAACAATGTAATATGGTTCTTCAATCCACAAACTTGCAGTGGAGCAGCGTGGTGGATTAAGCTCCAAGCTTTGGAGAAAGAGGCTTTAGTAGACTTTCTTCGCGGCTTTACTCATGCGTTTATAATATTCATCAGATTTGTGGTCGTTCATTTTAACCGACTTCAAACAAAAGAGTTCAACGGGTTCTTAATTCGACTGTTTTTCATATGTGTTACCTCTGAATTTTTTAGTGGGTTGACCGATTAATAAATAATTTATGCACGAAACCAAACATTAAATTAAAAGATATTTACTAGTTATAAGTAATTGGTATAAAATTTGTATAACTGGGTTTATGTAATTGAAGTCGGTTTTTTTTCGTTTCCAAGTAAACTACGCGATATGCAAGATTTCCTGTATTTGTATCCATTTATTCTATTTCACTAACAACATTATTATATTCCAATGACACCCTCATATCTACTTTCTCATATTAACATGACCATCATCTTCATCTTTATTCACTAATTCATTAAAATGAACCCAAACTCTATACTCCATCATCAAATTCATGTCACTATGTACTTATATGGAAATAATTTGATTTAAATCAATAGCGGCGCCTTAAATGGGAGGGGGGGGGGTGTATAACTGCACAGATAGTCTAGTTGTTAAGAGATCCAGTTTTGTCTGATTCTAATATGCTTTTATTTTTAATATTTTAGTTGAAATTTGCGAGACCTTTTTTATCCGAAACTCAAGAAAAAATTAAAAAATAAATAATGTAATTGACTAACTTTCCGCTCGCAACCCTTTCCACGTGGATTACATGATTTTAATTATTCTGTTTTCTTACGACAAAATATCGCCAATATCATTTAGTAACGTGGCATTCTATTAGTTAAATAACTTTTAAAATGAGTCCATTAGTTTATGAATTTATCCATTATGAGTCACGATTTTCCTCCACACTCCCGGCAAACATTTGTATTGGCCATGCAGATGTCTACCGCGGTTTGAGCGTTTGTTTATTGTATGTTTCCAAATGGTTGTATAGGATTTTCTACAAATTTCTAATAGATGCTGTTGAATGGAGGTGATTATTTATTTACAAAAAAGCAAAAAATACAAATCTTTCTTCTGTATACTATTAGTACAGATATATATGTAGATTGAAAACTCACATTCAACAGCTCACGAAATCACCCAACTCAAATCACACAAAACCAACATAATTTACGAGTATGTCACTTACATTTGCATTTAAATAAAAATAAAAAAAAATAATCTTACGTTATAGTATTAAAACATTGCGTGTTACAAATATTGAGTACTATCGATGTAATACTAGCGAACATTCGGAGCCGACTTAATAATACTCTTTCAGTTAAATTATACCACGTAGTGGAAGTGAAAGTGGTACGGCTTCAATCTCGCATTGTAAAATGAAAATAAAAGTGTAGTTTTAGCGGCCCGGGTCTATAGCTGAGCGTCAGAATAGTCACTTTCTGCTTGTTACTCAAGAGTTTTACGATGTTAAATGGCTATAGATATATATTCTTAATTTAAATATATATTCTTAATTTAATTCAAATTATTATTACTATTATTACTATTTTTTTAATACTCTGGAAGCTATTGCTAATTTGTTAGTAAATGGTCTCTATGTTTATCTCCTTGTAAGTAAATTTAAGGTGTTCTTAAAAGAAAAAAGATCTTTAAAGCCAAACTATTATATCGCACTCACTTTATACAACGTGTTATCAAACTGGCGTCATTCCACTTAGCGGACATTTATTAAGACTCGATACTATAACCTCAATATGCGACACTAACGCCTTAATAAAAAATAATATAACATATTATATAATAACATTATTTTTTTAATAATAATAATAGTTAAAACTCTTATATATGTGTGTATAATAACACCAAGAATGAGCAACACTACAAAAAAACGGAGATAAGTACAAAAGGCGGCCTTATTGATTGATATAGAGCGAGCTCTTCCATGCAACCTTTTGGCAGATGAAATGGTATATATGTAGATGATATAGGTGTAAATTTTTTATGTATACATATACAATACATACGACGCGGCGACGATGACCGTTCATGTCAATGACCAAAGAACTAGACCTATTTCCCTCCGGCGTGGGGTAAGACAGGGGGGTGTAATATCACCGAAACTGTTTACCACTGCGCTAGAGGATGTTTTTAAGACCTTGGATTGGGGGGAACGAGGCATCAACGTCAACGGTGAATTCATCTCTCACCTTCGTTTCGCCGACGATATTGTCATCTTTGCGGAGACGCTGGATGAGTTAGGCCAAATGCTGGCCGGCCTAAACGAGTCCTCCCGACGTGTCGGTCTCTGTATGAACTTGGATAAGACGAAAGTTATGTTTAACAACCAAGTCATACCGATACCGGTATCGGTCGATGGTACCCTTCTCGAAGTTGTTCAGGATTATATTTACCTAGGCCATACTATCCAACTAGGCCGCAACAACTTCGAGAAGGAGGCCGATAGGAGGATTCGGTTGGGCTGGGCGGCGTTTGGCAGACTCCGTCGAGTCTTCACTTCGAAGATTCCGCAATGCTTGAAGACAAAAGTTTTCGAGCAATGCGTCCTGCCTGTGTTAACATACGGAGCCGAGACGTGGACACTGACGAAGCGACTGGTCCACAAGTTTAAAGTCGCTCAACGTGCAATGGAACGGGCTATGCTTGGGGTCTCTCTCAAAGACAGGATTAGAAATGAGACTATCCGCGAGAGAACGAAAGTAACCGACATAGCCCACAGAATTAGCAAGTTGAAGTGGCAGTGGGCTGGTCATCTGTGTCGCAGGACCGATGTCCGTTGGAGTAGACGGGTCCTAGAGTGGAGACCGCGACTTGGCAAACGCAGTGTGGGACGTCCTCCGGCCCGTTGGACCGACGATCTACGTAAGATTGCCGGTGTAGGCTGGATGAGGATTGCGGAAGACCGGGATGTGTGGCGCGAACTTGGGGAGGCCTATGTCCAGCAGTGGACTGCGATAGGCTGAAGTGATGATACAATACATTCAGACAAAGAAGAGCATCTAAAATTTAAAAAATAAATAAAGTATACGTATATAGCATGTATGCTATATATATTATAATAGAAACATAAATGTATATATAGATAAAGACTGGATAGAGAATATAAGAATTAATATTGAAGGAAATAGTGTTTATATACAGGTTGTGATTTACAAAGGCGATATATACAAGAGCTTAGGCAACTCTGCGTGTTCCTGAAGAGTGTCGTAGGCGAGGGTGTCTGTCTGTGGAGAGGACACTTTTTTAAATCGTTTGCAACAGACCAATGATGATGAAAAATTGTAAATTTAATTGTATGAATTAATTTAATTAGTCATTTATATATTTCTTATGGAAATGTTAATAAGCAATATGTCGTTTTCTAAACGGATACTAAAATCGGAAATGTCATAAATTTTAATTATATATTATCGATATAGTTATAAAATTAAAAATAAAGTGTTAAAAATATCAAGATATAATTGAGAGTACTAAATATTTAGGCATCTTACAATTTTCATTTTATTCTCTTTACTATATTGTCAGTAGTATTATAGTTGAAAAATAAATTTTTGATAGGAATTTACTGATAACGGTGCAATGGGATGGACGAACAAACGCAAATCGCAGATAGTGATAGTGTAGCCACAACATTCTCAGGTAATTGTGTAAATCTCAAAGTGGTAATCATGGTAAGTCCCGTCTAAATGAAAGTGTTAATAGTGACCATGGAAGCTTAAAAGCTTATGTGATACTAGGGTTGTCAAATAAATATAATAATATTGATGCGCTTATAGATTGAAAATAAATCAAATAAAGTAACAAAAAAGAAAGTATGACACGCATACTAATTTTATCCCTACTATTGACATCTGAATAGGGAACATAAATATTAATTTTGAAGTATGAACAGTGACTAATTAACATAGTGACCCATTTAGATTCTCTCGAAACAATGAAATATTTATCATATATTTTCCTATATGTTAATTGATTTTCCAATTTTCTTTGTTTTTGTTAACATCGTCACAGTATACTTTGACTGCGAGGTTTTTTTGAGAATTGTAAGGGTTTCTATATTGATCTAGGCAGTAACTATGGCCAAGGAATAGCAAATGTATACTTTTTAGATAGGCTTGTACGTAAATTACAAAATAATAAATTTAAACTGGTGTTTAAGAGTAATTAGTAGCCAGATTTTGTAATACTATAGATTGCCTAAACCCATCTTTATCAAATGCGAACATAACTTTTACTATATGTTTTAAATGTCGAATCGTGAGTATACTAATAATTAGGGGAAAGGGGCGAAATAAATCCCCACAGAGTTAAATAAGCTCTTTGGCGATTTAAAAAAAAAATTACTTTATTAAAGTTACTTACAGGAGGAAAAAATAATTATTTTTTTTATGTTTTATTAGTTAATTGAAAACAAAATATTACAAGTACTCATAGCGTATACCTATCATGTAAAAAATAGCCACTACATATTTATAATTTATCACTTCTATTAATGCAAAGCCGGGTAAAGTCTTTAGTTAAAAACATTTAATTCCAAGTCAATGTTCGACCAACATTACCCGACCGAAAATAGATTGATTTCCATAAATAAATCATTAAGAGAAAGTGATAGTTCTTCATTCGTATTGGTAGTAATTTAAAATACTTTTCCTACACACATACCTATACGACTCTTATATAATCACACCAATAAAGTGTTAAAATGTGTTTGTGTATATATACAACAACAACATTTAATATGTACGTTTTGTTTTAGAAAGTTTACGATAGTCCTTACAGGAGTATTGGAGACATACGCGTTAAACACGCAAATAAAATACGCACAAACTAATACATATAAACAAATACACACACACACACACACACACACACACACACACACACACACACACAAAATATGTCATTTATGATCTGTACATGTCACAGTCAATTGGGCTTAAATTACTACTTAAATGGACAGCTGGCACTAAACCTTGTTTTATCTGTAAATGAATATTACTTATTTAAGGAAGCACCGTAATTTTGAAGTTGTATGCTTCTTCACTACTTCGTCAACAGTTTTGATGTATTTTTTTAGAAAAAGAGTCAAATAGTTCATTATTCTTGACAGTTTAGAGCTATTTTGTATATTGTGGGTGTCGTAAGAGGCGACTGAGGGATAACACGGTTCCGCTATCACCTCGGAACTTAAAAAGCCGACCGGTGGCAGGATAACCATCCAACTGCTGGCTTTGAAATACACTGGTCGAAGACGGGCAGCAGCGTCTTCGGTGCGACAAAGCCAGCCCTGCGGTCACCAACCCGCCTGCCCAGCGTGGTGACTATGGGCAACACACATGAGTTCACGCATTTTTGGCGCGAACTTGTGGAGGCCTATGTCCAGCAGTGGACTGTATAGGCTGTAATGTTGATAGAGCTATTTTATGTAAGTAAATTTGTTATTAAGATTTCGTTTTGCATCATAAAATATATATAACATAAAAAATTATATTCGACTTAAAGGAATATATTCTGTGCATTTTATTATTAAGTGGTGTATTTGGCGCGAACTTGGGAAGGTCTATGTCCAGTAGTGACTGCGATAGGCTGAAGTGACGATAACGATGACAGGCTTGAAAACATCATGTTGTGATGTATAGCAGAATAATTGTGGGAGGGATTATTTTATATTTTTATATATATATTTTTTATATACTGAAGAATGAGAATTCTTTATTATTTTGTATTTAACTTTTTTACTTTTTTCGTAATTCCATAGATGTATGTGATGATGAGTTAACATATAATTCAATAATAATAAATTTTAATATGTTATTAATTATGTCATTGTACATTGTACGACTGCCTATAAAATTAAAGGAAAAAAAGCTGTATAATTGTTATTAAAAGTGGTAATATATGTTAAAAATAAAATATCGTGGAATTGAGATCCTGTTCCCTTTTTTCGTGTCAATTAAAACCATCATTGTTATACCTTTGTCGTTTCTTCATTTAAGTTTATTATATTTTATTTTATAGAATCCTATAACTACAACTTTATTTTTTTTTATAAATTATACATAGCAATTATAGACTAACTCAACACATCTTTCGAAATATGTGTTGTATAGGAGAGAAAGTAAAAAACTACGTCTTAGATAAGAGAAAACGTAAGATTAGTTCTAAAACATTAACAAGATTACTCAGTACAAATTAATATTACAACCTCAAGATCGAAAGCCTAAACTAAGTATATTTTGGCGGTCATGACGACGAGGCTTCAAGCTATAAGATTATAAGTATGTGAACAAATAAATAAATGTAAACTTAGTATTCTTTGTGAAGGACATTACCATATTTGTAGAGTAAGTTGTACTGAATTAGGCACAAAGACCAACTAAACAATTTTATCTTACTATGCATTTTTAGATAATATTCAACGTAAATTCATATATGATTATAGGCTGTGTAACACTACAAAAGTATTCACGAAAATACAAACAACATGAATATTTGATAATTTTTTACATACATACACAAACACGCACGTATGTATACGTACACACACATACATATGTGATATATACACAAACCAACATACAAACAAAGTTTATTACACACAATTACGATATAAAATTAAAGAAAAAAAACTTCGAATAGAAAAACATTTGATTTGAATTGGAGCAGCGCGGTGAATTAAGCTCTGATCCTTCTCCTGCATGGGGAAAGAGGCCTATACCCAGTAGTGGGATATTACAGACTGAAGCGTAGAAATAATTTCCATATTAGCAAAAAAATTCCAGTAAAAAGTTTTAATGCGAATATAATTATTCAACCTTAATGGTGATAATTTATAAAACAAGTCACCTGTTGAGTGCGCATGATAATTCAAGTCTGATGATTGATGGTTAACTTTCTATGCCAAGGTCGGAGTAAAAGAATGTTATTAAATGTTTTTCAGTTTTAACTAACGTATTTACTAAAAAGTACTTATGTTATAAGGAAAGTTGTGATTGTTAATTTACAAAATATATTTTGAGAAACTATTGAACTGATATTTAACAAGTTTTTTTTCCTACCGACTTAAAGAAAAGTGGATATTCTCGATTCATAACTTTTTACTGGGTGTATCGACTTTGATAATTCTTTTTTATTCGAATGTTTTTGCTTGTTTTGATGTCAAAATCAAATTTAAATGAGATCGGAAGATAAGTTTGAGTTATACCTAATAATGACTCTTATGTTATACTTGTGGATGTAATTTGACGTCCATTTTTGTTTGCGAACAAACACTATTAGGTATTGCCAACAATTGGATCAATGTCGTTTATTCAGTTTTGAGAGAAATTTATTGTTTTGTTCACATTACATACATTATTAATTATTGCCCGATAATCTATGAATTAATACGAGAAGCAAAAACTTTTACCTCTTTTTACGCCATCAATTGCGCGGACGGAAGAGTATGAAATTTCGCACACTTATAGTTAATATAGAGAAGGAGTGCAGAATGCTAATATTTTTTTAATTATGACAATATAAAAAAACATTAAATCAATAAAAAAAAAACATTACACACACTGCCTTGTATATTACACACACACACGCAATTTCTTTACTTTCTTAATGAGATTTTATTGTAAGCGTTTTCTTGTCGCTGTCTTTATTGTTTGCTTTTACTTACAATCAATGCGAACACATAAAGCCTATTGACTGTACCGGGAAACTGATTGACTTTCTGATCGACAACCACTTAAAAAATAAATTTTCATTCTTAATTTTTGTAGTAGAATATTTGTTGTGTAAAATTTTAAAAGCTTTAAAATGATTGCATGAAATTTTCATGAAAAAATTCGATATGTATATTAACGAAATATATAAAAGTACATTCGAAGTTTACCGGGTCAGACAGTTTCGAATAAAAATGACAAAATTAGATATACCTATTGTTAATGCTTAACTTAAATAAAATGGTAATTAATGTAGTTAAGTCCTATCCTCCAGGACTGCTAATAAGAATGCAGGCTGCGATTTTCCCGTTAAATAGTAATTCCGACTCTCGCGAAATAGAGATACCGCCTTCCTTTCGCCAGTAGAGGCTAATAGGTAGGTACTGGCTATAAGTAGAAGTCGAGGTTAAATGAAATCAATAAATATATTTAAGGTTGTCTGGAAGAAATCGCTCTTAGCAATAAGACTGGCTTTGTACATCTTTCTTCGTATGTATCCCTTTTCGTAACATTTCTTTGTAGTGTACAATAAAGAGTACTTATTATTATTATTATTATTTTTTTATTACACTTGGGGAGGTCTATGTCCAGCAGCCGACTGCAATAGGCTGAACTAATGATTATGAAGTTTTTCTATTATATGATCAAATAAAATATTAAGAATCCTTACGAAATGTTAAACGACGAAAGAAAAAGAAAAATATTATTAAATGCTATAAGACAATTTATGTTTATTGGTCCGCTCTTAAGAGCCATATTGTTTGGTCATATAGTCTAAATCCCTACTCAATCTAACCGGCTGTCTAACCGATTATATAGAATATTGTAGGGACAAATTTAAAAGGAGAATAAATGAATTAAGCAAGTCTTAATACTAGAAAATCATAACACCCTAAATTTCAGTAGTCGTACAATTACGTTCACTAAAGCTGTATTCAAGCTACCGACACATTTACAATCCATTGAGCAAATACGACCTACTACAACAAAACCATATTATAATTTAGTTTATTTAAACATTTTATATATAACTTATATTATTAGTGTTATATATATGTATAATAGATATATATAAAAATCTCTTAATAAAGAAAAAAAAAAGAAAAAAAAATATGTTAATAACATAGGTCAAATATGTGGGTAAGTGTTATAACACCGTTTTGAGACGAATAAAAGAAAAATTAAATAAATATACTCGTATTTGTAAAGGTAATGTTGAATTTTTTAGATTTATTCATACTTTTTATTGTATGATTTTATGTATTTATGCGCGTTTTATTACTTTATTTATTAATTTTTATTTAATTAAATTTTTGAGCTTGAAAATTCCTTTCTATTGTCTGTTTTTAGAAAAAATTAGGTATGTCGAAATTTCTAACAAGTGTTCAGTCTATTATAATCTTGTGTTTTAATACATGATGTCAATTTAATATATAAAGGTTTTGACTAGGTACTTAGAAGTTATTAATATCTAAACAAAAGTAAAATATTTACCAAATATAAGCACACGTGAGATCATAAAAATGTTTGAATCTATACCTACTAATATTATAAAGCTGCAAAAGTTGTTTGTTTCTTTGTTTAAGCGCGCTAATCTCAAATTTATTGTTTCGTATTGATAGTCCATTTCAGCCAGATAGTCCATTTTCCGAGGAAGACAATAATTATCATATTCAAATACCTCTTTTTTCTTCAACTAACCTAGGTGAAACCGCGGGTTAAAAAATAATACTAAATAAAAAGTAATGAATGACGTCATTGTTTATAGATTACGATGTATGAATGAATTCTTGACTTTATTTCGTCATCGAAAATGGTATTCCTTGCTACGCGTCCGGTTCAGGTGAAAGTTTATACGCGCCCTTTTATCGTTTGGTGAACATAATACCTTTTTCATATGCTTCTGACAGAGTTATACAGACATTTTTTTTTTAGTTTATGTTACTATTTTAACGACAGCTTTAAATTTACTTAAGATTAATAATTAATGTGACCGGTTTCATCTGGATTAAATTTCAGAGATTGATAAATGATTTGTTTATATTTTGTTTCTTTGTGCCATGCTATTTTTTTTAAAACTTGTTATTTTTCTTTGTTAGGTACGACCTCCGTGGGTACGGCGTAGCATTGAATCAAGTGAACGAGCCCTTCAGCTTTAAATATGTACAACAAATGGAGTTCCAAAACCAATCGAAAGACCAGACTGATGATCTAAATGCTTCGTTTCAGACGATTCAGCCTGTGACATCATACTGTTAATATACGCCTCTTTCTCCATGTAGCAGAAGGATTGGTCTTTTGAAGACTTGTAATTTTTTTCTTTGTTTGACTGTCAACAATGTGATAAATTTAATTTTAAACATAGAAAGTGTTTCGACTACATGAAAACTAAAAAAAAAAACACAAATCAAATGAATTATGCAAATAAATACATATAATAATTATCGTACATATGACAATGTTTTCTGGCTAAGTAATACCTGCACAATTAATAACTAATTTTGGTTTTGATTTGTGTCAAATTTGCGACAACTTAATTATGTCGAAATGTCAATGTTATTGAAAAAATAATTAGAATTGAATCAATCTGGAACAACATGTATTTTTTTTTTGCTGTGTTCGAATCAGGGACGTTGCTCTACTGCGTATTGGCGAGAAATTTTTCTATCAAGAGTTACGTCAATATCAAGTGTTTAGACATTTTAACGTTACCTACAACTTAAGTTTTGTTTCGAAATATGGTGGTGACGGATCTACAAGGACAATTAAAAATAAATATTTCTTGGGAGTGGAAGTCGAACTTTCGACCGTCATTTTTAATGAAACTATATCACAACAAAAATCATGTTCAAAACAATTTGCAGAAAGTTATTAGATAAAGCTGAGGATTTTGAAGAAAATTTAAATATAATATTATATAGTATTGAAATGTGTATAAAAAAGTGCGTGCGTACAAAGTACACATGTAAGAAGTTAAACTTCTTTGGCAAAAAGTGCGTGCGTACAAAGTACACATGTAAGAAGTTAAACTTCTTTGGCAAAAAGTGCGTGCCTACAAAGTACACATGTCAGAAGTTAAACTTCTTTGGCAAACTAATTTTTAAGTCTCGTTTATATTTATACAAATCTAAAGCTTTAAATTTCTGTTCCACCGCCATCGACAAAAACGTTGCCGTTTCATACGTAAAAACTTTACCCTCATGCGCCTAAAGAACGACTTAACTCAAAAATTTAACTTGTGTTTATGATGAACAGTTTACTGTAAAATCGTTATTTCTTTCTTTTGTATAAACTCATTCAATAATCGGATTATAGTTGATTTTAATACTTAACCTTTGTTTTCTATAAAGTTAGAACATTTAGAAACAAAATTTCTTCTAAAGAGAGCTCTAAAATTGTCTAACTACTATCGGTCAATGAAAGTAACTTCTTATGATGGTAATATTGCGAAAAACTACTCACGGCGGCAATTATTACGTTAATTTCCGTAAACGTTACATTTACTTGGTTATTATTAGGCTTACTTATTTAAATCGTATCATTATATGTTATATTATGACTTTATGAGTTGTGAACCAGTGCATAATCTCTAATAACAAATACGGCCATTAAATTCCTACAAACAGATATAGAGATGAACAGACAAAAATTATGAAAAACAATCTTAAATTTTTCTTTACTACAATCTTTTCATTTGTATCTATGAGTCTACTAACTAATTAAATATTGTTAGACAAGACCTATTCGTCGTTTCTGATACAGTTTTATCTTGAAAATAAGTTTCTGATAACCTTTATCAGCAGGATTTAAAACTAATTACGCCTTTAATGGTCTGTTTTACCTTAACTAATAAACTATAACTTTTAAATTCGCAATTTTACATCGAAATATCACTTAAAATATATAGATACATACATAAAACCTTTCACTTAAGATCAATTTTTATCTGTTGGATACCGTTATACATCAGATAGCTTTAGCGGCAATCGGTGGAAAAGGCCCTAAGTAATATTAAACGTGCGCCTCCTTTGATATCGTAAGATAATATCAAAACATCTGTAAGAAAATAAATCGTAATTGCTATTACTGTGTACTTTATAAAAATTATCAATAAGGACCTGTTAAACCGGTTGTGGATTAAGGTTATCCTAAAAGTAATTTACTATTAAACTTTAACAGCAGGAGGTAGAATGGGCCATTGGGCTTGTTTCACCTCAGTTAATAACAAGTTTTAAATACATATTTTCGAATAGAAATATCTTATGAATTAAGTAGAATTCGATGGTGAAAAAGAATAATACATCAAAAACTTTTATCTGTTAGATAACGTCATCCGTCAAATAGTGTTATCCATAACTGGTGAAACAAGCCCTAAGCCTTATATATTTCATTACTCCCTGATAAAGTTTCAGATAGTTATCTGACAAATTAGTATCGAATAGAGAAAATTGTCTGATTAGCTTGTTCTATTTCGCCATCAAGCTCTACTTTATGTCATATCTGTGAAACCACAAGTTGTAATTAATTAGTTCAGATAGTACAGGCCTAGATATAGCATCTGATAAAGTATCTGTTAACTTATCTGTAACTTACACGAAAGATAAAAGTAAATAAAGGTCTAGATGTACAAGTTGATAGAGTCTCTGATAGCTTGTTACGAGATAAATCTTATCAAAAACCAGTTGTATTACTTCGCCATCGAAGTGTTTTTACAGTAGGCATATTAGTATTTTTTTTATATGGTGCGTTACCAATCGCTAGTAACATCAATTTATTAAATGTTTAGTTACCGGCACGGATATTGAGCGCCGACCTTCATCTTTGCTTCAATATTTTACTCGTATGTTAACAAAACTATTCTGTGCTGGCGACCCTTGCACGATGTAAAAAGCGACTCCCATTCTGTCGCCGAGCGCTCAATATCCGTGCTGCTTACTAAAACAAATACACACATACATTTCAACCATATCAAACATAATGACATCTAAATCACGTGGTTGCAAATGATACAAAATACTACCGGGGCGGAAATAATTAAACACGTGTAAAAAAAACTCTTACATACTTACCTACCACTTTTAATTTTACACGTTAAGATTTATATTTATTTCATTATTTTGATTATAAATTTACGCTTTTTTACACGCTATTTTACTTTCACTTAGTACGTCACGATACTTTCATTTCGTTTTTAAAATAAATGTATAATAGTGAAATTATACCTCAATCTCGTCGAACCCGGTAAATTGTCACTGGTCACAGAGATTTCATTTTTTTTTATTTATTTTTTTTGGAGGTCAGTCACAACACATGCGGGAGTCACGGTCAACGTTGTACTACTAAGCTGCGGCTGGTGACTGCGGAGAGAGGGTTCTCTTTCGCGTCTCTGAGATGTGATAGTGATGGTGAAAGTCGATAGTCGATATCGATACACGAATTTATATTGAAGTAAAACTTCTTTACGCTTACTTGACTTGAGCTGGTGAATGCGTCACGAGAGGGTTACGAAAAGTGTGATCGGGTGAGGCGAACGGAAGTTTAGAGGAAGATATAAGTTAGTGAGAAGATTTTTCTACTTATTATAATACATATGCTTCCATAAGTAAAACAAATAAAAATAAAATAAATATAATTGTATTTGCTCGCAAACGAAAAAAAAAAACCGACTTCAGCTGCATCGACGAGTAATACAACGTAGATCGACGAAAAAATAGTCAAGTAACTACGCGTTATCAAAGATTACTCAAAAAGTAGTTATCAAATCTCGATAAAATTTAAATGTAACCACATGATAAACATCAGCTTTCGATTAAATTAAAAATTATCAAAATCGGTATACCCAGTAAAAAGTTATGCAGATTTTTGAGAATTTCCCTCAATTTCTCTGGGATCCCATCATCAAATCCTGGTTTCCTTATCATGGTACCAAACTAGGGATATCCCCTTTCTAACAAAAAAAGAATTATCAAAATTGGTACATCCAATAAAAAGTTATGTGGTATAATACAACGTATGTCGACGAAAAAAGTGTCAAGTAAAAACGCATTATTAGATATAACTCGAAAAGTAGTTGTTAGATCTCAAATAAATTTAAATGGGCCCAAATGACACACATACTGCCTTTCGATTAAATTTTTTTTTTGGTTAAATCGGTCCACCAGTCAAAAGTTCTGAAGTCACATACATAAAAAATACAGTCGAATTGAGAACCTCCTCCTTTTTGGAAGTCGGTTAAAAAGGAATAAAATGGAAGAAATTATTTTGTAATGTAGTTTCTTGGAAAATGTAATACTTTCTACGTGATAAGTGATAAGCATTTGGTCGATAAAATTTATTGTGGAAAATAGAAAGGTATTTGTTTACAATATATTTTTTTTTTCTTATTATTAATTTCTATTTAAGTATATTAAATTTACTAGCTGTGCCCGCAACTTTGCACGCGTGGAATTTAAAGAGGAGCTATTTTTTAGTTCGCAAGGACAAATAAATAAATTTCAAAAATAAACGTTGCCTAAGTTACTCCTTATTACATCAGCTATCTGCCAGCGAAAGTCTCGTCAAAATCGGTCCAGTCGTTTCAGAGATTAGTCGGAATTTTCGTAATATTGCCTGTAATTGAAGCTTGAATTTACTTTTTGATTGCTAAAATGTAAATTTATAATTTATTTAACATATGTATTTTTGCTTTTAGTTTTTACAGGTTTACAAACAGACACTCCAATTTTATTTATTTGTGATGATGTTTTTTTGATATGAATGACTAATAACTATGATGACTAAATAATCTTAATGTTAACTTTACTTTAATAAGTAAAATTGAAAACGGTTTATTCTTTTATGTTGTAACTAATGTAAACTACAAATATATTTTTTTTGTATTAAATGTAGGTACTATTTTAAATAAATAATTTTAAAAATAAATTTGAATATTATCATCATTTTTTTTTCTAATTTAAAACGAATATTCCTTTATCCATATTTTTTAAGTTTTATCGAGGCCTGTATTAAAATACCAGGAAGGTATAGTTATTGGAAGGTAGGATACATGTTTGCATTTTGGATATATACAAAAATATATATTTTTTAAATGTTTCTATCGATATTTAACAAAAGCATGACTATTAACGCGCTTTGCCAAACCATGTTCAAGAGCAAGGTGAAGATCTGGGTCTTTGACCGTAAATGCGGGCCCACGACTTCTTCATAGTTAAACATAGTTTAATTATAACTTATCAATAAGAAAAGTGATGTAAAAATGTATTATTGTTAAAATAGATTTAAATCGACTCATCGATTTATTTATATATTTTTTCTCATACAGAATTGAATAGCAATTGGTTTCCCTGTTTTTTTTTTAATTATTAATATTATTTTCTATTTTTATATGTTTTGTTTTAAATAAATTATTATCTTACAAATACTGTAAACTATTTATATTATATACACTAAAACCATCAGTCACTTTGTTAAACCTCCGTTTAAAACACGGTATGAATGATTGCTCTATCATTTACGTTGACAGAATGTTCGCGGGCTTTTTATCACCGTAGCGAAATTGCCATTATAAGTACACATGCTTACTAACGGTGTAAAGTTATCCTACCTTTGACACATATAAATGTGCTAGCTCTTGGTGCTACCACATTTTGACAGCTTGTTGTGGATTGATTGATTGATTGATTGATTCCACTTGTAACCTGCTTCTATATATATGTTGGGCGTCGGCCCTTTCTCCATATCGGAAAAGGATTGCAGATTAATCTACTACTGTGTTCCACTGGGGATTAGCAGATTAGTATTTCCTGTGAATAGAACTATGAGATGTCTATGATAACAACCTGGACCAATAGCTTAACGTGCTCTCACAACAACGGACACTTATTTAGCTCAGCGATCACACTAACTATGGTTAGCGACCGCGATTTTGCCACTCATGACAAACGTTTATATGAAGTACTTAACGTAAAATCAACTCAGACTATTGCAGTCCACTGCTGGATATAGGTCTCCCCAAGTTCGCACCAGACATCCTGGTTTTCCACAATCTTAATCCAACCTACACCGGCATATTTACTTAGATCGTCGTTCCAGCGGACCGGAGAACGTGTGGGACGTTCTTCAGCGATAAGGCCGCCATTTTTACCTTATGCTACTTTGTTAAAATCAGTCTGATATGTATTATTTCTGTTTTGATGTACAATAAAGTGTCAGTCAATCAGTTCAGCCTATTGCAGTCCACTGCTGGACATAGGCCTCCCCAAATTCGCGCCAGACATCCCGGTTTTCCGCAATACTCATCCAGTCTACACCGGCAATCTTACGTAGATCGTCGGTCCAACGGGCTGGAGGACGTCCCACACTGCATTTGCCAAGACGCGGTCTCCACTCCAAGTCCCGTCTGCTCCAACGACCATCGATCCTGCGACACAAGTGACCAGCCCACTGCCACTTCATCTTGCTAATTCTGTAGGCTTACTTTTTTTTTCTCGCAGATAGTCTCATTTCTAATTCTATCTTTGAACCCCAAGCATTCCATTTCCCGCTCCATTCCATCCCGTTCCATTGCACGCTGAGCGACTTTAAGCTTGTGGACCAGTCATTTCGTCAGTCCACGTCTCGTCCACGTCTCGGCGGCCTATGTTAACGCATTGCTCGAAGAATTTTGTCTTTAAGCATTGCGAATTGCAATTTAAAATAAAAAACTAAAATAATAAATTAGGTACTTTATTCAAGAAGGTTTTAAAAGTATTTTCGAATATGCCATTTTACAAATAAAATTATATTAGTTTTAATTAATTAACAAAAGTTAAACTATCGATAATTATCGGTGCTATAATCAAAGCACGCCTAAAAAAATTTCAGGTACTTTATATATTTTTGAAATTTTTTTTATTAAAAAAAAATCATCGTTCCCGGTGTCGTCGTGAAGATGTTCCACATTAACCTTTGACGTTTTGGTAGCGTTTTATGAACTGTTTTCACATTTTATTAAATTGCGTGTTAAATGACAATGGGCCCTTTACTATGGAAAAATACCCCACGGCGGACAAAGCTGAAACATATCTCAATTGAAAGCTATTAACCTATAGTTTTGCTTAGCAAAGAGGCATTATTGTGGCGTATGGGAATATCGAAATATTACATTTATAATTCAGTTATGGTGATCGTATTATTTTAATGTTTTGTACACTAAGTAAATGTTTAGTACTGTATGTAGATACATTTTGTGTTATTTGACGACTAGCTTGGTATAGCGGTTGAAATGGCAAACTTAAGAGGTTGTGGTTTATAGTCCTGTTAAGTTAAGCAGCACTCAAGGAGGACATATACAAGTGAAAGAAGATAAACAAAAATAGTAGTTTGTTATGAGTCATAATCTATGATATAATATATTATCCAAAAAGGCAGCTGGCATGAGATTAACATTTTCTTCATGTCTAGCCCAAGAGAGGTGATACAAGTATACCATGCATGCGATATGCGCACAACAACCTACTGTTCGCCGTCCATGGATACACGAGCAATAGTATCCCTGCAATCCTTCGTATCCATTTCTCGTGGGATCAATTAAAATATACGTGTAGTATTATCTCAATCGCACTTGCTCGGATTGGATTTGGCCTCTTATGAGTGTTTTATTTTCTATCATCTCTGGATGTCGATGCACTTCAACCACCACCTTCTACCACCCACCGGTATATTTTAACTAATCTAGATTTATTTGCTTCAATGGTGGTTAATTGTTCGCCAAATCTTCTAGTGGGTGACATATGCGCTTGAAATCCACACTTTTTTATGAAAGTTATGGCGTCACGAAAACCTCTATCAAGAATAAATGCGTCTTCTGGTCGGAAATACCACTGCAGTCCAGATTCAGATTCAGGTAACAAAAGGTGACGTAGAATTGTCGCGTCGGATGTTGTTGCTGCGTATGGGTCATAAACGTCGATTATATGTCCTTTTGAACATACTACTAAAAAAGGTTTCAATAAGTTCCTGTATTTGTGAAGAGTATAAGTCTTTCTTTGAAATAAAAAGTTCATGCTTTTTTGCAGATAGATGTATGTCCCATCTAAAACAATAACAGCGTTTTGACCTTTATTTAAAAAAAAAATTGGAATTGTGAGATTCCTTGCTACAACTTCCTTTCTAGTTAAATGATCAATCTCAATATGAAGAGGGACGAAGTCTTCCGTCAGACATAGTCTCGCTAATCTAAGTTTTTTCTCCAAAGTTCTTCTAGATATTTTAAACAATGTTGCCAATCGCTCATTTGGTTCTCCAGTCCTTATTTTTGCAAGATATATGCCCAAAACTGTAGCAGGTTTTTGTGATCTTACTCTTAAAGATGGCGTTTAATCTAAAATGTTGTTAAATTGATATTTTGTTAAAAATGTCCAAAAATGGAATTCATTGTCATCAAATCTGTCTAAGTTTAAGAAATTCTATTTCCTTTCTAGGCCCCATTTATAAATGTTAATAATGTCTAGCATATAATCACTGTTAAAATTTTGGTGATTCTTGGTGATTTCCAATAATGCAAAAGATAACGGGAAGGTTCAAATAACGCACAAATAGCGACGACAGACGACGGAGAACTGCGACCAAACGCTGCGCGTACGCAGTGAAACCGGTTTTTTATTATCTGAGTACCTTCCCCTCCTACCTCGAAAGCGGTTCAGTGCCATGCCAAACATGTTTTAACTGTTATAGCCGTTTAGAAAAACAAACATTATGATTTATTAATAAAATAATAAGAGAAAATACTAATTATGAAAATAACATTATCTCAGCTTTCCCATTAGTTATGGGAATAAAAAATACACAGTTGTAAATTCCGTATCATTATCTAAAAACTTTTATAAGTTTCGTTTGTGTCCGCTAGTAGGGCAAAAGTGGGGAAAAAAGTTCCCAATGTCTTTTATTGAAAAACATAATGATTACGAAAAATTATATTTTTTTTTTTATTAAAATATAAAATGCATCATGACATGAAAATTAAACAAACAACAACGATAAAAATAAATAGATGTATATTGCGCATTTGATACAACATAAGTATATACTCGTGGGTACATAAGGATGTAAGTTCTTTTATTTTTATTTTCTGTGATAGTATTGTTACGTCACACCACCATTACATACTTTATTAGTAGTATGTGTCGATCATGTCACATTTTTTTTTAATACAAGCGCTATCTACGACTCAAAAGTCAAAAGTATTATTCCATTAGGGGTCAGTTATGTTCCATTCTTAGTTTTTACCGCCTATTTCGTAATAAGACACAGATAACAGAGAACACACAGATATATAAGATACAGGTAATAAAGACTGAATATAGACAATATATAACACATTCGTTCATTTCGATTAATCACTCCATAACCTGATTTCCCCCTCCTCCTTCCATCATCGTACAACCAGACGCTCTGCGTTACCCCACCCTTACATGGTTGACATTCCCCTTATACGCACTAAGCGATTCGCTAGTACATTCTTGATCCGTATAGCCAAAGAATGGAACTCTCTACCAGCGTCTGTGTTTCCAGAAAATTATAACCTGGGGATCTTTAAGTCGCGAGTGAATAGGTTACTTTTAGGTAAGCGTGCATCATCTTAGACCGCATTTTCACTTATCATCAGGTGAAATAGTGGTCAAACGCAAGCCTATCATTGTATAAAAAAAACTTTATTTTGTGTCAAAATAGTAGATCGAAAAAGTACGACAACTGACTGTCGTTGCAACTGCACGTTTAATATATTTTAGCTATTTCCATAGTGTTATGTCTTACGGCCTGTTACTGCGGAGTAATGCTACAGATATTGAGACTGTATTTATCTTGCAAAAAAGGGCTATTCGCGGCATTTACGATCTTGGAGCTCGAGTCTCCTTACAGGATGTTTTTCAAAAGGTAGACTTTAAAAATTACTTTGCAATATATTTATAACAATATTATGTATATTGAGCAGAATAAGCATTGTTTTGAAATAAATAGTAATAATCGCATTGTAAACACGAGAAGGAATAATAAAATTGTAACTCCAAGTTTCCGACTGCGCAAAGTAAACGTCTCCTTTCTGGGTTATGGTATTCGCATGTATGATAAAAATCACAGTTTTGGAATAGTATTAACATAAATTTAAAGTTTTTATTAAAAATAATAATAGATAAAATAAAGCTTATTATTCAGTGCAGGATTACATATTGATAAAGATGTGTGGACTTACCCGAATAGAAATTTTTTCGTCTTCCTTAGAAGGACCGGACCAGGCATGCCTGATCAGGACTAGATAAGGCATGTAACGCAGATGATTGGTCTGCTCGTCAGTCTACCTGATCAGGATGAGAAGAGATCTCATCTCATCCTGATCAGCCGGTTCAGTCCGTTCCTTTTAAAAAACACGAATGTATATTCTTGAAAAAATTGTTTAGCAAAAAAAAGCGAATTATATTATTATAATATTTATTTCCGTTTATTTTTTCCAATGTATTATTTATTTATGTTTTTACTTTAAATTATACATTTCAGATATTCCTATTATATATTCACTTTAACAATAAACTAAAACATAAATATCAATAGTTTCCAATTATTGCTGATAGTCGGCGATTTGCGCCCATAAGTACTTAACGATCGCTATCAGGTGTAAAGTACGGACGCGGAGCACGAAGAATTTCGTACATTGACCCCTCATCTTTTGTCTTTGTCGCTCGCGTATAAACATATTGCCGTTGCGCTCACACAGGTGTAGTGACAACCGTATTCACAGATTGTCAACCTTTTTACTTTTATTTTTTTACCAAATTTAAGTCACAAGATTCATCGTTTTTCATTTTTAATTTAACTCAAAAGTTAACAATACTTATATTAAATGCGAATGTGTATTTATTGGTGTTTTTTTTTCACACAGCAACAGATCTAAGTTTTTTTTGCGTATACAAAGTATAGCCACCAAATTGTACACATAGTAATATATATATATATATATATATATATATATATATATATATATATATATATATACATATAAACATATATACAGAATAAAATATTTTTTGTTAAATCATAGAAAAGAACTTATATATATATATATATATATATATATATATATATATAAGTTCTTTTCTATGATTTAACAAAAAATATTTTATTCTGTGACTAGACCGATCCACGGATAGACAGCGTAGATTTAGAATACTGTGCAAGAAACGAGTCCTAAGACATCCCAAATTCCAAACTCTACTGATTTTTTAAAGCTTCGTAATTTATATAATAATTTGGAGAACCACTGGCAGTAGGCAAAAAGGTCATTGTACGAAATTCTTCGTGCTCCGCATCCGTACTATACATTAAAACAACCGGGACCGACGGCTTAACGTGCTCTCCGAGGCACGGTGGGGAGACAAGGACTGCACAAACACCCAGACCACGGCAAATACCTGTATTGGTCAATACAAATATTTGTCATGTGCGGGAATCGAACCCGCTACCGCCAGCGCAACAGGCACAATACATGGCTGTGACCGTTGCGTCAACGCGGCGTCTGATGATGTCAATTATTAAGTATTAGTGCCAAAAATAAAATAGCAAACATGTTCAGTCTCGTGGCCAATAAAAGTCAATAAAAAAGTGTTTGCGATGGATAAATGTAATAAAAATGTGAAAGCAGTTCATATAACGCTACCAAAACGTCAAAGGTTAATGTGGAACATCTTCACGACGACACCGGAATAGATGATTTTTTTTTTCGTAAAATAAATTCAAAATTATATAAAGTATCAGAATTTTTTTTTTGGCGGAAAAAAAATAATTTTTTCTATTTGAGTAAAGCTGTTTTTGGTTTTGATTTTGATATTGCTCGCGAACGAAAAAAAAAAAACGAACTTCAATTATACGACATAGATGGTCAGTAAAACAGTCAATTAAATACGCATTATTTTTATTTTGTTATTATTATTATTATTCTTTTCTCGCTTGTTTCTTGTTCTTTTATGTTACTTGTATTGTTTTTGGTTATACAATAAAGTATATTTGTATTGTATTGTATTTTGTATTGTATTATTAGGGATAACTCAAAAAGTACTTGTCAGATCTCGATCAAATTCAAATGTCACACGACAAGCAGTAGATTTCGAATATAAAAATAATCATCAAAGTACACTCATTAAAAAGATATAAGGTAACACATATGTATAAAAATACAGTCGAATTGTGAACCACTTCGTTTTTTCAAATCGGTTAAAAATAATTTCATTTCACTCATCAATTATCACTATCATACATTTCGTTTCTGACAGATGAAATTGACAATTATGTTGTAAATTTTTTCAACCACTTGTCAGTTCATGTGTGTACGTACATTTTTTACCAAATTGATAGTTCACACGAATTCGTTTATATTTATCTCGTAAATAAGTAATCGGCAGAAAGCAGAAAGTGTAAAAAGCTATTTTTTTTTGTCGTACCAAATAAGAAACCTTTGTGGGCTTATGCACAACACTGCTGAAAATCATGGACATGATCAAATGCATACATTACGATTCTACGAAGGACATACAGACAAATATTCATTTTTAGATAGATTTAGTAACGAAATTAAGGGTAAAATACATGTGAAAACAACATAATAATAAGGATTATGGCAAAGGTGGACTTATCTCTGAAAGAGATTTCTTCCAGTCAACCCATGATCATGAGTAAGTGATTTATAATATCGAGGCAAACAGCGCAAGAAGTATTTATTTAAGAACAGTATTGACAACAATTAAACACTTAAAACATCTCTTCATCTCTCGGCTACTTCTAATTTAAACAAATCCAAAATTGTAGCCATAAAATATACATAATAAGAAAGTAGGAACAGTGTCGTGAAAAATTTTCATGCTCTGTATGAAAAATGTTAAATTAAATAGAGAATAAAGATAAAACATAAAAAATAAAAAGATTTTAAAGAATTTGAATAACTGCTGACAGCGTTTTTCTTTTTTTGAATAAATATTGAGAACGATTAAAAAAGTAAAAATAAAGTAAAATAATTCAAATTAAAAAATAAATTCCGATACCGGGAATCGAACCCGAGCCTCCTGGGTGAGAGCCAGGTATCCTAGCCACTAGACCATATCGGATATGCTAATGTTTTTAAAAAAGTTAAACAAATAAAACTATCCTTTCAAAATATTATTCAATAATTTTGTTACTTATTTGATAGATGTGTTTTGAATATAAAATCAGTAGTTTTCTAAAGTATGTAATAAAAGTTATTACAAAATAAACATGTTACGTTGAATACGCCATCTATTAGAAAATATAGAACTGAAGCTGATAAGGTTTTTAATTGATTGGATAAAAAGCTGCATGAAATTGTTATTTATTCATTTTAAACAACTTTAAATTAATTTACACTGAATTCTAGCTACTAACCAGGCCACTAATCAATATTATAATATCAATATTCAATAATATGTGTTGGTACAATATTTAAAAAAATATTCTTAGAGTGACATCTAGCCACTAAAATTAAAACTATAATAATCTTTTGAATGTTTCCAACATAAGCTTAATTAGTACAATAAGTAGTTTGTAAATATTTTCACAGGTGGCGCTGTTAACTATAAATAAAAATATTTGTATCACTGTATATCACAACTCTATTTCAAGGATTTCGAAAATGATTTATTGTGCTAATAATATGTGTATAATAATAAAGAAAGATTTTAATGTACATTAGTAAGTGCATTGATTAGTTTTGTGTAGGCTTTAACACGTCCGACATATTATTTAAATAGGTAATAGACGAATATTTTTTCATACCATGTAGGTATAGGTATATAGGTGATATGTAGGTACTAATTACTTAATTAGTAGTAGTAGATATTAATTATATACTTTGAATGCCGTTAAGTTTTTTGTTTCCCTTTTTTAAAAAGAACTTTACTTGAAATTAAGTATAGGTTCAAACAAAAAATATACATGCATTTTGAGGAAATTTACTTTCTTTATTATTGTCAACATTAACAAATAAAAATATACAAATAACTTTAATAAATAAGTAATTGCTTCCTAATCTAGTAATAAATACATCTAACATATTCTATTGACACACATCTTATAAAAATATAAATGATTTAAAGTCCGGAGACACAATATTCTCCAAAACATAAAACTTTATCAAATAATATAGTCATTCCCACGGATTTTCGTCTACCGTCTCATTCACATTTTCCTTCATTTTATGAAACTTTTTCCTTATCATCCTACTTTCAACCGGACCTTCAACAATTTCACCTTTATTGAAGTCATTAACAACAATCGGTTTCAATTCGACTTCATTATCTTTGATATTTAATTCTTTTGGAGATTTCGTTTTCATACCATTTCTTGATGGTTGATAAACGTATTTGACTCCATTAACAATCTTATATTTAGGATAATTAATTTGTTTTTTAAATCCAAAACCTAGAACTTTACTAGCCCAGTACAGATAAGCGTTTTGAAGTACATCGATAATACCTCTTTTCTTTCTAGATTTTGGTTTTTGTTCTAATTTTAACATTTCATCCTTAACATTTTTCATTGCTATTATTGGTTTTATACCAATTGCTTTGTTATATTTAATGATAGGTTTTGCATATGAAATTATTGGTTCTTCATTTCTGTAGTCTTCTTTAGTTTCTTCAATGATGGATCTGCTTTGCCATTGACCGTTTGCATCGTATCCTCCACCGCCGCCGTAGTCTGAACCACCTGAATTTGTAAATGATTTTGTAACACGTGTATTTCTGGTTAATATAGTTAATTATACTGGTATAATACCTGCTGGCATCCAGGCTCCTCCGCCACCCCCTCCTGCAGCCCATCCCTTAGAATGAAAAGGTTTAACAATGAATAAACTTAGTGAAGTGCATTTATATAAGAAAGTCTTTCTGCAATTTATATTTATCTTATTCTTCGAAAGCAAAGAAAATACTGTCTTCGTGAACAGGGGAATAAGTTTGTTTTGGACATTAAATGATCCTGCTTAGTTAAACGAAATACTTTCAAATAGGTCAAAAACTTGAAACGTATTAGCTAGCTGTAATGCTATAAATATTGTGATGTTGGAATCATTTAATATATATTGGGACTGTTGCGTATTGTTTACAGCTATATTGAAGGGTAAGTCCATTTTACTTTTAATATATATTTTAATCATCATACCACATCACCGCCTCCACCACCTCCCCCTCCTCCCTTTTTCTCCAAGATCTTCATTAGAAGCATCATCTGAAATGTAAAGATATAAATTGAGTCATATGTCTTATACTGCTTTTATAAAATTGCACTTCAACTGACCTTCGATATCATGAATGACATCATACTGAACATCATTCCTTTGAAGGACATCATACCCATCATTCCCATCATGGCTGGCACCATCTGCAATTATTTTCATGATTTGTGACGACATGCTACTTTCTGAATATTACATGGATATTAAACATAACGTTGATGTTACGACTTTAGTATATTTATATTTCAAGATATAAATAAGCTAAGCCCACTTTAATTCTTTATAATGAACATTTTTAGACAATTAGTTGTACTGTACTAAAACGTCTTGAAGCATTTAAACAATTCCTTTCGTATAAAGAGAAGGATTAGAGCTTAACTGATCCACTGATTCAAGATCAGTGAATCAATGGAGCTCTACACTTACACATACTTGTTAAGGTTAGTAACTTTATTTTTAAATATATTTTCCAGTATAGTCAGCTACTTACTACCATTAGCTTCATCTTCATACACATCATAGCCATCATCATCATTTTCTTCTTACCACCATCGTCCCCACCCCCACCATGGCCACCGCCGCCTCCTTTACGTTTTTTTCTTCCAACAAATTCTTCCACTGTAAAATTTAAACTATTGTGATTAATACTGTAAAACAGTTTCAAGGTCAAATTTTATATTTGATTTGACTTAACTTATTCGTTTTCGTGAGCTTACATATTTATAATAGGGTTTTGGAATTTTCTTAAAGTCTGATTTGATTTAGATGTTTTGACAATCTAACTATTTTCAATTGATTTGCTCATGGAAAAGTAACTTTTTCTTCCTAAATTAAGTCTCATTTATTTAAAATACCTACATGTACTACATACCAGACTCAGAGAGCACTACATACCAGAGGGTATACATTAGAGATTGGTATGAAATATGTTTACACATACCTTTATTTGGAATCAGCACATCTTTACCCAATGCCCGGAACCTTAATAGATGATTGTCGAAAAAATTATCGACAGTTTTATCAATCATGTATGATAATTCACCTGAGCTTTGTCCCGAAACATCATCATCCTTAACGATTTCACTTGTATTTAATTTTACTAGAAAAATGGAAATCATAGTAATATTAATAATATTTATTTCATTTTAATTTTTAAATCATATTTATTTTATTTATTTAACTTTTTTAGGTAGATTGATCTAGTATATTCTTGATATAATATTATATTGCGAAGTATTTATTGTTATATATATTATTTATTGAGTTTTGCCAGCTTTTTCCTTATTCCATTACACTATTTTTAGCGTAAATTAGTATTTTTGATAACATGTAAATATCTCAAGTAAGTCAGCAGCAAATGTTTCATACTTACCAAATTTAACATAATCCCCAATCACAGATATTTCGTTTAATCTATTCAATTCCTTCAAGTATAGAAGCGTTTTCTTTTGTAAGCAAGTGTATGACAGTTGGACGAAACATTCAGTATAAACACCATTGAATACATCAGTTGAATTTTCACTATCCGAATTATCAACAATGTTGTTGTCACTTTGTATATCTTCACTTATTGTATTTATTTTATCGATATTGTTATTTTTGATAACTAATGAATCTATTAGCGCTAGACAAATAAGGTTTATTAGAAGTTTATTAGAATCCATTTCTGTTAGTTGATAGGAATCAAATGAATTACTAAAGTCTAGGTTAACGTTATTTATTTTATTCATGTTTATAGGATTTTAGGTCGAATGTTGTCGTGTTTAGGAGAAAACATGTTATTTAGTTGTTATCTCAACAAGTGTTGGTTATTGTGGTTTAAGAGGGTGGTAAAGAAAACTTTAAAGTTTTCAAACTGTTGTTCTTTCTTACTTTGTCTGATGGTTTATTTTGGCTGTTTACTTTTCAAAGGCCGCAAGTAGCTAATACATATTTATATTTATAAATAATTTCTTAGTAAAATAAAATATATTAATACCTTTCGTCGTTTTTAAGTTAGTCAAAATTATTTATTATATGTATTTTTAATAGACAGAAACTGTTCAGTTTCAACTCGTATGATATTGTTACTTTAATACAATATGTACATATATCATTTTAACTGACTTCAAAAAAAGAGAATGTTTTCAAGTCGACGATAATTTTTTGTGTTTTTATAACTCTTTTTTAAATCGAAAACTAGTGCTTGTCTTATTATTATTATTTAAATTTGATCGAAATCTGTTATAGTAATTATTGAGTTATTTCTAATAATGCGTATTTAGTTGACAATTATTTCGTCTACTTACGTTGTATTACTTGTCGATGTAATACAAGTCGATTAGGTTTCGTTTGCGATCAAACACAATTATTTCTAAATGCATCAATTTTTTTAAAATAATATAGTAAGATTGTTTTGTATTGATCAAAAAAACCTTTAACATATAGTAAATCGTTTTTTGTAATTTTATAGATCCTTCGTCCCTTAACGATGGCATGTTCAAACTCGCTGATATATCGGGAGTCTAAAATTATATATTTGCGATATATAGGTAAGTCCCGTTAGAATGAAAATGTAACCTGCTACTTTTATAATAATTTTAATTAATCTAAAAACTAGTAGTTTTAGAAATTTTGCATCTAGTCAAAAAAAAATTAGTAATGACAATTCGCTACTATTTATAGAAATAGGTTAGGATAATAGGAATCGAGTTATTTATTTCTCTAAGAACTATATGTAAATAAAATCTCAATTATAATAATATCAGAAACTGAATGTTAGTATGAAGTGAATGAGTTTAACCGCAAATGCGTATCTTGAATGAAATCCACGGCTTAATGCAGCCATTCACTCAACTATAACTCTTTTTAATGCCGATTAAAAGCTAAATTTGTTTTAATTTTAATTAACTAGCTAAATTAATATCACAGCCGAATACTGCTGCTTTCATGTAGAGTGGTGTGTCGCGAGATAGATGTCGCTACATGTGGTAGTGGTCTGCTGCGGATGCACATGGGATGCACTGTGTTGACAGTTTGACACTGACAGCGGAGGAATTATGGTCTTATTGCAATTGTAATGCTCCTGATGTCTTTTGTTTCAGATACTACTCGGCACTTAAAATTGTGAAAAACTGGCAACAACTCCGACGTTGTTTCTGATTCATTTCATAGTCTTTATTTTTGCTTTTACGACTTGCACTCCCACAAAGCCTTACACCTAAATGATGTTACATTAAATAATTATGTTACGGTAATTATATCATTAGATACTAAATATACAAGTGACCTCCTTATCACGAAATATTTTTATAGAAATCTCTCTCTTTGTCATGAGAAATAGTGGAGTTTGATTTTTTATTTAAATTTTCCCTTTGTCGAGTAAGTAACGAATCAAGAAATATATTAAATTAAAAGTACTTATTTACTGAGTTTATAAGGAATATTCATATGTAACTTAAATAATAAACAAAAATAATTTACGGCCTTAACTTATATTCTTTTGTTTTATCGTTTAATTGGTTTATTTAAAATAAAGATAAAAAAATTAGAATATTCGACGACTTCCGCACTAGAATTTGAATGGTTGAATATACCTATATAAACGTAATTTCAATAAAAATATAGTAAAAATAAAATAACTCAATACAAACAACTGTTTATTAAACCTATAAAATAAATAACTTATACTAATAATACGAAATGCACATTATTCGAATTACAATATTTAATATAAATATTTTTGGTTCAATTAAAACATAAATTATAAATATAAAAGCTATACAAATATATAGTAAATGTAAGTATTTTAAGACATTGGAACGCGTAAAATGCATGGTATCACAGTTATGCATACTGCTTTTAAAAGAACTAAAATAAAATAGCGCAAAATAATAGAATAATAAATAAGCGAGAGTACTTTACGAACGGTGGGAGAATATAAAGACAATCGAAATATTTAAGCGTGAATAAAAGCACAGAATGATAGGAAAAATAGCAAGGTACGAAACATTTATCTCCTATTACGATTAAAAACTCCTTGCAAAAGTGCAGTAATGCTATGAAAGAAATAAATTTGGTTCTATTGGTATATAGCATATTTCAGAAAAAAAATGTAACTATAAATGATTAATAAATCCTAAAAATTCTTTTCACATCGTCATGGAATTAAAGAAGGAAGAGTAGGGAATACTCGTAGACAGATTATGTCAAGCTTTAAAATAACTCGTAGATAGATTATGTCAAGGTTTAAAATAACTTGTATAAAGAACCTACGTTTATAGTCATAAACTTTAACACGCCGACCAGAACTGCAAAAAATAATTAGCGATAACAATTCATAACTTAAATAAGTTGCATAAATTAAGATATAAATATTAATCGAAGTAAAAAATGTTGCAAAAAAAGAATATCACTAATCACAACGTTTTATGTGTTTGATCTTCAGTTATTAATAAAAGAATTTGTTGAACACACACACATATAACACATACAAAGGTATACATAATATATATGTATTTACACGTTGTGTTTAGAAGTTTTCCTTCAATACGTCTTCTCGTATTTTATGTTGTTGTTTCATAAGGCATGTAACTATTATAATTGTTGTAACTAGGGTCATATGCTCGTCTGTAACCACCGTGGTGACCATGTTCATGTTCGTGATGTTCTTCGTGGCTGTGAGAATGATGGTGGGATACTTCTGGTTTGGTTATGATCTCGTATGTTGTGGATTTGTGACCACCACCACCTTTGAGTCCAACCAGCGCGGAGAGTAAGAGCGACATCAGCGCTGTCATCAAGGCTTTACCAGCCAGCAGCGCTAAAGCACCAAGAGCTGCAGCAGCTAAAGTTCCTGTAATTACATAATGCATTAAATATTTCCTTATTTATTACAAGTTTAGTTGAATAAAATCAAATTGTCCCGTAAATTTCGATACAGATATTCATTGTCATTCCTTACCTTTCATCATCATTGCTGCAGCTAATAAAGCACCACCTCCACCTTTACCCCCCCCAAAACCACCGCCACCTCCACCTCCACTCTTCCTGCCTATGTTTTCCGCGTCACCCTTAGCCATATTCATAGCTTCCTTAGTCGTTTCCGAATCCAGCAATCTATATTTCAAGGAGTGACCGTCTAAATAGCTTTGCAAGCTATACAAAATGAACTGATTCAGTTTCTCTTCCGGTTTCCCAGGAAACTGGCGCGACAGTTCTGCTGCAATCTCCTTAGCACTTGTAACGTTTGTCTGATTCTCCCTGACGATGCTGAGACCTGGTAACAGATGAAGTTCATCGTGGGAGCTCAGGTCTTCCAAGAAGGATAATACGCGGATTTTCAGACATTTAGAACTTAGACTGCTATTGCATTCTCTGTTCATGGATCTACCGACTCTTTCGGAACCCGTTGTGTTCTTCGGTTCCTCGGTCGCTGTATTCGTTTCGGTCTCATCGACAGATCCATGGAGTTGTTGGATATAGCACAAGATCACTGCTACTGTTAACACAATCACATTTTTCTTGAACATGTTGACACTTTTCACTTCACGTTACGCTTGTCTTAACTTATAGGATGTTCAAAAACATTTCGTTCGTAGACAGCATTGAACTGATACGCCGAACGCGATCCGATTTATTTTTATACCTTGAAGCAATCTATAAAAAGTAAATAAATAAGCTTGAAAGATAAAAAAGAACAAATATAAATGCAGTAAGTATTGTTAACGGCAGCACTTTCGAAACGTAAGTAGTGTTCGGTAATGGAAAAGTCGACAATTTCTTTAAGGTAATTTTGATCGATCTGTAATAAGTTTCGCTGTTAGATATGATTTTTACGCAATAATCGGTCGGATGTAGTATAGAAAAGGAAAATCGATTGATTGCGAGTAAAGAAATAGTTTTTATAAAAAGTTATAGAGAACTTCTAATAAAGTTATAGCTCTATGTGTTTTATGCGTATTTGACCTGTGTATTATAGATATTACAAACATAGTCTTCATTATTTAATTTTATTACTCTATATTTGTCAACGAATGGTTATATAAATAATTAAATCAAAAGATTATCTATCACATATTATATTTTTGATATGCAAAGATCGACATAATCGAAATGATAAAAAAGTTCCCACTAGCTCAATGAATAAATACGCTAATGGCACAATAAAAATAAGAGCTTGACTTTCTCTACGCATTAGAGGAAAAATGAAAAAAATCGTAACGGAAAATTGAGGTCGCTTTGGCTCAATTTATCAATGACAATAAAGGTTGATTCATAACTTTATTTAATCTTTGAATTTCTTATAAGACGCACGATATTAATACATAATTATATATTATTATATCATTGTATAATACGTTTAGGGGTTTGGGGATATTTGGTACAATATCGAATCAAATGTTTTTTTATAGTAGAAACAATTTGTATATAATGAAATTAGGAAATGAATCCCGTTGTTCGATACTTTTATAATGCTTTGAATAAGGTGTACAAATACTTGTATTTGGTATCAATAAAGCTATTATTAAGTAAACGCGTGTTATATTCGCGTGTAACATTCACCCGCTTCTACTACAAAATTGAACCATAACGCATCAACCACCCGTGTTGGGAGTTCAGGAACACACAATGCATACGCAAAGCACAAACGTCCCGATCAAGAAAAACACGTGTATCGTCTGTTATCATCATCATCACTTCGCAAGCCTATCGCAGTCCTCTGCTGGACATAGGCCTTCACAAGTTCGCGTCAAAAGGCAGGCGGGTTGGTGACTGCAGGGCTGACTTTGTCGCACCAAAGACGCTGCTATCGCCAGTACGGGGATCGGAACTATAATTACTATAGCTTCAGCCAATAACTTAACTAACAAAATTACTCTATATGATATTCATTATTATAAGTTATATAGTAGCCGTAAATAATTAAATACATTTTTAGTAATAATTTACTTACTACTAATTATTCACGTAAATAAGTCGTATAAGTTTGTAAAAAAGTGCTTTATATTTCGGTTATTCCCGCGTCACAAATTAAAATGATTTGTATTGTATTTAATATTCCTCAATAAACACCTAAGACTCTATTCAAATCGACTAACTCGAATCTAAGACTATTCAATGTGAAAATACCTTTTCAGCTTGTAGAAAAATACAGATAGGGAAAATTATTAAAATTTTATTTTATAGCTTTATTTACCGAAATATATATTTTTTACATATTCGTAATTATTGTATAATACATATAAATTTTACAATAATATTCCTTTATATAAAAGTTATACATTCGCTCAAGAGATTAGAACAAGGATTATTCCGATTTCTAGATATAACTAAATAAATAATAAATAAATGCCTCCCACTTAACGATCTCCACCTGATTTGCTCCTGTGTCGAGGGTCTGGAAACACACACAATACATAAGCGCAAATGCCCAGACCACGACAAACAATAGACAACTAGGTATATGGCCAATACAAATGTCTGTCGTGAGTCAGTGCTGTGACCGAAGCGCAATTGCGTCGTAAAACCTGCATTATTTAAATATTTGTTTTACTTCTTTTTGTTTTTTATTTTTTATTATTCTCAATTCAAAAAGTACTGGTCTGCTTTAGATCAAATTTAAATGGGATTACACGACAAGCACCAGATTCTGATTAAAAAAATCATTAAAAATCATATACATATACTTGTGTTTGCTCGCAAATGAAAAAAACCGACTAAAGTTACACCGACAAGTACGTAGTAGTAAGTAGTAGTAGTAACGTAAGTAGACGAAAAAATTTAAAAACGCACTAGTCGTCACTACGAATCGAGGGTTTCCCTCGATTTCTCTAAGATTCCATCATCAGATCCTGGTTTCTTTATTATGGTACCACCCATCTAATTTCCAACAAAAAAAAAAAGAATTATCAAAATCGTTTCATAAACGACGAAGTTATCCTAGAACATACATTAGAATTATACGGTCGAATTGAGTAACCTCCTCCTTTTTGAAGTCGGTTAAAAATACAGTCGAACTGAGAACCATCTCTGTTTTTGAACACAAAGAAGAATTTTATTTATTTATTTATTTACTTTATTTATCTCGTGTCATGTATTATATTTAAACAATTATTAATATTAAAAATAAGTAAATTTAAACATTTTTTGAATATCATATCAAAAATTGACCGCTCCAGCGGGGTTCGAACCCGCGTCTCCGACGTACCGTGTCGGCGCTCTAGCCAATTAAGCTATGGAACGATGCACCCGCTCGAGCGAAATTTTCGATATGATAATTTTTAATTTCGGTTTAAGCGAACCGTGGCGCCGTCTATAGTGAGCTCTTTACAGAAACCCGTAACTATTCAAAGTTTCATATTACAATGAAAATCTTTGACAGGAGACGACACCGTGCTATTTTTAATATCTAAGATTTTTTATTTTTGTGTTACCCACATTAGGAATTCTAAACATTTTTTGAATATCATATCAAAAATTGACTGCTCCAGCGGGGTTCGAACCCGCGTCTCCGACGTACCGTGTCGGCGCTCTAGCCAATTAATTATTAAATTAACTGGAGCGGTCAATTTTTGATATGATATTCAAAAAATGTTTAGAATTCCTAATGTGGGTAACACAAAAATAAAAAATCTTAGATATTAAAAATAGCACGGTGTCGTCTCCTGTCAAAGATTTTCATTGTAATATGAAACTTTGAATAGTTACGGGTTTCTGTAAAGAGCTCACTATAGACGGCGCCACGGTTCGCTTAAACCGAAATTAAAAATTATCATATCGAAAATTTCGCTCGAGCGGGTGCATCGTTCCATAGCTTAATTGGCTAGAGCGCCGACACGGTACGTCGGAGACGCGGGTTCGAACCCCGCTGGAGCGGTCAATTTTTGATATGATATTCAAAAAATGTTTAGAATTCCTAATGTGGGTAACACAAAAATAAAAAATCTTAGATATTAAAAATAGCACGGTGTCGTCTCCTGTCAAAGATTTTCATTGTAATATGAAACTTTGAATAGTTACGGGTTTCTGTAAAGAGCTCACTATAGACGGCGCCACGGTTCGCTTAAACCGAAATTAAAAATTATCATATCGAAAATTTCGCTCGAGCGGGTGCATCGTTCCATAGCTTAATTGGCTAGAGCGCCGACACGGTACGTCGGAGACGCGGGTTCGAACCCCGCTGGAGCGGTCAATTTTTGATATGATATTCAAAAAATGTTTAGAATTCCTAATGTGGGCAACACAAAAATAAAAAATCTTAGATATTAAAAATAGCACGGTGTCGTCTCCTGTCAAAGATTTTCATTGTAATATGAAACTTTGAATAAGTACGGGTTTCTGTAAAGAGCTCACTATAGACGGCGCCACGGTTCGCTTAAACCGAAATTAAAAATTATCATATCGAAAATTTCGCTCGAGCGGGTGCATCGTTCCATAGCTTAATTGGCTAGAGCGCCGACACGGTACGTCGGAGACGCGGGTTCGAACCCCGCTGGAGCGGTCAATTTTTGATATGATATTCAAAAAATGTTTAGAATTCCTAATGTGGGTAACACAAAAATAAAAAATCTTAGATATAAGTAAATTTTATGATTCAACTTCAATGATAGGTTTTATTTAATTTTGATATATGTAATTATTGTATTTAAGAAAAAAAAAATAAGGCGGTACGAAGTTCGCCAGGTCAGCTAAGATAAGATAAATAATTTTATTATGTTATATCATTTTTATTATAATATTTTTTTATTATTCTCTTGATCAAAATTATCACTTTTAAAAAAGATTCAAATATTATTAAGGTAAGGTTAAAAAAAATGAAAAGTAATAAAACAGATAATTTAATTTGTAATAAATTAGCGTAATATTTTATACATAATGAACAACATATCATAAAAATCTATAGGTAGTAAAATCGCAGCAAAAAATATTAGATATACAATGTATTTTTAACATAAATAATAAAATAAATATTAAAACAGTAAACACATGTAAAAACGAAATACACGAGGTAACAATGGATAAAAATGATGGACAAATAAAACAAATAGTAATCAAGTTTTATACAATACATTAGATATATAAATTATATAGGTACAACAATAAGATAACAATTATATGTCTAAAAAATAAATTAAAAAGCATACACGATACGCGTGAATATTTATTTTAATCATAAATATAATAAAATAAAATAATTCGTTCATTTTAAATTAACATTAAAAGTAAATAATTAATTTATGAAAAATTCAATTAAAAAAAAAAGAAGAAAACAAAATGGAAAAATAAAGAAGAAAGAAACGGAAATAACAAAAAAAAAATTGCAAAATAAAAATAGACAAAGTAAGAGATGTAAAAGAAGGAACATTAGTCACACAGTATACATAATTCTAGTGATGATGATATGTGAATCATTTAATAAATTATAAATAATGTAATTGACTGCGCGTATCAAAAAATCAAATTCGTTTAAATATTTAACAAATTAAAATTATGACAAAAATAAATAACTTAAATAAATTAGTTGTTTCTTATAACTATAAATGCTAAGATAATATGCATCTCAATATAAGAAAGGAACTTCTTATAACTCAAACCATATACGCACTGCGTTCTATGTTTCAGCATTGAGTAAGTGCATGGTAGTGTTTAGTATCCAGCTAACAACAGGGCGTATATGGCCTTAAAAAATTCCCTTTAAACTGGTTAAAACCAGTTAGCGCCTTCTGGTCTTCAAATTTCTGCCATATCCTGAGTGTCCATATCCGCCAACGTCTTCATGAGCTGTTGAATGCGAATGGGAATGACTGTAGATCGGTTTTGATACGATTTCGTATGTTGTTGACTTTCCTCCGCTGGATAATGACTTGAGACCCACAATGGCTGACAAGAGCAAGGACATCATAGCCGTCATAAGAGCTTTACCGGCTAATAATGCTAAACCTCCCATAGCCATAGATGCCATGGTACCTGGAAAAATATATTTAACAATAAGTAAAGGAAGTTTACCTACTTCAGTTTTTTGGAATGTAATTGAAATTCAGAATGAATAATAAGATAAAAAACCTGCCAATCTCCTTTTCATTGCTGTCAATAATACAAACTATAATTAAGCTATAATTATATTTATATCTAATATACACACGGTCAACTGTTCCTAATATTAGCAAACTTAATTCCTGTGCTAATAACTGATTGTCTGTATTGCAGGTTATAGCTGACTGTACTCGTAGTTTTTTATCCATATACAGAAGTAAAGATTAAGAACAATAAATGCATATCTAAATATTACCCCAAGATGCAACAACATTGGAGCGAATCGCTGAAGAATGCTGTTCCTGTTGTAGTCAAATCAAATATTGTTCTTATTAGTCGAAAACAATTAGTTATTTCTAAGCAGTAAATGTCTAATAAGGCCCCAGGAAGATATCCTGTTGATCACATTATATAATGAGCTGTATTGACAAGTGGCTTAGAGGGGGGACTTGTTAAAGGGGGGCATCATGTCCCGGGCGCAACTTATAGTCTACGAATTGAGGGGGGAGCTGTTATGGTGTACTGACCTTCCTACAACACCGTTTGAACTAAAATTCCTCCCATGATAGTAATTCATATTAGAACAATTCAATTATAATGTGTGCTTTTCAATTGGTAGAAAACACCTATCTTGGGCTTGCATCCAAACATCTCACAACAACTTAGAATCGGAGAAGTAATCAAAACTTTCCATCGATATAATCAAAGACATAACAGGTGCAACACAGCGGGGAATAACTAGTATCGTTTTTTTAACGAAGTTTCTTATCATTGGCCCTACTACTACTTATCAAGATTCCATTTCACCTATTATAACGTCATACAAATTTCATCCCAGATTACTGACTATTGATAACATACTAGTTGATTCATTTTTTATTTTTCACTTACATTTGACAAAGAAATTTCGATAATAATCTGACAAAAGTAGCAACAAATAAAGCGTATACAATTGAGCAGGCATTATAATCACGATAACAGCACAATGTATAAATGAACCAGAAAAAATCAAGAAGACTGTAGAAAAGTAAAAGTAAAAATGATCGAGAGTTATTTTCATCTTATCATCTTTTGCTTTAATCAACCTTAAATTTGAAACACGATAAATCTTTGTTATTTATATTATTATGTTTTCTTACTTGATCCATATTTTGATAGCCCTGATTTGGTTAGTCCGGATTTGTATTTGGGTAGTCCTTATTTTCAAATTTCGTCAAATCAAGGTTAACTCTTTATCGGGATATCAAATGTCCTGATTTATTTTTGTTTACAGAAAGATTACTATTTATGTAACTTATGTAAGTTTGCTTCACCGAATTTTTCGTTATATTTATTTTAAAAGTATATATTAATACACTTAAAATAAATAATTCTTTTAAGTAAATCTGTTTCAACGAAAAATATAACGAAATCAATTAAAAATAACCTGAATTTTTAGCCTACCATTCTGAAATGTGATACAGTTTATCTGGAATAGTCTAGTCGATATAACAATAAATGATAATAAATACTTCGTTTAACATACACACATGGCCGACAGTTTATAATATAGTGAAATCAATATATGTGTGATAAATAACAACTACATCACTATGTAAGGCAGAGTGACTTCTAACGCCGCCAACGACCACACAAAAGTGATATTATTTTTATAGATAGACTATGATTATTGTTTCGTTACACTCTACAATATCTCCACAATCATTTATCTAGTAACAATGTTGTGACTGTTCTTTATTAAAAAGCGTGAAGTGACAAGGCTTTCGAAATCAACTCACAGAACATGGATTCTGAAAGTTATTAGTCGTTTTGATGTTTATAATAAAATAAATATAGGAATCATTAAATCTCTCATAATTTTAGGTAATTGATGAGTTTTTCAAATGTCGAACTATTTGTCTGCTAATAATCGTTTTAGCATTGTTTTAAGTCTATTATCTTGTCAATGTTGGGCTGGCATTTAATACTGTTTAAAAGCAGGGTTAACAAATATGACCTGCCTTAGAATTTCTTTCATAAGGGCTTACACAAATAATATTATTGTTAAAAAATTATCACTCGATAACTTTAGCGGTGTCAGTATATAGTGTCAATGGGTGAGGTATTAATTATATCACTTGATACTACTTTTACACAATTTAAAAGTCAACAAAGAAAACTAAATAAATTACTGAACTTTTTTAGACTGTTAATTAAACTAGTTAAGAGGTGGATTTAGAATACACTTAAGACTGAATTTTAATTGTTGTGACAATTTACCTCAACGCAGACAATACTACTGGAAATATTCAGTTTATTAATAACAAAGCTAGCAGCGATCTCAAGCAATTTATACTAAGTTTATAAGCTTATAATTAATATTTTATTAAGTTGTAATAATAGCTTACTTTCTGTACAATTTATATAATTGCAAGCTGTCCTTAACTTGAGTTAACGATCGCTGTGTCAATCTCGTGAATAGAAAACTTAAAACACAGGTTACTATAAATTGTCATTTCTTCGTCATTATCATTTTATGCTCTGATTGTCACTTATATGTTATTTAAGGGGATTCTATTGTCTCAACGATTATAGTATGTTTAATTGATAGTTTTATATGTAGTTCATGTGTAGTTTCATCTCTTGATTTTATTTGTCTTATTCCAGATTTTATAAAAATCGCGGAATATACCTTAATTCTTTTGTTTTCGATCTCCAGCTCTATACACTCAACTTTATCAATAACTTATTTATTTGGATCAGCCAATTATGCTTTCAACTGTGCTGTTAATACAGATTTCTAAATTTTGCAAGCATGTAAGTTGGTTTTGTGTCCATAGAAAAGTTGTATTGACAATGACCGAGAAGCTTGAGACCATCTTTACGTATACGGAATGAATAACATTTATAAGCATTATTACATTTATAAGTATTAAACAATCATTAGACAAGTAATTTCAAAATATAAGTAGCACTTAAATAACGCTATGCTGATGAAATACGAATGAAAATAATGATGAAAAACGCTAACGTAATAGCGCATTTTTGTTTAACAACTATTTTCCGAATTTTATTATTTTTTATTTCACAAAAGCTAAATATTTTCAGCCTAGTAGCTATTTCAAAGCTATAATTAGATTCAAATATGTAAATCAGAAATATATAGTCTACTTAGTTACAATAAAAACTTAAATGTATTGTTTTTTTTTTTGTCACCTATACAACTGTATTGTTAGGTCAGATGTTATAGATAATATTAATGTTTATGTTTATTTCGGTAACTACCTCGTGTTTTAGCTTCTTCTAAATTGAGTCCAAGTTTGCTTTCAAGGTGTTAATATAGAGTTTTGTAATTTTTATTATGTTTTTATGTATTTTCAAATTTAATAAATGTTGCTCAGCGTCTACGTTCTTATGTTGCAGTTTTTTTACTTTAATATTTTCACATATTGTGGAGTTTTTAATCTATCTTTGACTTGTACTTTGATATAAAAAGTTTGAAACCGGTCAAAATTGTTTTGTCCAAAATTGTACATACCCCATGAAATTTTTAAATCTCTGGCTAATTGTGTATTTTCGGTAATGTTACGGATTGCTTGTATTAAAAAAAATTTTAAAGTTAGTTTTCAAAATAGACAAAAAATCCAGTTGATGAAATAATTAAGATGACGTCCTTGGTTTGTGTATCACTACATAGTATAAAACAAAGTCGCTTCCTGCTGTCTGTATGCTTAGATCTTTACAACTACGCAAGGGATTTTAAGCGGTTTTCTTTAGGTAAATAGAGTGATTCCAGAGGAAGCTTTATATGTATTATTAAATGAATAATATACTAGAAGAACACTGATAGTTTTTGCAACCGCGCAAAGCCGGGGCGGGTCGATAATAAAGTTACAAAAAATTGAAGTATATGCACAAAAAGTAGCTTATTTACGACGATACGAGAACTATTCTTTAATGTAACAAATTCTGTTTTTCGATATACAATTAAAGTACGTCTAATACCTTATATTTAGATGTGAAGAAAACGTGTAAAAAAACATTTTCTCCTAAGCTTATGTTCAGGTGAGCTTCTCAGCATTTCATATTTAAATAATTCAGCAGTTTTTTGGAATGAAACTTCTTTAGAATTGTTGTGATTTGAAACTCGATGAAACGAAAATGCATCATGTTAAATAAGTCGGCGAAAGAATGAGATATAATACATTTCATGAATACACAGTATTTTATATTCTCGGTGAAAAATACATCTCGTAGATAACTTTTCAGAAGTTTCACTTCTGCCGTGTGTGAATTGCACACACACACACAGACACACTTATTTTGTAAAAGGCAAATGAAACTAAAAAAGTTGTTGTTTGATCGAAATTTTTGCGATTATTTTTCAGGCAATTGATTTTTATATTGCGTCAAAAATTAATTTTAAGAACACTTGTATGTATCAATAAATGATGCAAAACTTAACGATTTCAGTTATTGTGAATATTATTTAGGATTTTTGTTAATAATATAAATTGTATTTTAAAAATTTAAGAAAAAATTGTTTAAAGTAGAATTTCAGAACTATTAATCTATCATATTAAGTTTATTCAACCATCAATCCCCTAATATTCTTTTAATAATTTTCTATTAACAAAATCTTTGGAATAATTAAATTAAGTTAAGGATTAGCGTACCTTTCATCATCAGAGCAGCTGCCATCAATCCACCCATACCACCCTTCTTGCCGCCGCCCCCGAAACCACCCCCTTTCCTGGCCTCTCCAATTAAAGCCCTGGCTTCTTCGGTAGCACCATCATCGATCAACTTCAGCCTCACTGAGTGACTGTCCAAGTATTTCCCGAGCCTGTATAGCAAGTATTTGTCCAGCCTTTCATCAGGCTTTGATGACTTAATCTTCGCTAGTTCCGAAGCAAATTCCTCCGCAGAACTTTCATTGTCCTTGGCTTCCCTCACAACACTAACTCCTGGCAAAAGGTTAAGCTCATCTTTTGTACTCAATTTCTCGAGTAAAGATATAGCCTCTATCTTTAAGCATGAAGGGTTGAAAATGCCTCCAGCGCAGTCACTTCTCAATGATCTTGCGGATTCCAAGTTAGTTTCTATGGAGTTTTGGTCGATAGCTTCAGGGTTCGGTAAAGCGGCCGCAGCTCCGACGATTAATAATAAGAAGAACATTTTTTAATCCGAACGCGACCGTATTCAAACAAGTGCGGTTACAATTTGATAACACTTCTGTTCGTTCTCCTTTTATATATCTCACATACTTTAATGATTATTACGACGTACTCTGCGTCCATTATATTTTCATAGAACGTTGGTTGCAAAAAGTTTCATATATTGCACGGTGAAATGCGCTCTACTGTGTTGAGTTAGCGTTGTTTTTTCTTTGGCAAATATTGTTAAGGCTTTGGTTTATTATCGTAGGCAGTCAGCGTAGTAGAGGGAACTGATATAGATTTTACAGATATGAATTATCATTTAGATGCTATGAAATTATAATATAATCATTATTAGCTACGGATTCGTCTAACTTTTGTTTCTGCCTACTCTCGCTGTAAGGTCGTATTAAGAATCTTCATTTTACATGACGCTTACTTATGAAATATGAATCACTTATTTTTTGCACGTTTTAAATTTTGTATAACAATTTTGCTACATATTGATGCGTTAAAATTGACTTAAATCTTTTAAGATTTTTACGTTTGAAGTTTAACCTTAGTTTTCTTTACGCTAGAGCAACAACTACGTAAACGATTTTTAATTTTCCTTTTCACTTTTGATGGTTACTAACACTTTTATTAAAATGTAAAACGGGATATTTACTAATATTCTTTTAAAAAAAGTTAGACAACATCCACAGGGTCTTAGTTGGCTATGCTCTTTTTAGATATCATCCAGTATGTACTGCTTATCCACATGCACCACATATTAGACGTAAGTTCTGCTGTCCTAAGACCTAATTAATTTAACAGTTTGTAGTTGAACACAAAAAAATACACTAAGAACCCAGAATATACTTCTGGCTATAGCACATCATACTCGAAAAACCGAGAACTTAGAATTATTTGCAACAAATATAATATGCACCCTGTTTTACATCGTCATAATGGTTTTATTAAATTATTTATTAATAATTTTAAGACAATTTTTGTGAGTGATAAATTAACCTAGAGATTAAACGTAGGTACATAAAAGTACTCTCATCTCATTTCTTGTGTATTATTTTTCTTTTCTTTTGTTTTAATTTAAAAATCATATTCGGCTAAATATAATTGGGACTGGCACACCGGGCTTTCGTACCACCATAAAATGTTTACCAGATTTGTTATGTTGTTATAAACAAGCCCACTGTCCGCTAGATAGTAAGCGGTTGTCGTGTTCTATGAATTCCTTCAATATTAGGTTTATCATGAGCGTATTGCATACTCGAGAATAGTATTATTTGGCAAAGATATACTGTTAAGTTAGTTCAGCCTATTGCAGTCCACTGCTGGATATAGACGTTCCCAAGTTCGCGCCAAACATCCCGGTTTTTCGCAATCCTCATCCAGCTCCCACCGGTAGCCGGTGAATAGTAGGGCTGTCGAGAACTAAGAGCCAAATTTTTTTGCACTTACTCATGAGTTTTGCCCATAGTCACCATGCTGGGGAGGAGGATTGGTGACTGCAATGCTGGCTTTATCGCACCGAAGACGATGCTGCCCGTCTTTGGTCTGTGTATTTGAAAGCCAGCAGTTGGATAATTATCCCGCCATCGCTGGGCTTCCAGTTCGAAGGTGGTAGAGGAACTATGTTATCCCTTAGTCGCCTCTTACGACACCCACGGGAAGAGAGGGAGTGGCTAAATTCTAAACCGCCGTAGCCACACAGCAATTTGAAGATTTGCTGTAAGGACATGAAAATTCTCTTATACTGTAAATACTTTTTTCAATACTACATATTTTTAAGATCGAGTAAAAATTAGAAAGAGATTTCCCTCTTGTTTAATTATTTTTCGTCAGTATTCTTTTTAAGCATCCTCGTGGGCCGTTTTTTAATTTTCCTTTCTGTGTCATTGAACGATGTTGCAGGCATCGAACGGAGAAAATGAAACTGAATTTGAGTTGTTTACCATAAAATAGCTTCTGATCATCAGCTGGTTGGTTGGGACGCAGAACATAGAACGGCTCCCGGGGTTTTTTAAGTAGCATGACATAATATCGACTTTGAGAGAGTTCTTACATATTTAATATACTAAATAATTGGAATACTAAATAAGTGGAAATATTTTTTGCCAAATCAAAACCATTTTTGACTTCTATCATATGAATTTTCACATTGAACTAATTAACATAAGAAAACAATAATCACTGCTGGGCATAGGCCTCCTTCTCTATGTAGGGGTCTACACTTGTTCCACAAAATGACACAAACTTGATTCAAAAAACATTTTAAATAAATTTCAAGTGAACAAAGTCGCACGCAACAACCACAAAAAAATTACTGACTTTTAATCAAGCTCTTATATATACATTTTTCCGTAATAAACAGGTATTAAATATGGTTTTTGTTGATCCTACTATGCTCAAGGAAAACTTTTGTCCAATCATAGGATATGTAAAGTTATTTCAGTTGCATCTTGTTTTAATATCTACTGTAAAACTAACTTAGGTATGTATTTACATCCGGGGCGAGGTGGCAAATGCTAGCGCGCCCCATCTCGTCCGGCGTCTCATGCGGACGACTGCTCACACGTGGTGGTTTTTAAGTCAGTAGGAATCTGACATAACCCTCTGGCGCCCCCGCGCTGGAGGTTATCCATGAAGGATTTTCCCCACGTAAAAAAAGATATGTATTTACATAACACTATAACTTAATCCTGGATAACAAAGAAACTGAATGAGCTTTAGCGAAAACTGAATTTACGACTGTAATGGCAAGAGTAACTCTATGTGGAAAAACACAATATTATTATTATTTATTTTTTGTAAATTTATTATAATTATTGGTTATGAATATTATATATAAGTATTTTGGATTAAATTTATATTATTATTTTACTATACTTATTTCTTCTATTTGATTGCATGGACTTTGTCTGAAATAAACTAATAATTAATTAATTAATTATGTGTAAACTATAACCAGACGATGATTTATTCAATAGTATAAATAAAAGCAATTTCTATTGCAATAAAAATCTATTGTATATATTTTTGTCAGTGATGATTACATTTAGGTATGTTACAAACTTTTTCCGCAATTTCATCGATAGCTTTTAATTTTCTCGATCAATATCACACTGTTCATATGAGTCAAAAGTAATTTTTAATTATCTATAGATTAAAAAAGTTTATCTTCTTCTCATTTGAGCCTTCTTAACAAGCGAACTTTCTAATGTAATTTTTTTTAGTAATAATTAGTAGTACCTACAGTATTAACTACTGAATATTATTTATTTATTTGCCATCGCCCCCGAAACAACCCCCTTTCCTGGCTTCCCCGATCAAAGGCATGGTATCATCAGAAGCATCAAATCCATTAATTTGCTTGGATTTTTTTTACGTGGAAGGTGATGTACAACACCCATACAAGCCCCCATTTGAAGGAACGGAGTTACGAGTTGAACAGCCTATATAGATTATTATATAGCAATAAAACACTCTTTTGGTCGAATCTCAGGTCAATCTCATGTATTTTAACTTTTTGATGATGATCGTAATACCAACGTAACGTAAGTGACGAATCAGTGTTGATATTCGTAAATGGGTAATTTAAGAGGATCACCTAAATATCTTTATGAAAAAGGAGTCCTTAGAAAATGTTTTAGCGATAAGACAAACTACGAGTATATCGTCTCTGTTTGTAATGTTCGCAAGTAATAAACTTTATACGAATACAGTATCTTTGCATATAAATACATTTCTTTAAAAAAATCATGACAGTAGTAGTTAAGTGCATCATTTTACTGTTTTTTTTTTTTAATTTATTGCAACACTACATTTGTAACGAAAAAATCATTAAAGTAGAATTCGATACTTATAAATAAAGTATTTGCTCTTTTATGACTTTTGTATGGTACATTGTCTATTTCTATACTATTAGTACAAATATGACGTCAGAAAATGCGAAACATTCACAGTTTCATAAGATACAATTTAAGTTAGCAAAAAATGTCATAATTAATCCCTAAGGATAATAATGGAGGGTTATATGAAGGATAATTTTATGATAATGAGTTTCTTAGGTTAGTAATAGCAAGTTGATCTGATCGAGAGGATCGCTCTCAGTCAATGCTAATTGATAACTAATTGTTTTATTGTAGTGACAGAATAACGCATTGACAAAGTGGTGACGAAATATACATATAAGCCAATTTGGATTCTTGAAGCTTTTTTTATAAAGGTATATCTTGTTTTCTACTTTGATCCTTATGGATCTTCTCACCATGACTCGTAGAGCACGTAAAACTTAAAATACCTGAACATATCTAAGTAATCTTATATTAATCGTCTGTTTTTTTTAATGAAAATATTCACAAACGCGTAATGGAAATGTGCATTAGGTGCAACACTCTCTCTCATAAAGAAGAAGAGCCCTTAGCCCAAATGTAATATATGTAAAGGATACGATAACGACCCAGTGGCACTGTACCAGGGACGCAGCTGATAAGAGGCGTTTCTGGTGATATCCGCTGCAGTTGTATGGTACTACTTTAAGACATACTACAACATGTCTGTCACTTTACGATTACATCAAAGCTATGTAAATCGTTCGTGCATCAAAACTAACCTAGCGCAAATAATTGGTGTACAATTTTTGTTTTATTTCACGCGTGCAACCAAAATTTCTTTTCGGGTGAAATTTACGGCTTTTCAATTTACGATTTACATCAGTGTCACTTTTAAAATGTTATTTGAAATTATACGAGTATGCAATCTAATATTGATCAGTTGTTTCACTTTCGTTTGATAAAATAATTTAATTGAATGAAACAATTTATTCGGATTTTATTGCGGTTTATTGTTTTTTCGGGCATCTGCCCGACATTTCGGATACTTTACCAACCATGGTCACGGGACGACTGGTCAGTCTACATCGGTAGATAATTTTGGTAGCAATAATTGTTGTCATCAGTATACATGTATATTATATAGCCTATAAGCCTTTTACGGTAAATGGTAACTATCCTACATAAAAATATTTTTTCAATTCGAACCAGTCCTTGAGATTAGCGCATTTAAACAAACAAACGAACTTTTCAGCTTTATAATATTAGTCATCATAACCACCATCATCATTTTAGCCTACCACAGTCCACTGCTGGACATAGGCCTCCAAAAGTTGACGCCAAAAATGGCATGAACTCATGTGTTTTGCCCATAGTCACCACGCTGGGCAGGCGGGTTGGTGACCGCAGGGCTGGCTTTGTCGTACCGAAGACGCTACTGCCCGTCTTTGGTGCATTTTATTGTATTTCAAAGCCAGCAATTTAATGGTTATCCCGCCATCGGTCGGCTTTTTTAAGTCCCAAGGTAGTAGTGGAACTGTGTTATCCCTTAGTCGCCTCTTACGACACCCACGGGAAGACAGGCTTTATTCTTTAATGCCGTAACCACACAGCATTAATATTATCCAATATTTTGTTTCAAGTGATTATACCTGAATATTCTATCCACATAAACAAAAAGTAACCGTCGATACTAATAGTCCTTGTGGGTCTCCCCACCGTGCCTCGAAGAGCACGTTAAGCCGTCGGTCGTGGTTGTATTCAGGTATACCTGATAGCGATCGTTACTCATAATATGGAATATATCCGCAAACCTGCATTGGAGCAGCGTGGTGCATTAAACTATGACCCTTCGCCTACATGGGTAAAGAGGCCTAAGCCCAGCAGTTAGATATTACAAGCTGAAGCGATTTTTAATAGGTATTACTGCTGAAATATACACTAATCCCTTGACCCTTTTTCTAATATCTATGACATACACACAAGTTCGTCTGTTCCTACAGTAAGCAATCTAATGCTTGTTTTACAGGTTACAGTCGGCTGATATAGCTGATAAATACATATAAATTAATACATAATTATATTAATAATAATAAAAACTCTTTATTGTACACCAAGAGTGAGCAAAATTACAAAAATAAAACAGGAGATAAGTACAAAAGGCGGCCTTATCGCTAATGAGCGATCTCTTCCAGGCAACCTTTGGGTAAAGAAAATGGTATATATAGACAGTTTAGGTGTACAGTTTTACCTAAACATATACAATATATTTAGACAAATAAATAATGTAAAAAAATAAATAAAAAAAAAGTATATGTACGTACATGGCATATATAAATGGAAAGTTGTAATAGACATACATAGACGTATTTAAAGTTAATGAATTATTGTGATAAGATTCAAAGTGAGGACAGGAGATAATATGTGACTAGATAGAAGGTTTAAAATTATATCACACTTAGTCTCGAGGCGGGACTCAAACCCATAGTCCACAGAGTAGAAAGCAGGGCCACTACAAGCTGCGCCAACGGGCTGGTCAAATTATGAAGTTACTGAAATAAAACATGTAAAATTTCATCAACATTGTATTCGCTTGCCGCTTATATTTGTTTTTCATATTAAGACAGCGCGTTTCAGTGCGGGGTCTTACCAAAACTACACAGAGTGTTAACATTATTAATCATCCCTTAGATTCAAGTGTTCATAGTGACCTTGAAAATTTTAAAGCTTATTTTCTTAAAATCGGATAATCCTAGTCGGTCGATACATTTATTGTACCTATGTGCATAGTATGACTACGATGCTTAAAGATTATCAGATGCTTACCTTCGTGTAAACTGAACTTTGGACAATTTAGAAAAAACTGGATTTACTTTCTACATTTTTTCATAATGTCTATTTTCTTAATGAATATAAAAGTAAATAATATATAATTAATATGACTAGTCTGTGCCCAGCAACAGGGACATTTGAAGGGAAATTTATATCATACTAACAGCTTATTCCGCTCCTCCTCCTACATAGAGAAAGAGGCCTATGTCCAGCAGTTGGGTGTTACTGGTTAAATAAATCAATGACAGCTTATTTTTCATCGAATCAGACCTACTAGACACATGACGGTAAATATGTATCTATGTAGGTGTCTCTATAATTTCCTTTAGAAGAGTTTTTAAAAAGAACACATGGTCTATAATCATTCTAGATGAACGGAAACAATAAAACAGTTCCGTCGATGTAAGAAACACGAACAGCACTATCGACATACATACACACAAAGAAATAAATTTCATTCAGAATTAAATTAAAGTACCTGGGTGACCGAGCCTAGCACGGTATTTTTAGTAAATAGTATTTTTTGGAAATCATATTTAAATACGAATTACATATTGATAAAATATGAATAATATTTTCCGATTTTACCGACATAATAATAATTTCAAAAGTATGAACTTGTTATTTAAATAAAAAATCACGCGTGCAATTAAAAAAAAAATTATAATCAACCTGGAGACATGGGGATTCGAACCGTGGTCTTCTCAGTCGGTTCCGAATGGCCGATTTCCCACCTGAGCTATTACAACTTTATTACCGTTTGCAGAATTTACCTTCGTATTCTAACAATTCATTTTTTCATTGCCTTAAAACAGGGATAAACGACATTTTCTAAAAATGAATCCTAGCTAGATGGATTTATCGCTCCCGAAACCTCCTATATACTTAAGAAAATCGTTGGAGCCGTTTCCGAGATTCAGATTATATATATATATACTAGCTGACCCCGCAAACGTTGTTTTGCCATATATGTTATAAAGCCACTCAATCCCCCCCACTCCCCTTATAACTTAGGGGTATGAAAAATAGATGTTCCTCGATTCTCAGACCTACCCAATATGCACACAAAATTTCATGAGAATCGGTCAAGCCATTTCGGAGGAGTTTAACTACAAACACCGCGACACGAGAATTTTATATATAAGACTAGCTGACTCGGCAAACGTCTTGCCGCTAAACGCTATTTAAAATATGGGTTGGTGGTAGAAGGGTGAAAATTTAGGGTTGTATGTATTTTTCAACGCCAAATCACAATAAAATAAAAAATAAATAATTTATCTAAAAATAAAAATAAAATAGGGATGGACTACCCTTAACATTTATGGGGATGAAAAATAGATGTTGTTCGATTTCGATATATATTAGATATTCGATTATATATTAGACAAGAATTGCTCGTTTAATAGTACCTATTAGATTATTATTGTGTAATATAATTATGTTGACAAGCGTTAATTCTGTCGATAAGCTGTCACGCAGTTTGGCAGGTTAGGAAATTGTAAAGTATTTGGTCCAAATATAGAATTTATTATTAATTATTTATTTATTACCTAATAAAATCGTAGTGTCAATTCTCTACTATGAGTATTTTATAAACGACAATTTAATCTCATTTTATTCAAATCTAATTTAGATAAAATTCAACAAATTTACATGAATATCTACTAAGGAGTAGTAGTCATCAACATCATGTAGATTCTACTTAGTACTGAGAAAATAAATAGTAAACGAGGCCGGTGCATAATATTCAAATAAATAAGCTTTCAAAACATTTTTAAATTACTATTCCACGAAAAAAAAAAAAAGAAAAAAAAAATTATAGCCGAAAAAAATGTTCTACATTTTATATTACATATTTTTTTTATTCATAAATCAGATTAAATTATGAAAAATGCTCCATAATAGGTAATTAGTTCGTGTTTCAGACGATGAATAAAGATTATTGAAAAAAAAAAGAACCAGGCTACTTGCATGTGAAACAGAGCTTTGAATAAATTATCCCAACTAAGTGTTTAAAAATTTATAATAAGAGATGACTGGCGAATCTTAATACAAGTTTTAATACTTTCAACAAAAAATACAAAACAACAGCAGTCTCTAGCGGTGAATGTCGACTTTATTTGTTGTCGTTTTATTTCTATACTAAACTACATAAAGTTTGTTAGAGTATTCACTAGATGGCGTTAAGATGTTATTTTTTTTTTAGTTTACGGTAACTCATTAATAGGTGGCGGTAGTAGTACTGATTGAAAAAGAAAAAAAAAAAGCCAAACGATACATACGTTTAATTTAAGTACGTACTATTTTATCGTTTTGTTGTTTTTTTTTTATAAGTACACATTCTTATTAAATAAATTTATTTGAGTACTTCCTTAAATGTGTTTCATTTATTAGACCATTCATTATTAGATAGATTTTCGGTAATTTTTGGTATGATTCCTTAAGCAAATTGTTGGAAATTCGTGGTCGCGATTTTTGGAATTTTATGTAATCTTCTTGTGTCAGTACAATTAATTATAAACATACACATAGTATAAGTTATTTACATACAGATATAGAATGTTTGAAAACTTTTCTCTAACAATATTCATAAACTCTATACATTAATAAAATGGTAGGAAAGTCAAAACTGTACATTGAATATTGAATATTTAAAAGAATATTTGGGCTGTGATCTATCTATTTTTGTCTGTTTGTCTGTTTATCTATTTGTCTGTTTGTATGTCCGGGATAAATTCAAAAAGTACTGCATGGATTTACTTCAAATTTGGCACGAATATTATTAAGAAGTCGGGTCAACATATAGGCTACATAATATCACGCTGTCACCAACGGCGAACGAGCAATGAACCTTTTTCTTATACGCATATTTGAATGTTGTTGTTATTATGTTAATACCATACTATAAGCTAGCTTCACACTATAAATAAAGACATTCTGTAGTATATTTAGTATCAGCATTGCACCCGTGCGAAGCCGGGGCGGGTCGGTAGTGATCAATATGATCTTAATATAACTAAAATTCGTTTTTAACCGACTTCGAAAAAGGAGGAGGATTCTCAATTAACCGTATATATAAAAATTATGTGTGGTCGCAGATAACTTCGTTCGTAAATCGTTTATGAACCGATTCAGCTGATTTTATTTTTTTGGTGGAAAGGAGATATCCCAGGGGTGGTACGATGATAAGGAAACCAGGATCTGATGATGGCATCCCAGAGAAATCGAGGGGAATCTTCGAAAAACGTAGAGGCTACTAGTGCGTTCATTAATTTTTTTCGTCTACTTACGTCGTATTACTTACTACTTGCCAATGTAATTATAGTCGGTTTTTTCGTTTGCTAGCAAACACAGTTATTAAAATTCAAATTAAAGAAATTTACATAACATTTATACACGTATAAATTTTAAGCATTTCAGCCTTTTGAAATTTATACCTATTTCTTTACCAGTCAAATTCCTTATAAAAGTTAAAAAATTAATTAATTAAAATTAAAAACTTCTTATAAAAATTACAAAAAAAAAAAAAAACATTATTCAATGAATTCAATTTGTTTTTTTTTTTTACTTATGTACTGAAAACCAATCGAATAGTATTTTATTTTTGGTAATCGAATGCATAATAATTATCACAATACCTCTTACTTTGGTTGCATAATTTAAAAGAAGTACTATAGTGACATACGTATATTGGTTGATTATTCAAAATGAATTTTACTGAACTGAAATAAGATTGTAATTTCATTGTGTATTGAAGTAGAATTTCTTGTAAAAATGAAAGTTGTGAAAGTGATGCAGGTGTTGTCGAAGTTTTGAACTGTTGTTTTGTTTTGTATGCTTCGTAATCCCATTGAAGATGTTTGTATGGATTTTTTATGAATAGGTACTTTTTTAAATTTTTTTAAATAAAGAAAAATTGCCAGCTGCATAATACTTAATTAAAAAGTCAAAATTAAAAAAAGGTAGCATAAATGGCTACATCAATTTGTTACTTAAAAACAGTATAATTTACTTCATCACTAGATAGCCATTCAAGGTGGATATAGGTATAAATTTTTGTCATAAATAGATAGCCATTCAAGGTGGATATAGTTATAAATTTTCGACACAAGAATCGTAAACATAATTATTTGATGATTTTTAAAAACTACAACTACTACTATAACAACAAATAACCATACTTATACAGTTATTTGTTTTGTTGTATTAAGTTTTATAAATATATTATTATAATTTCCTAGTTACATTGAAACTATACTATTATAATTTGAAATGTTTTTTTAAGTATTGTTCTTTAATTACTAATTAAACACTGATTTAATAAAATATTATTATACTATATATTATTTAAAAAAAGAATGCTAGGACGATATCGCTATAAGTAGTATGTATACTTATGTTTTTGGTTATTTACGTAATTTTATATTTATGTCTTATGGTGTAACTTTTTGTATTTATAATAAAAATATATATAAAAAATATTCGTATTTTCACGTAAAAATAAACACAGAAAGTAGGTAGGTATATCATTGTGAAAATTTAATGGACATACATTAGTCTAGTTTTATGATATTTCTGAGATTGTTTCTACTTTGCCACGTAAAAGCTTTGTAATTAACACAATTTCAACTTTCGTTTGTCAGAATATACTTTCACTAATATATTATGATGTTACAAAAATGAGAACATTTTTTAGATTATTTTACCGTAAATTTTATAAACAGCTATTGAACAATAAAACGACAAAATAATTGACAAAAATACTACCAGTCCGTAAATTGTTATATTGAAAATTGCATATTTATCAATTTGTATTGTTTTGTTTATAAGACAAGATAGACACATAAAACTAAGGCAAGTTTCGCATTCCGCTTTGTCTAAATAATTAATTCTAGTGTAACAGAATTTTTACCTATTTAAATAGTAAGAGCTACACAGTATAGTACTATACTGTAAAACAATAAGTTAGCTTTAGCTAGACCAATAAGTTATGTTTGGCTTCAAATACTATGAGACAAATACTACGTACTTTTTTAGTTCATGTCTAATTACGAAGTGTTTCACAAATGATAATAATTATTTTTCCATTCTATTTCCTATGTGTTTTAAAATCCTGCAATTAAGGCTTAAATAAAGTATTATAAGAATAAAATTATTTTTAAATTTTTTAAATTTGTAACATTAAAATAGAGATAAAATCTTCAGTGTTACTTTTAATGTTTGAGTTTGGAATCCATAGACACTTATCGACTTTTCTATTATATATTGAGTTATATACCAATTGAATTAGTATTATTTCCCTTGAAACATATACATTTACCTAATATTAAAGCGATACTAACAATATATATCCAAAGCATGTCACTAGGCTTTGCATTCCATACCATCTTATATAGAAAATCTAAACCACTCAGAACATTATAAGTCTTATTAACTATGAAATACAGACGTTTTATTCGTTTATATAAATAGTGATTTTCGACCTTATATGTATAGATATACGGGTTGTATGTATATAGAAAGGTGAAAAGAAAGTGTTGCTCACAACTTCCGTTTTGAAGTTCATTTGTGATGTTAAGACTGTTCATGAGAAATGTTTAATTTCCTCAGTTCGTTTTATTATTGTTTGAGATGAAAGTTATGTATGTTATACATATGTAGTGAGATTTTAGGCGACCTTGTATATAAAAAAGATATATTTATTATTAATTCATTAAATAGTACCTAATTTTAATCAGGCGTCGTAATAAAATTGATAAACTGTAAATTTAGATTAAAAAAAACAAAGTGAAATATAAAAAAAAGAGTATGGCTTCGCATATGAACTAGAAAATAACTTATAACAATGATTAATATTGGCGAATCAGTTAGGAAATAAACGTTGTTGTTGTTTAATAGTTTATACGTTGTTCCTTATTTTCACTTTCTTATAAAACTATGAAATGGTCAATTAACAAATAAATGTATCAAATAAAGCGTTTATTCAATAATTTAAAACTAATGTTGTGTGTGAGATACAAATGATTTTTATTTTTATGATTTATAATTATAACTTGCCACGTGGTTTTACCCGGGTTAATTTGAAGAAAACATTTAGCATTCCTGGAATAATTTAAGGAAAAATAGCTAACCAATACTGAAAGAATTTTACAAATCGAACGAGCAGTTCCTGAGATTAGCCGCGGGCTTCAACAAAGACAGAAACTGACCGTTCAGTTTTAAATTATTTTCAGATTTTTAAAATTAGTATATATATTTATTATTAGTATATATATTTAGTATTTATGTTTGGTTACTTAATTTACGTTTGTTCATTTTCAGGTGCAGTGACATCACTAGCGGTCACGTGGCCACGTGTGGTGAGATGGTCAGGTGAAAGTCGGTCTTCAAACCCGGAGCTCAGTCGTAGAGAAAGATGATCGTATGTCGTAATATATCTCGAAAATTGAGTTTCTCAATTTAGATGATTATAATATTGAGTTGATCATATACTTTTTGATAAATATATTTACTAAATATGTTCTTGTATGTATACATATTATACTATATACAAGTTTTGTAGTACACTTATTTACTAAATTCTTTAATTTTCATTTAATTTGAATAGCAGCTACCATTTCCTGAGTTTTTAAACAATATGAAATAAATTGATGATTTACTATTTTAATTAAATGTTACTACGTAAAATAATTTATTTATTTATTTATTTAGCTTTAACACCAACAAGACATTCACTAACAAGAACAGAAAAATAATGAATTTTTACAAAAGTATTAAGTATAAGTGTTGCCTTAACTATAGGTGTTACACACTTTATATTCATAAATATCATTTATTTTATAAATTAGCAATTTTATTTGTTTGTGTAGGCTTTGTTGTGTGTATGACAATATTCCATTGAAGTAACTTTTAATCAGAAATATCATTTTTTAATTTTGAAATAACAAATAGCGAAGAAAGTTTAAGTAATTTTTAACATAATAAGAAACTCTATCAATAATAGGCGTGTTTTCTATTTACAGTTAAGATTTCCAGATTACAATAATAATTAAGACTTTTCCAATTATGTAGTTTTATGTGGAACAAAACTAACCTAACTCCATAAGTAACAAAAAATAACAGAACATATATATTTCATAAAAATAAAATTCTAAAACGTATAACATTCTCACAAAAATGTATATACATGTAAGGATACCCGACGCGGCTCGCTTTCAACTTTCGCACACTTTCACATCCGAACATCCGGTTACCGCACTGACGAAATACCACTCGTTTCGGAGAAATCTTATGTAACTGATTTCACTTCTATATATACGTTTAATAACTTAAGAGGATTTCTGATTATAAAGACATTTATGTAATATAATTAACTCTTATATCAGTTTTGTATAGACAGATTTTCTTTGTAATTGGATCTCTATTAATATATTGTAAATAGATAGACTTTTATAGAATTTTGAAAAAAAAATTACCAAATTTCCTCTTTTTCTCGTAATTTTTCAATAGAAACTTATAAACACTAAGCTTGCCTATTAGCTTATTCATTATTTCTACATTATTATTAGTAGCGTTGACTTTATACCTCCATGAAACTCATTCATGTCCTATGACTGACTATGAGTTACAATATGAGTGTCCTGTTGGTGAGTAGGGTGATCAGAGCTCCTGGGGGGATTGGGGATTTGGTCGGCAACGCGTAGTAATTGAATTTTTTAAAGGACTTTTGAGTTTGGCGAGTATCTTACGAACTTATGGAGAAAGAAATTTTTGATAGGATTTGATTTCAAATATTATTTTGTTAACAAAATTGATTTAGCTTCTTTTTTGTACAAAATAAAGAAATAATTAGTAGTTTTATAAATACACTTGATGTAACTATATAGGTACAGCTGTGTATTTTTTTTTTTAAATTAAAATTACAATAATATTTAACTTTGTGATATTTGTGTATTTAAATTTTATCTTATTTTGGATGACTTCAGATCTAAAATTTAAGCTCATCACCATTATAAACGTCTCTAAATGAAAAAATATTTTTTTTAAACTTCGTGATGGTACTTTTGTCGATACAAAAACAAATAAAGCGGTTATTACAGTTCACCCATTTTAGTTCGTACAATTTATTTGAGTCTTTTAATAATAAACAGCTACAGAAATTCTTTAGTAAAAAATCCTTATTTTTTTATCAATAAATTAGGTGTCTACAGTATTTTTTTTTACTACACTTATGCGTAATTCCCTTATCCCTAGTGTCATCCTTATTTTAGAGTCTTATTCTAAGATTCGAACTAGACACGATCTTTACCCATCTGCTTAATGGATCAAAATTATTTTATATTTATTTTAGTATATTAGAAATAATTGCGAAAGAGTTGGCTGATAAATTCCTGACTAGGCCATCTACAATCTTCCATAAATGGTCTACTAGATTCTAAGCGTATATAGCGGGTAGGCGGTACACAAACGAACAAATTCTAGAGCTCAATAATATTAGCTTTTTTTAAGGACATGGATAAAACTAGGGGGACTGTGGGTTCGGTGTTAGACTTTGACGGAATTTTGAGGAAATATCATTTGTATACACAATATATATCAAACCACTAAACCATAAGTACACACAATTTATCAAACTAATAAATAGAATCTGTTTTCCTACTACATAAAAACACATATATTTTTTATGAATTAGTAACTATCTCTGTAATGATTCATTTAGGAACATTTTTAGTTAACATAAGTATTTCAAGAATTAGTTCTAGTTAATGATACAAACTTGAATTAAACACAAAAAATGGAAACTTTATTACCACTTGCTCTTCTCTATAGTATTACCAAATATAATATAAACTAACTACAAATACATTTAAACGATTATCGACCTTAGCATCAATATTTTAGTCAACAGAAATTTTAATATCCTATAAAGTATTCATGACAGTTATGCCGTTTCGTAATTATAATTCCATGAACACTAGTACATAACTTTAGTTAGCGTCAAGCGATTTTTGTATTTAATGCTGCTATATAATATAAGGTTTTCGTGAAAACTCCTTACACTTTTCTAAGCAGTTACGACCTTCTGTCCAGGTAAACATCGGGGCCACAATGTTTGCTTGATCACGAGAAAGCTAAGAGAAAGGTGCGGGCCCAAATTCCATGATGGTGAAAGAATTTTTTTTTTCTACTTCGTTATGAACGCAGGTGTTTCAAGTGAAAAGTAAATATATAAAATATATAATAGTTATGACACCTGTGAGATAGACTATTCTCCTTATATATTATAAGTAGGTTTAACAAAATATCACTATATGCGGGATAAAAATAATACTCATATATCATTTAAAATTCATATGATATTCTTTTTAGCTATGAATGGCTATTGAACTGTTTATAAAATTTTTGTTTTATATCGAAGCCTCCTACCCATTAAATTAAAACTCAGTTTTCTTTAGTAAAATTAGCTTGATTAGAAGTGTTTAATACTGTAAATTTAATTAATTTAATTGTGTACTTCAGCCTGTAATATCCCACTACTGGCCTCTTTCCCCATGTAGGAGAAGGATCAGAGCTTAATCCACCACGCTGCTCCAATGCGGGTTGGTGGATATATTCTCTACTATGAGTAGCGATCGCTATCAGGTGTACATGATAACAACCGGGAATTGTTTACTACATGTTATTCAAATGACAGTATTAATATTGATTTTGACTCTTCAACATATTATGTAGATATAGTTTAAACTTTTGATTAATACATGGACTACGCTGTTTTCTTAATATCCCATAGGATCCTGAGTAATACTAATCAAACCATTATTCACGCGTTGTAATTAAAACGAGTTTGTATATATAAATACTTATTTTTGATTAACTATAAATACACATATAATATAAACGAAAGATTAAGTTAAAAGTATTATTTTTTTCATAAATTAATTAGTACAGTTATGCAACAGGTAAGTTTTTGATATTAAATTTTTTAAAATGAATATACTTCGTGAAATAAATAAACAATAATTTTTATTTTTGTAAGACAACAATTAATTTCACAAGCAAAAATGTTTCTAATATTTTTTCCTAAATTTTATATTGTTTTATATACAACCCTTAACTGTTAATTGTATAAAATAAGGTTCCATTCGTGTCTATGTATGAAAAAAAAAAATTGTTATTGAAAAAAAAAAATTAAATTAGTTTTATATGTTATTAAAAATCTTAACAAATCATTTTGATTGTTAAATGAGAACTATTGTTATATGAGAAATAACATAAGAAAAATTGCTTAGTTGTGATATAAATAATCTTTTACACACATTTATATATTAACAAGTTGTACAAATGTAACTTGGACTTCGTAAATGAAAAATGTTTTCCTACTTTTTCATATTTGTTTACTATATTTTAAGAAACCTAAATATAGTTTCAATTATTAATTTTTTATGCACAAGTAGTGATATAAACTGTACAGTCACAAATTTATTTTTTTCCAATAGATATTATTATATATTTTTATAACACAATATTTTTATAAGATTTTAAAAGGGATTTTTAACAAATACAAATTTAACTATAGATAATAACTTTACCATTACTCTTTCATAATATCTTTAAATCGTATTTTTTATATAATTTAATATAAAACAAGTATAAAAAGAAGAAAAAAAAAACGCCAACGAGTGAAAGTGTCACACACACAAGAACAGTGTCAATGTAGAGGTAGAGAAAGTTCTGTTTCTGCTGGAATGCGGACTGGAGAACTATTGAGTCGCTTTGTAACTATTTTAAAATAATAATAATTAATAACATATATGAAATAGAAAAGTAAAGAGAAAAACGGGTTATTGGAAATGAATAAAATGATAAATGATAATATTTCGATGCTAAGTTGTCCTTTTTATGTTTGAGTTTTCTGGAAGGAATGACTAATTAGCTATATTTTCGTCTATTGTTTTTTTATACATGACTACATGGGCAAACAAGCGTACGGCTCCCCTGATGGTAAGCGATTATCGTAGCCTATAGACGTTTGCAACACCAGAAGTATTGAAACCGTGTTCCCGATCCTATCCCCCCCAGGAGCTCTGGTCACCTTACTCACCAACAGGAACACAACACTGCTTTAGAGTAGTGCTATTTAGCTGTGTTCTTCTGTAAGGTATACTACCCCAATCGGGTTGCTCTATATTTTGATCAGTAAATTTCCTGCTGTGCCCTACCTCAGTTATATTGTACTAAACAATCTGTAACTCTTAACTTTACGACACATTATGTTTATAAGTCTATGAAAATTTGTATTTTTTGCATTTTTTACCTTAAGTATATTAAGTATGAAATATCTTCAACATATACACGGTCGTCTGTTGCCACGGTAACGAACTTAATGCTTGTGTTATAGGTAACAGCCGACTTTTATAGGTGAAATAATATGTATTTTAGACTTAATTCAAACTGATTTTAATTATTTTTTAATAAAATAACTTTGTTGTATTCTATTTAAGTTAAAAAAAAAACGAATGAAAATAAACGATAGTACAAAACTACGGAATAATCAACATGTAATAATCATGCCTTGTTGCATGAATATTGTAACATAATAAAATTCCTTGATATTTATACACTAGAAAAATAACTTGTACTTAAAATTTATTAAAAAAAAAAGCATTTTTTTTTACAAATCTTTCTCTCGAGCTTATATTTAAATTTTTCCTTTCTTTAATTAGGTTGTCTGGAAGAAATGGCTAAATAGGCCTTTCATCGTACATTGTACTTCACAGTCTGGAACTATCTTTAAATGTGTTTAATGTTAAAAATGTAGTTGTGGTGTACGATAAAGTATTAATAAATAAATAAAAATAAATATTTTGATATAGGCTCTAAGGCATCGGCCTACTTTTCCATCTAGAAGAATGGTAAAATATATATAATTTAAGTCAAATCAAAGTTACTCCATACTAGTATTGTTCTTATAACTTGCCGTAGTGTTGGTGAGTGAAAGGCGTGTACGTACACGAGTGTATCAATACAGTGTCTATGTGTGAATGAAGATGGCTTGGATATCTTTTTTCCATAAGAAAGCCATTGAAGTCCAGTATAAATGTTGTTAAATGCGTTTGTTGCGTTTAGTTTCTAAACACTAACAGCGATGTTATGACATGATTTTATAAAAATCTTTTATAATGGTAATTTTAATTAATTTATTTATACTTTATTTATTTATTTAATAAAGTATTACATTGCACATTCAGCATAACATTATTGTAACTCAAAACATTTTTATTGTAAATCACAAATACCTTATTAAAAATAGTTTTAAAATAGTTAACAGGTCGTGTAGTAGAATGGTTAGAGCTATGGTTATTTAGTCCTTTTTCTAGACAACCCATTATTTTTTATATAATTCATCGTAAAATTTTAATAAATATGTTATCTAAATGAAACTGAAATAAATTACCACTAAATATATTTAAGTAAATAAATGGTTAGTGATGTACCGTATAATATATTTAATTTGTTAATATACAGCCTTTCCCTCATCAATAATTTATAAAAGAGCACCTTAAAACATATGTTATGTATTTTTTAACACATTAGTCGGGTAATTAATAAGTTTAAAATTAATATGTTTTAATTAAAAATAAATTATTCAATTTATATACTTCATGTTCACAAAATAAATAAAATATAGAGACAGAGGTAAGATAAAAGTTTAATTGAAATCGTTCCTTGTGTTTTTATAATTGAAATAAGAAATTATATTTATATATCTCACAATTATTAGTCGATGTCAGTTTTAATTACAACGTCATCAACGTCGGTATAAATTACATGCATGAACCGTACAACACATGCTGCTTACGATCGCCTTCAATGGAGACATATCATTCGTGGTCGCGATCCTCATCATTAAGGGAACGAGGAAGAAGAAGAATACATAAGATGATAAAGAATAATAATTGAAAGGAAAAAAAATGTTTCTTGACTAAACAAAACCCTTAACAAAAGACTAGTGTGATAATTAAAAGAAATGTATCAACAAAATAATAAACAAGAGAAAAAAAATTTCATCGCAAAAGAACAGCTGTGATAGATATAGATAGTGTGTGGGTTTTCCTGACAGACCCGAGGGTCTGTCTGGGTACGGGCCTCGAGGTTGCTCTCTTTACCCAGGCTATCTTCACCGGGGCTTAGCCTCCGGGGTCACATCATTTTGGCTCTATTGGGCCAGGGTCTCATTGCCCTTGGTGTCTTCGCGTTATTTTTTAGATATAGATAATGATTTCTAATATGAGTTTCATAAGCTAAAGATAGATGGCGCTGCACGTATCATATTTGAATTGTATCCTATCAAACTATTATTAAAACATTGTTTGTTTAATTATACTCAAATTAATGTTGAAATGTACCACATGTTGTAAATATCATATCAAATTATTACTTGGTCAAACTGAAGTATTTTTTGAGGATTTCTTATTTTAAGTAACTTGAAACAAGTGAAGGTTCTCATTTCGTTTGGGATTTGATATAAAGTTAAATCCATTTATATTTCCTTTAATTCTTTCTCAATCAAAAATGTTGTATTTTTTTTAAAGTTTATTTAAAGTCATGAAACAATTTATAAGCGTCTATGATGTAATGTTAGATTTTAAATACTATTGTCTATAGGTACACTCTGAGACACAGGTTTGGTATTTGAATAATTAACATTTTTAATTATATTTCTAATAATTACACAATAAAAACAAACGTATGTTTTAATCGTTTATTTACTATTATAATATTAGAAATACAGTCTTCTTTCTTAAGAATATTACTTAAGTTTGTTTGGCTCATTAAATGACATAATATAAACCCGTAAGAAAATCTAAAAAATACTAAAAAGTGAGTTAAAAGCAAAATTATAGTTATACAAAGATAATTTCAAATTTAGATTAATAATTAATAATAATTTAATTTAATTTTAAATAAAATTTAAATTAAATAATATTAATTTTATTTCCCATAATTATACCCTGTTAAATCCAAAAGTTTTTTTTATTACACAAATATAATTAATTAAAAATGAAAATGTAATCAATAAGTGCTTATAAGCATAAGTAATTAATAAATAATAAACTTTAGTAACATATTATAATTATTAATAAAATTTGCACCTTATAATTCAGCATAATTGAAGAATTAAAGCTACTACACTTAATTTTAACTTAAATCAAATATACTATATATTGATATTTTTAATATATTTTCTATGAATATATGAAAAATATCATATAATAAAGATCATTGGAAACATTTTTTCGCCCTTTTTTCTTGATTTATCGATATTTCATGACGTCACTAACTTAATACTCGACCGCTCAAAAACAAATTGGAATCTATCATTATTTCATACTTGTAACATATAAACTACTTACGTTACTAGTAAAGTATTATCCGAAACCAAATGTTTTTTAAAAATGATTACACTAATTTGCATATTACAACATTACATACTTCAGTCGTGTATTTCGAATATTTATTAATTTTTTCACTAACTATATTTTTTTTTTCTCTCGTAGTGAAACATAATATGTTACCGTAATATCTGTATATAAACCAAGCCTTTATATGCATTCAACTTCAAAAATTTTAATGAATTTTATAATATAAAAGATGTTGAAGTTGAAACATTTATATTATTATATATCTATGGCATTATATTTATATTATGACGGTATTTGCGCTTTATATGCTAAGTCGTTTGCTTCTTGTCCGTTAACCGACCTTGCATAAGGATATGTTGCTGCAGAAGCTGATGGCGCAGTCCACTGTTGGGCGGTTGCTGGGAACCCTGATGCCTGTTTAGAATAAAATTATTAATTTTACTTGATTTGAAATTAAACAATTACAAAATATTAGTATGTAAATTAAAATATATATATTTTTAATATTTATTATAGGTAGGTTAGTTAGGTGTAAGATAACATATTGTACTTTTCTTGTTTCGTAGTTTATTTTATTATTTTTTAGTCTACAATAAATAATAAATAAAATATTACAATCACAACACTTTCCTGTTTATTCGTGTACATAATGTTGATTGTGATCACTTAATAGGTGAATAGTAGTGTAGGGTACCAGTCATTTATTTTTATTTATATATATTGTATTTATTTGTATTATACATATATTAACTTTTACTATTATATTTAATTTATAATATATTATTTTATATATATTTAATAAATAAGCATATTCGCACGATAATCGTAGTATAAATAAATAAATAAATATCTACACAATACACACACGGTCGTCTGTTCCTAAAGTAAACTTAATGCTTGTGTTTTAGGTAATATATATATAAATATATAAATAAATATTTACATTACACCCAAACTCGGGGTAAGAATCGAACCCACAACCATCGGAGCAGAAAGTACTTTGTAATTAGTAGTATACGAGTAAGTGTATAAGTATGCGGCGTATATTATTCGCGGAATTAGCTATTTTTCTCGCGATTTTTAAATTCAAATTAATTTTGCATTTCTAAAAGAACGCTCTAGAATGAGCTCGGAGCGCATGATCGAGAATTTTGACAAGGGCTAGCGAGTTAAACGTGATTTGGTAAATTTAATTGTATAATCGCTAAAGTAGTTTCGTTTGTCTGTTTGCTATATTAAAAATAATTCATGTGAATGACTGGACTTACCTTGCTAATATTGTTAAAACTGCCACCACTTAAGTATTTATGGATTCCCAGTGCTGCGGCAGCGAGGAGCGCCAGCTTCGCTACGACAAGTGCCTTCGTCACCAGGAGGGTTAGAGCACCGAAGAGCAGACCCACAACTGCTACCACTTTCACACCTATACCAGCTAATAATGGTGCATATTTCTTGATCTTACCACGAGCTGGAACAAATTACAAATAAACTTATATTATGGTAATAATATAAGGTATACAAATTTGATCGTATCGACATTTCGTCCGGAAAATAAAGATCTTTAAAAAAAATCGTTTATATAATTATTGGTACGCTATAACCTACTACTATTTTTTAAATTGCTGCAAAGAATAATGTCACAAAACATATCTTGAAATAGGAGATATAGCAAATGTGAAATATATAGGCAGTAAAATTGTATGAAGAATTTGGAACAGTAGCAAAATCTTCACTTTGGCATCATACCACTTCGTTAGTTGAAAGATTCACCAACTTCAATGTTGTGTTGGAAGTAACTAAGTACATGTTAAAGAATATGTGGTGTTCTCAACACACAAAACAAACAAAAGCAATATATATATTTCCATTACAAATATTAAGACAAAAGTTTTGTTTCTGTGAGCACACAAAAAATTAAAAATTAATTATTTAATTTATTCACAGCGAAATTTAAAATTTTTGAGTGACTCAAGGCAACACAACAAAACGCAGATGACGCAGAGACGAGAAATGCAAACATTCGGTGTTTTAGGCGCCTACAGGTATAACGCAAAGGCCTTACAGGTTTTAATAACGTTAGACGCACGTTGCAGTGCATTGAAATGAAAGTCAGTGGCGTCAGTTCGATGCCCTGTTACGTGGTATAAGCATGTCAAGGACAAACAAAGGTATATATTTTATTTTACCTTCTTTTTCTTAAAAGTCGATTGATTTAAATTTATTTTATTTATTTATACGTTGGATTTAAATAATATAGTAACATTTTACTTCTACAAAACTGCAGTGAGACAATATTGCAAGAGATTTTGTCTCTATTTAGCTATATTTTTTTTATAACCAGCTTAATTAGTAATTATAACAAAAAAAAAATACAATTAATAATATGTATTATATAAAAAATGTACATGATCGCAGTTTAGAATATATGAGATAAAATATTATTGGTACCTTTATCAACACAAATAGCACCCATTCTGGGTGATGGTTAGAATTCTTGTTTGTTTGTCTGTGCGTTTGTGTACGCTAATCTCAGAAACGGCTTATCCAATTTGAATATGATTTTCACTAATATATTGTGGTAAGCTTAACAATTTAATGTTTGTTTCATGTCAATCGGTTCATAAACGAAAAAGTAATGCCAATTTAAAGAATCACGTTGAACACGTAAATACTCAAAACACAGACGAAGTCGCAGGTACAGCTAGTAATAATATAAAAATTACGGCGTGATATAACGCTAAATCTCTAACTACAAGAATACAAATATCTTAACACCGAACAGAGAAAAGTAACGCATTTATAGTGTAAAATGATACCCGGCAAATTAAATTAATTATCACATAAAATGTTATTATCTAATGATTACAATTATAGAGAATGATTATAATTGTAGAGAACTAAAGACAAGGCAATTTAAAACAGTAGTAAAATTTACACTCATAATATAATTGATGGTTTGAAAATTTGATATTAAATTAAGTTAAAATAAAATGTATTAAACAAAATACATTTACTTAAAGCAATAAGGATCAATATTTTATTCACACACACTCAAAAACAAACAGAAACGTATAATACAAAAAAAAAAAAACATAGATACACCTTTATACATACGTAGTACGTAAATTTATTATACGGGTGACATAAGTTTTAATTAAGTTATACCTATGTACGTAGTTTTTAAAAGTCTATATTAGTACTAGTTAATATTAATGGAAAATTTAAATGAAATAAATAAATATTTAGCAGGTAGAAAGATACTTATTATACTAAAAACATACAAAGACTAATAAACAACATCTTACACATAAACGCACACATTGAAACGAAAGTTCAACGACTCGTTGAGTAAGGTGACGTAAGAGCGACCTTGACCGAGCGCTTTGAAAGTGCACGAGCACGTGTGCACGGCGGCTCTACTTAACGTGAATAATATATACTTTTAAAGTTTTTTTTATTAATCATATATTTAAAATTATTTACAACTAGTAGCCTGTTGTGGATTTGTGCACAGATGCTCTACGAGAACTATCTCTACTTTTTACATTCTTTTTTAATTATTATATTTTAATAATACCCGCATAATGTGGACATTATTAAATATTATAAATTATTACTGTTTTTTTTAATTATATTTACATACTTCCATTCTTAAGCTTTAATGTTTTGCTTATAAAAAAAAGTATCTACAATATTAAATACTAAAATAAAAACTTGCATATAAATGCAATTATTTTGCCATTGTTGGCTACTCCGCTTCTTACTTTTAGTTGTTGTATGTGTTTCAAGATAGAGTAACACAAAATCGAGACCAGTTATTCGAGTTTTCTTTTTTCAGAATTCAAAGTATTTTAAAATTTTATTTTTGTCAGGATACGAAAAATATTATTTCTGATGGACGCTTTCAAATTAAAAAACAAAATTTATGTGGTTTTTTTTTAAACTTCTTACAAGTTTGTAGAGGCAGAGTTATTCAGAAACTAGCTGTGCCCGCGACTTCGTCCGCGTGTTATTGAACAAAAAAGTTATTTTTCGATTCGCAGAGTTATAAAATAAACGAAATTCTAAAATCAAATTAGCCTAAGCTACTCCTTATTACATCAGCTATCCGCCTGTGAAAATCCCGTGAAATTCGGTCCAGCCGTTTTTCAAAGATTAGTCGGAACAAACAGACAGACAGACAAACATTTAATTTATTTTATTTATTATATTGTAAAAAAGCTAGTTTGGTATTACAAACAGATACTTTAATTTTATTTATTTGTATAGATAATAATGTTTATAACACATTAAATTAAGCTTGAATAATCTCACTTGAACCTCTTTATCTTAACATTTTAAAAACATATCGTGCTAAGCGTATACAACAAAAATTCAACGTACAATTAATTCATTTGAATTTTTTTTTTGTTCAAAAAGAATGTATTAAGTCATTGTGCTATTACGTGTATGAATGTAACATGACACTAGAATCGTGAAAACTTTTGCGTGTATCTGTGATAAAAATTATTGTATGTTTAATTCAAATATTTCTTTATTCAGAAAATATCATGAGCATACGCAATAGAAAGTTGTATAACTAAGTCTAAAACACGCATGTGATTCTGGTAATTTAATTTAAAATAATCTGCAGGGAGGTCAATTATCACATATTATAATAAGTTAAGCTGTTCTATTAATCCTATAATATTGAATTGCTTCATATTTAAGAATTATTAAGGTATGTATTAGTAATTCGAAAATTAAAGAATAAAAAATAAACTGCAATTAAAGCACCTACCTGTAGTATGAACTCAAATCGTACCTGGATTCAAATAGATTTAGTAATTTGGCTTGATATGCGTTTGCAATGGCTAATGACTAAGGGATTGACAAAAAGAATATATATATATATATATATATATATATATATATATATATACGGTGAAACATAGAACCAAACCTATTTTTGAAATTGGTTATCTTAATATATATAAATCTCGTGTCACAATGTTTGTCCTCAATGGACTCCTAAACTACTTAACCGATTTTAGTCAAATTTGCACACCGTGTGCAGTTTGATCCAACTTAAAAGATAGGCTATATTTTATTTTGATATATTATGTTATTATTATATTTCAGAAAAAAATAAGGTGATACGAAGTTCGCCAGGTCAGCTAGTTGGTTTATAATAAAATGACATTTTTGGCTTTAGTATCGACAACAGAGTAACCTATCATAAGTATTTCAAAATGTCTTCAATACACATCTATTGTTCAGGCTGTTATATCCCACCGCTGGGCATAAGCTTTTTTCTCAAAGTAGAAGGGTCGGATCTTAATTTGTTTCACCCAAAATTAGGTCTATTATACTTTTATTTTGAGTATAGAGATAATATCGCTTACCTTCTTCAAATGTTCTTGCAGCTTCCTTCAACTCTCCAGGTTCAAATTTTACGTTCAGTTTATCTTCACCTGACGCATCCCTACGAACAATATTGAATAACATTGAAATCAAAGGTATTTTATTACAAATTGTTGCTGATCTTTATCAATTTAAAATATTAATATAATTTTCGTAACATTCAATCTTAAATTCATTACTCATTGGCAACATTTTCAGTCGCACATTTGGTGTCAACAAAAATTCGTAAAATAAATTCTAGCGCAACAATTTTAAAAACGTGTGTTTTATTCTTGATTACAAACGATTACTTATAATTATAACAAAACAAAATCTAGTACAGAAATATAATTTATAACCAACGTTTATTGAACAATACAAAGCTATAATCATTTTTCTTGTATGAAATACATAAAACTCCGCCCTTTAAAAAGCTATTTAGCATACAATGCAGACTTCATTTGTCATCGAGTTTCTAATCTTCACTGGATTAAGTTATAAATATTACCTGTAATCAGTCATGTCAAGTTGTAACGTATTAGAGGAGATATATTTTTTTGTAGACTCAATTAAGATTAATTTTTTTCACAAAAAATGTTTGAAAGGTAGTGCCTATATAGTCCAGTCAGTATTGTTTTGTAAGAAATATTATTATAATGACAAAAATTTTTGGTGTTTAGATCATATTATGTGCTTATCATAACATAGTCTATTTATAATTTATATAAACCTCTTGTCATTTTGTTAATTACTCGAGTAGGGTTAAATGATTTAGTTAATGGCTATTAATTTTTTTTGGAGTGGTAATCTGAATAAGGTTCCTCGTGAAAATAGAATCGGAAAAGTTTTTTGAGAAATGGAATACTCCAGAAAACTATTATTTCATGAAATTTGGGAAATAGCCATATAAAAGTAATGAGCTACAAAGTGACGCACATGTGAACAACAAAACTACATGTTCTTAGAAAGGCATGTCATTGTCACCCTTTTGAGTAATCCGGTGTGTCGTTTAGTCATTGTTTTGATAATTTCTCCTTAGCGTGTGAAAGTTAAAGTACATTTTGACGAATGTTTTTCTTATTGTGCCCTTTTTCAACATTTTTTTAACGGCTTTGCAATGGTGTTTTGTAACAGAGAAATTTTAATTTACAACTTGTGAACAAAATATAAGCATCTGAAGAAATTAGTTCTAATTTATTTCTCTTTAAGTAACACATTGATGTAATAATTATTAAAATAACGAGTGTGCTTTTAGACCACACCACTGAAGTAAAACTTCTGCACAATAGATCTGATATGAGATAGGCTATGAGAGAAAGAGAGAAAGAAAATGTGTGTTCGTAACTCTCTTTATTACATCGTTCGTCTCACCCGATCACAGTTTTCGTAACGCTCTCGTCCCGCATTCACCAGCGTACTCTCCAAGTTAAGCGTGCGTAAATAAGTTTTAATTCAAAATTTCAATCAGATGATAACAATAAACGATTAATTATATCTTGATATTGTTTTATATATATAAAAAAAACTTTACGAGTAAAACAAAATTAATAATAATATTAAAATAAATATTTACTGATAAAGAATGACAATAGAAATAAAAAAACTTACTTTTCGATGGCAACCCCTGAAAATATTTCAATTTTTCCATCGTCGTTACTCGTACCAGGCGCGGCGTGACATAAAGCCACCGTGATTAGGAACACACAGATCACTTTCATTTTCGATATATATATGTTATGTAAGAGCTGTCCTTTCGGATTGGTGGTTGAGGATCAAGTGAGATGCGGCCGGGATAGCACGGTATATATATAGGTGATATTTTGTAACATCTGAAGATGCTTCGCGCGTGACGATTTGATACTCACTGTCTGATATTGCTGACTGTGTAGATGTATTATTGTTTTTCTTTTAATGTTTTGTATTGTACTCTGTTTTGTTTTATGTCCTATTTTTATTAAAAAAGCTACTTCGATTATTAGGAGCATTGTAATTATATATATATATATATATATATATATATATATATATATATATATATATATATATATATTTTTTACACACAATTAAAAAGGTTTTATAAAGAAATGTACTACATATTCATGGGAATAATTTAAGTACAATACGTACTAATAATAATAATAATTTTCTCTTTATTGCACACTTAAAAAGAAGGTTAAAAGTTATAGAACAATACACAAAAATAAATGTACAACAGGCGGTCTTATCGCTAAAAAGTCGAGTTTGTTTATCAATATTATATTTTTAAATTTTAGTTTTCACTTTTCTAATATCGTGTTTAATTTCATAACTTGAACTAGCTTCACTCCACTTCTTACTGAATTAGCTTACTTAAGCTCTTTTACGTTACATGTAATATAATAATCTTTTGATTTAATAGAAAATCTTCAAAGAGTACGTGATTAATGATTTTTAAAAAACAATTGGAACTAATCTCCTTTTATTCCTTTAAAATTACTTTAGTCAAAAATTAGCTTATATAAAAGAAATGTACAGCAACTAATAATAAAATATTATGATTTTTCGACGCTTTTGTCATCTTTTCAAATATCAAAGTCGCTTCATCTCACTACTAAGGAAATACGTTCATTCATACATGAGATCTTTCAGTTGTACAACGAAGAGGCGTGACAACTAGAACCAAGATAAAACTATTGGCATTTAATTTATGTTATTTTCAACCTTATTCGTATAAAATTAAGGACCTTTAAGAATGTATATATGTGTAATTTTTCTTTCGAAAATTGTGTATATAAAAATGTTCTATACTTTGTTACTAAATTATTTTATTAATTACGAACTACTGGCAGAGTATTTACAGAGATTTAATAAGATGTACATCTTCTTATTTCAAGAAAGTTGTAGAGATATACACACGAGAAACACGAAATTGAAAAAAAAATAGTTTTCAGTGTATTTTAATCGTAATTTTCTTATAGATAACAAAATTTTGTACGAAATTTAGTATATGTATACATTGCACAACTTATTATTTATGAATATATCTAAGATTCATCATGCCTTTGAGAACGCTTCCATAAATAACTATTATATAGTATATTTCATATAACTATTGACTTAAAAAAATCTTGTAGCTCTAATTTTTCGGTACGATACAGCTACTCACTACTATTTAAAAAATCTATGAAAAATAAGCATGAAATAAAATTAAATTTAATTTAATTACTTATAACAGGTATAACATTTGTAATAAATGCTTTCTTTCCATAACGAACGATGTATTTTCATGGGAGGGTCAATAGTGGCAGGTGGTAACAGTAATCAAACATATATACGTATATCGTATACAGAAAAACTAGCCTTGAAGTCGTCTCAAGGTGTTACCAACGCCCTGTATTAAAGCCAAGGACATTCAGACTTTCTCCAGAAACTTAAAGCTCGGACTCCACGGAGCTTTTCTCTCACGAGTTCGCTTCAAACCAGTCTAATACAACTGACACTTTTTAATCTATATTGACGCAAAACAATAATTATTTTAAGAATAATTATTGTTTTGGGTCAATATAGATTAAAAAAATAGTAGAATTAATTAGTATTTTTAATGAATGATGTGTGCTTAATGATGTAGCCATGATATCAATTTCACACAAGAAAAAGTTTAAAAGGAAGTACATTTCAATTTAACGTCACTTGGGAAAACCTTTTTGAAGTAAAAGTTTTTTACGCACGCTTGGGGACTAAGCATGACGAGAGCGTTACGAAAAGTGTGATCGGGCGAGGTGAACGGAAATTAAGAGGGATATATAAGTTAGTGAAAAAAGAAAGAGAGTTACGTTTCGTAAGTTTTACTTCAGTCGTGTGGTCTAAAGCACATTCGTTTTTTTTATACAGCAGGCTGTACCGTAAAGTTAGTACAATTATAATATTATACAATAAACTGGACGAGTGAGCTACGAATGTAAATGTGATTATTAATTTAATTTAATCAAAGAAGTGCAAGTGAATCGCAAACGTTTATTCTATAAATATTTATGCCTTATCGAGCGGCATTTAAATGGTAGTGCTTAATTACATTTTAGAGTTTACATATTAAGAAATGATATATGGTCTGTGGTATTAAAATATGAGGAGTGAGAGTGAAAAAACTGACACTACGCGTAGCAGTGGCGCTTAGAATAACGTTTACAGCTCTTTTAGCTGTTTATGTATGATGTAGGTATTATAGTATGCCAACATTTTGGACATCACTCATGTGTGGTAGAACGTACATTAGGATGTGTATTTATCCTTGTACAAATATTTCTTTCGGGTCTGGTTGTCTATCTTTGTGAGTCTCCCCACCATGCCTCGGAGAGCACGTTAAATAGTCGATTGTTATCATAAACTTAGATATATTAGATAATAGCGATCATTACTTATAGTAAGAAATATAGCTCTAAAACCTCAGTGGCGTAGGACGGAGCCCTTTTTCCTACACAGATAAAGAGGCCTATGCCCAACAGTGGGATGTACTAATACGAACAGCAGGGGTAAATTAATGTTTTTATTTTACAGTTTTATTAGTTTTATTAATTGTAATTTAATTAATTTAATCGAACATTTTAATTTTTAAATATCATGAAAATCTTTCCTAAGGATTAAGTTCCAGTCGCGTGTCTGAGCTGACACACAAACATAATTTTTGTATACACTTCAGCCTATAATATCCAACTGCTGGGCATAAGTTTTTTTAATCTACTTTTTACTCCGTAAATTACATAATCTCCGAACACCTATGTGATCTTACCTTTATTAGGAAGCTGCGTCTGTTCAAGGTCGTGACAATGAACTCGTTGATACCTTACTTTCTATTTACGACACACTCAGGACGTGGTTTTTAAGATGGATAGTTTGTTACAAAAAATCATGTTTACTTCTTAATATAACTGTTAAATGTTTATTATTATTATTATATAGTTATTACTATTTTTTGCAATACAGATTGAAATAAATTAACAAGAAATGTTTAGAAATATACACGTTCTTGTTGTTTGTTGTTTAGAATAATTTTATTTATCATATATATTAATACGCTAAGGTTAAGATGTTTGCCTCCCTTTTTAGAAAAGACCTCACAATTACTCCACATAAATGATATATCATTTTATAGATAATTGCTTGTTCTACCGGCATCCACAACTAAAAATTTTATTCGTTTTTTTTTGCTTTTGTAAATTAATTAATTATTAAAATTATATTTATATGAAGGCTTTAATTTTGAAACAACGTCAACATGATCGACGGTTCGTAAATTTTTTGTTCAATTTCAAGCTAATTTTTTCTCATATTAACGCGGGTGAGGCCGCGAGGCCCAGCTTGTTTATGCGTATACAAATTAATGACTACTGAATAATTGAGTTACATTAATGAGCAAAAAGGTTTTAATACATTATGTATTGTTTATACTTTATGTATTGTCCATTTCATAAAAAAGAAGAATACAATAATGACAGTTCAATTTACTGACACGAATATAAACCAATAAAAAATGTAAAATTACAAAAATAAAAATTACCTTCTAACATCTTAAATAAAAACTAATAAGTCGAACACAATCGTAAAAAATGTCATCACAAAAAGTATAAAACACCTAAGTTAGTAACCCCACCAGCCCTAAAAATACAAAAATGGCAAGACGCAAGAGAAGAATCTTCCCCAGAAAGAAGAGATCGGTATTCAGTAGACCCCACCCGATTAAAAGGAAAATGATGTTAAGACACAGAAAAATGAAAGCGTTTTTCCACAAACACAATCCACGTTGCTTCATTGAACGCGGTGTCCGAAAAATGGTTGGTGGTATTTACACCGTGTCTGATAAAGTTAGAGATAAAATAGCAGAGAGTACTGTGGCTCTTGATAATCCTTTCAGTGCGCAGTTCTATGAAGATAGATGTATTATTCAATGAAAAAGATTTGAATGATGTATTGAATCTGCAATATTTGAATAAACCAATCAAATGAAAGAAATATAACTTATGAAATAAATATGAAACTAATTTTTTCGTTTTATTTTTACGATCTTAGTTGTTTTAAAACGAGTGGTCTGCGTTTATTTTTTTAAATGTGATCCGTATTTTTTATTATATGTATGTTGTGTGACAATTCTATTAAGAAAGAAATTGGCTTCTCTTGTTGTCCACATCAATTAAAAAAAAATAATTTGAATTAAAAATTAGATATTTTTCTCTATCAGAATGTATTTTTATATAAAAAAAAAACAACTACACATAATTGAGATAACCCATAAACTATTTGTTAGTTACCGCTCAAACTTAAATGGGACCAGGTTTTGAATACAAGAAAAATCATTAAAATCTGTAAAACCAGTAAAATGTTATGAGAGTACCACATATAAAAAAAAATACAATCAAATTATAAGTCTCCTTTTTATACTTCGGTTTAAGAGGTGAGGTTTTTACTAAACATTTCGTCATCTAGTGCAGGCTTAACAGTACTTATATAATTTAAACTAGCTGTGCCCGCGGCTTCGCCCGCGTTGAAATTAGTGTGTCACAAAGTTTTCCCGGTAAACCTCCAGTGAAACTCTCATCAAAATCGGCTAAGTTGTTCCGTAAACCTTCCTCGTGCCAATGGTGGAGCCCTCTCTCCAATGGTGAAACCGCATGAAAATCCGCTCAGTAGATTTTGAGCGAATCGATCACATACACTTTTGGGGACTTTGTTTTATAATACACCAACTGTTGCCCGCGACTACGTCCGCGTGGTTATGAAGATATGCATTACTATTAAGATGTTTAACGTAAATTATTTTTTTATTTCAGTCACTTGAAATGCTTATCAAACTGAGTAACTTTTTAAAAGGCACAATTTAGTATAATTTAATAGTCATTTTTATAAAACCTCTATATACACCACATTTTTAGTTTTATTTTCAGGCTATATATGTTTCATAAAACTATCAACCCCAATCAAACCCCCTTAGCGGAGGAATATCGTAAAATCCGTTCTTAGCGGACGTCTGCTAACTATAATCTACCTCCCTGCCAAATTTTATCTTTGTCCAACCTGGGTGGATAGACCATCCAGCGGTTTTTGAGTTCTCGTGATGAGTGAGTTAGTGACCTTTCTCTTTTATATATAAAGATTCCGATGCATTATTTGGACACCTCCTCATCATCTATAGAGCATACATTTCAAATTTCAAGTCTCTTACTTCAAAAACATACGACTTTCATACAAACTTCCGACCCCCGTTTTATCCCCTTAAGAGTCGAATTTCGTAAAATCAGCTCTTAGCGGATGTTTACGCCCTATAAGGAACCTACCAGTCAAATTTCAAGTTTAATACTTCTATAGTTCCGGAGATTTCGTGATGAGTGAGTCAAACTACCATCCCTCGTTTTAACCCCAAAAGGGAGTTGCTTTCTAAAGATACGTTATTTAGACGCTTCACCATCTATAGAGCATAAATTTTAAATTTCAAGTATCTTACTTCAAAAACATAGGAATTTCATACAAACTTCCAACCCCCGTTTTACCCCCTTAGAGGTCGAATTTCGTAAAATCCGTTCTTAAAAAATGTCTATGCCCTATAAAAAGCCTATCTGCCAAATTTTAAGTTTGTAGGTGTTATAGTTTCGGAGATTTCGTGATGAGTGAGTCAACCTACCATCCCCCGTTTTAACCCCAAAAGAGAGTTGATTTCTAAAGATACATTATTTGGTCACCTTTCTACCGTCTATAGAGCATACATTTTAAATTTCAAGTCTCTTACTTCAAAAACATAGGACTTTCATACAAACTTTCAACCCCCGTTTTATCCCCTTAGGGGTCGAGTTTCGTAAAATCAGCTCTTAGCGGATGTTTACGCCTTATAAGGAACCTACTTGATAAATTTCAAGTTTGTAGCTGTTATATGTAGTTTCGGAGATTTCGTGATGAGGGAGTAAACCTACCATCCCCCGTTTTAACCCCAAAAGGGAGTCTATTTCTAAAGATACATTATTTGAACACCTTCTCATCATCTATAGAGCATACATTTTAAATTTCAAGCTTTTTACTTCAAAAACATAGGACTTTCATACAAACTTGCAACCCCCGTTTTACCCCTTTAGGGGTCGAGTTTCGTAAAATCCGTTCTTAGCGGATGTCTACGTCCTATAAGGAGCCTACCTGCCAAATTTCAAGTTTGTAGGTGTTATAGTTTCGGAGATTTCGTGATGAGTGAGTGACCTTTCGCTTTTATATATATTATTATATTATAGATTATTATAGATTATAGATTATAGATTATAGATTAACTTACAGATGTGTATCATCTTATTTTTTATCTAGGTACATGATATATTAAAATCTGTCAACTAAATTTACATATGTCATCGCTATCATACACATTGTACCTACACACAAATATATCACGCTTATATCCAGCTTCACTAAAAAATGAAATTAAAAAAAACAAATATAAAATATAAATTAAAACAATATTTCTTATCATTAATAAATAATAAACATTAAATAATATCGTCAAAGTAAATCACCCCGTGTGTATCCTGCTACTGCGACTGTATTATTTTGTGATTGATTCGTTGTAAAACTTGGAGGGTAGATGTGTAAAAATGTTGTTCGTATGTTAATGTTAAGTTGTTATGATTATGCTACTGACTTATCTTTGATATTGTTAGCGTACGTTGTCGAATGCCGGTGTGCGAATAAATTAACGATGATTTTTGTCACACCGTTAAATTATTTTTTCTGATTCTTTGTATTTTAAATAAATAAAAATAAATAATAAAAATAAATATTGCTTTTCTGGAAGTTAAGAAAAGAATTTACAAAAACACTGTATTCAATTTACTTAAGGACTAACACACTCTCATAAAATGAAAACATTATCTTGTTAAAATGTTATTGTTAAACTTATTTTACATAAATAAATTACTTTTTCACATAATGAACAAAATAAAAACAAATAAATTATTCGAATCAATTCTTTTATTACATTTTAATTAGAAGGAAATGTAACCAAGTTCGTTCTAAAAGGTCTCTCATAATAAACATTATCATGTTTTTCTGGAACATGAATGATTTCGACCCGTGTCCTTCCTTCATCCTTCCTGTTCCTGTGGCCATAGGTATGACCGAACATTTCCTTTAAGCTGATTACCGACGCCATGACCGTTGAGAAAAACCCCATAATTAAACCTTAAAAAAAAGTTAAATGAATAGTCAAACAATTAAAATTGTAGACAGTAGACGACTTATGTATAATTTATGATATATATTTCAAGTCATCATCATTATCATTACAGCCTATACAGTCCACTGCTGGACATAGGCCTCCACAAGTTTACGCCAAAAATAACGTGAACTCATGTGTTTTGCCTATAATCACCACGCTGGGCAGGCGGGTTGGTGACCGCAGTACTGGCTTTGTCGCACCAAAGACGCTGCTGCCCGTCTTCGGCCTGTGTATTTCAAAGCCAGCAGTTGGATGGTTATCCCGCTACCGGTCGGCTTTTTAAGTTCCAAGGTGGTAGCGGAACTGTGTTATTCCTTAGTCCCCTCTTACGACACCCACGGGAAGAGAGGGGGTACATATTTCAAGTATTCTTCATTAATATTTTGTAATATTTTTTTTCGTTAGTTCCATAACTAGGATACAAAGTTTCAAATGCTTAAATGAACTGGCAACTAATTAATCAATTACGAAGAGAGAATCGAAACTTATCTAGAATATTCTTATCATCCATCATTAAGAGAATTATAAGGCATTGTAGGAAATATATAACTAAACTCAATATGGAGCAGCCCTACTGGAAAAATTCCTCAATCTTACAGAAGATCACAGCCTAATAACACTGCAATTAAGCAATGTTTTGCTCCTGTTGCAAATAAGATGACCGGTTCGTCTGAGTATGCGTTGTTGGCAGCAGATGTAGTCGTCAAAACAAGGAACGTTGTAAGCGACCATAGGTTACGGTACGCTTCAGCCTGTAATATCCCACTACTGGGCATAGGCCTCTTTCCCCATGTAGGAGAAGGATCAGAGCTTAATCCACCACGCTGCTCCAATGCGGGTTGGCGGATATATTCTCTACTATGAGTAACGATCGCTATCAGGTGTATATGATAACAACCGGGACCGACGGCTTAACGTGCTCTCCGAGGCACGGTGGGGAGACCCACAAGGACTGAACAAACACCCAGACCACGGCAAACACCTGTATGGCCAATACAAATGTTTGTCATGTGTGGGGATCGAACCCGCAACCGCCAGCGCAACAGGTACAATCCATGGCTGTGACCGTTGCGCCAACGCGGCGTCATAGGTTACGGTAACTGCTTATCAAAAGGTGACCCTTACCATTGCTTGTTGCTTTAATGGTACGAATTATATAGTATATATTAATTAATTTTAGGTTAAGATATTTGCTTCCATTTTTTGGAGGAACCTCACAATTACTACACATAAATTATATGTCATTTTATAGATAATTCCTTGCTCTACCGGCATTCATAACTAAAAAAAATTATTATTGCTTTTATTTTTGTAACTAAATAAATTATTAAAATTATAGTTAGAGATTATAAATAATCTCTCCTCTAATATTACATTAGAGATAAAATTAGATTTTATCTAGATGTTGAATATTGTTTATAAAGAAGTTTTGCAATAGGGAATAAAAAAATAAAATATTTTTTGTAATTTTGTAATGTGATAATTGTTATACTTATTTAGTGCGAATTATTCGCACAGCTATTGTAGTATATAATCATAAGATTCAAACTTACCCTTAACTGCAATCAAAGCTAAAGTCTTTAGAACAATAGTTATAAAAATACTTTTCACTAACAATAAGCCCATAAATATAGACATAATAAATTTCTTCGATTTAAAGAACTTTTTTCGTTTTCCTTTAAATAATTTGTAAAAACACTTTTTCATTTTGCGATTGATGTGCCTCAGGTGTCTTTTGTGTTTCTTTCCAATGGATCTATCTTTTTTCTTTGATTTTTGGAGAAGTTTAGGTTCAGGATTTGATTTTGACGACGTGTTCAGGTCTATAAATATCACGAAGGAGTCAATGTCACGTTTATTATTGTATTATTAATTTATTTATTTATACTTTATTGTACACCACAACTACATTTTAATCAATAAACACATTAAAAAACATTTACAGACTGTGAAGTACAATGGGTGGAGTTATGGCTATTTAGCCATTTCTTCCAGACAACCCAATTAAAGGAAGGATAAATTTGAGAAGAGAGAGAGAATATATATAGAGAAGAGAATCTTGAGACAGGGTATGTATATTATGTTTACGTTTCTTTTCAGACACACCAATGTAAGCTATTAACTTTATAATACCAGAAAGATAAATAATAAAACAAATAGTAAGTTACAGGCCCTCCTATAAATAACGGACTTAATGCAACTAGGATCGATACAAAGGATGAAAATTTTTTACTTCAAAAAGAAAAATCTTTATGCCAGCCTAATTTTAAATTCTTCATTGCAACTTTTTCAAAACATACCATATATTACTATATATAGCGAATGAGATGCTAATTGTCTTAAATTAATAAGAAGTACTTAGTAGAGTAGTTGAAGTATTACAAAAGTTTGAGCTGTGTCATAATATTTTAAAGGAATCATATAAAAGTCACTTATTTTCAAGCTCTAGCCTAACCATTTTATATGCATCACAACATTTTTGTTGTTAGGGAACGTACCAATACTACGTGATCCGTTCGAGGGGGGGAGGGGGTTAAAACATTTGGTCATAGGGGAAGGGGGTGGTCTTAGGTTTTCGTCAAGTAGTCTATAATCTCTAGAAAAATATCATACTTTTTCTTATTAATAAAGACAACTTGAGCAAAAACATATTTTTTAACTTATTTTTTCTAAAAATTATTTAAATCATACTTCTGAATTACTACGTGAAAACTAGGGGGATAGAGGTGGGTCTTAGCAAATACTATGGGTGGTCACTAAGAGGGGAGGGGGTTAAAAATTATAAAAGGGGGTCACGTAGTGTGGGTACGTTCCGTTATTCGCCGTACGGAATTTATAGCCTATATAACTCACAAAATTGAATGAAGCTATCAACTAAATATTATATAAGTATGCAACGCAAGCCTAGCTATCATAACATTATTATATTACAAATATTTGAAGTTGCTGTTAAAGTACTAAGAGTGACTAAAAGTTTCTTTTACTTTACCTGAAAACGATCTTTCGTATTTTGCACCATTGTAAAACCGTAAGGGTTCCGTAGAGGTGACGTCACCATATTTATTAAACCCAAAATTATAAAACATATCAGTTTTAACAATTTCAAATTTATTTCCACTATCAAGAATTATTCCACGTGATATCATTTTTGAGTTATTTAAAAAGAGAAATATTTTATAATTTAGGTATTTATTTAAACTTTTTAACGTGTACGTCCACGTGTTCTAAGATGTGATATGAAGAAAAAAACCATTTACTCTTTACTTTTATAGAGTTCAACAAGTTCAAAGAGTACAAAGTTTAAAGTATAATTACTTACAATTTTACCATAATTATTATTACTACTGTCAAATTCGTAATAAAAATAATGTAAATAAGAAGGTTAATGTTTAAAACTCGTCAACCAAGAAATTAAATACACGCAGTTTTCTTGATAATGATTTCCTCACTTAGATGGGGAGTAATAAAAACATGAAGAGTGATGATTACCTTTAAAGATTATTGATAAGTTACCGAACAGTGTCGGACTCTGTCTCAGTCGAGGCGCAGTAAATATATGGTTTTTTTTTTTTTATGTCACTAGGTCGGCAAACAAGCGTACGGCTCACCTGATGGTAAGCGATTACCGTAGCTTATAGACACCTGCAACACCAGAAGCATCGCAAGCGCGTTGCCGACCCAATCCCCAATCCCCAATCCCCCCAGGAGCTCTAGTCACCTTACTCACCAACAGGAACACAATACTGCTTGAAAACAGTATTATTTTGCTGTGATCTTCTGTAAGGTCGAGGTACTACCCCAGTCGGGCTGCTCCATATTTTGAGCAGGAAATTCCTCCTGTGCCCTACCTCAGTTAAAATGTGTAGTAGTATATAACATAGTACCGAGCTGTGCTGTGTTCCCGGTGTATAAGTACGTAATTTTAATGGCTTTTTCTGGCTCAACGCAATTAGTAGAGATAAAATACTTTAATCTACATTTTCTGGGTGTAGAGTAGCACGTGAATTATTTAATTACACTATAGTTACCTTAAAAATACCGATATAGTATAAAGAAATAATTATTAAATAAACATCGCTATCACCACCACCACCGCTGGGCCTCTTTACTCATATAGGAAAAGGATCAGAGCTTAATTCACTACGCTGCTCCAATGCGGGTTGGCGGATTAAATAAACATAATAGGCCTTAAACAACCGCCCTGGTCTAGTGGTAATAGATATCTTCTTACAACTAATGAGTTTAAGGAAAACTCGGCCAAGTGCGAGTCAGACTCGCGCACCGAGGGTTCCGTACAAACAAAATTATTAAAAATATTTTTATTAAATGATGTAACAAAAAATTTATGCTTTTCGCAATTTTCCTTTATCTGTGCTATAAGACGTTGCTTTGTACCAAATTTCTGAGTTTCAAGATTCTGAGTTCACGGAACGTGAAAATATTTCAATTTTTCCATCGTCGTTACTCGTACCAGGCGCGGCGTGACATAAAGCCACCGTGATTAGGAACACACAGATCACTTTCATTTTCGATATATATATGTTATGTAAGAGCTGTCCTTTCGGATTGGTGGTTGAGGATCAAGTGAGATGCGGCCGGGATAGCACGGTATATATATAGGTGATATTTTGTAACATCTGAAGATGCTTCGCGCGTGACGATTTGATACTCACTGTCTGATATTGCTGACTGTGTAGATGTATTATTGTTTTTCTTTTAATGTTTTGTATTGTACTCTGTTTTGTTTTATGTCCTATTTTTATTAAAAAAGCTACTTCGATTATTAGGAGCATTGTAATTATATATATATATATATATATATATATATATATATATATATATATATATATATATATATATTTTACACACAATTAAAAAGGTTTTATAAAGAAATGTACTACATATTCATGGGAATAATTTAAGTACAATACGTACTAATAATAATAATAATTTTCTCTTTATTGCACACTTAAAAAGAAGGTTAAAAGTTATAGAACAATACACAAAAATAAATGTACAACAGGCGGTCTTATCGCTAAAAAGTCGAGTTTGTTTATCAATATTATATTTTTAAATTTTAGTTTTCACTTTTCTAATATCGTGTTTAATTTCATAACTTGAACTAGCTTCACTCCACTTCTTACTGAATTAGCTTACTTAAGCTCTTTTACGTTACATGTAATATAATAATCTTTTGATTTAATAGAAAATCTTCAAAGAGTACGTGATTAATGATTTTTAAAAAACAATTGGAACTAATCTCCTTTTATTCCTTTAAAATTACTTTAGTCAAAAATTAGCTTATATAAAAGAAATGTACAGCAACTAATAATAAAACATTATGATTTTTCGACGCTTTTGTCATCTTTTCAAATATCAAAGTCGCTTCATCTCACTACTAAGGAAATACGTTCATTCATACATGAGATCTTTCAGTTGTACAACGAAGAGGCGTGACAACTAGAACCAAGATAAAACTATTGGCATTTAATTTATGTTATTTTCAACCTTATTCGTATAAAATTAAGGACCTTTAAGAATGTATATATGTGTAATTTTTCTTTCGAAAATTGTGTATATAAAAATGTTCTATACTTTGTTACTAAATTATTTTATTAATTACGAACTACTGGCAGAGTATTTACAGAGATTTAATAAGATGTACATCTTCTTATTTCAAGAAAGTTGTAGAGATATACACACGAGAAACACGAAATTGAAAAAAAAAATAGTTTTCAGTGTATTTTAATCGTAATTTTCTTATAGATAACAAAATTTTGTACGAAATTTAGTATATGTATACATTGCACAACTTATTATTTATGAATATATCTAAGATTCATCATGCCTTTGAGAACGCTTCCATAAATAACTATTATATAGTATATTTCATATAACTATTGACTTAAAAAAATCTTGTAGCTCTAATTTTTCGGTACGATACAGCTACTCACTACTATTTAAAAAATCTATGAAAAATAAGCATGAAATAAAATTAAATTTAATTTAATTACTTATAACAGGTATAACATTTGTAATAAATGCTTTCTTTCCATAACGAACGATGTATTTTCATGGGAGGGTCAATAGTGGCAGGTGGTAACAGTAATCAAACATATATACGTATATCGTATACAGAAAAACTAGCCTTGAAGTCGTCTCAAGGTGTTACCAACGCCCTGTATTAAAGCCAAGGACATTCAGACTTTCTCCAGAAACTTAAAGCTCGGACTCCACGGAGCTTTTCTCTCACGAGTTCGCTTCAAACCAGTCTAATACAACTGACACTTTTTAATCTATATTGACGCAAAACAATAATTATTTTAAGAATAATTATTGTTTTGGGTCAATATAGATTAAAAAAATAGTAGAATTAATTAGTATTTTTAATGAATGATGTGTGCTTAATGATGTAGCCATGATATCAATTTCACACAAGAAAAAGTTTAAAAGGAAGTACATTTCAATTTAACGTCACTTGGGAAAACCTTTTTGAAGTAAAAGTTTTTTACGCACGCTTGGGGACTAAGCATGACGAGAGCGTTACGAAAAGTGTGATCGGGCGAGGTGAACGGAAATTAAGAGGGATATATAAGTTAGTGAAAAAAGAAAGAGAGTTACGTTTCGTAAGTTTTACTTCAGTCGTGTGGTCTAAAGCACATTCGTTTTTTTTATACAGCAGGCTGTACCGTAAAGTTAGTACAATTATAATATTATACAATAAACTGGACGAGTGAGCTACGAATGTAAATGTGATTATTAATTTAATTTAATCAAAGAAGTGCAAGTGAATCGCAAACGTTTATTCTATAAATATTTATGCCTTATCGAGCGGCATTTAAATGGTAGTGCTTAATTACATTTTAGAGTTTACATATTAAGAAATGATATATGGTCTGTGGTATTAAAATATGAGGAGTGAGAGTGAAAAAACTGACACTACGCGTAGCAGTGGCGCTTAGAATAACGTTTACAGCTCTTTTAGCTGTTTATGTATGATGTAGGTATTATAGTATGCCAACATTTTGGACATCACTCATGTGTGGTAGAACGTACATTAGGATGTGTATTTATCCTTGTACAAATATTTCTTTCGGGTCTGGTTGTCTATCTTTGTGAGTCTCCCCACCATGCCTCGGAGAGCACGTTAAATAGTCGATTGTTATCATAAACTTAGATATATTAGATAATAGCGATCATTACTTATAGTAAGAAATATAGCTCTAAAACCTCAGTGGCGTAGGACGGAGCCCTTTTTCCTACACAGATAAAGAGGCCTATGCCCAACAGTGGGATGTACTAATACGAACAGCAGGGGTAAATTAATGTTTTTATTTTACAGTTTTATTAGTTTTATTAATTGTAATTTAATTAATTTAATCGAACATTTTAATTTTTAAATATCATGAAAATCTTTCCTAAGGATTAAGTTCCAGTCGCGTGTCTGAGCTGACACACAAACATAATTTTTGTATACACTTCAGCCTATAATATCCAACTGCTGGGCATAAGTTTTTTTAATCTACTTTTTACTCCGTAAATTACATAATCTCCGAACACCTATGTGATCTTACCTTTATTAGGAAGCTGCGTCTGTTCAAGGTCGTGACAATGAACTCGTTGATACCTTACTTTCTATTTACGACACACTCAGGACGTGGTTTTTAAGATGGATAGTTTGTTACAAAAAATCATGTTTACTTCTTAATATAACTGTTAAATGTTTATTATTATTATTATTATTATATAGTTATTACTATTTTTTGCAATACAGATTGAAATAAATTAACAAGAAATGTTTAGAAATATACACGTTCTTGTTGTTTGTTGTTTAGAATAATTTTATTTATCATATATATTAATACGCTAAGGTTAAGATGTTTGCCTCCCTTTTTAGAAAAGACCTCACAATTACTCCACATAAATGATATATCATTTTATAGATAATTGCTTGTTCTACCGGCATCCACAACTAAAAATTTTATTCGTTTTTTTTTGCTTTTGTAAATTAATTAATTATTAAAATTATATTTATATGAAGGCTTTAATTTTGAAACAACGTCAACATGATCGACGGTTCGTAAATTTTTTGTTCAATTTCAAGCTAATTTTTTCTCATATTAACGCGGATGAAATCGCGGGGCCCAGCTAGTTTATTCGTATACAAATTAATGAGTACGGAATAACTGAGTTACATTAATGAGCAAAAAGGTTTAACTACATTATGTATTGTTTATACTTTATGTATTGCCCATTTCATAAAAAAGAAGAATACAATAATGACAGTTCAATTTACTGACACGAATATAAACCAACAAAAAATGTAAAATTACAAGAATAAAAATTACCTTCTAACATCTCAAATAAAAACCAATAAGTCGATCACTCTCGTAAAAAATGTCACCACAAAAAGTATAAAACACCTAAGTTAGTAACCCCACCAGTCCTAAAAATACAAAAATGGCAAGACGCAAGAGAAGAATCTTCCCCAGAAAGAAGAGATCGGTATTCAGTAGACCCCATCCGATTAAAAGGAAAATGATGTTAAGACACAGAAAAATGAAAGCATTTTTCCACAAACACAATCCACGTTGCTTCATTGAACGCGGTGTCCGAAAAATGGTTGGTGGTATTTACACCGTGTCTGATAAAGTTAGAGATAAAATAGCAGAGAGTACTATGGCTCTTGATAATCCTTTCAGTGCGCAGTTCTATGAAGATAGATGTATTATTCAATGAAAAAGATTTGAATGATGTATTGAATCTGCAATATTTGAATAAACCAATCAAATGAAAGAAATATAACTTATGAAATAAATATGAAACTAATTTTTTCGTTTTATTTTTACGATCTTAGTTGTTTTAAAACGAGTGGTCTGCGTTTATTTTTTTAAATGTGATCCGTATTTTTTATTATATGTATGTTGTGTGACAATTCTATTAAGAAAGAAATTGGCTTGTCTTGTTGTCCACATCAATTAAAAAAAAATAATTTGAATTAAAAATTAGATATTTTTCTCTATCAGAATGTATTTTTATATAAAAAAAACAACTACACATAATTGAGATAACCCATAAACTATTTGTTAGTTACCGCTCAAACTTAAATGGGACCAGGTTTTGAATACAAGAAAAATCATTAAAATCTGTAAAACCAGTAAAATGTTATGAGAGTACCACATATAAAAAAAAATGTAATCAAATTATAAGTCTCCTTTTTATACTTCGGTTTAAGAGGTGAGGTTTTTACTAAACATTTCGTCATCTAGTGCAGGCTCTTAACAGTACTTATATAATTTAAATTAACTTACAGATGTGTATCATCTTATTTTTTATCTAGGTACATGATATATTAAAATCTGTCAACTAAATTTACATATGTCATCGCTATCATACACATTGTACCTACACACAAATATATCACGCTTATATCCAGCTTCACTAAAAAATGAAATTAAAAAAACAAATATAAAATATAAATTAAAACAATATTTCTTATCATTAATAAATAATAAACATTAAATAATATCGTCAAAGTAAATCACCCCGTGTGTATCCTGCTACTGCGACTGTATTATTTTGTGATTGATTCGTTGTAAAACTTGGAGGGTAGATGTGTAAAAATGTTGTTCGTATGTTAATGTTAAGTTGTTATGATTATGCTACTGACTTATTTTTGATATCGTTAGCGTACGTTGTCGAATGCCGGTGTGCGAATAAATTAACGATGATTTTTGTCACACCGTTAAATTATTCTTTCTGATTCTTTGTATTTTAAATAAATAAAAATAAATATTGCTTTTCTGGAAATTAAGAAAAGGATTTACAAAAACACTGTATTCAATTTACTTAAGGACTAACACACTCTCACAAAATGAAAACATTATCTTATTAAAATGTTATTGTTAAACTTATTTTACATAAATAAATTACTTTTTCACATAATGAACAAAATAAAAAATTATTCGATTATTCGAAACAATTCTTTCTAATTAAAAAGGTTACATTTCCTTCTAATTAAAATGTAATAACATTTTAATTAGAAGGAAATGTAACCAAGTTCCTTCTAAAAGGTCTCTCATAATAAACATTATCATGTTTTTCTGGAACATGAATGATTTCGACGCGTGTCCTTCCTTCATCCTTCCTGTTCCTGTGTCCATAGGTATGACCGAATATTTCCTTTAAGCTGATTACCGAGGCCATGACCGTTGAGAAAAACCCCATAATTAAACCTTAAAAAAATGTAAATGAATAGTCAAATAATTAAAATTGTATATAGAAGACGACTTATGTATAATTTATGATACATATTTCAAGTATTCTTCATTAACATTTTGTAATAATTTTTTTCGTTAGTTCCATAACTAGGATACAAAGTTTCAAATGCTTAAATGAACTGGCAACTAATTAATCAATTACGAAGAGAGAATCGAAACTTATCTAGAATATTCTTATCATCCATCATTAAGAGAATTATAAGGCATTGTAGGAAATATATAACTAAACTCAATATGGAGCAGCCCTACTGGAAAAATTCCTCAATCTTACAGAAGATCACAGCCTAATAACACTGCAATTAAGCAATGTTTTGCTCCTGTTGCAAATAAGATGACCGGTTCGTCTGAGTATGCGTTGTTGGCAGCAGATGTAGTCGTCAAAACAAGGAACGTTGTAAGCGACCATAGGTTACGGTACGCTTCAGCCTGTAATATCCCACTACTGGGCATAGGCCTCTTTCCCCATGTAGGAGAAGGATCAGAGCTTAATCCACCACGCTGCTCCAATGCGGGTTGGCGGATATATTCTCTACTATGAGTAACGATCGCTATCAGGTGTATATGATAACAACCGGGACCGACGGCTTAACGTGCTCTCCGAGGCACGGTGGGGAGACCCACAAGGACTGAACAAACACCCAGACCACGGCAAACACCTGTATGGCCAATACAAATGTTTGTCATGTGTGGGGATCGAACCCGCAACCGCCAGCGCAACAGGTACAATCCATGGCTGTGACCGTTGCGCCAACGCGGCGTCATAGGTTACGGTAACTGCTTATCAAAAGGTGACCCTTACCATTGCTTGTTGCTTTAATGGTACGAATTATATAGTATATATTAATTAATTTTAGGTTAAGATATTTGCTTCCATTTTTTGGAGGAACCTCACAATTACTACACATAAATTATATGTCATTTTATAGATAATTCCTTGCTCTACCGGCATTCATAACTAAAAAAAATTATTATTGCTTTTATTTTTGTAACTAAATAAATTATTAAAATTATAGTTAGAGATTATAAATAATCTCTCCTCTAATATTACATTAGAGATAAAATTAGATTTTATCTAGATGTTGAATATTGTTTATAAAGAAGTTTTGCAATAGGGAATAAAAAAATAAAATATTTTTTGTAATTTTGTAATGTGATAATTGTTATACTTATTTAGTGCGAATTATTCGCACAGCTATTGTAGTATATAATCATAAGATTCAAACTTACCCTTAACTGCAATCAAAGCTAAAGTCTTTAGAACAATAGTTATAAAAATACTTTTCACTAACAATAAGCCCATAAATATAGACATAATAAATTTCTTCGATTTAAAGAACTTTTTTCGTTTTCCTTTAAATAATTTGTAAAAACACTTTTTCATTTTGCGATTGATGTGCCTCAGGTGTCTTTTGTGTTTCTTTCCAATGGATCTATCTTTTTTCTTTGATTTTTGGAGAAGTTTAGGTTCAGGATTTGATTTTGACGACGTGTTCAGGTCTATAAATATCACGAAGGAGTCAATGTCACGTTTATTATTGTATTATTAATTTATTTATTTATACTTTATTGTACACCACAACTACATTTTAATCAATAAACACATTAAAAAACATTTACAGACTGTGAAGTACAATGGGTGGAGTTATGGCTATTTAGCCATTTCTTCCAGACAACCCAATTAAAGGAAGGATAAATTTGAGAAGAGAGAGAGAATATATATAGAGAAGAGAATCTTGAGACAGGGTATGTATATTATGTTTACGTTTCTTTTCAGACACACCAATGTAAGCTATTAACTTTATAATACCAGAAAGATAAATAATAAAACAAATAGTAAGTTACAGGCCCTCCTATAAATAACGGACTTAATGCAACTAGGATCGATACAAAGGATGAAAATTTTTTACTTCAAAAAGAAAAATCTTTATGCCAGCCTAATTTTAAATTCTTCATTGCAACTTTTTCAAAACATACCATATATTACTATATATAGCGAATGAGATGCTAATTGTCTTAAATTAATAAGAAGTACTTAGTAGAGTAGTTGAAGTATTACAAAAGTTTGAGCTGTGTCATAATATTTTAAAGGAATCATATAAAAGTCACTTATTTTCAAGCTCTAGCCTAACCATTTTATATGCATCACAACATTTTTGTTGTTAGGGAACGTACCAATACTACGTGATCCGTTCGAGGGGGGGAGGGGGTTAAAACATTTGGTCATAGGGGAAGGGGGTGGTCTTAGGTTTTCGTCAAGTAGTCTATAATCTCTAGAAAAATATCATACTTTTTCTTATTAATAAAGACAACTTGAGCAAAAACATATTTTTTAACTTATTTTTTCTAAAAATTATTTAAATCATACTTCTGAATTACTACGTGAAAACTAGGGGGATAGAGGTGGGTCTTAGCAAATACTATGGGTGGTCACTAAGAGGGGAGGGGGTTAAAAATTATAAAAGGGGGTCACGTAGTGTGGGTACGTTCCGTTATTCGCCGTACGGAATTTATAGCCTATATAACTCACAAAATTGAATGAAGCTATCAACTAAATATTATATAAGTATGCAACGCAAGCCTAGCTATCATAACATTATTATATTACAAATATTTGAAGTTGCTGTTAAAGTACTAAGAGTGACTAAAAGTTTCTTTTACTTTACCTGAAAACGATCTTTCGTATTTTGCACCATTGTAAAACCGTAAGGGTTCCGTAGAGGTGACGTCACCATATTTATTAAACCCAAAATTATAAAACATATCAGTTTTAACAATTTCAAATTTATTTCCACTATCAAGAATTATTCCACGTGATATCATTTTTGAGTTATTTAAAAAGAGAAATATTTTATAATTTAGGTATTTATTTAAACTTTTTAACGTGTACGTCCACGTGTTCTAAGATGTGATATGAAGAAAAAAACCATTTACTCTTTACTTTTATAGAGTTCAACAAGTTCAAAGAGTACAAAGTTTAAAGTATAATTACTTACAATTTTACCATAATTATTATTACTACTGTCAAATTCGTAATAAAAATAATGTAAATAAGAAGGTTAATGTTTAAAACTCGTCAACCAAGAAATTAAATACACGCAGTTTTCTTGATAATGATTTCCTCACTTAGATGGGGAGTAATAAAAACATGAAGAGTGATGATTACCTTTAAAGATTATTGATAAGTTACCGAACAGTGTCGGACTCTGTCTCAGTCGAGGCGCAGTAAATATATGGTTTTTTTTTTTTTATGTCACTAGGTCGGCAAACAAGCGTACGGCTCACCTGATGGTAAGCGATTACCGTAGCTTATAGACACCTGCAACACCAGAAGCATCGCAAGCGCGTTGCCGACCCAATCCCCAATCCCCAATCCCCCCAGGAGCTCTAGTCACCTTACTCACCAACAGGAACACAATACTGCTTGAAAACAGTATTATTTTGCTGTGATCTTCTGTAAGGTCGAGGTACTACCCCAGTCGGGCTGCTCCATATTTTGAGCAGGAAATTCCTCCTGTGCCCTACCTCAGTTAAAATGTGTAGTAGTATATAACATAGTACCGAGCTGTGCTGTGTTCCCGGTGTATAAGTACGTAATTTTAATGGCTTTTTCTGGCTCAACGCAATTAGTAGAGATAAAATACTTTAATCTACATTTTCTGGGTGTAGAGTAGCACGTGAATTATTTAATTACACTATAGTTACCTTAAAAATACCGATATAGTATAAAGAAATAATTATTAAATAAACATCGCTATCACCACCACCACCGCTGGGCCTCTTTACTCATATAGGAAAAGGATCAGAGCTTAATTCACTACGCTGCTCCAATGCGGGTTGGCGGATTAAATAAACATAATAGGCCTTAAACAACCGCCCTGGTCTAGTGGTAATAGATATCTTCTTACAACTAATGAGTTTAAGGAAAACTCGGCCAAGTGCGAGTCAGACTCGCGCACCGAGGGTTCCGTACAAACAAAATTATTAAAAATATTTTTATTAAATGATGTAACAAAAAATTTATGCTTTTCGCAATTTTCCTTTATCTGTGCTATAAGACGTTGCTTTGTACCAAATTTCTGAGTTTCAAGATTCTGAGTTCACGGAACGTGCCCTGTAGGTTTTGATTCCCTTGCGAGTGTCGAAAATTTGCAGTATAAACGGATGTATCTTCTGATTACGTTGGTTTAGAAGTTTGATGTTTTCACAGCTCTAAAGGACAGAGGATTTGAGCATTTGATATAAATTTCAGCTTAATACCTCCACGCGTTCCTGAGAAAAAGGGTCTTGACAGAGAGACGGACAACAAAGTGATCCTATAAGGGTTTCGTTTTGTCTTTTTGAGGTATGGAACTTAAAAAAGCTTAGTCTAATCGTAAGATTTAATAGAGGTTATGGTACGACACAGACATTTATATAGACATAATTATAATAACATTGAATTAAATCTCGGTTTAGTGTCTATGAGATTGAAAACAGGTTCTACTAGGTGTATTTTTTTAATAAGAGGAGCAAACCAAAGCGGGAGGTACCGTCTGATGTTAAATGGCTACCGTCACCTATGGAGATAAAGTTTGACAATTAGCTTTTTATGAATAAAAGCTGTGTGGCTACGGTAGTAAATTATATAGTCACCCCCTCTCTTCCCGTTGGTGTCGTAAGAGGCGACTAAGAGATAGCACAGTTCCATTACCACCTTGGAACCTAAAAAGCTGACGATGGTGGGATAACCATTCAACTGCTGACTTTGAAATACACAGGCCGAAGACGGGCAGCAGCGTCTTCGGTGCGACAAAGCCAGCCCTGCGGTCACCAACCCGCCTGCCCAGCGTGGTGACTATGGGCAACACAAATGAGTTCACGCCATTTTTGGCGCGAACCTGTGGAGGCCTATGTCCAGCAGTAGACTGCGATAGGCTGAAATGATGATGATGATGATGAATAAAAGTGAAGTATTTTATGATTTAAAACAACCAACCAAAGCATGTATATAATTTTATATTATAATTAAAAACAATATTAAATTAAACATTATTAAATGGTAACCATCTAATTCACTTGTTTATTTCGCTACATTAAAAGTAATAATAAATTATTAAATAAATAACTTAAAATTATTTTACATTACTAGTTTAAGACTGAATGAAATATAAAATAAAAATAAAAATGAAATTAGTTAAATCTGAAAAAATAGCGGTGGAAATAACAGCTTTTAAACAAAACGAAAAATAAACAACACAAAAAAAGAACAAAGAGCACACATTAAAATAAATGTCAATTAAAATTCGACAGTAAAATTTCACCCAACAGGGTCAAAGTTTCAATTGCTTGATAAAAATCTACCTAAATCTGATGGCATCTGCGAAAACGTCGACTTTATTACTAATACTTAATATCCCCCCTTTTGCAAGCCCATAACCGCCGCGAACAACGCAAAGAAGAATCCAGCAAGACCTGTCGCTCCCACTAAGAGGATCAAACCGCCTATCATCACTGGTATCAAAGCGAAATATTTTAGCTTGTACGCGAGAAGTAAGGGCAACATGTATTTTGAGTATTTCTTCGCTTTCTTAATTCTATGCTTTATCTTATGCTTGATCTTGTTTTTCGATTCGTAGTCACCTTCTTTTTGAAGTGCTATATCGTCTTCTTCTTCGTATTCTCCATCTTCATCTTCACTGGATTCATCATCTTCAGCTCCTAAGATATCTGTAAAATATATAAACTTGTATAAATAAAGTGATATATTAAAATTTGATCTATACTTTAAAAGTGTTTTCAAATTATATAAATGTTCACATTGTTCGAAAAAAATAAATAAAGCTGTTTGAAAAATAACGACGTCATTATTTTTATTTTTAATAAAGGTAACAATTACGGTTTTTCAGTTCACGAATAATAACAAGTTATAAATAATTGAAAGTTATAATCGAATCCATTTATATAATCAAATAAAATTAAAATAAAATTACAATCGGTTATGACCGTTAGTCGATTTCTAGGTCTAGATATAATTGTTAACGCAATATTTTATAGAAAGTCAACTTGCGTTTTATTTATCGTTTATCTAATTGTCATCAATTAAGCGTAGGTGATACAGACACGCATAACTACTAACTATCTTAAAATAAGACTTATTACTTTAATTATGATCAACAACTTAATCTAAATAATCAAGTTATTTTGTTAACACCGTTGTAAATAATGTTGAAAAGTATTTGTTTAAAAATTATTTCACTTTTATTTAATTATAATTATCAATCGTTTAAACACATTCACGTTACTATGAAGTAAAAAGAATTTAAAAAGCGTATACACATAACTTCATTTAAGTATACAATTCCTGTAAATAATTAATATATAATTGGATTTCAAGAATAAATAACGTGCAAACGCCTGGTTGGTAGCTAAAAAACTCGTTAACCAAAAACTCAATTAGTGCATACAGTTCACGCCTGTTTCGTGCATGTTAATGTAAATATTGCTACAGTTCATTAAATCGATAAACGTATAAATCAATTTTCCAAATGAAATGAGGAACCAAAATTGACAGCAGTAGCAGACGTAAGCGGTATAAATAATAAAGTTCGTTGCATCGTCGCGTGACTATACAATAAGATCACGCGATCCAATCCAATGTAAGTCATAATAGATATTTACATTTTACTGTCCACAAGCGGAAAAGATTACAAGTTAGAATCGATGAAATTTAAGGTTTCTGCGGTTCAGGGAACAGCGTTCGACGGTGAAGTTATAATGGTCTGTAATGACAGAGATGCGACAAGCCTTTTCAATACCTAACGAAAATTGCCTTACTTAAAATTGGTTTTGTCTTTCACTTTTCTTAAGTAGATTTGATTATAATATGTATAATCGAAATGACGTTTGTAATGTAGATTTTAATTTTTATTTGAGATAATCTATACAAATAAATTAAATTGGGGTGTCTATTTGTAAAATTAAAATAACCGCTTTTCACTAAATGCATATGAATGTATATGATACATATACCAAAATAACATTTTTTATAATTTTTGTCTGTCTGTTTTTTCCGACTAATCTCTGAAACGGTTGAACCGATTTTGACGGGATATTCACTGGCAGATAGCTGATGTAATAAGGAGTACCTTAGGCTACTTTTTTTTGGAAATTTATTTATTTTATAACTCTTAGAACTGAACAATAACGTTTTTGTTAAATTCCCCGCGGACAAAGTCGCTTGCACAGCTAGTAGGAAATAAAACAATTATGTTAGTTAGTATTGACAAAGATTAAAACAAAATGTAGAAATAAGAATTTTTCATATACAACTCACATGACAACGATCTCCTTGACGCTTCATGTTCCGAGTTCTCATCAGAATTTTCTACAATCGGTTCTATATTTACATCCAATGATCTCTTCTCAAAACCCTGGCCCCTTAACAAAGGTATCGCTTTCGGTTCGAACGGTTCACTCCTTGAGGGATTGTACGCGGAACGCTGTGTTTCGTCAATACTTTTCTCTTTGGGAATTGCGAAGTAATTACCAGGGAGAAGTATCTCAGTTTTGTATTTATTATCCGGTGTATAATATACACTCTTTTCCTGCGGTGGCTTTTCGATCGCCTTCAAAGGTATCGCACGGGGTCGAAACACGTATGGTTTAAAATTCTGTGATGCTCTTGATGTTCTAGCGATAACTGGGTCACTGTTGTAACTCGAAGGTATGACGATCGAAGCACTGGTTACATTCAAAACAGCTGAACCATCACTATTCGAAGCACTGGACATTGACCAAAGTTTCGTTAGTTTATTGTCATATTCCTGATCAGCTATCACTGCAACAGCATAACACAGTACTGCTAACGTTTGACACTTTAACCTCATATGGTACTTCATGGTGACTTTGTAATTATCACCGGTTTAATTAGCGACGCGTCACTGATTACACGAACGTCCTCACGTCACTTTCTTTTATCGTTACGTTTATTTGTTCTACCTAATATTTAACCCCACCTCGGTCCACCATTTTGTATCAAGCGATCGCGCAAAACTGAATCACTATCGTTCGAAGACGTTATATTTATACATGTGTAAGTATAAACTTGCGTTTTTCCAGACTATTCACGGTCGGACGGGCTCGCGGAACCTACCTTGTCTTGGTAGTAATTCTGTTAGGGTGAAATAGAGGTGACCAAACTGCAAGACAGCCGTCGTCAGTGCGTACGCGCCGCTACTTCCGCTAATGGCAGAGTCATCCTATAGTTCCAATTTTCTTAGATCCCACTATCTAATTTTTCATGTCGTTACGATTTTGTCATTATTTCGAAGTAATTTTCATGTCAGCGATAAATCTTTGGAACGAATGGTATCATTTGCCAAAAAGCATAAGAACGGAGACATCTCAAAGAAATATTTCTTTAGCAAAATTACAGATGATCTTTCTGTTGTAAGTTGGGTATTATTTTTGGATTTAGACTATCTTCCGAAATATTATTATATTTATTAATAAATTATCAAAATTAAGTTCTTATTTATGTAAAACTGAAAGAATTTTAAAGTTTTTCCAGTATCAATAAAAGGAATTTTTTTTCTTCTGATATGTGTCAATTAAAGGTTTGTAGGCTATGAAATATTGCACTCATACTCATATAATTTAAACATTCACTGACTAAGTCATGACAACCAGTATAGTTTATGCGTCTTACCTTATGTAAAAGAGAATTAAACTAACAGCGTTGAACTAATTTTACAAAACTGTAGCTATTTTTTTCTTAAAAACGTTAAGAGCTTATGATTAAGCTATAACTTGAGAACGACATTACAGATTCTAATACTTCGCAGAAGGTTTTTACGAAATAAAAGTTAAGAAAATTGCGCATAAAATTGGAAAATTATAATGAAAATTAACGACTATTTACACTTCGCGCGTGTGATGGCAATTTTTGCGTTTAGCATTTAAGGCAGGTTACCGTCGATCCCCAGGGGAGTAGGATCTTCTACTGGACGCGTCCCTCGGGTGGCGGATGGGGGCATGTCACATGCTTGCTGTGCTTGCGAGTGGTTGGGGTCCTAGTTTCGGACCCGGTCCGGTTTTCCGGTTGGCCAGTGGGGTTGCGGAAGCATGCCATAGAGTACGCGCGATCCCGCCATATAGGCGCACCGCGGAACACACGTGGCGGTTTTTGATCAGTATGAGTTTGACACCCCACTAGTATCATACCGGACGGTGTACATGAGGATTTTCCCCACGTAAAAAAAGGTCACCGTCTGCCTCCGGATCCGGTCCGGATTACTGTCCGCAAGCGGAAACAATGATGAGAATGAACAGCACGTCGACGCAGAGACGAATGAGGGATACCTGATAATTTAATAGTTGCGGATTAGATCTAGTATAGCCTGAGTATGTTTGATGTATGGCTCTTTATAGCTCATATGGTGAATAATATAATAGGTAATTAACTTTCTTATAATTAACAGCATTATCTATAATTGTATATAGTAGAGAAAAAAATGTTAATGACTATAGGTACTACAACACATTATTAAAATACCTTATATATTAGGCAACTAAAAGCTTAGTTCATGTTCATCGTTCACAAAACTACCAAATACTTAAATTAAGAGTCTCATTGTTATATTGTCACTAAGCTGTCAATTGAAACATGGAAATTCATTTTAATGTAAAGGATAACGTAAATGAAACAAAATTCTATTTAACCTTTAATTTTGAAAAATATTCATTTTAAAAGATTTTTTTTATCAGATAAATATGCGAAAATGTGTTGTGATGATAAATATATACATTTGGCTTTTTTTGATATCTTTTTAACCGACTTCCAAAAAAGGAGGAGGTTCTCAATTCGACTGTATTTTTTTTATGTATGTTATCAGAATATCAGAACTTTTGACCGTGTGGACCGATTTCGACAAATTTTTTTTTAATCGAAAGGTAGTGTGTGCCAATTGGTCTCATTTAAATTTATTTGAGATCTAACAACTACCTTTCGAGTTATATCTAATAATGCGTTTTTACTTGACGCTTTTTTCGTCGACCTAGGTTGTATTATATCGCATAACTTTCTACTAGATGTACCGATTTTGATAATTCTTTTTCTGTTGGAAAGGGAATATCCTTAGTTTGGTATCATGATACCGAAACTATGACCTAATGATGGGATCCCAGAGAAATCGAGGGAAACTTTCGAAAATCCGCAATAACTTTTTACTGGGTGTACCGATTTTGATAATTTTTAATTTATTCGAAAGCTGATATTTATAGTGTGGTCACATATAAGTTTTATCGAGATCTGATAACTACTTTTTGAGTAATTTTTGATAACGCGTAGTTGTTTGACTATTTTTTCGTCGATCTACGTTGTATTACTTGTCGATGTAATTGAAGTTGGTTTTTTTTCGTTTGCGAGCAAACACAATTATTTAGTTACACTACTGATATAATTTCGAGCCAGAAACATCTCGCTCAAAACATGGACTAGCTAGAAAATCCATTTAGTCATAATAAAATATTAAAAAGTTATTATTATTTTTTTTTTTTTCAAAAATACAAAAACACAAACTTAACACTTATTCATAAGCCTGCCGCGAAAAATCACAAGAGATCATCTTATTATATTAGCACGCGATATAACATAGCAATTGATACAAGACAGTTACGACTTTAAAAATTGGTAATTATTTAATTTTTCATAGGTAAGATAGTGTTTGAGAGATGTTTTACCAAACAGACGAGACATGAGTATGGAGTGGGGGGGGGGTTAAGCTTGAACATTGCCCATGTAGGAAGAGACGTTTGTCCGTTAGTGGGACAAGTTATGTTTTAAACATTTTTGAATATCATATCCAAAATCGGTCACACGGTCCGACACGGTCAGTCGGAGACGCGGGTTCGAACCCCGCTGGAGCGGTCAATTTTTGATATGATATTCAAAAATGTTTAGAAGTTATTTTTTATACTACTAAGTCACGAACAAGCGAACGGTCCACCTGATAGTAAGCGGATATCGTAGCTTATGGACGCCTGCAACGCCAGGATTACAAGTTCGTTGCGACCTTTTTCCCAACCCTTCCCAAGAGCTCTGCTAACCTTACTCGCCACAAGAACAACACTACTTGAGAGTAGCGTTATTTGATCTTCCGAAAGGTTGGTACTTCCGATGAGGTACTTCCCCAGACGGGCTGCTGAAAATTTTGAGCAATATAATTTTTGCTTTTCCCCACTTCAATGAAATTTGTCAGTATAAATAATAGTCATGTTTTTTTTTCTTTTTTTTTATAATTAGATAGGCTTGCGTTTGACCACTATTCACCTGATGTTAAGTGAGAATGTGGTCTAGGATTGAGCACGCTTACCTAGAAGTAGCCTATTCACTCGCGACTTAAATATCCCCAGATTGTAGCTATCCGGAAACACAGACGCTGGTAGAGGGTTCCATTTTTTAGCCGTACGCATCAAGAATGTACTAGCAAATCGCTTAGTGCTTAGCATAGTGGGTATGTCAACTATATAAGGTCGGCGTTACGCTGTGCGTCTGGTTATTCGAAGGTGGAAGGGGCAGGGGGGATTAAGTCGTGGAGTTCCTGCGCACACTCTCCGAAGTGTACCCGATAAAAAACCAACAGAGCGGCCACACTACGCCGATGATCCAAGCTTTGCAGCTTTGCAGCGACCAGAGTATCATCATGATATTCATAATTTCTTAGGATTACTACCTGATTGAGATTGCGCTAAAGATATTGGCGAGTGCATTTTATAAGATTCTTTAAAACCATGCACGTACCAGGAAATTAAAAACAAATTGAAAAACTATTCGACATTTTAAAAGTCCACTAAAAAGTAAACTGAAATAGTCTCATTACGTTTAATACACACGCTAAGGCTAACGAAACGTATTGTTTGTTTTTTACGAATAATACCGTCCCGCTATTAATATTATTAAATATTGCATGACATATATACTGTCTTCCTATAAAAGATAATTATTTGAACGCAACTAATGTGTATTTAAGGCATCTTCATTCCACACATTCAAAACTTTGATATCTTTACGCACTCACACACGAAACCTAAGCTTGTTATTGGTGGTTTTGTCCTTAATAAATGATGTGTGATAGCCGTAATGATGTTGTGTCTAATCAACAAGTGTGGAAGTGAGTTTGTTTCCGTCCTGTCGCGTGATTCACGGCCGACTAAATTACGCACTGTTCCGCAAATCTTCAGACTTACTTATCACATACGCGTATTAATTGCTGATAAGTTTAGCGATTATTAGAATTTTAAACAAGACTAACTTTAGCACACGAACAAATTATAATGAAATATTAATACGAATTAGAATTTACCCTGCGGTCACTAACCCGCCTACGTGGTGATTATGGGCAAAACACATGAGTTCGCGCATTTTTGGCGCGAACTTGTGGAGACCTATGTCCAGCTGTGGACTGCAATAGGCTGGAATGATGATGATGATGATGATTAGAATTTAAATTCGTAGGGTTTTTCTACATTTGTTATGATTATGGCTGCAAAGTTTGTAAAATATAGAAAAAATCGTGTGGTGTCGTGGGACACCAGATAGGAGCGAAGTTCCTTATTATAAAATATTAATTTCAAGTTCAATTCGAGTTATAACGAAAATAATTATTTGGGTATACATTTTTATTATGATTTTTTATCGGTAAAAAAAAAATACTTTTCAAAATTATCTGAACAACTTTATTTTATATACAATGATTTATAAAAATATGTAATAATCTTCGAATGATATAATAATAGTGAACTGCAATAATATTAACAGTCATCACGTAGACTATACATAAGACATTGTGTAGCCATCGTACATAGACTATACATAAAAATCTTACGCTTTTTTAACATTACGGACGGTTTCTCGCCGGTTATGGTACCCTCACCCGCTCCCTACTCGCAGCGTCTTCGGTGCGACAAAGCCAGCCCTGCGGTCACCAACCCGCCTGCACAGCGTGGTGACTACGGGTAACACACATGGGTTCACGCATTTTTGGCGCGAACTTGTGGAGGCCATGTCCAGCAGTGGACTGAATAGGCTGGAATGATGATGATAATATATATATATATATATATATATGTATGTTTTTACATTTTTTGTCTAACATAACAAAGATAGTTCATAAATAACATACTAAATACCCTGATAGCAATCGCTAATCATAGTAGGGAATATATCCGCCAACCCGCATTGGAGCAGCGTGGTGGATTAAGCTCCGTCTACTACATTGGGGGAAAGAGGCCTATGCCCAGCAGTAGAATATTACATGTTGAAGCGTAGTCTAAATACTAGGCTAACCTAACAAACTTTCTTCTATTTTACGAATTTTCAGGCGCGTGATCCTTAAATAATTTGTAGATTTTCTGAAATTGCCATATTTTATAATCCAATTTACAATTTTCTTAATCTTCCTAAGCGTAATATTCTTTTACTAAGTATTATGATCTTCCTGCCCTTATCCCACTTATATAGGGTCGGCACAACATATTTTCCTCTTCTATTCCTCTCTATTACCCATTAAAAACTTAAAAAATAATAATAATCGAATTGGTCAAGTTGTTCTCGAATTTGTGCTTAACAACACATTTAGTGATTAATTTTTATTAAATAGGTAGATTATTTTTTAATTATTTATTTATACTTTATTGCAACACTTACAATAAGAACATTAAAAACCCGTCTATAAAGTAAACACACGGTGCTGGATTATTTTTTGTTGGAGCGTCAGTGTAAAAAGTCTTACATTGGCGCTTCAACAAGCGTGACATAAGTCAATAATTATTGTTTTTTTTTTCACTTACAATGTACAATATGGTTTTCGTTAAACCCGTCTTGTAATGACACAAAACCAATTAATTCAAAAATGTTAAATATAAAGAGTATTTTTGTTCTTGAAATCTCGCTTTGCATCTATTGCAACAGAAAGGTATTGTATATATTATAACTAGCACGAAAAGGAACGATAAACTTCGAACATTAATATAACTAAGGTAGAGAGCAGCAGGAAATGTTCTGCTCAAAATCAGGAGCATCCTGACTGGGAAAGTACCAAGTAAGTAGTAGTAAGGTCACTCGAGCTCTTTGGTTTGGGGGTAGGGTCGGCAAGCTGTTTGCAATGCTCTAGTATTGCAGGCGTACTCTACTTTAATCGCTTACCATCAGGTGAGCGTACGCTCATTTTTGTTGTATCATACACTGTTTATTTTTAAAGATAAGCAAATGATTACCCACCTAAAATATTTTATTATTTAAAGCTACAATATAATATAACGCGTAGATATCTCGTTTTGTTTAACCACAACAGCCTTTCGCAGTCCACTACTGGATATGTCCAGGGCCTCCACAAGTTCACGCCATTTTTGGCGTGAACTCATGTGTTTTGCCCATAGGCACCACGCTGGGCAGGTGGGTTAGTGACTGCAGGGCTGGCTTTGTCGCACCGAAGACGCTGCTGCCCGTCTTTGGCCTGTGTATTTCAAAGCCAGCAGTTGGATGGTTATCCCGCCATCGGTCGGCTTTTTAAGTTCCAAGGTAAAAGTGGAACTGTGTTATCCCTTAATCGCCTCTTACGACACCCACTGGAAGAGAGGGAGTAGGCTATATTCTTTGATGCCGTAACCACACAGCAGTTTTTTTTTTAATAAAATAAGCAAAATATGCTACGTATGTATAAATACGAAATATATAGAAACGTAGATATCGAATTGTCAAATTTTTTCCTACAAAACTAATACCGCAGGAAGCCATTGCGACGATTAAAAAAAAAAGTATGTCGAGTTATCAAGTTCTTCACGCCAGACATGGATATAGCTATACCCTGCGCGCGTTGTTACGCTTGTTCTGTTTTTAGTTGGTCGTACCAACTCAGAAACATTTGTGGGCTCATGCACAACACTTTGCTGAAGATAATGACATGATGAAATGTATAGTTTACGATTCTATAAACGACATACAGACAAACATTTATTTTTATACATATAGATTATTCAGTTTTGTAGAACATAGAACAAAATATCTTGCAAGAAATCTTGAGCAGTCTCAATGTTGAAGTACCTTAACCTTACAGAAAATTAAAAGTAATTAATAAGTGATGTTGTCTTCCTGTGGTAAGTATTCAAAGTTCCTAGTGATGCGCTGTTTTGCCAGGAGTGAGGTCAGCAACGCGCTTGTGATGATCGAGATGTCACTGAAATTTATAATCATATAAAAATATACGGTACCCGCTACCATCAGGTGGATCGATCGATTTACTCTCAACTTAGTGTTGCTAAAACGTAATCTCAATACTTAGGAAGAAGCTGTGAAAAAATTATTAATGTTTCTCTCTTTCTTAACATTTTTTTTCGAAGGAATATGTCGTTATACTCAGTGGTGGTCAAAATTCGTTGACTGATTACTTATTAAGACGGAAGAAGCAGATAATAAATAATCTAATACATATTTTTAGTAATTAATAGCTGTACCCTCCGCGCGTTGCTACGCTTTATTATTTTTTTGGTCGTACCAACTTAAAAACTTTTGTGGGCTCATTCACAACACTTTGCTGAAGATTATGACATGATCAAATGCATAGGTTACGATTCTGTAAAGGACATAAAGACAAACACTCATATATAAATTACATCTTTCTCGTTTGTTTCCTAAGATCTGCAAGCTAGCAATAAAATGAATAAAATCAACGGCAGCGTAGTCGAAAAAATAGTCAATTAAATACGCATTATTAGGATTAAACTCAAAAAGCACTCGTCAGCTCTCAGTCATGTAATATTGTGTTCTTGTGGTGAGAAAGGTAGTGGGAGTTGCTGAGGAGGTCAGTGATGAGGAGGGTCGGGGTAGAGTAGATAACTCGCTTGCATTGCTTCTGGTGTTGCCGGCATCTATAGACTACGGTAAGCACTTACGATCAGGGGAGCCGTACGTTTACTTGAAACCCTAATAGTATAAAAAAAAAAAATATTTTATTTTAATTATAATATAATACATAAATCAGCAGTAGGTATGTACATATAATATTGGCAAAAATCATCATTACAGCCTAAACAGTCCACTGCTGGACATAGGCCTCCACAAGTTTACGCCAAAAATAACGTGAACTCACGTGTTTTGCCCATAGTCACCACGCTGGGCAGGCGGGTTGGTGACCGCAGTACTGGCTTTGTCGCACCGGCCAAAATACTAACACCTATTTTGTGAAAATTTCATATATTCCTATAATAGATCGAAAGATCTTGGATCACCCTTGTGAAGGATTGTCGGAAAGATAACGTAGTTATTGGGCCTATTTTTACTAATTTTGTATAACACTATCTGACGGATGACAGTTTCCGACATTGATGAGATATTTTTATTCGCATATATTAAAATTGCAGTCAACTAATTGAGGAGAAACAGGTCTTACTGGCCTATTCTACCTTCCGCTGTCAAAACCTATTTGTATCGTTATCGGTTAAATAGCGTTATCGATATAGGCCCGTATCGTTATAGTAATATAGTTTCATTAAAAATGTATTAGACTTTAGACTACACGAGATTGAATTCTTAACTTTAGTACACTTAAATATTTTTATGAAGATGTATCGATCTTCGACTCAACAATAAGATTATTTTATTAAAAATATAACATATAAATTTGGACTTAAAATAAAACATTACACCAAGATCAAAAGTTTTATTCAATAATTTAATAAGTTACAGTAAATTAAGTTAATAAATAAGTTTATGATACAAAACAGTCATCCTACAATTACACATCGGTTTTTATAAAAAATACTTCAGTAATTGTCCTTTAAGGGCAATTCGTAAAACAATTATTATCTTACAATAATAATCATCGTTCTTAACTTATATTGAGCATAGTTTTTGAATATAAAATAGTATATAAATGTTTCAAGTCATTCACACGTAATTTTTTTTGTTTAAGTATAGTCAACAAAATATACTCAAGACGCATTTTTGTATACAAAAATACTCTTGACTGTACCTATTGACACACACACACACACACATATTTATTATATCTGTATAGGACACACACATAGACACGCTGAAATGACTTAAAACGTCTATATTAAATATGTTAAAATTATTTATGTTAACACAGATGTGTATATAATTATTTATACAGATATTTCAAGTATTTATCTGCTTCGGGTAATTTTAGAATCGAAGTAGAAAATTTAATTCTATAATATTGTGCATCCAGAAAAATAAATTACATTCTTGGAGGGATATTCAATATGACCATGTCTTATAACTTATTATAGTAGTTATTATTATTTGTAAAAACTGTTAAGTTCATATTTAATTAAATTAAAGCCCAAAGTATATATTTTTTTATGATAAAGTATTCTAGTTCTTTTTGTACGCCGCATACGCTAAGTCTGACGCGTCATAAGATCTGCGGTCCCAGCCTCCACTGCTACCCCCACTTGATGACCATCCATGGCTCTCATGACCACCACCGCCTCCTCCGTTCTTCTGAGCGATGATCTTCTTCAGTGCGATGATACCGGCTAGAAGTAGAGCGATCTGAAAAGATGATAAGAGTACAATTAGATGTCATATTTATTGCTTGCTATATATCGTTTATATGGAAAAAAAGGTAATAAATTCAACTATATTTTTTGTTCTAGATTAATCTAGAACTTATTTAGATAATGATTGACTATTATTTTTAAAATTATATAGATGGTGACACCTTAATTTTATGTACGTTTAGATAGAGTTTGATATTTATCACTCTTGTCGGAGTGGTTAGCATTTATTGTTTAATTTTATTAGGGTTTATTATATTCTATAGTCATAATATTACTGAACGCAGTTATTCTCATTATAATTCAAAGAATAACTGTAAACAACAGCGGCCAAATTATTGAGCTCTTCAAATTTTGTGTTAATATTTAGTTGACTTAGAGATTTTTATCTTCATGAAATAAATTGAACTGAATTATCCATTCGATCGACGACTCGCAAACCTTCACTACAATTATAGTTACTTTTATCCTAATGTAGTATTTCCATTAGAAAAACATTGCATGTGTATTACTTATTAGATTGTTACCTCTATAATGGTCACCGGTGATCCGAGCGTTTAACGAAATATATTTCTTACAACTAATATTTCCGAGTATTGTATGAAAATTCAATAAAAACTCTACGTTTCTTTACATATTATTCTCTCAATGTTTTAATACGATGTATGGTATCTACAAATAGTATAAAGGCCACGCGTCACTGGTAACTTTGCATAACAGTGAAGCCTTAAAGATGAAATAATGACGTTAGTGTACATTACTCTATCATGGACTAAAGGTTGTAACTCAATTACTATAACTAGACGAGGTGATAAGCTAGCCACTAACTTACGGCACGGTTGATTCAGCCAATGTCAAAAGTAGAGTGGAGAATACACGGAAAAGTCTGATCTGTGTGGTTGGGATAATAGTCTTAATTTAATTTTGGAACCCGGCAAAATAGAGTTTTATCTTTTGAAAAGTGCTAACGATTTGAGACGTTAAATAACAAATATTACTATTATAAATTGAGTAATAAATGCGTAAATAACAATGTATTAGTGTGACATTAGTGTACAATCTTGTACATACGCGTAATATATCTGCGTTATCAGCAGCAATAACCAACTAACATTATATACGACAGTTTCATTATTTTATATGATGTCTATTCTGTTTTTATATATTAAGGTTTAATGTTTTATAGTCTATACAATTCTCTGGTAAGGTATTTTATGGAAAAAAACATAGGAAATAAATAAATATTAAATTAAACTAAATATTGGTATATAAAACAAAAATAGATAAAAGTTTCACAGCACATACGTACTCCTACAATAAGTGGTGGAAAGACGACCTTATCACGAGAAGTAATCTCTTAAAGACAAATATGGTCAAATGAAGATAAGGCAGATAGGAATAGAGCATCAAGTCTATTTACTACAAGTGATAAAGATTTACTATTTGTAAATATATAAATTTGTAATAAAATAATATATATTTTTTTTAAATAGAAACAAACAGTGAGACATTCTTTTCGCCAGAGGGTAAGATTTAATTCTAGAAAGGCGACCAACCAAAAAATATCCAAGGTTCATTAATAGAATAAGAGACAGGCAATTTTTTATTATAAACAAATTATTTTAGTATTTGTACTTGTATTGTTTTATTTTTCTTTTCTTTTTTATCTAAACTTTGTATGTATTTTTTTTTGCGTGGTATAAAAGGCTTTATTATTATTATTATTATTATTACTTGTATTGTAAGAAAAGTGTGTAATACACGTCTTAAATTACTGTACATATCTATATTATAGCTTCAAACATGTCATTGAGTATGTTCTAACTATAACCTAAAGTAAATTTCTTTAATTGAAAAGAGATGTAGTGATAAGTTCAATTAAAAAAAACATTAGGTTATTGCTTAGGAAATAATTGAAATGTGGAATGCGTAGATAGATAACTCGGCATAATTCGTACCCTTATTATTTTTAATATAACGATTTTTTCATCTCTTTTTTATACAGAGCTAGTTTTGATAATAATGAACATAGAACAAAGGAAGAATTTTCGTATTTGATGCAGTTGTTCGATAGTTATGCGCGTGGATATATTTCGGCGACTATACATATACGTATATACATATTGATCTAATGTTTTAATTTAATTGACTTAAATTCTACGTTTAATTGTAACAAAATTTTATGTTAGACAGCCTGTTTATTTAGGAATAATGATAATATAATGATAATGATGAATAGTATATTGTAATATGTAATAGTAATAGATAATGAATGATAATCAAATATTAACTAAAATAAAATCCCTTGTACTACACTATCTTAGGTTGTAAAATCTTTTGAAATTGTTGTAAATTTTCTAAAACCGTACAAATAAAGGAAGCGTTAGGTTGACGACATATATTTTCGTAAACAATACAGAAAAATCAAGTCACATAACTAAGATAACACATAAAATTTAAAAATACCCACACAAAATTAATAAATGCATTATACGCCACGTGTTTTCTCCGTCGCATTATTATTATCGACTTAAGTAAATCTCTTACGGCTTGATATGATAAACAAGCCGCACGAGATTTACTTTAAACGACAATAAAATAACTATGATACAATAGAAAAAAAAAGAACGGTTATAAAAATATTGTAGGCCTGAGTGCACATTAAAGTCACAATTGACATTTTCGAATAAAAACAATATATATTTCCAGCAAGCATCTGACAGCTAGCTGGAATTAAAAAATATATATATTATTTTACTTTACTTTTTTTATTGTGTTGAAAATTACACTCGGGTCTGTGCTCCACAACGCACGGTACGGTATGGACTGTCAGAAATGCGTTCAGTATTGCCAGCCTTTACAACGCATTTACCCCTTTTAATCTTATTATTATGATGTTGTGTAATAGAAACGTTAAAATGTAACTGTACGATTTTTAAATATTATAATTCACTTAAAGTACCTATGACTAGACAGTTAAATATATACTTTTTATTGTTTAATATTATTTTTATTTTTTTAATAGGTAATAGTCGAAATTAAAAAAAAAAAATAATACTTAGACCACATTGTAATTGTATAATTTTTTTTTTTACAAACATAACGCGCTTTTTAATCTGTACTCAAGCATTTAACAAGTTAAATACTAGACATACTTTCCATTTAAGTCTATGCTAATTGTATTAAATTCTAAAGCAACACAAAATACCTAGAAATGTTGTTTCTATTTTTAACGATTCCCTTTTATCAGGCATTTTTTTTAAAGCAACATTCTATTATCTTCAAAACTCGGTTACAACACGATAAGAATTGTAAGCGGTCCACTGAAGGCTATTCACGAAATTCCTGTTTGTGTTTACTATGTCATTTTAATATTTAGGACTATGGTGATAAGGTTTAAATTAACTTTTTTAGTATAAACTCGGTATCAACGACCGCGTTTGGTAAGAACTATTATTTTTAAATATAAATTTGAAAACGTAAGGTAAGAATTATAATTATAGCTCATTACATATATTAAAAAAATGATAGATTTGAGTTTTTTTTTTTTTAATTTTAGGAACTCAAATGATAAATTAGTCCGTTGGCGCATTTTGTAGTTACCCCGCTTCCTATCATGAAGTATGGTTTCGATTCCCAACCCGAGTCTTGGTGTAATATATGTATATTTACTTAAATATGTATTTTTCATATGTACATTTATTACACAACAATATGGCTGTAACCTAAATCAGACATTAAGTACTTATTTTTAGTAACAGATGAACGTGTATGTTAAACATAATTAAATAAATATAAATATAAATATTTACACTATACACACACGGTCGTCTGTTCCTAAAGTAAGCAACTTAATGCTTGTGTTACAGGTAACAGCCGACTGGTATATAGCTACACATTTTAATTATGTATTTCAATGTAATCACTTAGCGCACTTTAGTTTTATAATTCTGTAATTTTTTAAATATTATTTATTTAACTAGATTAAATTAGAGTATTTGGTTACTAATTTATTATGAGTATTCAATTTAATAAAGTGCTCTGTTACTTACGTAGCTTCAGGTTTAGACTACTCTCGTGGGATTTCAGGCACTTTACTTTGAATGTACATGACGTGTTCTGTCTAAGACACAGCGGTGTATTTTTATGGAAATATTCACCAACCCAGCAAGTCACCAGACTCTTACTACACTTGTAACCAGAGGTTTATTTACTAAGATAGTCATTACAGCCTATACAGTCCACTGCTGGACATAGGCCTCCACAAGTTCACGCCAAAAATAACGTAAACTCATGTGTTTTGCCCATAGTCACCACGCTGGGCAGGCGGGTTGGTGACCGCAGTACTGGCTTTGTCGCACCGAAGACGCTGCTGCCCGTCTTCGGCCTGTGCATTTCAAAGCCAGCAGTTGGAAGGAGGTAGCGGATCTGTGTTATCCCTTAGTCGCCTCTTACAACACCCACGGGAAGAGAAGGGGTGGCTATATTCTTGAGTACCGTAGCACACAGTAGAAGATAGTGGTGACGATGAACAATATTACTATTTGGCGAGTATAGAAAATATAAGTTTTCGATTTAAAATAAATATTAATAAATTATTATTTAAATAATTAAATAGTATTTGTTATCCCGCTACCTTGTAGTGCTGTGTAACTTTAGGCAAAATAAAACTTTATAGCCTATATTTCTCAATGGGATATCTACGCGACTGAAACTTATATGCATTTGAAAAGAAGTCTTTATTTTTATTTTATTGGTAATTTTATAATTAAATTTAAATGTTATTTTCCATTTTCTATTTTTAATATAATAAAATTGGAAAATGAAAACAATTGTATTTCAATTAACACACATACAAAGATATCAAGTAATTACACCTTTCGTGCACGAAGAGCTATCTTGACCTCTGAACTATCTCGATACAACGTAGAAAGCTTGACTTTCTTTGCATTAAGCTATATGTGGGTTATTATTAACTTTTGTAATAAAGAGTGATGCGGCTATAATAGTAAAAAGGTTTTTAAGAGTTAATAATTTTTTTACCACGGTCGCTATACGAGAACACTTTTTTGTGTTTGTAATTGGACTGACACATCTATTGTATTTAAATTGACCTTATGATTAAATAAAGATTATTGTATTAATCATAATATGAGTATTTTTAAAGCAAATACTATATATAGTATTAAAAAAAAACTATTTTCACTATAGTAATATGAGAATTACTTTTTTTTTAAATAATTAAACTAATATGCCTAAAGTAGCTAAATTAAATTTAGGAGTAAATAAAAAAATATTATTATCTTAAAAAATAGAGTAAAACTTACAAATATACAATGTAGGAAGGATCCTAGGAATAAGTTAAGAAAATTGTCATGTTTCTTAGCAACAAATCTACAGTTCAAGCTAACAAGTGGTGAAAGTACAGCAGTTAGCTTAATAAGACTGATTGGGACGATAGCTTTTGACCTTAAACGAGATATGAATTCGCTGACTATGTAACGAATAACTTTCAATATTCAGAATTTTGTGTCGAATAGTTTTATTATTGTTGTCAATAAAGAATTTTATTATTCTTTAGGAAGAACAATTTAAAAAGTATACAATTAAAAATATTTAACGTAAATGAAATAAATGTTAAATCAGTAAAGATGATCAAGCCATTGACAGCAATTTATTATCTATTTTATTTACTAAAGTTTTTTTTATTGAATACGTCATTAAATAAATAAATATTTAATTAGTTTACTTTTTAGAATGAAAATTTAGATATAATCTAAAATATAATCTGTTTTTCCTTAAAGTGAAACATTCATAGAACCTACAACGTTTCCTTACTGTAAGTAAATTGGATCTGAACTGCTTAGCCTTAGGGTCTGGTGTAGACATTATTTTCCCATTTGTAATATTAACTAGGCGTCTTTAGATAATACATTTAATTTTTTTTCATATCTATTAAATTTTAAAAAAGCTCTAGGTATTTTTGTAGTATAACCGTAAATAGATAGATATCATGTATTTGGAATGTATATATTTAAAAAAAAAATTCTATGAAACTTTAAAAAATAATTGTAAGTTACCAATAAATAATAACAATAATAATAATTTGCCCTTTATTGTACACATAAAAAGAAGTTTACAATTTATTAAACTATTCAAAAAAGAAATGTACAACAGGCGGTCTTATCGCTAAACAGCGATTTCTTCCAATAAACTATTCGAAATATAAAATTAGTCATGCAAAAAAGCTATACTACTTATTATTATCAGCTATATTCCTTATTATAAATAAATAAGGATCTACAAAAAACACATGGTCATCTGATCCTAAATTAAGCAACTTAATGCTTGTGTTATAGGTAACAGCCGACTGGTATAACTACATTTTTTTTATTGATAAACATAGATATAAATAATACATACATAAATAAATATATATGTTACACAAAGACTTGGGGTGGGAATCGAACCCACAACCCCCGGAGCCGAAAGCAGGGTCACTATAAAAAGTGCCAATGGGCTAGTATTAATTCATTCGATCTTATTTACAATGTTAGTAACACACATATCTAAGCCTATATTGTTTCAAATGCCATAAGAAGCCCGTACAAGGTTTCTAAAGAAAGTTCCTATTGATTATGATTGTAACAATAACCATGTTCCTATATTAGAGAAAACTGTGTCATCTCAGAATCAATGTCATTAGCATTAGGAACGGACATTGCACTGATATGTATGCAAGTGGGACTTTGTACATACATAAAATCATTATACATCTAATTTGCATGATTTTATACGCATATAGTTCGTGTAAACTCTAATATAACATAGTGTCTGTAATACTCTCTACCTAGAGCTAGTGGAAGATTAAGTTAATGGGATTTCGCTTTGTCTAATGACGATGCCAAATAGTGACAAAGCAATTTAGGTTTGATCCTAATGACATTACTGCTAGGCGGAGTGCTGTCAATGTTTTATCAAGATGCTAGTAAATTCGGTTAAATCCAGTGTTTTGGTACTGGAAAACTTTTTTTGCCTTTTTTCTTAGGACTTCTTTCCATCAAGTTGATACTTCATAATCTTTAGGCGATACAATTTAAAGATGTGACATTCAGTTATTGCATCGTTCTTTTTAATTAAACTTTGTATTATATTTTCCGAGTTTACCGGGAAAGTGATAAAATATTTAATGTTTTATTTTTACCGTTACGTGATTTACATCTATGTTAATAGTCGTAATGGAACCATACTATTTAGATTAGAGCAGTAATGTTCTGCGTATTGCAAATTAGATTATTAATAATAATCATGATATATCTTTTTAAAATTCTTGTATTGTGCCCTTCAATTTGATACCCATATTGTAGTATTCAAGAAAAAAAATTTTTTTTCATTAACTACAATGGCTTCGCGCAGCCGCCATGTTTGATTTTTTTTTAATGTCACCTATCTAAGAACACTTGGGCAGCTAAAACGAACCTAACGTTACCTCAATGATTTAAATCCGTTCAGTGGTTCTGGAAATATGAGGTAGTAAAGAATATTACATACAAATATACATACATACAAACATACAAGTACGCGCGAAAAACATAACCTTTCCTTGGCAGTCGGGTAATAAGAATGCACAAAAAGTTGCATGAATTTAATTTTTAACCTGTTTATTTCCTTGCATAAAAAAATGTAACGAAGATGTTTTTCTTTTGTTTTTATATACCTACAATAAATTAATAATAATAAAGAAAATTTATGTCTATGTCAGTATATCATAATAATGATAAACTATTCGAAACTAATATTTCGTTTTAAAATTAATGTTAAATTTATTTTACTGTAATGAAAATTGAAAAGGTTTCACATCGCATTTATATTAAAAAAAATTCACAAGAATTAGTAGAGGTTTACTTAATATACAGTTTTTGTAACGTGAGATAAGGGATCAGCAAATTCAGAAATCGTGATAACGGAATAGGAAATAAAAGGGCTTTATGCCAACGGTAATTGAATGTACTTTTCTTACTAATCTGTAGCGTCAGGAAAATAAATTAATCTTTAATTTAAATTAATGTACCAGGCTCGCATAATTTCATAGAAGCTATTACAATTGCAATAAATGTTGGTTGTAAAAGATTAATTTTTTTTGCCTAATTTTAATATTATATTTTAGTATGATGGTTTGTGCGACGTTTTAATTTATTTTATACATTGAGTAATTCTGTGAGACTAAATAAGGTTGATTAATTAAAATTAATATGTTTGTACTAATCATGATAATTATTCGATATTTGAAAAGTAGGAAAAGTTTTTTATTCGTAATAAGTCTAAAGCAGATGAAAAGTTTGTATTATGAATTGACATGGTTTTAAAACGTACTCGTATGTTCAACTACGATAGAATTAGTTCCTTATAATTATTATTTATACGTATATATTAATATATTTTTTCTATGCTAAAAATAACATAATAACAAAAAAATCATAATAACCAATAATAAATAAATAAATAAATAAATAATAAATAAATATCTTTTAACATACACACACGGTCGTCTGTTCCTATGATAAGCAACTTAATGCTTGTGTTACGGGTAACATCCGACGAATTATACATATATAAATATAAATATTACACCCAGACTTAGGTGGGAATCGAACCCGCGACCTGCGGAACAGAAAGCAGGGCCACTACAAAGTGCGCCAACGGGCTAGTCAATAACTAAAAGTAAATAATGTTATAAAAAAAAATCTATTGTAACTTATCATGCAAGCATTACCTAACAGACAAGTCTAAACAGAATCTAAAACCGCACTTGATGACAGTGAAAGATCAACCTATGATTTGTGATGTGCCACTTGTATGTACTTATCTCGAAGTAATTCCCTTTAAAACAGCTATGCGATTGATAAGTTTGAACGTATAGAAACTAACTTTGGTTCTCTTACATTAAAAATTTGCTAGGGGCATGTTGTACGAGTTACAGCTTCCTTCAACAGAAGAGCGCTTAAACACATTAGTACGAGTAGGTCATGATCATGTAAAGAATTAGCTATAAGCCTATAATTTAAATTATCAATTTCTATTGAAAAGCTTCAAAATGATGATTATTTTCCAAATTGAATTAGTACTTTCTTTTTTTTTATTCGTATTAATAAAATGCTTTTGGAAAGTCAATTTGGAAATAATTTGGATGAACATAGATTAATTGAAATAGATGACTTAGCTTTTTATATTAGCACGTAATGCTAGCGTCTGTATTAAGCTTATGTAGATTATATAAGTGTGTAGTGGGGGGGGGGTATCTATAATATATTTGATAACTTTTTCAAAAGTTATTTGTTATCTTAATATACCAAATATTGCTTAGTTTTTTTGACTGCGTCATAAATCACAGGGTACTGTATATATACCATCCTCAATGAAAATGCTTATGTTTAAATGTAATGCGTGTTAAGAACACACACACCTACATAGCGCCAAGATAAATTATTTGACTATGTATATATAGAATAAACCAATTGACACCCCATGAAAAAGCAACAATCTCATTTAGTATTAAAACGTAAAAGTCAAAACAATCTTACGTGTATTTCAAAAGCTTCTCCTGAGATAAAGATTTCTTTTTAACAATTAACAAAATCTTATTCATCATCGTCATTAGTCATTCAAAATATTTTATTCTTAGCCTTCATTCAACAAAAGAGGCATATTCTCGAAATTTTCTTAATTAAATATCAAGTACACGAGAGAATGAAAAGATTTCACACAAATCTCATCTAATCCTCCTTTCACGTCACATTTTGCCGTGTCACGTCTCAAGATCTTGACACGAATCAAACTCACACAGAGAACTTCGACTTTGTGACAACTCGTAACATTTCTCACGCTTTAACAATCGCGGAAGATCGGAATACCGTGAATGGCGATTAAACCATTATAAATACCTCGTTTTCCCTAACATTACAATGTGTAGAATTTAGGGCGGATATGAGATTCTATTATTTTTTCATAATGAATGACGTTACCCGTTCATTAGAAGGCGTACATTGCTACGTCGCGCACATTTTTTTTAATTATTCGTACATAGAAGAAAAATTGCTTCTTTTTACAGTTTTAATATATTTAAATGTGTTATTCACTTCAGCCTGTCGCAGTCGACTGCTGGACATAGGCCTCCACAACTTTGCGCCAAAAATGGCGTGAACTCATGTGTGTTGCTCATGGTCACCACGCTGGGCAGGCGGGTTGGTGACCGCAGGGTTGGTTTTATCGCACCGAAGACACAGCTGCCCGTCTTCGGTCTGAGTATTTCAAAGCCAGCAGTTGGATGGTTATCCCGCCATCGGTCGGCTTTATAAGTTCCAAGGTTACAAGGGTAGTAGAACTGTGTTACCCTTAGTCGCCTCTTACGACACATCACGGGAAGAGAGGAGGTGGCTATATTTTTTTCTGCCGTAACTATTGTGTGGTTAATAAAATATATTTTTAATGCGTAAGTATTAATTTTTACTCAAAAATACTTTCCACGATGAGATCGTTAAAACAGACACCATCTAAGACCAATTTTGATTTATACTATTTGTCAAAATAATTGATTATTTGTACATTTTTTTTGATTCGTAGCGTAATATGTCGTAGTATTTTTTTCACATATGTTATGGTTCTGTAAGGAACAGAAGTAGTAAGAATAAAAAGTATCTTTACCACAAGCGTTTCCCTAATGGGGCGGTAATCCGCGTACTAAATGAGTACTATATTATAACTTTAAGAATTTAAAACTTTTTTGGCATCATAAGAAAATTATTTTTCTAAGTATAGAATGAATATTGCGTTACACCAACTCCTATAAAGGTAACGAGTTTATGAACTTGGTCGAAGTTGGTTGGACCTCAGGATTCATTTTATATATCAATTTTATAATTATTTTCTTAAAGTTCGTATCTGTTGCTGAATCATATTGTAGGCTGTAAAACATCACGTTACGACTTACGAGAGCGGAACCGATATCCACATGAAAATGTGCGTATTATTTACGTAAATAAAATTGTCAATATTAGGTATCATTAAAGGACTAAAAAAGAAGAAAATAGTAAAATTACTTTCGTCTCAACTATTGGCAGTTTTCTTATTTTAGTTTTTATCTGATTCTCAAAAGCTCGTTTAGAACTTCTCTAGCGTTCAAATTATCAGTTTGCATGTACATTCCGTATTATCGTGCTATCGTCCTACTTTAGGAAAATCAAACCAAAGAAAGCAAACGGGAATTACATTTATGTATGTCATTATAGAAATCTTTTGAATCCTTTTATATCTTTTGCACTTCTGTAGACATTGTGTATATTATAATTGACTATCTATCTAATTAATACAATTTTCACAATTTTATGATTAACGCTTATTTTGATTGTAAAATTGTTTGTTTCGTCTTTTTGTTTTTTTGTTACGTTACGGCATTTTTTTTAATTCCAAATACGAGAATTTATTTTTTTATTGGAGTTATTTATTAATATTCATTGTTATAATATATTGAGAATTATTTCGCCGATTCTTTGAATCGATATAAAACATGAAACAAAATTGAAGTTATTTTACGAAATTTAATTCATCTCCGATTCGGGTAAAAATTACTGAACAATATCGCTTCGAGATTCAGCAAAAGCGTCGCTTTAAGCACAGTTTGATTTTAGCGTGCATTTTTTTTAATTAAAATAAATATTTTCTATACACGAGCCACCTCGATACTATATTAATAAACTCTGAATAATAATATTCTTTAGACTTATTACCTAACGTATGGCAATTTATACGTGAAGAGAGACGTAATTGTATAATATATTTTATACTATACATATATAATATTGTGTATGTTTTCAACATACCTTTGACACTATAAGCGCTTTCCCCGCTAGCACAAAAAGTCCAGCGATGGCAAGTGGGATCATCGATGCCATTTTCATTGCCGCTCCCATCATCATCATGCCCATCATTTTCTTCATCTTACCTCGACCTGAAATTATTTACGATGACAAATAACTTTGTGGACTTATAATATTTGTGAAATATGTTCTCTTTTTTATTGTATTTAACTTTAGGTTATGTCTTGAAAATATATTTGTAAAAGAGTGTATTGTAAGTGCACAACATAAAAAATGTCGCTTTTATTGTTGTGCTTGTCATATATTCTTTTGTTTTATTAACTTTAAATAGATAAATAAATAGATAAATATGTTTGTATAATTTTAACAATGTTACATCAGAAAAGGTCTTTTTCATTATGTAGGTAAGTCTTAAGTATTTGGTTTTGTTTCAGTTCAATTTCCTTCTTATTGCCAGGCAGACCTCTAATATTGTTAAGCCTCCAGGTTTTGTTTATCTAAGTTTAATATGCGTCTATATTTAATATAAAAAAATATATATTTGAGAAGTTTTCTTTCAAAATATAGAATTTGGAATTGTAGAGATACAACATTCGAAAATTTACTAATATTCAATCGTATTTTAATTGATTTTCTGTCAATTTTTCTGTCAATTCAAAATAAAAAAAATCTGTTTGTTTTATTTATTCTTTTGAAACATTTTCTTAGGTTATATAATGTCATTGCATGTTTATTTATTCAGTATATGTTCCGTAATACACGAATTTTGCGTGTTTAGTGAACTTTAATTTCTTTTATAATCTGATAATATCGAATTTAAATTTTTATATACAGGATTTAAGCAAACGTAGTAATATAATCACGCTATATCCTTACTGATACTACAGACTTGAATTTCCTGGTTGAATTTGTGTGTACTATGAATGTTATATTAAGTAAATGTTATTAAAAGAAAATTTGAGATACTTTATAAAATCTTCTACGTATATAAATAAAAATGTATCGCCAAAATGTATGTACGCGTATGAGTTCCGAACGACTGCACCAAAATAGGATTATTCTTTTTTTCGATATTATTTATTTATTTATTTATTTTATTTACTCTTTATTGTACACCACAATATGCAAATACAAAAATAATAATAAAACAGACAACTTAAGAATGTGTAGTACAAGAGGCGGTCTTATGGCTAGTTAGCCATTTCTTCCAGACAACCCGAAATAGGATTGAATACTATTTATTTGAGGATCGGGTAGGTGGTGCAGTTATATTGTAATAAACTTACATACAAATATCTACACATTAATACTTATAAGCAATACATATATATACATTTGATTAATATAATATAATAAACTAATAAATATAACAACAGTATCTCATAGCAGTTACAATCAATTTCGCCATAAATAAATTAAAAAAAAAAAAATAATAAAATTAATAAACAAATAAATTTAATTGGAATCGCTCTCAGTATTAAGGTAATGTATTTTAACTAATCTTTTGAACGATGGGAGTGATTTGGCTTCTTTGATACATAATGGTAAATTATTCCATAGTTTAATTGCCCGAATGGTGAAAGACTGACTGAAAAATTTTGTTTTATGAACAGGCATTTTTAACATTAGTCTCCTCGAAGATCTTAGGGAAGAAGGGTCCCCGATAAATTCAAACTTATCTTTTAAATAAGACGGAGCCTTAGGATCAAACAACGCACAGTACAGAAGAGATAAAATATGCAGGTTTCGGCGAGAACGTATTGGAAGCCACTTGAGCTTGGAACGAAATTCAGAAACATGGTCATATTTGCGAAGGCAGAATATAAACCGTATAGCAAAATTTTGAAGACGCTCAAGCCTATTAAGTTGGTCCTCTGTTAGATTAATATAGCTTACATCTGCATAGTTGAGAATCGATAGGAGGAGAGAATTCGCCAACATAATTTTGGTAGGAATTGGTAAAAAAGACTTGAGGCGCCGTAGGGAGCTCAATGCAGCGAAAGTTTTTCTTCTGACTTCTTTTAATTGTTCTGACCACGACAAAGTCCGATCGAGTTGTATACCAAGGTCCCTTACGGTGGTTACGTATATTATCAAGTCAAAGTTTGTATAATTATCACAACTTTAGTTTGAGGAGATATTTTTTCAGAAATACACGCTTTTTCTAATGAAAGAGTTATATCAAACATTATTTTATTCGTGTATTAGTATATTTGTGTATTTGGAGTTCTATTAAAATGAAACATTACACATTTTTAATAATTGTCGGGGTCGTCAGTTCTCACGATGCCATTTATTCGAAAGTCTTAATGTTAATAATTATTTGATTGTTATTATTTTGAACTTTCTCTAGGAGTACTGTAATATTTTATGACTAAGTTTTAATGTCCATTTTACACACGATATTATATTTCTGTTCATGGCGATTTTATTCTAAATTCGAGTCTCATGTCATATGGTATGAAAAAAATATATTTTGTATTTACCATTCAGCAACCTTTTTTTACTATTAAAGGTTAATGAATGTGTCTTTAACGATTCTCCCTTCATCCATGTTTCTATGTCTATTCCTTGTATATTGATATTCAAACAAATAGAATGTAATAATCATTGAAAAATAAACAAGGAATTAAAGTAAGTAATATACATATTTTATTATAAACTTATGATCTTCACGCGTCTTTTATGCGCTTGAAACAGTTTTAATTGCACTATTTACTTACTAATGCGCTCAGATAACAATAAGTCGAGCTTGTTATCGCCGTGATCTTTATATTTTAATTTTTTTAAGCATTACACGTATCTATATATCCTATCTATATATCATATATTATAGTGTGTAAACGAGTCTATGATTCATCATTGTTGGACGTTTTTGTATGAAATTTTAAGTAAGGTCAAGTTTCAAAGTACCGTATTATGAAGATTTTTCTCGCAAAATAAAGAATTGAAATACGAAAATCAACGTTTGATTTTTGAATTTTTCACTATCGAGTGTCATATCCAAGCGCAAGTTCAACACTAAGTCAGTATCAAAGGGCTTTACATAAATTCCTAATAAAAACATGATGTATGTAATCATTTCTTTCATAAATGTTAATAACAAACCTTACTTTATTTACAAAGTGGATTTCGTTAATGAATTACTTGTTTTAAATCATTATTGATATTAGTACGCTTCAGCCTGTAATATCCCACTACTGGGCTTAGGTCTCTTTCTCCATGTAGGAGAAGGATCAGAGCTTAATCCACCACGCCGCTCCAGTGCGGGTTGACGGATTCCCTACTATGAGTAACGATCGCTATCAGGTGTAGGTACATGATAACAACCGGGACCGAATTAATATTAGATTGTCATCAGTTTTGATCACAATATGAAAAAAAATATGCTAGACCATATGTATTAAAAGTGACCAATTAACATAAAATGTATTTTTTTAATTTTGTCATTATGCTCGTACCTTTTTTATGATTGCGCCATTGAGACCATATTATCTGTCCCTTTTCTAAGAGAAAGTACAGTTATTGCAGGATTAGAAGGTTAGTAGGAACGTAAAGTTCGTGATATCTAACTATAGGTACACCTTGTTTCTTAGAGATTTATGATAATCGCTTGCAGCAAAACAATTGTACCCAATTAATTTTGATGATGAGATGAAATTTAAGACACACGTTCACTTATGAGTATAAATAGCTCTTAGGAATTTAATTATTTAAATTAAGTTGTAGTGCTTTTAATATTAAAACTGTGTATATGATTAATGAAATTTAGATATTTTCATGTAAAACAAGGCATGTTTATGCAGTAAAAGGGGATCGGTGATTAGAGTTTTAAAAATGTGTATAGCTATAAAGAACAATACTATTTTAGTACAGGTGAGAATGTTCATTATCTTATTGATTACAGTGGGTTAACTAATAAACTAAGAAATTAGTGTTACCTTCTTCAACACCCTTGTTAAGTTCCTGCCCTGTCATTTTTGGGAGTGACAGTTGGATTGTTCTTGAGTTAGCGAAGGCAGCTATTCTATTCCAGAGCATCTCTGTCAGTGCTTCGTCCTTGCTCTCCAGATTCCTTGGCAAGCTGGCATCAATGTCATTCTCACTAACTGGCACTATCTCCATATCAGAAGTCTTCACAATATTCACTCCATCTATCAAAGGTATGGCTTCCATCCTTGCTGCCCTGTCAAAGAACAGGATGGCTTTCTTTTTCAAACAAGGAAGTATGCCATCCGTCCTCTGACAGTCCTCGTACATCCTCATGACGTACTTCATCCCGAGGTCATCTGCGGCCACTACAACTACTAGGAATACTAAGGGGACTAAAACCTTGTACATTTTTACTAGATGTTTACGGGATGGTACAATAAAAAAGACTGTTTCATAGATTCCATGCGGCGCGTATTTATAGGCTATGTACACTACAAAATGAATTGTGCTTCTGAGATCGGGGGTACGCTCTCTGAGGTTGTTTTCATATACAGTGGCTTCTAATAGTCAATGGAGTAACGTGAAGCTAGTCGGTATAAAGAAGACGGGTGTACGGTTGATGTGCAACATACTTTCATGAGTTGTTTGTGTGAGTGTGTAGCGAAATGGAAAATTGTTGTGCTGGTCTTGGTTCGTTGTTGGATGTTCAAAATGTAGGGAACAGATATGGCAGCCATGTTATTATTTACATTTAATCTTTAATTACGTATATTTTTAAAACCAAATCTGCATAATCAGTGAAAATAAGTTAATAAAAACTAAGTAAAGTAAGCGTAATAAAAATTGAAAATGTACAAATTGCAAAAAAAATATCATTATCACTTTTTTGGTCAAAACTACAATTACATATATTTTGCTTATTAACGTAGTACATGAGCTTTTTTTGATGAGAATGCTTCGGTTTCTCATTACAATGAATGCAAGTTCAAAAAAAAAAAAGACTTAATAACGCAAAAATATATTTCGATGGCTTTATTTTGTATTTTGAATAATTTTAATAGAAGTTATAATTTTAATTTAATGACCGAAATAAATAATAATAATATAAACTTATACATAAAAAATAATAATAATAAATGAGTTGATAGAAGTATTTATTTATTTACAATTATTATAAATATTAATTATTTATCAGTAATAATACCGCATCCAATTATTATCTACAATATCCGTAACACAACACCTTGCATGCAAACGACGCGGAATAGAACAAACACATAAAATAATTATTAGTTATTTATTGTAATTAAAACTTCCCTTATTAGTTTAACTATCGGATATTAGGAATATATCAATTCTGAAAAATTATAAAAATAGCCTGTATTGTGTAATGTACTGTTCGCGTGATTTTTGCTATGAAGATAAAGTGCTTGCTCAAAATTAGTTTTTTTTTGTCTTTAGAATTGAGGCGCTTAGCGGAAGAAATAAAACATAAAATATTGTATTGTAAATGTGTTTGTATGTTTAGTGAGTGAATTATGTTTCTAGTTTATTTTGTTATAGCTTGAACCTAAAAACACATTAAAATTTAATAAAATTAAAATGTATATATGTGCGAGACTCCACTGGCTCGGCCACCTACTAAGGACGGAAGACGATCGCGCACAAAGAAAGCATACTTGGAGAAACCTGACGACTAGGCCCGTGGGGCGCCCCAAGTATCGCTAGGAGGATTAGGTGCAGAGAGACCTGTGCAAGCTGGTGACAGCTGACTGGCGCGAGATAGCTCTGGACTGGGATCGCTGAAGACTTGTGGTGTCGGAGGCCAAGATCCATTACGGTTCGTTGAGCCAGGGCAGTGAGTAAGTATGTGTATAAGAAATTATGGCTACACAAATATAAGTACCTAATTGTGTTTGCTCGCAAACAGATCTTTTAATTTTATTCATCAAAATCGGTGCAATTAGTAAAAAGTAAGAGTTAAAATACAGTGGTGGTCGACAAAAAAGTAGTCAATTAAATACATATATCATTATTAGAGACAGCTTGTGTTAACAAAAGCGTTTGTCAGATCTCGATTAAATTTTTATGGGACCACATGATATGCACTATATTTTATTTAAAAAAAAAATATTAATCGAAATAAGTCCATCCAGCCAAAAGCTCTGAGGTAAAATACATAAAAAATACTGTTGAATTGAGAACCTTCCTACCTTTTTGAAATCGGTTAAAAATTAGAAAATATTTGAAAAACTGTAATAATAAAGAATTGAACAAAAACCTATTAGAAATAAAATGATACTGATAATAAAATGATGACTTTTTGCTCCCAAAGACTGAAGGATATCATTCAGCCATCTAAAAATTAAAAACGTATGCATAAATAAAAAAATATATTTCAACCCCTGTCAATAAAATTCTGTCATGACGTCACTGCTTAAATTACATTTATGTAATAATGACTATTTTTTTATATATATACGTCTTGTTGAGTTAATATTGTTGTATGTTTAAAGACAATTTCTGTATATATCTATATAAAGATATTAATAATATAGATAATTATATACTATTCATTTAGTACACTTTTATATTGCAATTATTGATTAAATTATTGTAATATATTGTAACTATTTAAAAATAATAATAATTTATAATATAATATTGACGACGCGTTGGCGCAACGGTCACAGCACTGGTTTGTGGCTGTTGCGCTGGCGGTTGTGGGTTCGATTCCCGCACTTTACAAACATTTGTAATGGCCATACAGATGTTTGCCGTGTTCTGGGTGTTTGTGCAATCCTTGTGGGACTCCCCACCGTGAGTCGGAGAGCACGTTAAGCGGTTGTTCCTATTTGTTATAATGTAAAACTGATAGCGATCGTTACTCATAGTAGGGAATATCCGCTAACCGTATTGGAGCAGCGTGCTGGATTAAGCTCTGGTCTTTCTACTACACGGGGAATGAGGCCTCTGCCCAGCAGTGGGATATTACAGGCTGACACGTAGCGCGTATAATATAATCTTGAGATGCGTAACTGAAGACTATTTTATTCATTATTCATTCATGAACGTGTTAACTTTTGTGCTTGCGTATAAAGTATAAATAGCAATGAGATCCAAGAAAGTCAGACTAATATAAAATATTAGAGATAGTTTTGCTGTCGTATGGACAGTTTCTGCAATCAATTTAGTACCCCGTAGATCTGTTGACTCCGTGTTCCTCTGTGCAGGAACAGATCCGTACTTTCTATTCTTCTATTTATCTTTATGGTATATTAAATACTAGCTGTGCCCGCGACTTGTTCCACGTGAAATTTGAAAAAAAAATGTTTAGTTCGCAGAGTTACAAAATAATCAAATTTCTAAAATAAAAGTAGCCTAATTTACTCTTTATCTACTTTTTTTTTTTTTTTTTTTTAGTTATGTGATATATCCACAGGCTTATTATGCCCGTGCTTTTGTTATTCCATATATTGTTATTATTATTTTTTTTTTAACATGCATCGGTACTTCACCGCAACTCAGAATCTAGAAGCCTTAATAACTAGTCTTAAAATTTCAAATTTTTAAAAGTCGACGCGAGTCCACTGACCAAGACTATTCTACATATTGCTTATTTTATATTCTTATATACTAATTATTTTTATTATATTTACACTTATTTGCTAACTACAATATATGTACACTTATTTTCTAACTACAATATATGTACACTTATTTGCTACTTACAATGTACACTTAACCTATGTTATTGTTAGTAGTTAGGTACTTTTTTTTTTGTGGTTAGGAATCGTTTTGTCCATTTAAATTTAATTTTTTTTTTTTTAATTTTTATTAATATATTATATGACTAATCCTATCTTATTAAGTAAATATATAAAGCCTTATCATTACAATTACATTATCCTATTCCTATACTATTACATTCCATTTTATTATTTATATTACTTACTTTACACTTTTATCTACGCATAATTTATACTTACAATACAATAATGTCTTCACACCTCTACATTTTTCAACATTTTGAGCACATTCTCAATGACGGCAGCATCTCTATGGTGAATGGCCATCTTGAGACTATGCTCAAGGATTTTCTTGTCCGTCATCTCCGCTGCCCTCGCCACAAAGCGACCAATTGCGTCGTCACGGTCGTCGGTGTAATAGACACAGGTGTTGGTGTGTCTAGTCACCGCGACTACAGCGTGCGAAACGCTGTCGTGGATCTTGAGCCTCCTTGTATTTGTCTGGAGGACGATGACGTCCTCATAGGTCTGGCCCTGCGCCTCATGAATGGTTAAGACGCGCGATCCCTCACCGGACCCGTATCCCTGGTCAGTCAGCAATCTCTTCTCCTCTTGCGTAAATACCAGGTACAGGGTTCGGTCCCTTCCTACAGGAATGCGCGCGCCTGTGAGACTCTCCACTCGCAAAGATCGGATCTTTGTGCTTGAGCTGTACACGGACTTGTAAACCTCACTGATGGCAAAGGCGACATCTTTGGGGTTACGATGCGTGCACGACAACTCGCACGAAATAGTCGTTATAAGGGTTGGTCTACAATACCGCATTTCGAACAGCTTTATCTACTTTAAAATAGACATAATATTTTTTACAATTTTTGTCTGTCTGTCTGTTTGTTCCAGCTAATCTCTGAAACGGCTGGACCCGATTTTGACGGCACTTTCACTGCAGATAGCTGATGTAGTAAGGAGTAATTTAGGCTAATTTTATTTTAGAGTTGTATTTATTTTATAGCTCTGCGAACTGAATAATTTTGTTAAATTCTACGTGGACGAAGCTGCGGGCACCGCAAGTTTATTAATAAAATGAATTATGAACCCTGTTTGCATGTTCGAACGTACATATCTCAGACAAACGAGACATCTTTTTTTTGAGTACAACTGTGTATTTATTTTACATGGCTATTGGATATAAACAGTACATTTTCTTTTTAATGGTTGTAAAATAGTAATGATCGTTTCCAAAAACTATTATAGCTATATTCGTACATAGTTATGTCTTTTACACATAAATATTAGAAAGTAAACATATAAAACATCATTTACGCAAAATACGTTTTCTTTATGTCTGCAACTAGCCATCAATGCTATAGGATTCTCATAAACCATTTGCCTACTTACTGAGTTAATGACTTATGTATGTCTCATGACCATTAGTTCGTTGCCATTGATTAAACAAATGTATATTGGTTTATTTTTTCATATGATACGTTAAATGTTAACTTTAGTTATTCTATTAACAATATTTTTTTTTTAAATTTTTTAGATTCTTTTTTTTTGTCTAAATATATTGTATGTGTTTAGATAAAATTGTACACCTAAACCATTTATAATCTACATATATACCATCTCCTTTTTTTTTGATATGGCAGGGTAACCCATTTACGGGTGATATCCAGGATGCCCGGGTAGGCATTCCTAGACCATATGTCGGCTTAGCACTTAGGGGTGCACTACCGACCAAAACCCCTGCGGGAGCCTTCAGCCGCTTTAATTGAAGGGTCCCGGATCTGCAGGCAACAGGATCCCTCCAGCGACAGGCTGGCCTCGGCGAAAAGACCAGACTTCTCCTCCATGGGACTGTCCGGCTCACCTCTGAACAATCCCGACGACGCCATGTCTAGCAGGACCGGGTTTCCATCCCGGCCCGACATGGGCACAGGGGCGTTACTGGAAACGCATTAAGTAGCGCCTCCTACGCACCCCCGTTCGTCGCCTGCGGTCGGAGGCCTCGTCGGCGGCCCCCTCTCTCATCCGCTCGTCGTTCTCCTTCTGGGACATTACTGTCTCGCAGAAGGAGACCATTGCCTTCCAGGACTCGTCGTCATCGAGCATCGCGGTGATAACGCTCGGCAGTGACAAGTCCCCTCCGAGAACTGTCGTCAGACGCGACGTAGCGCCGCCCATCTCGGGCACACCTCGAAGGTGTGCTGGGCAGAGTCCACCGCCGCGCCACAATCGTGACATTCAGTCGTCGGCTCCCTTTGGGCCGACCGACACAAGTATTCACCAAAGCATATATACCATTTCCTACCATACCTCTGCCTAATGGTTGCCTGGAAGAGATCGCTCATTAGCGATAAGGCCGCCTTTTGTACTTATCTCCTGTTTTATTTTTGTAATTTTCCACACTCTTGGTGTACAATAAAGAGTTATTAGTATTATTATTGTTATTACTAAACTATATAAATTAAAATCCATCGCTAAATGTGTTGCTAAACGCAAAACTCCAGGAGTACTCGTGTAGGTTTTCTAACAGTGTGTAGAAGTTTTTTACGGATGGAAAAATTAAGAAAATTGCGCAGAAATTTAGAAACTCCGCTTTTGGAAAAGGGTAATATCTTTGGTTTATTAGAGTAAGAAAAAGGCGATATATTTTTGGGCGGGTTTATTTTTTACAAGTGTCACAAATGATTTTAATGTAGTCAATATTTCATAAGCCTATCTATCACACACACAGCATAGTTAACTATTGTATTTAGAACTCCCGAAATTCGCGCCAAATATCCCGGCTGTTATGATGTGGATGTTATTAAAGAGATAACATTTTACTTTATATTTAAACTTTGATTATATAAGAAAAAATTTACATTACGATAGATACGATACGATAAATTTTAAAACACATTTTTATACTTATTTATAGTAAATGCTTAAGTACATACATCTAGAGACGAGTGTATTTAAACCAATTACCATTAGATTGTGCACTTCATTATATATTTATTTTTTTAATTTATAAAAAAAGACGATGTAGTCAGGTAGACTGAGTGTAATAGGAGAACAAGCTTCGTTTTTTTTATCTATGGCAGTAAATATCAAAAAAAAAAAGAATATACATTAAAAAGATCATATCAAGTCAAATACGTTTTAAACGACGGTTATAAAAGTAAATTACAAATTTTGACTTTCAATTAGAAAATTATGTATGATATACCGTTTCTTCAGTAAAAGTACTAAACTTTCGCTAGTATAGTGATGTTAAAGAGCATTTATTAAAAAAAAGATATTTATCTTTACGCGTGTTCAAGTTGTATGGGATATGTTAATGATGAAGGTAATTAATTAATTAAATATACTGTACATCGTACGCTTACTATGGATATCTGTTAATGAAACTCTCTTTGTATTCTGGCTTCATCATTTTCATTTCAGCGTAACAAATTCCACTGCTGGACATAGGCCATCACAAGTTCACGGCAAAAATTGCGTGAACTCATGTGTTTTACCCATAGTCACCACGCTGGGCAGGCGGGTTGGTGACCGCAGGGCTGGCTTTGTCGTACCGAAGACGCTGCTGCCCGTCTTCGGCCTGTGTATTTTAAAGCCAGCAGTTGGATGGTTATCCCGCCATCGGTCGGCTTTTTAAGTTCCAAGGCGGTGGTGGAGCTGTGGTATCCCTTAGTCGCCTCTTACGACACTCACGAAAAGAGAGGGGGTAGTTATATTCTTTACTACCGTGGCCACACAGTTATTCTGACTTAATTACATGGGATTGTGGGATATTTTGAGGCGGGCTCGAATATTAAATATATATTTCTCAAGGTCTTTTTATAATCATTTTGTATTACACGATAAAGAAAAACACGATGAAATTTGCAAGTTTTGAAAGAAAGTCTAAGAAGTTCGTGGTGTTCATCGATTATTCTTAAGCAGGAGTCTTTGCCTAGTTGTGTTGTAGATTTATAAGCCGTTACAATACAGCAATAACTTGGCATTTAATCATTACGCCTATTTTGATGACATGACAGATCTTGACATTTGACTTCTCCTAAGTATAGGAGATTGTAGAGTCAGAAACACGTTTATAATTCTTCTGATACAGCAAGTTACAGTACGTGCTTACCATCAGTTGAAAGGCATATTAGTGGTTAAAAAAAACATTCGATTTCATATCTTTTGTGTCTTACTGTGCATTATATCTACATTCAATCTTGTAACTCACTGGCTACGCCCCGTGGCTACACCTGCGTTAATATGAGGAAAAACACGCTAAAATGTTGTATGGCCTATATATAGCCTTCCTCGGATATATTATGGAATGATAGACTATTCAACACAAAAATATTTTTTAAATTCGAACCATTAGTTCCTGAAAATAACGCGTTAAAACAAACAAACTCTCCAGCTTTATAATATTATTATAGATTATTGTTACATATATATAAGGAATGAGACAGAATTCGCATATTTTCATTGAATAGGATTTTAGATATACCCGACTTTATATGTCTCATCGCTGCATAAAGGCCTCCAATTAAGGATATTACTGGAGCGTAATCAGTGATGCTTTCTGTTTTATTGCAGGTAAGTGTTATGTGTTTGAATTTCTAGCGCGACAGCTTGTTTGATTACGATGCTTCATTACAACAATATTACAAGGATTTTTTGGAGCAGTCTGATTAGTAACTTACCTCAAAGTTACAGAATATCAAAGCTAAGTAATAATCTCTGTCCCGTAGTGTTGTGTTCCTGTGGTGAGTAAGGCAGACAATGGTCTTGTTACTGCAAGCGTATATAAGCATCTTCTTACCAACCGGTGGACCGTATGCATGTTTACCATGTTTGTAATTAAAAAAAAGTATGTACATTCAGACTTTAATAGTGCTTTCATCGTGCTTCAAAGAGGACGTAAAGCTATCGATCCCACTTGTTACTATAAAAAACCGAGAAACAATACTCTTGGATTAACAAGGAAAACCTGATACCAGAAGTGAACAAATTTGATGGAATTGGTTTTCAATCTTAGTTCTATTTGGAGAGCAGATTTTAAAACAGTACTGTCATATTTACATGCTATTTCAGTTCATTTCAATTAATTTAAACCTACTACCGTGATGTCATTAGGAGTAACGCATATTGTACTACTTTTGTAAGGAATCACTTACGATCTAAATAATTAATAAAAAAAAAACACAAAACAATTCCGTCATAGTCGAGTAAAAATCAACACTCGTAAAACGAATTAAAGTGAAACATACAGTTATACGTACATTAGAGGAACCAAAACCTTGAAACACAAATTCACTATTATACAATTATCTACGCACATACTAAGTGTAATATTTGTAGTAAAAGTCTATTGTTCTCTTGACATAAGTAATGGGGACATTATCAAGTTTGTGGAGTTGATTTCTAGGGTTCCACATTAACGGGATGCCTAAGGAACCCTCAAACCAGCATTTCGCTAAGGGATTGCAATTACGCAGCTCATTCAATCCCGCGGGATTTAAATACTGGATTGATCAATGCCGCCTGTGAATACCGCACTTAAAATAACATTATAAAATCAAATATTATGAATAAAATGCTTATACAAGTAATTGGAGTAAGGGGGAAATGATTATGAATATCTATACTAATATAATGTTGCAAGCACATAACTCGAGAATGGTTCGACCAATTCGGCTAATTTATTTTTTTGTATGTTTCTTAAACATTGGCACATAAAAAGAGCCCTAACTTTTAAATGAATATCAATGAATGGTGTGGGATCGCAGGATTGAAATCTCAAATTCCGCTAATCATCCTTTCTTAAACGTTACCTAAATAAATGCATTTGAAATTTACTATTGGTATGTATTTGTAATAGATATCGTTGAAATCTCAACAGTGAGGCTTAGAGGGGAACCACAGACGAAATAAAATACCGTAAATAAATAATTGTTTTGCAGTATAAAAAACTTTTTTTGTAAATAATTTTGTACGGAACTCTACGGTGATGATTCAACACGCATTTAATTGATTTTTTGTAGGTTTACCATACAGGCTTACTACAACTTTGCACGAGATTCGATCTATTTGTTTTCAGTTTTTGTTTTCAGAAAAAAAAAAACGGGTTTTTGTGGTACAAAAGTTTTTAATTCTTATCGTACAAATTAAAACAAGAATTATTTTTTAATTTTTTACTTCCAAAATTAAAAAAAAAATTCTAAAGAATTTTATTTACAATCTGTGAAAACTAAGTTTGTAGTTTACCGTACACGTAAGCCACTGATAGACTATCAGATACTTTATCAGTAGGAGAACGAAGTCTTAAGTTACAAGTCAAGTTACAACAGTTGTATTTAAAAAACCTATTTGAATAATTTTCTGTAACTCTTCTTTGTATTAGCTTATTGCTATCCGTGCAAAAATATGGTACATAAGATAATTAGCAAGATCACCTTTCTAAAACCTTACCATTACTGTATCCGTTATACTGTTATACATATACTTTATAATTTACAAGCTTGATGACTTCGTGCGCAATCAATTATTCGTCATGGGAAGACTGACCAGACCTTCATATCGTTTGAACTTTCTCCACGTATGTTTATAATGGGTTCAAAGGTCAAGTATTTTTAGGCCTCTATTGTTCACATCTCACTTATGGGATAATAATTTTGAGTTTATTTTCTCACCCAATATGTTATCTCCGTATACTCATACAATAAAACTAACGAGTTTTTTGTGTTCGTTTCAAAATATATTTTTTTTTTTTTTTTTAAGATAGCAAATAAGCCTATTAAGAAAAACGTTATTTAGTATGAATGTTATGTTCCTATACGCAGAAGTAAAAAATTAAGCAGTATTATATTGTAAGTCAATAACACAATACATACAAAATCTAAATAAGTTCACACAACAGGCAAATTCCTTGATACATTAAATTATTTATCTGGTTATATAAAAAAAAAACTTTCTCTCTATCCAACCTAAATTAAGCTTTTTTATTATAATCTTTCGGCTTTCCGTTTAAATACATATATAGTTTTTCTGTTAGGTATTAAAATATGAAAGAAAAAATTATATTTCGAAATCTTGTACAATACATCAAGGTTGATATTCAGTCGTAGACACTCGTTTTGGGGAATGGCTCAGTACAATTTACATCAAAGATTTAGACATTTAACATTCTGTAGTTAAATATATTTAGAAGAAAATTATAACAGAATTTATATTGTTTAAATCTCTTCTCGATGAGTTTTTGAAATAAATTAAAATTATTAAATAATACAGAGATAAGCAACAAAATATTACGGTAAAGGTACTCTACTCTAACTATGACCAGTACTCGTATATATATATTCTTATCGCCACACTTTTGTTCGTAATAACATCGATTACATTTTTAATTTAATTTTATACTAAAGTTGCCCCGACAATAACGAACACAACAAAAAAAAAAAGAATTGCCAAACGTGGTAAAATCGTTTGGAAGTTATTACCGTGCACTTATTTCGACGATTTATTTCAATTTGCATAGGTTGTAAAAACGTAACCCTATTCCCTAATATTATTAAATACATTGTTTCAAATTGTATAAAAATAAAAAGTATCATTATAAGAGTCAAGCGCTTAGATACAGTCTTCCCTAGTTTTAACGCTAGTGCATCAAATAATAATATCGTATAAGTATTATGTTACCTACATTGTTTTTAAGACAAGATTATTAAATGAATTATATAAGTCAATAAACATTAATTTAGGCATTAAATTTGAAAATTAGTTTTATTTTTACTTTCTGTTTTAGGGTTATGGGTTCGATTACCCGAAGGGGTTCTTTTCGTTTAGTTTAAGATCTGAACTAGAACATGATCTTCACCCATCTGCTTAATAGATAAAAATTATTTTATATTTACTTTATAGCATTCGTAATGTTAAATTAAACTTTAGGTAAAAATTACATGTTTTACTTTTTATGTCATTACCCTATAACTCATATAAAACACATTTTACCATGAAATCGGTAGATTTAATAGAATTCAGACACAATTGCAACATTTACTAAACCACACACAAAAATTTAACAATAAGTGACCTTTAAGTATAAGAGAAAGTTCCATCAAAATCAGTTTAACCTTTATGACATGTAGCCTTAAGCGCCTAAAATGTAAATAAACACGCTTTTAATGTTCATACACTGCAAACACATTACTTCCGGTCTTTTTGTAATGTACAGGTAAAAGCGATATTAGTTATGTTTTTATGATATATTTATGTATGTATAATTATGTATATAAAATATATGAAGTAGTTCGAAAATTTTGCGCGTACATATATAACAGCCATGCATCTGCTTATTACTGTAAGATCCTCATAACAGAATACTAATTTTTAGTCAGACGATTAGAATCTAACCTCTACAACCTACGAAAGTCCATACTCTTATAAAGTAAAATAATTTCCGTTTCGGAAGTTGATGAAAAATAAATAAGACTGACTGCTTTGCTCATTTAGGACTAGAGAAGTAACCACCATGGACTAACAGTTGGTCAAATTACAAGTTATATTCTTTAATGTTGTAGTATTCTTTATTGTTACAAAATATGTTTTTTCTATTAACGGAAATTGATTATACAACTGTTGGTGGCAAAAAAAGCCTAAAAGCCTTTGCCAACGACACAAATTTAACTTTACAAAGTGTTCTAATTACTAATTTAGTCAATTACCTACTAAACTATAACATAGATAACTTACCGTTACTACTACTACTAATTTAATGTAGCTTTAGCTAAGAATTAAATAAATCATTGTGATATTAATAAGGATTATTTAAAAAAGCATAAATATCTATTTCTTAAAGTTGAATTCAGTGAAATATAGTTTATTATCGAAATGTTTTAGCCAAGAACATAAAATTAAAATAATTTTTGATTGTTTTCATCAAACACCGCCTGTAGGTGTACTCTCTATACCGGCATTGGTATTTAAAAGAATGCGCTGCTTTGAACTTGGCAGTATAGTCTGAGCCAGCGTAGAGATGTAGCTTTGCACCGACCATAGTGAACAAAAAATATTCATGTATTACAACTATGGCAGGTTAACTGGCATACAAACATACGCTATTCATAATTATAATTATCTTATAGGGTACAAGCTAATTAGTAATACAGTAAAAAAGAAGAGAAAAGATTGAATATTAAAAAAATAAAATACGCTGTACTTAAACAAGCCTCCTTATCCTTCGATGCACTTCAACGTATCTTGAAAACCGAAAGTTTTTGAAATGTTATAAAAATTAAATTTTGTTTAACAAACACATTTAGTTTTGTACTCTTGTAAACGTTATACGTTAGGAACTAACAATAGCCGTTCGATGATAAAATACTACTAAACTAACTACTAGACTAACTTTAATTAAGTTAAAACTAACTGAGGTAGAGCACAGCAGGAATTGCTCAAAATATGGAGCAGCCCGACTAGGGTAGTACCTCGACCTTACAGAAGATCACAGCTAAATAATACTGCTTTCAAGCAGTATTGTGTTCCTGTTGGTGAGTAAGGTGACCAGAGCTCCTGGGGGATTGGGGATTGGGTCGGCAACGCGCTTGCGATGCTTCTGGTGTTGCAGGCGTCTATAAGCTACGGTAATCGCTTACCATCAGGTGAGCCGTACGCTTGTTTGCCGAACTAGTGGTATAACATCTGATTGATATAATGATAAGAAGTTAAAATGAAAAGCTCGTTGATAGCAATACACAGTCAATTTCACCTCGATTTAATGTCGATCGTATCATGAAATTGAAAACATCTCGATTTTCTCTTTTTTTAAATTGAATTTAAAAATATGTCTTATATATGTACCTATTTTTGTAATGTTTAGTACAGTATACGAACGGCAGGAGAGCTACCATCGGAAATGTTTACGACCCACCGAACACTCCACCGTGTACCTCGTCAGCGCAACCACGATCACTCTGACAAGAAAGTCCGACTAAGAAGAAGAGATGAACGTATATGTAGTTCACCTGATGCTAAGTGATCACCAGTATCAACAAATACCCGAGGTATGGTTACCGGTACGGTAAGCGCTGATCTAACTTTCCTTCAGCATTTTATGGATAAATACTTTTGTATTTTATTTATTTTTGTATTAAACAAAACTATTTTCTGCTTGTGACCAGTTGACGATATGCAAAGCGATCTCCACTCTGTCGCTTTGCCTTCAATATCCACGCTGATATCTATACCAAAAGTACTAAATACGTCACTAGCGAAGTAATAAGAACTTAGAAGATATTGGGAAAGTTGACTAAAGATTGTAAAAATCACCTTACAACCTGCAGTGAGAGGAGATACTTCACGCTTTAGGCAGTTACATCTGTTTGTCACATCAGTTTATTATTCCATAGACAAATTATTTTTTTACTACTACGAGTTGTTCAACAAGCATTTCAGCCTGCAATACCAGGAGCGTTGCAAGCGGGTTGCCGACACAATCCTCGACTCTCCTTCGTTGTTTTGACCACATTACTCACAACAGTAATACAAAGATACAAGCAGTATTATTTAGCTGTGTTCTTAAAATAAAACAAAGTCTACGCGTAATGTTTAAAAAAGGGTACAGGTAATTAGGACTTCGTGGATTTCATTTCATTAAATAAATAAAAAAGTCGTTCACCGCAATTTTAGAGAGTATTGTAAAGTTGTTGCCATAATATAGAAATTTAGCCACATTTTATTACCTTCTGCAACGCATACGTAATACATTACGTACATATGTAAATATCTAAATAATTAACGGACGATGCGTTGGCGCTAGCATTCGCGGGTTCAATTTCCGCTCATGACAAAAAAAAATTATAGACTATAGAGACGTTTGCTTAAGCATGGGTGTTAGTACTAATGTATTGTGTATTTCCGGACCTTCAAGACAGGAATAAATTTTTCTGGGGGCTGTTGAGCGTGAATAATAATTATTTTTTTAATTCATTATGAATACAATATGTAAACTAGATTAGAGTAATGTTACTTAATGTCAATGTCAGTACAAGTCAACGTTTGGTCGCGTGCTACGTGTTATACAATTATTGGATGATTACAAATCTCTATGTTATGAATGATAGATTACTCGTAATCAGGTAATTTTATAACTTGTAATTTTCGACACGCGGCTTTGAACGATTTCTTGTAAGTACACGTTATTACTTTATTATTTTTGGTTATTTATGTGCATTTATTTCATTGTCAAACATTTTTTTACATTTTTGTTACAAATAATTAGTTTTTGATTATTTACTTTATTGGTATGACAAAAATATAGTAAGTTTTATTACTTAATTTTATAAACTATGTACTCCTGTAAACTAATTAACATGTAAGTATAAAAAAGGGTAAAATAGGTTCAGAACTGAATTGCAACTGACATTAGGATATTTAGCTCTTCAATAAAGAAGATTGCAACATGCTATTTAATTGACTTCAAAAAAAGAGGAGGTTCTCAATTCGATAGTATTTTTTATGTAAGTTACCTCAGAACTTTTGATTGCGTGGACCGTTTTCTATTTTTTTTTATCGAAAGGTGGTGCGTGCCCTGTGTCCCCATTTAAATTTGATTGGAATCTGACGACTATTTTGAGTACCTACGTTGTATTACTTGTCGATGTAATTCAAGTCGGTTTTTTCCTTTACGAGCAAACACAATATATTATAATAACAGAAATGGAGTTTGATTAGAAGTCCTTAACGAACAATTGCATTTTAATTCCTCTTGAGGAATACACTACGGGTGTGGCTACGATACTAAAGAATATGGCCACCCCCTCTTTTCCCGTGGGTGTTGTCAGAGGTGACTAAGGAATAACACAGTTCCGCTACCACCTTGGAACTTAAAAAACCGACTGGTGGCGGGATAACCATCCAACTGCTGGCTTTGAAATACACAGGCCGAAGACGGGCAGCAGCGTCTTCGGTGCGACAAAGCCAGCCCTGCGGGCACCAACTCGCCTGCCCAGCGTGGTGACTATGGGCAAAACACACGAGTTCACGTTATTTTTGGCGTAAACTTGAGGAGGGCTACGTCCAGCAGTGGACTGTATAGGCTGTAATTATGATGATGATAATCATGAGGAATACAGACCAAAATTTTTACGTATGTATTGAGATTTAACCCAAAATAATCAAACAAAATAGAAAAATTGCGATTTGAATCGCTTAGGCCATCCCTTATCGACAAAAGATACACAATCTACAATATTAGATTTGAGTTTGTAAGAATCTTAACAAAACGTAAGTAAATATAGAATGAAAAAAAAATGTCGTAGACATGTATGAGCACTGTGACCTAACATTCAATAAAACTGAGAAGCAATTGATTCAAAGCATCACTTTGAAAGATTCAATAATATGCTGAGAAAGAAAACACAAATATTTTTTATTCTATAATGGCATCTTCATGCAAACATTTGTAATACGTGAATATGTTTCGTCTCTATATAAAGCATTTACTCATGACCATGGGTTGACTGGAAGCAATTTCTTTCAGAAATAAGTCCATCTTTACCATAAACCTTATTATTATGTTATGTTTCTACATGTACTTTGGAGTGCAATAAAGTATTTGTTTTTTTAGTATATTTTTTGCGCAGGTTGCCAAATCAAATGACTATAATATGAAATGCAAAGAAATTGTTAATATTTATTGAAATTATTCTACATTATATATATATATATATATATATATATATTCATTCGTTGTGTATCTGAACGTAATATTAATATAATTTATTAAATAAAATTCATGTTGATGGAAAAAAATATGACCATAAAAAGTTATCACGTGCTCTTATTTAAGTACATGATTCCACTTGTTAACAACTAATTAATTTAAATTCAATACATGAATAACTTTACCTCTATACTAACCATACGAATATATATAAATTAAAATGGATCAATTAAAAACATTGTTACTGTACCAACCTTGATAGCATTGATAACGTTATCCTCGACAAGAGATGGACCGCCGCTGACCAGATCACAAGCACTGCACTCACACATGCACCCGAAACCGCGTGCACATACATGCCTCAGTGCACGACGATACGATGCAACGATTGCACGCTCTAAAAGATTTATAGATAAATGCAGTTCCCGGTGAAAATAGATAAATGCCAGTGCTCATGTGTTTTCTACACATTTCAATAGGCGCAAGCGCATTGACTGGACACGTGTGACGTTAACGGGACAGCCGCGGTTATTCGACAAAATGGTTCCCCGCGGGATAGTTATCCTGTGCTTTAGTGTTATCCTGGCATCGGCTTCAGCGGACAGCTTCGGGCTCGGTATGAAGCTACTCGGAAGGTTGTACGATGAATGCGAGAAAGCAGACGAGATCCTGAAATGTTTCAAGATCCAAGCGGTCAAGCTAGTGGATCGAGCTGCAAGGATGCAAGCATTACCGTTATTCGACGGCCTTTCCTTAGTTCGGATTCCAGAAAGTGGCAGAGCGTTTCCCTCATCTATACCAGATGGTGATTTGAATTCCTTAAGTTCAGATGAAGTCGATAAACTTCTCAATCTAGCGACATCGAAGCTCATACATACTCATCGTGTTATAATATCACCTACTAGTGTTGGATCAGATCTTGGGCGGGCATTGAGTGAAGCCAGGGGTAAGTTGAAGAAAATGATAGGTCCAATCCTAGCTGGTGTCGCGATCAAGGGCGGTTTTTTGGCCATAGCTTTCCAGGCGATCGCTTTAATCGCTGGCAAAGCGCTGTTGATCGGTAAGATTGCATTACTTTTATCTGCAATCATCGGCTTGAAGAAACTGGTAGCAGGGGGAGAAGCGCACGAGAAAACTACTTATGAGATAGTCAAGCATCCACAGGTTTCACAGAGTCATACTTACACGTCCTCGCACTACGGCAGCGACTTCGACACGACAGGTCCAGGAGGACACTACAGAAGAAGCGTCGAAGAAGAAGCTGCGGCTCAGGACAGGGCTTACAGAGCTTACGCTAAGAAACAGTAATCAGTTAAACCTGGATGAAGATGTCTTACGACTCCCTTTACAAAATACAGGAACGACATGGCGTTTTCACTAACAACATTACCTCCGATGACATTCATATCTTGATGGCTTTGAATTCGCAAGTTGGACGTATTATGACACGTATTTATTTTAATTTATGACATAATATACTATATTAGTAAAAGATAGGCTAAGTATTATTTAATTATGTAAATCGTGTGACGCTTGCTTATCCCAAATATGTAAACGCATTATTATAGCCTACAGAATTAATTTATGTAAATAAGTTTAATAATTATGTGGAATAGTTAACTCTATGTAATCGTTGCACCAAATATAGTTAATGAAGAGTATTAAGTATGATTATATGTTAAATTATTTTAATGATGAATTATTAATAATCGTAATGCTAAATATTTTAATTTTATGTAGGCTAGTCGACGGGTACTGTGCATTTTCTGTTTCTGTAATTACAGTTGTCCAATTTTGTAAAAAAATAGGCTAAGTATAATATTTAATTGTTAATTTATTAAAATCATTAAATGTTAAGTGTGGTGTGGTGCTGTTGGGAATGTGTTAATAATTTATGTATTAATTTTGACCGAGTCCTATATGTTGTATGTATTTATATATTAATTGTCAAATTATGACAAGGTGGTTACGCGAGTACCTTTTTGATATTAATAATATTATGTATTTTATGTTATTTTACAAAATACTGTATTATTTATAGTATGTTAATAATGTATTTTGTGTAACTATTATTATAGTATAATTACATTTATATATAATATAAACATTATAAAACTTATGTAATATTATGCTGTATTAAATAATGGAAATATTCTAAATGTTCAGCGAAGGAGGGAAAATTGATAAATATTTTAAAACGGCGCAGTGTTTTATTTCAAAATTTAATTTAAGCGAAATTATTAACTTAACATGGTCAGTGAAAATAAAACATTTTTAGGATGATTGGGTTTGATTTAAATATTCCCTATATGCAGAATGAGATAATTATTAAAATAATTTATCTTCTTCTTTATTTGCCTTTTATATCGCAATTAAATCATAATTTCAAATTAAAAATAAAGAATAATATTTCTTTTAAACGAAGGAAATAGATTTATTTTTGTTTTTGCCTTTCTTTTTGTTATTTTTGTTGCTATGACCGTCTAACATAAAATCCGATGTGATACGCTGTCTAGGATACTTAAATCTTACAAAACATCTATGTGTCCTAAGCATTGTGGTATTATTTATACTAAACATTATGATATGAACTAACGTTAACATGATTTGTTATACTCCTGTCTAGTGACCTGTGTCCCTCGATTTCATTTGCCGTAGGTGTGTGTAAAATACGATTTTACTGTATTTATCGAATACTAACCCAAATTTTAGGTAGTGTATCAAGTTTAAATCTAAATTAAATTTCAAGTTCTAAGTAAGGCTTGGTTTTTTTGGAACAAATGGCTAATTAGCCATAAATCCGCCTATTGTACTTCACAATCTGTAACTTATCTTAAAACCATGTTTAATAATATACCTGTGGTGTCTAATAAAATAAAAATAAAATTAACAACTCAGGAACATGGACCATAATTGTTAAAACATTTTTGTGCTAAACTGCTCTCATATAGATTCTTATAATTCCTTTTCCCTAAACATCTCTCATTACAGATGTCAGCGAGTAACGATTTTTTTTTAAATATGTGGATTAATATATGCATGTATGTTTGTAATAATTTGTTCATTCATATATCAGTACATTTTTTAGTTCTTTTACACCTTAAGTTATTTTGATATATAAATATAGGTACATATCATATCTAGCAGACTGTTTTATTTATTTTGTTAATTTTATCTGTCCGATTCAGCCCGTAATATCTCACTGCTGGGCATAGGCCTATTACTCCATTTCTCAACCTTATGTACAGTATATAATATGTATAGTATAGTATGTAGTTATGTACAGTTTCTTTTTTAATTAATCCGTTTCAGCCAAGATAATAAATAAAGCTGATGGTTTTGTTATAAGATAAAAATTCGAAATTTTAATTTATCCTTAGGAGACCATATCTATTAAATGATTATTACGTACACATTTTCCAAATATTTGTTTTGAATACTACATAGCTGATTTTAAAATTTTATATTTCACCTTGGCGTAATATAACCTATGTCACTAATTAGTAATTTTAGCTTTATAACTGAGATTAAAACACATTTTATATCAAAAGTTACTCGAAATTTTATTTGTATATTTATGTTTATAATATTCCAATTATAATCATTACGATTCCAATAATATTTTATACGCTATAGTTACAACTCGAACGAAATTTTGTATCTATACTAATAAATGGAGAGCCGGTTTTTTTTTTTGTTCGGCTATGCTGCGAAACTATTGAGTCGATCGGAATAATACTAATTATATCATAAGATGCAGTATGTTTCGGAGAGGTTTTAGTATACGATGTATTGGAGATTACTTATCGTGTAAAAATATAGACAGATAGAGGTCGCTAGTATATTATAACACCTACGACATAATACGACCTATATGATCCCAGTAGATAGTTAACGTTCATAAACCTAAAAGAAAAAAGAGATCTCTAGTTTTAAAACGTACTTAAAAAAAAACACGCCTTAAAACAGAACATACATATTATAATTTTACTAAATACACACGCAAGAAAAATCCGCTTTTACTAATAACATAATGTCTCAATTGGAGCAGATCATACCAGTTATGTACCCTAATTCATATAGTACTGTTAACAGAAGAAAAATATCGAGAAAGCTTCGAAGCAGCCAGAGCACGCGAAATATGAAGCTGTGCATGTTGAGTTAGCACGCGATGATAAAATAGTTAATGATAATGAAAAAAAATATGAAAGTCTAGTTCGAGAAGTGGTGGTTCGTTATATATCATGTAAACGCGCCAGATGAAAATATAGAAGTAATTGGTTGGTAGAACGAAAGGATTCATGTTCTGCTCTGGAATTTGTTTTGGAATATTTGAATATGGAATTTTTTTTTTGTTATTATATAATATTCGTGTAATTGTAGATCAATGTAAACTTGAACCTTAAAACATAAAATTAATAAATTATGATAAGAGTTAAAAAATAAAATATAGATTCAAAATTTAAGTAAGTAGTGTAATAAGTAGTAAAAAAATTTTAAGTAAAGTATTTTGGAAAAATGTTTTATAGTAGGTTTTGAATTTTTTTTCTTATAAAGTTTAAAATTTAAGAAATAAACAATTTGGATTCAATATCAACCAACCATCTTAGGAAGAATTCTTTCCCTACACGGGGAAAGGGGCCTATTTCAAATATTTCAGGCTGAAGCGATCTTAAGAAGAATGTTTTAGAAAAAAATCTTTAATTTTAAATTATTTCTTAGCTCTATATTATTATTTTTTTTATATTAAAGATACTAATGTAAAACGTATGTGAATCATTCGTGATCCATTTAACTGATAATGTTAATTAAAAAAAATACAGATTACAAAACAACAAAACAAACTTTTAATAGAAACATTTTAGCAAAGCGTAGGTATGCTTTTACTCCTCTTTCCATAGGAAGTACATCCTACTAGTGACCGAGTAAGTAACTAGTGAATTAATAGTAGTTTCAAGTTATTCAGAGCGTAAAATCGGATAGACAATACAGTTGGCTCAGTTTACACGTGCAACGCCATTGAAGTAAAAAAAAAGTAGCACTTGCTTACTATAGACTATAAAGCATAAGAGTGAAAATAAAACTATCAATCATTTAGAAAATAATTTATTTAAAAAAAGAACTATAAAAAATTAAAAATATATAAATTAGGAAATTAAAAAAAAATTTAAATATCGTAATAGTCGACAAGGCTGAGATGTTTAGAGATGTAAATTAAAAAATAAAAGTAATAAATACTGTTAAGAGGATTTTGAGATATTTAGTTTTCGTGAAGTAATGACCATTGAAAGATATTCATTAAGTTCATTCATATCGCTTAAATTCTCCTCAATGAGGAATAAATTACGTTTAATTTTTTGTTACTGATTGACATGTAAAGTATATTTGTAAAATCATTGTATGTAATGAATCTGTCAATTAATATTTACAACAACGCTGGAAAAAAAATTGAAATATAGTTACATAGTATTTAGGCACCGATACAACAATATTATTCTTTTAATTTATTATTTTAAAAATAAAAGAAAAGATATTAATAATATTTTTTTTGTAATAACGACGAAATGTTAACGTATTCGAGTTTTGACTTATTGACTAGAAAAATTACCGATTGAGTTTCATAAATTTTAAAATTAATTGTAAATATTAAATGATCGGTGTCCAAGCGAAGTTTCTTGCATTCCTTATTTTCGTTTCTTCTCTTTGATCATTAATTTCTTTCTTTGTTACAAATAACCTTTCCAATCTATCTCTTAGTTCATCGGGTGTTATGGGAGAGGCTGTAGATGGTTCTACTGCTTTTTCTTTATAGTAGTAATCGCCGCTGTAAGGGTGTTTGTGGTCGCGATAGTATCCTGAAACAGTTAGATTATCATAATTGGTAATTTAGGATAATAAACAGCAAAGCTTTTGAGTTTCCCATAAGTGATCCCATTAATTATTTTGTTTTTGGTTATTTTTCCGTATATCTAATGTATACTTACAAAGAGAATTTATACAATATTAAGAGGTTTATTTCAAGGTTTTCCAAAATAATAAAATGATGGCCTAGTAATGGAACATCTGCATGATGTTAAGGGACCTGTGATAGGAAAATTAAAGAAATCGGATTCTTAAAGTTTTTGAAAGAGCGCTAATACTTAATCGAATATTCAAATAGTGGTACAAAAGTTTTCTTCTCGTTAGTTTTTTTTTTTTAAATTAATAAAACTGTAATTTAATTCTGAAGTGGTTTTACTTTATATCTGGTTGTCAATAATTACCTCCTGAACTATAGTGACCTTGATATTGTCCAAGGTTCTCATGAGAGCTATATGAAGAAAGGGTAGGACTTCCAAAACTGCTAAAATAATCATGCCCGCTCCAAGCTGATCCGCCACTAAACAATGTTACAGCTAAGAGAGCCACTTTTGCCAACAGGAATGCCTTTTTACTGGCCAGTAATAATAGACCAAGTAACAAAGGCAAAAGTGTTGTAATATGAAATTTAAGACCCAATAGAAATGGTACCAATATGTTTCTTGCCAATAATCGTCCTGAAAAAATAAATTATGTTTTCTTTAATTTTTTTGTTACATTTATGGCGGTGAGTTGGCTTTATAGTTCTACTGTTCAGCAATAGATGGCGTAAAATTAGCTTAACGTGTTGATAGCCTTTACCTCACCCAATGCTAGAGGTTCGTATGCTAGCCAAAAGATGGCGTTGATTACTAGTAAACGTTAAGTATATTTTATTACAATTTTATATGTACAAGCAAACTACTACATCTCTAAAAAAGATTCTTTTACAAGTTCACTTACCAGTTGATAATTCTCCTTGTTGGTGATACGTTCTGTCTTTTATTCTAGGATCAATAACAAATTCTAAAACACCATTAGCTAGCGTAGGGCCTATTCTCATAACCAGTCCAGGGTAAAATGTTCCTAGATCCCAATGCAATGAACGTTTTGATATTAGATTACCGGCGTCTTCCATTATAGACCTGAAATATTAAAAAAAAAAATACTTGACAGTTAACTAATTGTTTTATTTTCTTTGTAAATTGATAAATATGTATATTAAAATCTTGTGTCAGGAGCGGTTTTAATGAAATTTTACACAGATATGTTACTTTGTCTTTGTTGTTTGTTTATAATAGCTAAAGTATATTTTATTTTGATATATCTGGTTGTTATATTCACGGAAAAAAAGATCGACGAAGTTCGTTAGGACAGCTAGTTGCTTTTAAAAATAAAAGTTGTCAAAGGTTGAATAAATAATTGAATTAAGCCATACCGGAAGTCCATAGGATCTTTATCAAGAAAACTGCCAAAATCCCTGGGGGTCTTCTCATCTCTAACAAAAGACACGCCAGTTGCCAAGCTAAAAGCCTCTGTTTCATCGTAATCGTTTAATTTATTCAACAATTCTTTACCAAAGCAAACACCGATTTCAGAACGTCCTGAAACACTTAAGCACTGATTCAGTTGCGAACCTTCTACGTTGTTCTCTTTCAATTCTTCGCCTTCCTGTAACTGTATTGGTATTATTTCTACAGCGATCAATAAAATCATTAAGACTGCAAATTTTATTGAGAATTTTGCAGCCATTTTAGTATTGTTAATTTTTTCGCCATAGACCAATCATCTATTTTTACAGGCACCACTGTTTACACTGATACAATTATTACGTATACTTTATTGTAAAGATACTGGCTCTGTTTTATAGACTCTTCTTGTTATGTACGAGTGAACTTTGCCATTGTTTTCGAGGCCCGTCACGGACTGTTCCCACGTCTGGACCAACAATAGGGTGAAAATTCGTTGCGGATAATTTGCAAGATATATAAGATTGTACGATTTACATGTTATGGCTGTTACGAATGATTATGTAATCTGCATAGAATTTCGTGTAGGAGCTGATCATTAACTAGATAGTAGATAACAAGATGGTTGAAAAATCTTTGTGTTAGATTTTCTTGTTATGTAATCTATTTGTTAATCATGTAAAAAAATAAGTATACCATGAACATTTATTTCTATTATTGTCATCAATTTTACAGCAACGACAATTGTTATTTAACTGTTTTGTTTTATACGTATAGCCTAAACCTTATAAAAATATTTGTATAAAGAGCTGTGAAAGGAAATAAATAAATAATAATTAGTTGATTACTTCAAACTTCATTGTTTGGCTATTTATTTATTTTAAAATTATTATAATAATTAAAATAATATTTAACATTTAATGTAAAATTAAAATATGACTAAATTTGATTATAAAACTGAATAGATATGTCATAAATATTTTTATCATTTTAGCAGTTTTTTGTCATATTACCAAGTCATAAAATTTATCTACAGTTAATATTAAGAAAAAAAAGTTCTTCATTCCAGACATTGTGAAGGGCCTTTGACCCCTTCATTGTTTAACAACCTGCGTGTTTCATTAAACCTGTCTAAATTTATCATCTCGAGTTAAACAAAATTGGCCTTTAACAGTAACGAATTACATTTCAATATCGTCTGCTAAATATTCCCTACTTTAATGCCTTTGTTTCTCAATGATGTGAAGAAGTGAAAGTCAACTATACATTAATTTTACTCATACGTCCGGTTTGCCTTTAGTAAAAGTTTTGTTTCACTTACGTAATATTTTCTCGTTTTATATTGAGCGTGTCATTATATTTATTTCTTCTTACGATTCGTTACAACCTACTTAATAAATACATTTTAATTTACCTACCTATTTTTTTTTTAGCCTACCTTTTTTAGCCTTTTTACCTATTTTGATTAGATTTGTATATATATAACAGTTAGATATTTAAAAAATAAATAAATTTAAGCTTTAAGAATATAATTAACGTATATCATAGCTATAATTGTATCTAATAGTTAAAACATTTAGCTTTAGCATAAAACGTATGAATACAATCTAATTGTGTGACTTTACTATCGTTAATTATTAATTGAAATAAATTTAATATTTAATTATTTCATATAAATATGATAATGTAAAATTTCTCATTATATAATCAACTTTCCATAGAAGACAATTTCAATATTCGGAATTATATTACTTGACCTTACGAATATGTGAACATCTGTCATTCTACTTTCACTGTTAGTGCTCGAGGGTTGATGTCTTTCGCGTCTCTTTTATTTTATGTTACCTCCCCCTCTTTATTTAACGATTCTTTGATTTCATTGTTCTGCGCTTCGATTATTTTAAATTTACTGTCGACAGGCCTTAAATCAACTCCGTAATGTACATAATTGCTTGTCACTAGTATTACACGGGCGTTATTATAACTTTGTAAAACAAGTGCTTCTTCATTTTTACTATACGTTTGTTTCTATAGATTTAGTGTATCGATTATAAACTTTTCGATTATCAGAATAAGGTCGAATATTGTCTAAATTTAAGAGAATATTTTACGTATGTGTGGAAATATTTTTCAACTTAATGTCCTTATTGCAATGACTTTAGGTTGAAAATTGTTTTGAAATCAATTTTTAGTTATTGAATACGATGTTTACTTTAAAGGAAAAGCGGCGGATGTAAACCGGACGCAGGAGTTCATGTGAAGAGAAATTTCTTTAAGTTTTTTTAGGTAAAGGATGCCGTGGGCGGTTCTTGACACAAATATTTATATGTGACGTGAAATTACGTGATTGATGTTATTTAACATATTTCATTTCTTCAAATTGTACGCGTTACGTCAACACTTTCTTTTTTTAAAGATTTAACTAAATTTGGTACCTTTTTTAGTTAAAAAATTATAGAAATACATTGTCGGAATAATTTTCTAGACATATTATAATTATATAATTAGTAATGTTAGAATTATGGTTAGTGTTCAAATTAAAAACTTATTTTGTACGTCTTATTTAAAAAAAAAATATTAATTTTCTTAGTAATTGAAAAATAATAATATATTTGAGTATGTGTTAACTCATGTCATTGACTTCTTTTTATAACTTTAAACAGATTTTTTTTTGTGTTCATCTAAGTAGGTTTTAAATGATTTAAGTCGATAGCTAGATCCAACTTGTGAGTATTAAACTAGATAGTGTTTCTTTTGTGTACATGTACTATAGTATTTTAACTAAGTTTTAAGCTTTTTTATTTATAAAATGAATAAATAAATTTAAGTATAAAATAAGGTTTAGTAACGTTAAGGTATTAGTTTATTAGGTTAGTCTCATACATATCAATTTTTCTAGTTAGTGAAATTTGAAAAGAGAAATGAATAAACGGAAGTATAGATTAAAAAGTAAAATGAGTAAAACGTATTAACGTTATTTTAAGAATTCGAAATAATGAAATCAAAGGAAACGTAAAAAATACAATGATATCAAACGAAAGGAAATAGCGTGTGGAATTAGGAAAAAAAAAATGATTCCGTGTCGTGTTTTGTACGATTATAATTATTAATATTGTACGATTTGTGTATATTTACGTATCATTAAAAACAATATGATTCGGACTAATTGCAGTTTTGTATTATTGACATTGGCATATTAACTTTTTTCCTTCGTGCTATATATATATTTTTTTCGTAATTTAGGTATATTTAGTAAATAATACAAGCAAAAGTCAAAAAATAAAATAAAATAAAGATAACACTTCCATTATAATTTTAACATTTTTTTTATTTGAATTAATTATGTATCAAATTACTTGTATTTCTATTACATAGTTAATAAACTCAGATACTAGTATAACAATTTTAAAGTTCTTATAAGAAATAAAGTATTAGATATATAGACTATTAGAAATTAGTTATCTTGAGGTAACTTTGGTCGACAATTATGCTATGACTAATTATAGTACATGCTAGTCATTTAAAGATTTTTTTAAAGTTTTTATTCATATCAAACATTTTCAGACTTATAATTTATTTTAAATGAATAATAAGACTCGATTCTTTTTATCAAAACTACCCTACATCCCCGTCTGAACTTATATGATCAATCATTACACAAAAAAATCAAAATTTCACATCAATTTATTTCACTACTTTCACCAATCGATTATTAAGTAGACTCTTATCTTTCATTCATGCAAATCTTTACAGTAATCAACAAATCGAATACCTAATTGTTTTAATAGTAAGTCGTTTAGAAACTACCTGTTTCGCTGACTGTATTTGGTCGTAAAAGACAAACAACCAGTTTTAGTTAGCACGAGATTCTTATGGAACTTTCAAATTAATTACACAACTCGAGACATCCGTAAAGAAACTCGTGCTTCGTAAATGTATGAAGTGCGTCATCCATTCATACTTTTAGCTGTTTCGTTTAGGTATGTTGGTTTTTACTTTGAAAGACGGAATGTTAATCTTCAATGATACCTTATTGACGGGCTGCATTAATAAGCTTTACTTGTTACACAAGTATTATTAAGTAACTCTCAAAATTACTTATATACTTACATCTTTTTGTTTAATTTAATCGAAATTTATATTCATACTAGCTGGCTCAGCAAACGTTGTCTTGCCACTAAACGCTATTTAAAAATAGGGGTTAGTGGTAGAAGGGTGAAAATTTAGAGTTGTATGTATTTTTCAACGCCAAATCATAATAAAAAATAAATAAATAAACAATTTGTCTAAAAAAAAAATAGACGTGGACTACCCTTAACATTCAGGGGGATGAAAAATAGATGTCGTTCGATTCTCAGATCTACCCAATATGCACACAAAATTTCATGAGAATCAGTCAAGCTGTTTCGGAGAAGTTTAACTACAAACACCGCGACACGAGAATTTTTTATATTAGATAGAATGATTTGTAACTACGATACCACAAGAAATTCGTAATACCATATTTAATGTAATTATATAAAAAAAAAACGATTCACACTCAAGGGCCATCAGTAGAATTTTCTCCTGTAACGAGGGTCCGGATACACACACAATACACAGACGCCCAGACCACGACAAACACCTATATGGCTGATACAAATGTCTGTCATTAGCGGCGATCAAACCCACTACCGCGAGTGCGACAGCCAGCGCTGTGACCGCTGCACTAACGCGTATTATATATAACGTATATTGATTTTGTATTGTTTAATACTATACCTACTTAGATTAATATATAACACTTTTCCTAGTATTTGTCAAGGTGAAGAAGCCTATAGTTATTACCAAAAATTTCTCTCACTATTAGAACTCTTATTAGCTTCAATGCTTGCTAAGTTACTTTATGTTTGATTAAAAAAAATATGCCTCGCTCACACGAGATTTCCTGAGATTAACCACATTCTCTTAAACATCTTACGTAAATATAATTAATGGGTCTAGAAATTTGTGATAATAACTAAATTATAAAATCCAAATAATAGCATAGACTTGAAATTTTTAAAAGTGATATCAAAATCCAGTTAAACAGCGTCTTGGTTTAAGTCAAATTAATCACACATAGTAAAACAGGCCTAGAGACTCTACAGTAACGTCGGGTCGGTTATCTATCACATCACATGATATAAGAAAAAAAACAAAAAAAGTTGTTCTAAATACATAATTAAAGTTAACCTACAGCATAAATCAGTGGCGCCCAAACATACTCTTTATTAAGCACACAGTCACAAGTACACAATCTCGCCCGTTGGCGCAGTTTGTAGTGGTACTGTTTTCTGTTCCGTGGGTTGTGGGGTCGATTGACGCCTGAGTTTGGGTGCAATATGTGTCACTTCAGCCTATCGCAGTCCACTGCTGGACATAGGCCTCCCCAAGTTCGCGCCACACATCCCGGTCTTCCGCAATCCTCATCCAGCCTACACCGGCAATTTTACGTAGATCGTCGGTCCAACGGGCCGGAGGACGTCCCACACTGCGTTTGCCAAGACGCGGTCTCCACTCTAGGACCCGTCTACTCCAACGGCCATCGGTCCTGCGACACAGATGACCAGCCCACTGCCACTTCAACTTGCTAATTCTGTGGGCTATGTCGGTTACTTTCGTTCTCTCGCGGATAGTCTCATTTCTAATCCTGTCTTTGAGAGAGACCCCAAGCATAGCCCGTTCCATTGCACGTTGTGCGACTTTAAACTTGTGGACCAGTCCCTTGGTCAGTGTCCACGTCTCGGCTCCGTATGTTAACACAGGCAGGACGCATTGCTCGAAAACTTTTGTCTTCAAGCATTGCGGAATCTTCGAAGTGAAGACTCGACGGAGTCTGCCAAACGCCGCCCAGCCCAACCGAATCCTCCTATCGGCCTCCTTCTCGAAGTTGTTGCGGCCTAGTTGGATAGTATGGCCTAGGTAAATATAATCCTGAACAACTTCGAGAAGGGTACCATCGACCGATACCGGTATCGGTATGACTTGGTTGTTAAACATAACTTTCGTCTTATCCAAGTTCATACAGAGACCGACACGTCGGGAGGACTCGTTTAGGCCGGCCAGCATTTGGCCTAACTCATCCAGCGTCTCCGCAAAGATGACAATATCGTCGGCGAAACGAAGGTGAGAGATGAATTCACCGTTGACGTTGATGCCCCGTTCCCCCCAATCCAAGGTCTTAAAAACATCCTCTAGCGCAGTGGTAAACAGTTTCGGTGATATTACATCCCCCTGTCTTACCCCGCGCCGGAGGGAAATAGGCCTTGTTCTTTGGTCATTGACATGAACGGTCATCGTCGCCGCGTCGTACATAGATTTTAGTACTTCGATATATCGCCAGTCGATATGACATCTCTGCAGAGAGTCCAGGACAGCCCAGGTCTCGACGGAGTCGAAGGCTTTCTCGTAGTCCACAAATGCCATACACAGCGGTTGATTATATTCTTCCGTCTTTTGGATAATCTGCCGAACAGTATGGATGTGGTCCACGGTGCTGTAGCCATTAAAACCCAGCCTGCTCTGGTGGTTGGAATTCGTCGAGTCTTCTGGCGAGACGATTCGTAACAACCCTCGAAAACAGCTTATAGACGTGGCTCAGAAGTGAGATCGGTCTGTAATTCTTTAACAGAGACTTATCGCCTCTCTTAAAGAACAGCACCACCACACTCCTGGACCACGCCTCCGGCGTGGTACCTCGGTGGATGACGGCGTTAAATAGTCTTGCCAAGGCTTTCAGGACAGGTCGCCCTGCGGCTTTAAGGAGTTCAGTGGTAACTCCGTCATCCCCCGGGGCCCTTCCGTTTTTAAGCTGCCCGAGCGCTGCACCAATCTCATCCCCTTCGAAGTCCGGGATACACTCCGAATAATGGCGCAACAATGGTGCCCGTGGATCTTCGGTGTCCCAAGTCGCAGGCTTGCGTGCGCTCGACGAGTACAGCTGTCCATAAAAATTCTCAACCTCTTCTCGGACCTGAGGGCGAGAGCAGACGGTTCTGCCATCTGCTGTTTTAAGCTTCGCAAGAAGGCTTCTCCCCAATGGTCTTTGGAAAACTTTGGACCCCCTATTCTGCTCAATCAGAGTAGCAACCTCTCTCGTATTTGAGCAGCGGAGGTCTCGGCGAATAATTTTCCGTACCCTCTTGGAAAGAGCCCTCTGTTCTGGCGAAACAGCCGGCAACTCGCGCCTCTGCCGCATCAGATCCAAGGCTTCGGGAGAAAGTTTGGACTGCTTCGTTGGCTTTGTTGGTGGAAAGTGCCTGCGACCCAGTGTACACACCGTCTTCACCACGTTGTCGGTTATCTCGTCCACGTCGCTAGTAGTTTCCAGCGAATCGAATCGGTTTTGGAGTTCCAACTGAAACTGCTCGGAGCCACATAGTATTTGGGGCAGCGTAGGTCGGAGAGTAGATTTCATCAAGCGGGTCCGCTCCTTTCGGAGACATATATTCAGAGTGCCCCGTACTAGCCGGTGGTCGCTGCCGGTGTTAAACCTGTTAACCACTGAGACATCTCTGAATATATGCCTTTTATCCGCTATGATGAAATCTATCTCGTTCCTCGTCACAGTATCGGGGCTTTGCCATGTCCACCTCCTTTGGGGCTTCTTCTCAAAAAATGAGTTCATCAAGAAGAGCCCCTCCGATTCGAGGAAGTTGACAAGCGTCTGCCCCCTGTGATTCCTGTGCCCCAATCCGTGTGGTCCGATGCTCGATCCGTCGCGGCCTTGTACTCCCACTTTAGCGTTGAAGTCTCCCATAACAACGCTGTAGAAGGTCGAAGTAGTGCCATGTATGGCCCTTGTAATATCTTCATACAAGGCTTCGACTTCATCGTCAGAGTGTGCCGAGGTCGGCGCATATACCTGTATCACTTTCAGGGAGTACCTGTCGGTGAGCTTAAGTACAAGGTACGCTACCCGGGCCGACACACTACTGACTTCCACAACGTTGTTAGTGAGAGTCTTGTGAACCAGAAAACCGACGCCACCTTGGGAAAGCCCATCACCTTCACGGAAGTAGAACAAGTGCCCGGAGTCCAGGATCATCGTGTCCTCTCCCTCTCTTCGGACTTCAGACAACCCCAGTATGCTCCACTTAATGTGACTAAGTTCTACCTCAAGTTCGGTGAGGTGATGGTCCAACCGTAGCGTGCGTCCATTATACGTAGCCAGGAATATTTTTCTATGGCAGCCTCCCGTACCCCGGTGATTCTTAGCACCCTCTACCCCACCGTTACCACGGCCGCTGCCGTAGCCGGGAATAGTGGGGCTGCCGGGAACTGAGGGCCTTATTTTTAGGTTCGAACTCATGGGGGTTTTTGCCCATAGTCACCACGCTGGGCAGGCGGGTTGGTGACCGCAGGGCTGACTTTGTCGCACCGAAGACGCTGCTGCCCGTCCTCGGTCTGTGCATTTAAAAAGCCAGCAGTTGGATGGCTATCCCGCCATCGGTCGGCCTTTTAAGTTCCAAGGTGGTAGTGGAACTGTGCTATCCCTTAGTCGCCTCTTACGACACCCACGGAAAGAGATGGGGTGGCTAAATTCTTTAGTGCCGTAACCACACAGCACTAGCAATATGTGTATGTATATATATATATATATATACACACATATATGTATCTTTATATATATTTATTCTATGTATATTTATCAAAACTTTAATACTTAATTACTTTTAATAGTTTTAATTATCTGTAGTAAGTATATTAATAAATTCAAAAAATAAAAAGTTAATGAGGGACAAAGTTAACTTTTTTAATATATCATCATCATCATTTCAGCCTATCACAGTCCACTGCTGGACATAGGCCTCCACTCATCTGTGTTTCCCATAGTCACCACACTGGGCAGGCGGGTTGGTGACCGCAAGGCTGGTTTTGTCGCACCGAAGACGCTGCTGCCCGTCTACGTCCTGTGTATTTCATTGCCAGTAGTTGGATGGTTATCCCGCCATCGGTGGGCTTTTTAAGTTCCAAAGTGGTAGTGGAACTGTGTTATCCCTTAGTCGCCTCTTACGACACCCACGGGGAGAGAGGGGGTGGCTATATTCTTCATTACCGTAACCACACAGCAAGTAAGTAGTTAAGTAAGTAGATTAAATGTGTTCTTGATCGTCAAATATAATATTGACTTTTTGCAGCCCAATGTTTTATCAGCGCTGTCTAGTCAATTAGTATTACTAGGTCATTACGGAACGGAAATAGCCAGCGGTGCAGTTACTTGGATGTTACGGTCGTTACTCGATGTATGAATTATCTCGTTACTTTATGTGATGACTGTTATCTATACAATCATATGCTCCTTTGAAACGAACATTCCTTCCTATCTTTTTATTATATCTATACATATAAATAAAATTGGAGTGTTTGTTGTTGAGTTGTTGTTGTTGTAATATTAAAATAACAGCATTTTACTAAATGCACATGCATGTATACACGGTACATATATCGAACTAATTTTTTTTACAATTTTTGTCTGTCTGTCTGTCTGTCTGTTTGTTCCGGCCTCTGAATCGGCTGGACTAATAATTTTGACGGGACTTTCACTGGCAGATAGCTAATGTAATAAGGAGTAATTTAGGATAATTTTATTTTAGAAATTTATTTATTTTATAACTCTGCGAAGTAAATAATAACTTTGTTGTTGTTAAATTTCACGCGGATGAAGTCGCGGGCACAGCCTGTATATTATAAACTAAAGACCAGAATTGGATATTGAGGTAGAGCACAGTAGGATGTATCCTGCTCAAAATATGGAACAACCCGATTTGCGAAGTTCCTTAATCTTACAGCAGATCATAGCTAAATAAAACTACTTCTAAGTAGTGTTTTGTTTCTGTGGTGAGCAAGGGGGCCAGAGCTCCTGGGAAGGGTTAGGGGTAGGTTCCGCAACGCGCGTGCGCTGCTTCAGGTGTTGCTACTATGATACCTAAATGCTTACTATCAGGTGGGCCGTACGCTTATTTGGCGATGGAGTTATATTGAAAAAATTATGTTACTTACAGGTTTTGTATTACATTTACTAGTACCAATTAACAAAGCATCTAGTTGGTCGACTAAGTGATTCGTGAAACTTTGTATTATTTAAAAAGAGAACGATGTTTTGTACAAAAGTAAACATACTTCGTTTCAAACTTCCTTATACTATTTGCCCCCTTTTAGGTTATGTTGGTAATCTGGAAATAGCCCACAATTATAATCGCACAAACCACGGCAAGCATCTGCATGGCTTTTACAAATATAATCATGTGCAGGGATCGAACTTCGTGACCACTAAAACATCAGTCAGGCGTCGTGACTACTGCGACAATGTCATGGTAAAAGTATAATATTTTTTAATAAAAGAAACTTATATTAATCTTCCAAAAGTATGTACAGTTTCTTCAAATTCTTATGAAGTAAGAACTTGATGCATAAAGTATCCTTCATCTTATATTGATATATTGATTTGGTGGCCACTAATCAATATCTAATAAATCATTGATAGCCAATGACGTATAACCAGTAATTATTATGAAAATGAATGTGAAATCGTGAAAACGCTATTTTAACTGTTGATTCTCTTCTGAGTGAAAATAAAACCGATGTATCACACGATTCAGAATCATTCAAAGATTCTAATTGAGACATATTTATAGTGATTGACGGGTTTTGTTTAATAATTTTAAAGTATAAAATCAATAATTAATATAGTAATAATAATCAGTATAGTAATAAGTTAATAATAAGACCTTATCTAACCCTAGATATTTTATCAAAATTTTCGATTTATTTCTAGTCTAGCAAAAAAATTTTTGATAACCCAGATATTTCTCCTAAAGGTAAATCCTATGCAGTTCCAGATATCTATGGGAGGCAGTGATCAATGAAAATAAGACTGAGCTGGCTATCCATTTGATCCTTTTTTTTATACAAAAAACATGAACTTATGTATGCATGGCTAGTATGGCATATGACGAACCATAAAAATCGAAGTTTAGTTTTGGAGTGTGTTTTTTTTTAGAAAAGAGAGCAAAGATAGAAAAAAAATATCTAATGGTTAAACTTACGCTTCGCGTTACAGCCTGTAATATCCCACTGTTGGTCATAGGCCTCTTTCTCCATGTAGGAGAAGCTTCAGAGCTTAATCCACCACGCTGCTCCAATATGGGTTACTTAATTACCCCTAATTTAAATTAGCGAATATTTTAAATTCCCAATCACTCAAAGTCACTCAATCACTGAGTCCTAAGTAATCGTGTATGGTTATGTAAAAATATCTACATAGTAAGATTTTTTTAATTTTTTGGAAAATATGTTTAAATTATTACTTTTTGTTGATCTTTTTACTTTTTACGTTATATTATGTAATAAAAATTTGTAAATACTCGTATAGTAAGAATAATTTTTAATGAATATAAAAATTTACTACTCGTCGTTTTTATAAAATATTAAACGAGTCTCGTCTATAAATATATTCCTAATCAATTTAAACGTAACGTTTAAATAGCGTGTGAGTGAAAATCGTTTGCCTCGAATCTATAGTCTGGGGAAAACACAAATAGTCGTTATCGCTATATGTCACTTGTGACAGCTATTATTAATATTATATATTAATTTCGTAATGTATTAGACAATAATAATGATAAATAAGACAAATTGTATGTTCAGTATTATTGTATTACTAAATGTAGTTCCTTTTATCGTAACTATGATGGATGTTCTTTCGAATTTAATTTGATATATTTAGTTACTGTATTGTTAATTATTGTCTGTCATTCTTAATAGGCATGCGCATGTTATGTATATTGTATTTTATATTGGCTATGCCCCGCGGTTTCACACGTGATAATTAGAGGTAAAAATATTGGCCATCAAAATCTAAAATAATTTTTCAATTCGATAAAAGGCAACAAAGATTTCGTAAAAAGGCTCAATTGGGCCTCTTGAATAAATAAAAATTTTCATTAATTGATTACATTATTTCTCTAGAAAATCTTCTGTACATTAATCGTCATCATAAACTGTTATTGTAAATAGATAGATATATGATATTCATAAGCTGCGCTTATTACATTTATTTTATGAGTAAGATTTAAAATGTTTTGGAATATAAACTAATGTTAAAGATATCTCAATTATGTATTGTTTTAATGCTAATTGTAAAGATATTTTGACAACTTTCTCGTATGTGTATGTGTATGTATAGATAAGAAAATATGAGATGTGTTTATATAGAAAGAAATTCGTAAAAGTGTTTGTGCGTTGAAATTTTTTTAAAACTTAAAATGTTAACTGTTTGTAGTTGCCATATTTATTCTTTTTTTAAAAGCTGTTAGCTGTTAATGATTCGCTAACATGCAAAGTATTCCGTACCACTAAACATAAATTAACACGATATATTTTACGATCGAGCCGCGAATAAACAGTTAAGTTTTAGTAAAAGTATTTTTTTGAAGATTTGAAGCTATTTTGTTACTCCTGGTTATTTTTGATAAAAAGATTTTGTCTCACTTGAGGTTTGCGATTGTGATCACCACTGTGATTAACGTGTTGATTACGTAGACACTGTTCGTCAATCTATCATTTTTTGTGAATTGATGTACGAAAGGCCTTATTGCTAAAAAAACCTTTTCATTCCAGACAACCTATGACCGAACGAACTATGATAATTTATGGGAAAGCAAAAAGACAAAAATATATAGTTTTAATTAGTTACTTTTTATCGACATAGAATGTCGTTGTATGATAAATTAGCTACAGGCTTTGAATGATCGTATTCAGCTTTTTAAAGTTGTCGAACTTTTTTTCTTGAGTGTTTTAAGTTTTATTTTTTGTTACAGCTTAAAAAGGTGACTAAGTGTGTAATTAAATTAAAACTAGGTTACTGCCTTCCTTATTAAATAAAATAAAACTTTTGCTTTCATTTTACGAAACCCGTCTTAGAGATATTAAGGATATTTTTTTTGTCTTTTAAAAGAATCTGCTGTGTTACAGAATTATAACATTATTACCATTTTAGAGATCTTTATGTGTATTGCAATTGAAACAAGCATTATGTATTTAATGGAAGTCATTCAAGATTAAAAGAAGTAGTAACTAAGAGTGTCAACCCTTGTGTCATGTACGGAAAATGCGAGTGAATCAGAAATTGAAATTTGAGTCCGACAAATATGTATATAAGTAGTTCCTGGTAAAACGTATGTCTTAAGTAAATGACCAACGTGGAATTGTAAAGTAAAATTACGTGCTGTTCAAACATTAAACAAAATATCGTTCATACAATTTATCATATGTTGTCATGTTAATTCATGTTACGTGAAATATTGTTCATATTTTTTTGACGATGTTTAGCGCAGTAAACTCAGCAACTGACTGTTGTGCTAGTAGTTTTGGTTTCGATTTTTTATGACGAATTTTTGTCATTAAGGTTTTGTCACGGCCTGTGCTATTTGATATGTGTCTCTAGACCTTGATGTTATTGATTAATGAATATTATTATCCTCTGGCTATTGAATCTTTGGTTTACTCCTTCATTATTGATTTATACAACCAAAGCGACAAATAAGTGTACGGCCCTGATGTTGAGCGGTTACCGTACACTATAGACGTCTGATACACAAGAGGCATCGTAAGTGCATTGCCGACCTACCCCTGACCCTTCCTGGGAATTCTGGTCACGTTACTCACCACAGAAACACGATACTACTTAAGAGCAGGACTATTTAGCTAATTTAGTTAATTATCTTTTGACCATATTTTTTCCTGGTGTTCCATATCTCAACGAAATATGGTTTAATACAGACATAATATGTTATGTACTGTCTCATAGACTCATACAATACTTATGTAACCCATATTATTTTTAATGTCGTCAAATCAAATCACGTCAAATACTTACCGTGTGCAAAATTGACTAATGATTAAAATAGTCATTTGTCACTTAAAACTCAATTAAAAGAATCTTATGTCAAACAGTACTAATTATTCATATTATCAAGATATATTACAAAATTCAATTTTCACGGTCTTCTTACCATGTCACCCAATAAAATGATCTAAATATTTTAATATATTGTTACAAAGTAAAGAGATAGTTACAAAGATAAATGACATCGTTATTCACAGTGACTCTTACGTTGTGTAAATGATACCACTATATTCTTATCCCTAGCGTAAACGCATTTAGTACACTGAAAGAAAATTTACTTAACTACAAATTGATAATTTCTGCAGTAGTGAAAGAGTTATATTTTGAACAATGTTTACTAGTGGTCGCCCAGTGGTCGAAATTCGACCATAATTAATTTAAATTATAAGTTTGAACATTATTAAGGTTCTGTTGTCAAAGACTACACTTCTATAATCACAGATTGCAACGAGGCTACACAGTAAAAATAATATTAATCTTTAATCTACCATCAATTTGACCACAGACTTTAACAATAAATAAAAGAGTATATAGGTACCTTGTGTTTGTAAAATACACGGTAGTGTGTGCAATGTTTTTTTTATTGATTTAATGTAATTTTTATGCATAGTAAAAAAAAATATTAGCATTTCTAGACTCCTTTTCTATGTAAACCATAAGTGTGCAAAATTACATACTCCTCAGTCCACGCAATTTTCGTAAAAAAGGGTACAAATTTTTTTATTTCACATATATAGATAATATATAAATAAACAGCTACCACACTTCATTTATTTAACTACCCAACAACGTAGTTTAAAGAATTCGAAATTTAAAGGACGATTGAATTGTTAAGCATATAGTTATAAGTTTATATTAATTCAGAAAAAATAAAACAAATAGTCCACCAACCACTTCTATATTATTAGTCAAAATAAAAGAGACACAAGGTACCTCACAACAGAAAACAAAACATTCAAACCTCTGGTATCACTAAACTCAATTCAATTCCTCTACTAATATTGTGTGCGACTGTACAATAAACTGCATAAATGCATCGATGCATCCCTCTTAGTAACACCACTGTACCGTGAAACTAAGCACATATAAACGCTAACACTGTTCTAGTTTTAAACACAGTGCCCAAACCACCACGAACGTGCAAACGACGTCAAAATGGTGCCCAAATATCTCCTCGTATTGACCTTGGCAGTAGCCGTCAGTGCAAGAACTGCATCAACAAACCATAACAAAATTGAAGAGGCGAGGAGTTCAGAGGACACCGTTTTGGGAGACCTTAAACTCGCATATGAAACATACAGAGATTGCAGTGGCAGCGACCTCTCCAGCTGTCTCAAAGTAAAATTAGCCAAATCATTGAATAGGATATCGAAGAGCGACGAGATTTCCATTCTCAACGGCGTCAAGATAACTAAAAATAATGAGGCGGTCAAAAACGTGGAAGTCGAAGAAGCGATTCCGAGAGGTCTTGACGAGAGCTCATTGGACAACCTTATCTTGGACAAAATCGTTGGATTCATGCAAACTCATACCATCCAGGTAAATTATGATATTTATGCTAAGGTAAAAAATGTTGGAAAAACAGTTTGATAATAATAATGCTTATCAACTTTAAACGATAACGATGAAAATTTGTCTTCTTTGTTATCTGAAAATGTTTGAAAATTTGACAACTTTTGGAAGATATTTTTTTTAAATTAGGCTTGATATAATTTTTAAATAGGACACTACATTTTATGTTATAAAGCTAATTTGCAAACGTCCCCTTTTACCAAAACCACTTTAGCATATTGTTGCCTGGTTTGTTGATTGTTGCCATATGACCCAGTTTACAGTTCAGACTTATTTTGTCAAATATTATTCTTTGTTCGCACATTTCATGACTGTATATGATACATATAAAATACTTCGAAGAATAATTAATCCCAAATAATTGTGTTTGCTCACAAACGAAAAAAAACCGACTTCAATTACATCGACAAGTAATACAACGTAGATCGACGAAAAAATAGTCAAGCAACTACGCGTTATCAAAGATCACTCATAAATGTGACCACATGATAAACATCGGCTTTCGATTAAATTAAAAATCATTAAAATCGGTACACCCAGTAAAAAGTTATTGCGGATTTTCAAGAAGTTCCCTCGATTTCTCTGGGATCCCATCATCAGATCCTGGTTTCTTTATCATGGTACTAAACTAGGGATATCTTCTTTCCAACAAAAAAAGAATTATCAAAATCGGTATACCTAGTAAAAAGTTATTGCGGATTTTCAAGAGTTTCCCTCGATTTCTCTAGGATCCCATCATCAGATCCTGGTTTCCTTATCATGGTACTAAACTTGGGATATCTCCTTTCCAACAAAAAAAGAATTATCAAAATCAATACATCCAGTAGAAAGTTATGCGGTATAATACAACGTAGGTCGACGAAAAAAGCGTCAAGTAAAAACGCATTATTAGATATAGCTCGAAAAGTAGTTGTTAGATCTCAAATAAATTTAAATGGGACCAATTGGCACACACCACCTTTCGATTAAAAGAAAATTTGTTGAAATTGCTCCACCCAGTCAAAAGTTCTGATGTAACATACATAAAAAAAAAAATACAGTCGAATTGACAACCTTCTCCTTTTTTGGAAGTCGGTTAAAAAAATAAAAATAGAATGAATTGGCAGAAAAAAATTCGTTTCGTTTCTTTGAATATAAAGATATGGGTATCAAAGTTCTCGATCTCGGTTTCTCTACAGGTTTAATTGCTATTTCCAACTGTAACGAGCTTGACAACTCATCGACAAGTTTTCTAGAATAGTATTTAATCTTATGCTCGTCCATTAATATTTTATTAAGTGATAAACATTTCGTAATGTCCATTATTACTTTGATTTTATACACTGATTCTTGGAATTAATTCGTATTATTCGTTTTCATTTGACTATCGATATACTCAGGGTTTGCATTTTGTTTCAATAAAATCATGTTACAATGTTTGGGTTTTTGAAAATTTTTGAATTAATCAAAATAGGTATTTCCACCATCTTTGTAAAATGCCAAAATTAACTAACCCTTATCTACTAGCAGTAATTATTACAAATAGAATTTTGAACGTGTTAAATTTATCGGTTCGTTTTAAAAAAACTATTATTAAAATTAAGTATAACCAGTATATTGAGAAAGCTGATAAAGAACTTCACATAAAATTTAAAGGAAATGTAACAAAAAACTATAAATTTATCAGTCACCGAGAAAAGACTTCCAGATGAGCAGAAAACAACTATATTATTAGCTCTCGCTATAATTTTTTTTATAGCAATGTTTGATCAAAATTAAGCATTTTAAAAGTTTAAAATCTAGTAACATATAAAATAAAATATGATTAACCAATAAAGAGTAATTAGAGTTAGAAATTATGACAAATAATTTAATTAAATTTTTACACTACTTGTGAATTAATTAAAACCTGCCCAATTTTGTTTTAAATGTATATTTAAATTTTAAAGTGATATTTACAATGGCAGAAACTCAAAATACACTTAAAATACTAATAGCATTACTCCTCGCTTGAGCTTGTCGGGTAAACCCACAATGCACACTTCGTGTAACACTGATGTAACAATTACAAGGTGAATGTCGGATTAACAGATACGGTATCAAAACAATTATTATTCATAACGCATTCAAACACTTAAATGTATGAAGTTCAACACTTTTTTATTGCTTGTTACATAAAATCGACCAATATGTTACGTCAGTTAAAATAAAATTGACGAATTAATTATACTTATCGTTACTTATATCATGGGTTTTGAAGCCTATGTTGTGCAGGGATGAAAGTAGAGTCAAGACTTAGGAGACCAGCTTAAAGTAAGGGTAAAATTTTAGAGAACATGGTTATGTGCTTTATTCAATGTGTTAATGATAATAATTATAATTAAATAAGTTTGGAATTTAAGGTGTTATCTTATCTACGCATTGATAGTCGTAGATATTATTTTGTATTAACGTGATGCAATTTCAATGCTCATGTTAATATTTTATACGAAAAAAAAAATTCACTATTTTTGGACTGCAAAAATTTGAAAATATGATCCAATTTAGTACATATATTATATTTCCGAACCTTTTCTTTAGTTAGTTGTATGATATTTTTGTTTATAATAAAAACAGAAAAACACATTTAACAAATTTTCACAGACCAAATTTGGAAACCTGAAAAATCTAATCAGATCGGTAAAATAAAAATCGATTTATAATGAACGCTGTTTCACGAAAGTTCTTAAAAAAGAGTCTCGTAATTATTGATTTTATTGGTAATTAAATCTCTTTTAATTCCTTTCCGGTAAAAATAATTCCATAAACATTAGAAAATCGCTATTAACATGAACACTTCGCATACCATGCGTCGACGCACCGTGACGCTTTCACGATAGCATATAATTGCTTGCAATTAATTCATTTTTGCTTTTTTCATTGACACACTCTATTAAGTATTCTTTCTCGGCTACGGTTTCTTCTGCTAATTAGGTGTCATTAACGGATTGATCGTGACACGATTTTGTTTCATAAATTATGTCATAAAGATGCATTGATTCTGGAACGTTCGATTAGCTTTTTTCTTCGATTTTATATTTAAGATTAGAATACTATATATTACGCTTCAGCCTGTAACATCCCACTACTGGGCATAGGCCTCTTTCCCCATGTAGGAGAAGGATCAGAGCTTAATCCACCACGCTGCTCCAATGCGGGTTGGTGGATATATTCCCTACTATGAGTAACGATCGCTATCAGGTGTACATGATAACAACCGGGACCGACGGCTTAACGTGCTCTCCGAGGCACGGTGGCTCCGAGGCACGGTATATATAACGATTAGCAATTACTATTTATAATTCTTCAAAACACCTCTGTGATTTCGTTGGTTAATTTCTTGCTCCTGCTGTACATTTATTTACAAGAGTCAGACAAGCTTTTCTAATTTTATTTATTTATTTTCATTTTTTTTTAAATTTTCTTTATAGTTTCGAGCTTCATACATACTTTTTTTAATTTTTATGAAGCAAGCAACCCGAATTAACCAATTTAAAATTATTTTTACCTTGGAAAGCCCGATGATGGTTGTTAAGTGTCCTCATAAAATAATTTATGGCATTGTAAGAGAAATCCAGCGTAGTATAATGGTACGAGTCTTCTAATTTATCCTAATCTCATTTTTCCAGGTTAATTTCCCAACAGGTTCAGATCTGCAGCGCGCATTTGCTGAAGACCGTGGAAGGAGGAAGAAGCTGGCTCCCCTCCTCGCCATCCCCCTATTGATCGGGGGTATGCTGGTCCCCCTGGCGTTTGGAGCCCTCGCTTTACTGGCTGGCAAGGCCTTGATCGTATCTAAGCTGGCTTTGGTCCTGGCTGGTATCATTGGTTTGAAGAAGCTGCTGTCATCTAACGGCACTGGTGAAGCTCATGAAGTAGTGGTCTCAGCTGGTCATGGAGGAGCTGGGTGGAGCAGGTAAATGTCAACCAATTATCAAAAATTCAATTTATCATAATTCACTCAAAGTCATAATTTATTTTAACATATTGTCGTCAATATTTACAAGTCTTACAATCCAAACATTAGGTAAAAAAAATATATCAAAATATATATCACGTTTGATAGTTATCATTTTTTGAAGTGAGACTTCTTTAAGCGCATGAGGGTAAAATTTTTACGGATGAAACGGCAACGTTTGATGAATCGGCAACGTTTTTGTCAGATTTAAAAGTTTGTTTGCCAAAGAAGTTTTACTTCTGACACGTGTACTTTATACGCGCGCACTTGTTTTTAGTAATAAATTTAATAATTGTTACATCATCGCCATCATTATTCGTAGTTTGCCCTACGATTTATAGTTTCAGCTTCGCTTATATTGGTTCATGGTCTATGTTAATTTGAATATTATAACTTATTAGTAGGGCAAGAATATTATTAAATTTATTTATATAGGGTGGTGCTTTTAAATACAATAAAGAAATGTTTAAAGAGCATGAGTGTATACTTACATTACAATAAATTTGTATAGTTTTATAAAAAAAAATCTGTTCTTGATATGTTTCATTTGACAGTTTAATAAATATTCTGTGTTTTTTTTCAGGTCCCTTGAAAGTGCCCACGACCTAGCATACAACGCTTACACCCAATAACATAATCGACCCACCAGTATTTATTAAACGAAATTAACTTATTAACACAGTTATAGGTTATTTATAGTACATTAGTACACTGACCCGCCAATAGTAAAGAAGGTCCTTATTTACAATAGTTACATAAAAAGTACCTTAAAAATAAAATTGACATCCATAATCATTATATGGGATAGAAACGTGATGGATTTATTTTGCTATTGTGAAAAAGGACTTTTTATTAGATATCATTTAAAAATGTATAATATTATAAATGGTACATTAAAATTTTCCAACAACAATCTTATGAAAACCAAAATATGGTTAGTACAATATGATCATTTGGAAAGCATTATTTAGTTTTTATTTATTTATTTATTTATGAAATGATTCGATTTTATTTATGACATGGCGTTCAATGGTTTATGATTTTGCTTATGAGGAAATGGGATTTAATTATTTTTTTCAAATATTTAATACCTCAATATCTAGTACTTTTGCGTATTCGTTAGAAATATTTATAAGTAAATATTTTATGTAAATAATATGTATGTAGAGCGAGTCTTTGGAATTTGCTTTAAAAATAAATAATTATTAAATATATACTATAAATATTATAACTAGTTGAAATATTGTACATAACATGGGCATAATTATATAAGTATATACATATAGTATTCATTTATAATAAAATATGTAATTGTATTTAAAATAACATATAATTATGGAATTATAATTTTTTATTATGATGTACATATGTAAATAAATATTGCATTTATTTAGTATATCCATATACATATATAGCAGTAAAGTATAACTTGATAACATATATGTAAATATATATTTATTTATGTATTATATTTATTATAAAATATGTATTATATAGATCTCATTATTTTTATATGTATACGATATTCTTAAATGCAATATAATGTAAATAATAATATAAATGATTTTATTTATTTTTTTAATTACTAAATAACTGTCACGTTACTTATTTATTAACTTATTCATGATGTTGTGAATTAAACTGTTGAGTTATGATGAAGGATGAATTTTTATTTTTAAATGATTAATCCCATAAATATTCTTATTATTAATTCACTTCAGCCTGTAATATCGTATTGCTTGGCATAGGCCCCTTTCCCCATGTAGGAGAAGGATCAGGTGGATTAGGCACCACGCTGCTATCCCCTATTCTATATCTAATTCCCTACTATGAGTAAAGATTGCTATCAGATGTACATGATAAGAATTGGAACCGACAGCTTAACGTGCTCTCCGAGACACGGCGGGGAGTCCCACAACGACTAACAACCAGAGCGGGAAACGAACCCGCGTCAGTGTTTAGGCGCCGCTGACATGGCACATGTATCATAACACTAGAGAGTTCATTAAAAAAATATGTTATTACCTAGTTATTAAAAATAAATTAAGAGCTAAATTTTATGCGATGCAGGATTACATAAATGATAAAGATGCGTGGATTTAGTGACGCTGAATTTCAAGTAAGATATTGCCAATTTCGTATTAAAACACATTAGAATAGTTTATTTTTTTAAAAAGGGTAACTGCGAAGTTTCTTGCCGATTCTTCTCTACAGAATCTACATTCCAAATCGGTGGAATAGCTTTTACACAATGACGATTCAAAAAGTGTTTTAATAGCCTAAGGTATTCTTGATTTTAATTTTGACTCGAGCTCGTATTCACATCTACTTTGATTAAGTCAAAAGCCTGAATAGAAAATTAATAATGGAAAATAATCTTTTCCAATTTTTACTTGTCTCGCTACCCCATGTTAGATACCAACGCGCTTACAGCTCCCCTTGTACGGTAAATCAGGCGTTTGCTTTTCTCTATAAAAAACATTCGTAATTATTATTCACTGTGTACTGCCTACACTATTACAGCAGAACAAGCACATAATACGTGTCATTTTATGGTATTTGTGATTTGATTCAAACCATAATTTAGAATAATAAGACGTTGGTTCTAAAATATTTGATGACTGTAATTACTATTTGACCATATCATTGAAACTTTCACTTATAGTTCATATAACCTCATGTCTATATTTTTCTACAATATTATTATAAATTGCGAAAGTAGGTCTATCTGTATGTCTTTGTTTTTAGGACCAAGTGACTGAATTAATAATTTCTGAATAATTGATTTAACCACATTGAAAAACTCATACCTTTTATAATAAGTCTATAAATTTTGTAAAGTTGCAACATAAGCGACAGAAATATTTTTAATCTTTTAGTTTTCACAAAAGAGTATTGTGACACTGATTTTCGTGTCACAGTATTCATCTAGTATATACTAAGTACATATAATCCGTATTGTGTTGACATATAATTGAATAGCCCGTCGGGGCAGTCTATAGTGACCCTGCTACTAGTGCCGGTGCTGTTTACTCCGCGAGTTACAGGTTCGATTGCCACCTGAGTCTAGGTGTAATATTTGTATTAATTATATATTTATATACGTATTATTTTTTATGTAAATTTATCAAAAAATATATATTTAGCGACAACATGGCTGTTACCTATAACACAAGCTAATTAGTAAATTACCGCTGGAACAGACGACCGTGTGTGTGTTATAAGATAAGATATCACCACACCTTAAGATGCATCTTTTGTAATATAATAAATAGATATTATAACAGATTTATTTTACAACAGCTTTCATATAAAAATGTCCGCTTTCCGATATGCTTTTATATCTACAGACAACGACTAAAAAGCCAACAGTTATAACGCCTTTTGAAAATGATCTTTGATCATTAAGATATACTCGTATACCCAGGGTCCTTGACGTGAACATTAGAAAGTTCACTAAACAAAGGGACTCTTTGAGAAGTAGCTAGTAGATTGGACGTCAACTTGCTAAGAGCGAGCCTTAAATTTTTATAAAAATTCTTCTATAGACTTAAAATTTATATTGATTTTTAGTCATTATATTTAATATCATGGGTATAGCTTTATCAGGAACACGGGAACACAAAACTGCTTGAAAGGAGTATTTAGCTGTGCTCTACTGTAAAAATCACGGAAACTCATCACTTACAACAAATTTAATAAATAATATAATGGCTAAGTGCTATAACGTCAACAGTTGTACCGATAATTTTAACAGAGATACGGGAAGGACCAGTAGTATTTTTAATATTTAAAGCTGTAAATATTTTAATTATTTTTTAATGTCTATGTGTCTGACCGTAAAATAACTTTTGTGCCAATTTTATATTTTGTTTAAGCAACGATCAATCCCCGCACATGACACATTTGTATTGGCCATACAGGTGTTTGCCGTGGTCTGGGTGTTTGTGTAGTCCTTGTGGGTCTCCCCACCGTGCCTCGGAGAGCACGTTAAGCCGTCGGTCCCGGTTGTTATCATGCACACCTGATAGCGATCGTTACTTATAGTAGGGAATATATTCGCCAACCCGCATTGGAGCAGCGTGGTGGATTAAGCTCTGATCCTTCTCCTACACGGAGAAAGAGGCCTATGCCCAGTAGTGGGATATTACAGGCTGAAGCGATTTAAGCAACGATTCAGTGACTTACAGTTATTGAAATATACTGAAATTAGTTTTAGATTAAAATCTTATTAGCAATAACATTGATTGACAAAATAGGGTATTATATTTTGTATATACATTGGCCTGTGTATTTCAAAACTAGCAGTTGGATGGTTATCCCGCCACCGGTTGGCTTTTTAAGTTCCAAGGTGATAGTGGAACTGTCTTATCCCGTAGTCGCCTCTTACGACACCTTCGGGAAGAGAGGGGGTGGCTACATTCTTTACTGCCGTAACCACACATTTTAAAGTAAAGAATCTCAATTATTTTCTATTCCAATAAGTTTAAAATATTCTTATAAATGAGAATATAATGAGTATAAATTATTTGAATGTATTTGAGATTTAAATATTTTTTTTATTATGGTAGGGCACAGCATCTGCTACAAGAAATTTCGAAATAGTCCGACTGGAGAATAATTTTAACTTTCTACAGTTTAATAATAATGCCCTCAAGTAGAGTTTAGTTCTAGTGGTGAGGAGTGTAGCCAAAATTCTTTGGCAGGGTCGGGGGCAGATTCGTAAACGCACTTGCAATGTTCTCCGTGTGTATATATATCCATTGCTATAAACTCGTCTCCCAATCAATCGCTTTTAAATGTCATTCAAAGCTGCAGTTGAATTTTACGTCATACATGAAGAATGAAACAACTTTTTGTCTCAACGTTCCACAGCAGTATTTTTTCGTGTATTGGGGGTGGGGAAACACACAAAACATAAATCCTAACCGTGACAAACATATATTGTTAGCTTGTAAATTTATGTTTGTTAATTTATGTCTTAATTTCTATACTTCTTTTATTAAAGGTTGCCTGGAAGAGATCGCTATAAGCGATAAGGCCGCCTTTGCATACATTATTTTGTTTCTGTATCTAATCGTTCTAAAATGTATCTTCTTTTTTGTGTTTGCAATAAAGTTTAAAAAATAAAAATAAAAAATAAATAAATATTATATATATAAAAATATTTCACTCGTACATTAAAAATAAATTGTCAACTTTACTAAAAGCTATAAATAATTAGGGAAATTTGTATAAAATGTTTAACTTGTATTTCAACATATATATTTTTTTCAAAAATGTGTTATCTTGTATTTGTATTAACAGTATTTTAAATTCTTTGCTCAATTTCATCTTCCGGGTGTTTTGACTAAAATATCATTTCTTAGTCAATTGAACGCTTTTTATTTATTTCATTATTGTTTCAATGAGTAGAGCTAGAGGAGGGCTTTCATCATTGAGCTACAAATCAAGTTGGTCGTTGCAACTAAAAATTGGTGTTAAAAGCAATTATAATAAAAGTGTATTTGAAGAAGAACAGTCTTTATAATTCTAAAATACTACAACAGTTAATATATTGCCAAAACAAATATTTCTCGTGTGTGGAAATCAAACCCGCAGCTGCTAGATCAACAGCCAGTGCTGTGACACCTTTGTACAATTTGTTAAATAACGAAGCCATTTCAACTTACATCAATATAATATATCAACAAGTAATAAAATTACAATATCATCAACGAAATCAACATCAATTTGAATCGATTATCAAATTCAAAAATCGCGTTATTAGAGATAATTGAAAAAGTACTCATCAGACCTCGCCCAAATTTATATAGGACACTTTGACAAGAACCAGCTTTGGATTAATACAAGAGTCATCAAAACTAGTACATCAAGTACTCCTTTTTAAAGCTGTAGCGCAAAGTGCATATGGTGGCACTTTAATTACGGATTAACGTAATCATATCACCTTATTGTTAGTGGAAGTGATATTATCAAAAAAAAAAACAGAAAATCTTATACCATCTGCTTTATCTTGTTAGCTTGAAAGTCAACACATAGATATTTTAAATTACTTACACGCTATTGTTATGAGTTACACCTGTACAGATCCATTATCTGTGTGCGTATCACACAAAAATGCATGTAGAATGTATAATTTTTTTTTAAAAGACAAAACACTACTGCAAACAAAAGTCGAATTTACATTCAAAAAGGCATTAGGATCCATGTTGCTAAAACTGTAACTACAGCAATAAGATAATCAAAATACATCAAAGTTGCATATTTAAAAGTACACGCACACATAGATAAGCATAACAAGATGAGTTGAACGATCCATACAAAGCTTTCTTTTTTTTATATAAAAAAGTTGACCATTGAGTCACTTTCGTGATGTAACCTCATTATTCGAAAAGAATCCGTGCCAGTCATTGTTGTTTTAGTCTGTGGTTGTTTTTTGGCGCGTAAAAGTGTGTGTTAATTGAATTTCAGATATGATGACTTGTTTTGACGCGCATGTAACGGAAACAATGAGTTAACGTTTCTTTTATTTTCAAATGTTTCTTTTATTTACTTTTGACATTCGAAATTCAAGTTTTTTCCATCAAACAATCAATCAAATTATTTCTATATATATTTTGAAGTTATACTTTTGTTGGCCCGTTAGGGAAAAATGATGAGAGTAAATTTTTACAACCGTCATAAAAAACCGACACCTTGAAGTTAGCAAGTCAAAGAAAAAAAAATTAGCAACGCGAAGTTAGCTAATAAATAATGAAATATAACTTTTTACGTACATAAGTACACATACATACACACATACTTATGTACGTACATAAGTACACACACACTTTTTTATTTCACGCGTATAATATTACATTACCGCCTATTAACACCTTACTAAAAACTTTAGACAAAACAATCTTCAAGAAAATTAGTAGTAGTATGTAATAGTTTTAAAATCCTATTCATTTAGTTATTTGTACAGTCAATTATGTCTTAAATAATATGCTTATGTTGAGCACAGGATAGTTGCACTAAACTGAATTAATAATAACACCTAATTAAGTCACAGTAAATGAAACTTCTATCAAATTCAATAAAATAGTGATTTCCTACTTATCACAAACTGCGTATGGAAGGGCATGTTTTTTTTTTCACATGAGTACGCTTAATACTGTAATATTGGGAATCGATTCACGCATGCGCAAAAATGCGAACAGTGAGAGTGGTCGGGAAAGTATTTCTGAACTAAAGAGGTCATCATCAAGAATCAGCGTGTCACACTCGATTTTGCATAACGTCTGACTAACGCAGGCCAAAGTTGGTTTGAGGATGTTGCTCAACAGGAGACTGTACTTATTTGCAAAAGACTTTCTGACCACCGTATTATATGTATTATTGTATTAAAATAATTGTTCTATATTATATGAAAAATATGTGTTTTCATAGCAGTCGCCCCTTTATGCTGTATGACAATACTGCAAGCTGTGTTTTTCACTAAAATCAGTAATATACAAAGTACTCCTAAAAAACGACTAAATGATATTACTTTCATCATTATCGTCATTATTATTCAAAAAATTATAGCTGCTATCGTGACCGTGATGTCTTATTAGATATAAAATAGATTAATCGAATTACTAATTGAAAAATTTATATTTTATTTACAGACTTGTTACATTTTATGACTTTTTATTGATATAGTTATAGATAAGTTCGATGATTTTTTTATATTTTTCGTATAAATTTTGTACTAGGGATAATGTTATAAATAAGTTACTAATTTTTTAAAGTCAAAAAAAAAGGTTGATATTTATTTTCATTAGACCTTGGGGGTATTAAAAAAAGCAAAGAGGGAAACGATGTTAACATTTTGAGAAACACTGGCAGAAGCAAAAGTTGTTTACATGTGTGTTACGGTAAGTTAACCGTACAAATAAAGATTCAAATAAATTACTATATTAGTAAGTTAGTAGGTTTTTAGGTTTATACGATTTTAAAATATAATTACTTTTAAAGGAACTCAAAATAGCGTTATAATCACTCATTTTAATATGTGTACTTTTTTTTTATAACGTACGTGCAGCGTCTTTTGGATAAATAATTTATAATCTGTGATTTGATGACAACTCAACATTACTAAAGTTAAAAAATTATTACTTTTGTAACACAAAATGAAAAGTACGTGAAAATATTTTACACGTTGTTAACAATCATGTTGCCTGTCTGGTTACGGTAGTATAGAATATAGCCACCTCTCTTACCGTAGGTGTCGTAAGAGGTGATTAAGGGATAACATAGTTCCACTACCACCTTGGAACTTATAAATCCGACCGATGGCGGGATAACCATCCAACTGCTGGCTTTGAAATAACCATACCGAAGACGGGCAGCAGCGTCTTCGGTGCGACAAAGTCAGCCCTGCGGTCACCAACCCGCCTGCCTGATGTTGAGGTCTTTATGGTAGACGCCTAAGGTCAAATCTGCGAAAGTTGGCGACATTAAATTTTACTTGAGTATGGAGTTTCAGTTGAGTTAAATAGCTAAATTTACTAAAATAAAGTGAAATTATTTTTATAGACACAAAATAAAATTTAATGGTATATATAAGTATGTAATGTAACGGTAATCTCATGTAGATTTTAGACGGTTTTAGATGACTAGAAATACCTGTGACCTTGAGTAATTTCTCGTGATATGACAACAGTACGTTTTGAAAGATTTTCATATAATCATTTAAAATATAGATACATGGCAAATGATCTTTAAGTAAACAAATTAATTTGCTATCTAAGTTTGGTATCGAGGCTTGGTCTGTGCGATAACTCTCACATAAAGTTTTATTATCTATTAAAGAATAGAATAACAATAACGTTTTGATCAAGATACAGTTTGCCAGAAGCAAATACAATTGAACCGTTTAACGGCCGAATTGAAATAATTTAATAGTGTGTTTCCTTTTTCTCGACACCGAGTCGAAACTTGCAAAGCAAACTTAGCCGTAACGTAAATTTCCTTAGTTACATCTAATCTTCACATTTGATATTTTCATCATGTTTCAGATTTGTTGACTTTTGGGAATATGCTAGAATTCTATCTGCAATCCACCGGAAAAAGCAAAATTTTGAAAGTGGTCTATGAGGAAAAGAAGTTTGGGAACCTGTTATAGACAATCAAATATTTTTCTTTCAGCTGTAACACTCAGTGATCAGCTCATTTGTTTCGTAGCTCAATGTTGAAAAGCCTCTGGCTTTTAACCATAAAAAAGGTCTTTTCTCAGTTCATTAGTGTTTTTTTAAAGACAGTATTGATCATCCGGTTATATGATATTTGTATAAATGATTATCACATTTGAATGTCTCTCTTGTGTAAATTCTCGACCTTTCGCTAATGTTTCTTACTTTAGTTGTGTACTTAAACAACAAATAATTTTCAAGATTATTTGATGTCTACTGTTTAGTTACTTCAGCTACTATGTTGGAAAATACTTTTATATAGCCTAAACTATTATTTAGAATGTTTAATAAACAAAGTATATTATATAAAGTTCTTTGCTTATAAACAAAAATAAACACCACGAGAATTCAGGAAATACACACAGTACACAAGTACTACGTAATGCTCTGACCTTGAAAAATATTTGTGTATCAATACAAGTACCTATTGGTCATGTGCGAGGATCCAATCCACGACCACTAGTGCATCAACACGATGTTACAAATACTTCAATAACACGTCATTATTATACTAATGACAACTACCTTTCATCATCATCATCATTTCAGCCTATCGCAATCCACTGCTGGACATAGGCCTCCACAAGTTCACGCCAAAAGTGGTGTGAACTCATGTGTGATACCCATAGTCACCACGCTGGGGAGGGGGGTTGGTGACCGCAGGGCTGGCTTTGTTGCACCGAAGACGCTGCTGCCCGTCTACGGCCTGTGTATTTAATTGGATGATTATCCTGCCATCGGTCGGCTTTTTAATTTCCAAGGTGGTAGTGGAACTGTATTATTAGTCGCCTCTTACGACAACCACGAGAAGAGAGGGGGTGGCTATATTCTTCATTGCCGTAACCACACAGCAACAACAACCTTTAAATTTATATAATATGTATAATATGAAATATTAATTAAAAAAAAATTGTGGTGTCATGGGATACCAGGTAGGAACGAAGTTACTTCGGATAGTATAGAAGCAACACAATTTGAAAAAAATATGTTGAATTTTATATTTTCTAGTTCTTGATTTTTTTTTAATGTTGTTGCTTGGTTTTTAATTAAGTACATAAGTAGAAGTATTTAGGAAATTTAGTATTTTATAAAATAACAAATACCGTAAAATAAAAGAAATCAAACAAAATAATTCAAACTATTAAGTGAAATAAAATACATGTAGTCTTTATTTATTTTTGTCGACAGTATAAAATTACATAAATAGTTTAAAAAAAAGTTTACTAGTAATATTTTAGTTTTACAAACGTCATATTATACAGTCGTGTGACTGATATTACTTCACTTCCGTTATATATTTTTCTTACGGTTTTAGTATCACATTTTTTTCAGTTCGCTCGCCCAGCCAAATGTCAAGCCTGCCGTAAGGAACTTCATTCCAATAATTCTTTATGGTAGCTTCTAAAGATTTCTTTTGTAAATATTGTAATTAAAACATAAAAATTATCTCATTACTTATAGATGATCTTGATCTTAAACGGTCTGCAAAGAATGTACACATCTCGTTAGAAATCTTAACATGTGTTAACTTGTTACGTTTTCCATCGTGTCGGACCAAATACAGTCCACTCTATTATATATGGAATATAAAGAATTAGTTATTTTAGGACATGGACACTTTCTCATTCTGGATTTATTCTTACAAGTTTTTCAAGCAAAGTTAATAACGTTATTAATTTGTAATCAACCGTTACTATTAAGTTATTTATTTAGACATTCTTCGCGGTAAAGTACGCCCTTAAGTCATTTCCAGACCTTATCCTACTCGGGGCTGTGATTGTAAGGCGTTTGTTTAGTATTAATAATTTTCTCATTCATGAAAAATTCGTTGGCTTCTATGTACTAAATGCATTTAATTAGCCATCTAAATAGATCTTCTTACTAAAAAAATAAATATATAAATATTTTAATACCTAGAATATTTAATACTTATTAATATTACAAAATAAAAATACAGTAAAAATATAAAACGAAAGACATGTTCTTATATTTCGTAACAAAATATATAATAACCTTAAATATAACGCTTTCTTGGTTATATACGATAATTTTAATTAAAAACATATTTATCATTATAACTGGTTTGTTACATTTACAAATTTTCACCTTTCACTAATAATAATAAGCGAAACGGACTACATATTTTTGTACACAGACGCTTTAACTACAACAATTAACACTGCTTGATAAAAGCATTATCGAAAATGAATGTTACTATTTCATTAATATTTATTTTTATTTTCAATAAAATATTGTATGCCTCAAAAAAATTACATTTTATATTAAGAATTTAAAATAATAATGACTGAATCATACGTAGAATTGTTTATGGGTATTATTTTAAATTAAAATATTACAAACATTTTGCAATAAATACTAAGGTTGTATTTATTAGGCTTAATAATACTCCTCATAATAATAGAAAACGTATATAAACATATGGTTAAAGTAAGACAAAAATTAAGTGAAGTGTGTTTTCTTACTTAACTTGTTTTTAAATTGTTAGAAAGCGTAGATGCAATGATTAGAACCCTCTGTTAGTGACCATTGTTCCTTTTCGTGAGAGAAAAAATTAACACGCTTTTATAAAAACAACAATAAAACGTATACCATGAGTACTTGTAGAAATCGAGAAAAATGTTGTGACCTATAATATCATTTTACAAAGCAAATTAATTAAATTTAATAAACTAATTACAAAACAATTAATAAATGGAAATAATATGTTTTTAAATATTGAACGTATTTCTAAAAAATATATGGCAAAATTGTTAACACAAAAATAGTAATTATCACATTTTCTAGTAAAGATCGCGATTGAAATCGATAAATTTACTTTTGTACATACGCTCAGTTATACGTAAAAAGCTGTAAGCGTCATCGCGCCCAAGTGTCGCAATTGATATTAAACAAAAATAATAATTATCGATCAATTCCAAAATCCGTTCACGTCACTTCCATACAGGCGTGTAACAATTTCGTTCGCTCTAGTTTAATACTGCCTTCAAGTTCACTTTTGATGCGTCCGGCTACAAGTAGTGGGGTGAGAGGCTTAAAACACTCCGTCTATACAGCGTAGCAGCACTTGATGTTAGCTTTCCGTAGGGGTGAACAAACATGAGGCGTATTACATTTGTCCTATTTCTGGTGGCAGTGGCCCGGGCTATGCCAGCCCTGGACAAAGATGCCAACGACCCCAGCTTAGTTAGCAGCGTTATTGGCGTCGTCAAGGAGTGTGTTGAAGGGGATGTGTCTTTGTGCCTTAAGGTGTGTTGAACATAAAGTGATAAGTGTTGTGCAATCAATGTGTCAGTGATCTTATTTAGTTTGCTTTTGGTTGCAGGAGAAAGCTCTGAAGTATGTGGAGAACCTGTCGTCCGCGCGGGAGATGGATCTAGCTGAGGGTGTCACACTGATCGGCAATGGATCACCAAGGTCTGCTAGGTCATACGAGCCATTGGCTGACGAGCCAAAAATCAGAGAAGCGCAGGTTGAGTCCAGGCTTGTTGACTCGGCAGCGGATTTCTTGGAGAACCATGTCATTCAGTTCCGACTACCCTCATCAGCTGTCGAAGGCATGAAGCGTTCACTTGAAGAAGGTATGTTTTAAATTAATCAATTCATTCACTTTTTTAACTTTCAACGAGATTAGTATTTAGACCCTGAAAAAGAGAAAAACTTAAAATCTAGTTACTATAAATATGCATTTTGTTAATTCAACATTATAAAAAATACGTAAAAGAAAAAGTCTCGGTATACATAATTTAGATAACACTGTCTAACTATTACCATACGATGATGTAATATTCAAATCAATGATTTGAGTCCATTTGACCGCACGTTAAACACGCTAAAAATTCATATGCATCAAACTCATTCAGTTTCGTGTCTCAAACAAGAAGTGTTACACAATGACTTTAACATTATGAAAGAGGAAATAAAAATGAAAGATCTAAAACGAATAAAAGAAAGAATTACCGCACGAATAAAAGAAGCAAATAAAAGAAATGTGGGTCGCGACGTGCAACCAAATAAACGATTTGTTGATACGGTTTTCTTCTCAATGTCAAATAAATAGTGCAAAACAAAGATTACTTTTGGTTAAGGCAGAAACAGATCTGCATTTATATTCATTAAAATAAAAATAAAAACATCATAGCAATAATTCTGGCACTTTAGCTAGAGGGTATTAAACAGGTAGTCAAGGAAAATAAAAACAAATGTATAATCTATTTCATGTATCAGTATATTTTACAACTATTTCCGAATTTTCGTGAACGAAACTTTGGACTCGTGATTAAGATTGCTAGGCCTTGACTGACGATTTGAAGTTCATTGACCATATCAAATTGTATGGACAATAGTATAGTTTGATTTGAATCTCATTACTTTATACTTTTTTACGCTATTTATAAAAATACAGCATTTTTATTTTTATTTTTATTTTATTAAACTCCATTAGTGTTGTTATTTTTTTCTGCCTTCTATAATTGTATTTGAGTTTATTTGACTTTTATAGGCTTATATAACAAAAAAAGTCCGTACTTTCATGTCCAAAATGTATGACATAATTTGTTTCTAAATAGGTATAATTATGTACATATCTTTAAAATTCGTCCTAATTTTGTAAACCGAAAATGATTTCAAGCCTTAATTTGAGATAAAAAACATCATTAAAGATTTATTTTTTATTTTTTTATACAATGATAGGCTTGCGTTTGATCACTATTTCACCTGATGATATGTGAAAATGTGATCTAAGATGGAGCACGCTTATCTAGAAGTAATCTATTCATTCGCAACTTAAAGATCCCCGGGTTATAGTTTTACGGAAACACAGAATAAGCAATTTCAAGCCAAATCATATTTGATAAAAACGTTATTTAAATACAAAGAAATGGGATATTCAAATATTTGATCCAATTAAATGTTACTTTCACTTTTTATGTCCGTATTTGTTGATACTTAATTTTTACTACGACTCTTTTTATATTTCTCTCCTTTTTTATTAAATATTTCATTACAAAACTTTATAATAACAAACTATCAAACTTTAAACAGAAAATTTATAACAAAACGCATTAATTTTATGTCACACTCTACGTCAGTCAGCCAATTAGCTCAGCCTATTGCAGTCCACTGCTGGAAAAAGGCCTCCCCAAGTTCGCGCCAGAACACACACTATGGTATATATAAACGTGTTCAAATTTAGAATTCTCATATAATATATCTATGTATGCTATTATTATATTATTATTTACCCATAGTATAAACCCATAATATAAAAGACAAACTATCATTTATGACAATAAAATTGCACGAGATAGTATTTTCACACTTGCTTTTATTTTATTTGTTCATATTTTAACACTTTTAATGGACTTCGTATCAAATCTTGTTAGCATTACGGAAATTACGGTAGACCGTCAAAATTTCACGAGAATATTACAGAGTTAATTAATTTCGACAGATATATCACCTAGATTGTCAAGTGTCACATGTCTTTAATGATTTAAAATGTACGCCATGACTTAGAATTAAAAGTCTATCCAAGTGTTCACTCATGGTAGGGATTGATCTAGTTCCGATTAGCGGTATACTCATCAATAGTACCAGCGTAGAAGAAAACATTGAATATGCATTAGCGTTAATCGTAATTCTGGCTTTTCGACATTATTAAAATAAAATCGCACTTATTAAAATTGTTTTAAAATCTCGTCCGTGCGTATTAATATTAATAATAATAATAATAAATTTATTTGTAGAAACTCACTGCATCAGGTTAAAATGATATAAAAAGAAAACACATACAATACAAACATGTAGATAATTAGCAACAAGGACTAAATACAAAGAGGATGCAAACGTAAAACAAAACAAAAAAAGAGATACAATATAAACTTATCGATTAAAAGTATTTAACTAAGACATTATTTATATAAGTTCGCAGCATGCCTCACAAAAAGGTGTGACCTCAGTTTAAGTTAGGACTGTTAGTCCTAACACTGGTTTTCAGGACCACCCTAAAAGCTTAATTTGTAGATTAGTTTTTAATTATTGGTATTTTTTTACTAATACAATAGGAAAGAATGAATTAAAAGATATTATAATACAGTAAGCATTAAAGGCTTCAAATAAAAAAATATAGGAACGCCTTGATCATTCATTCATATTATTAGCATAAATGTTTTCGCATATCGGATATATCTAACACGTCTAACACGTCACTACGTGATCACCATATTATTACGATTCCATATGACTAGGCCATGAAAGTGGTACATTCCTCCTACGGTCATTAGACGCTTCCGTTCAAAGTCCTTGGTTCAAGCTTTCATGAGAAAACCAGTTTCTTGGCGAGTCATCGAGAAATCGACCCATAACAAGCCACTCCCAGACTGTCTTCTTTAAAGAAAGTTGATCTGCCAGTCCGATTGGACAATTACAATAATATACTTGTGCAAGTAAATTGTTCAGTGACTTTAGCTGATAACAGACTTATTAGAATAGATGAGATCTGGTCTCAGGATGCACTTGCTTCATGTATTTTATCTATGTATGCTAGTATTATATATGAATCTTATGTAGCACTCAATTAGTATGCACTTGGCATAAGCAGTTACTTCGCAGAATAAAGCAAACATTAGAATAATAAAATAGAACACAGAGCTACTAGTTAGTTATTTATAAACTCTTATTTTGGGATACCTCAAATAAAGACGATTTATTTTGATAATTATTTAAATTTTATAGCAAAACAGAAAGTCAATTAATGAATAAGTCAAATAGAACATTAATTTACTGTGTTATACAAACATAACGGATGCGAAAAAACTAGTTATAGAGGAATTTAGAGAAGTATTTTAGTACACATCGGTGTCACTTTCGATGAGAATTTACGAGAAAGCTTAGAGTACAAGCGTGAGAAAAGCGGCTGACGTTAAACATAATGTCTATGTGTTTGCAAATACCATACGCACTTAAAACGCAAAAAAAACGTACAAATTAGTATTCTTTGTTTATTTCAAATTATGTATTTTTTTCGCAGCTCGTGGCAAGAAGAAGAAGATCAAGCAGCTCCTCCCTCTTTTGGCCATTGCTAAGCTGAAGATTATGGCTTTGATCCCTCTATTCCTCGGTATTATTGCTTTTGCCGCTGCCAAGGCTGTCCTCTTAGCTAAGGTCGCTCTTCTGGTTGCTGGTATTCTTGCTCTGAAGAAGCTCCTCGCTAGCAAGCATCACGAAACCAGCTACGAAGTGGTCGCTCACCCACACCACGAAGAGCATTACGCCAGCAGTGGTCACGGCTGGGGAAGATCAATTGACGATAGCCAAAACTTGGCTTATGCCGCACACGTTAAATCAGATTAAGGGCTCCCACTGGGCTTGTTTCTAGACCCCGAATTATTTCTTACATGAACGAACGACTATTTGAAAACAATGAGATATTTATTAATAGTATTAAGGATATTTATTGAGTATTTATTGATGTTAATCCCTTTGTAAGGGATGGTAATGAGTATTACTGTTGTTTTGTTTTCCCATAAAGTTTGTTCTGAATTTGTATGATTCACCTTCGTTATACTACATTAGTATATTTATCACACCTTATACGGTATCCGTATTTGTGTATTTTGTTTTGAACAAATATTATTTTATATACGTCTATATTTTGCTAAGATATTATATGTACTGTTATGTGATCTAGTCCTAGTCTTGTCTTCTTAGTCCTAATACTTAATAACTATTACTATTATTTTGTACCATATCTTTTATGTTCCTCATTATATTTATTTTATATTCCTCATTATGCTTATTTACGTATTTTTATTTTATAATTTGTATATATTGTAAATAATGTATATAATTTTTTTATGTTTAGATGCTTTACAGTAGTATTGTTAAAAATTTAGTCTGATTCACAGCTATATATCATTATATAATATATCATTATATATATATCTATCCTAATATATCATTTCATTTCTTATTGTTATTATTTGTAGTACTGCTTAAAATATGTATTATTTTTTATGTAATTTGTATATTTATACATACCATATTCATCCTTATTTGTTCATTTACCATTATATCATATTATCATGTTTCTGTATTACTATCATATCATAATTAAGCCCAAAATGTTTCGTACAAATAAAGAACATAAAATATAACCGTTAGTTTGATTTTCATCATCAATAACTTTAAACCATCGTAAGTTAAATATAAAAAAAAAACTCTATAAAAGTATAAATTTACTGAAAACAAATTATATAAATTACACGTGTCTGTGTATATTATAAATTTCTAGGAAATAAAAAGTTTTAATAAACTGTGTTTGTTAGTCTGTAACAAATATAATCTTATTGCTGCTTTATAATAAAATCAGTCATAAAACATATTATTTACAAAGTATACAGTTAGTATCACTGTACTCATTTACTTTGAAAAGAGACGGAAACTTATGTATAGATGATGCTGTGGATAATATATGTAAATTAAGATGTTTGTTCATTTGAACATTAATATTAGTAATTAAAATATGAGTAGGTACAGTGTAGATTATGAAACATTACGCTATGTCATTCAGGCGGTGAATTATTACATAATTATCAAATAACATTAAATAACAAAATCTACACGACCGATTTCAAAGTATTTTTATTTTTTAAGCATAGTTTAATTACCACATTAGTTTTCATTAAGATCTATTTATTTATATTCGTACGTAATATTTTAAAATTATTTTGAAACACTAAAGATAAACTAGCGATATTAAATTTGTCGACAACCATTCTTGTTTATTGCATAAAACACAAAGACAGAGTAATTATGCAACTAATTCGGTACATAAAAATTAAGATGTGCAGCAACATTATACAAATAATGATTCTCGAAGTCGGGCGTAGCTAGTCACAAGTAAAATAGCCAAAAGAAGCAGAGTATGGAAATATAAAAGTGAATTCATTTCGAGGACGGCCAAGGGTTATGACCTAAGGATTATAGGTATATCCGATATTTTTCATGATAGACTCGTATCATTTAAATATTATTCCTTCGTGACTAAAAAATATCATGCTGTGACAAAATAAAACAATAAATGTTGTGTAAACAAGTATTGTAGTGTTGGAACTAATACCACTTCTCAGTAAAAAAAGCTTAATAGTTTAAAAATTCATATTTTTATTGCATTGTAAGAGGTTCATTAGGCCCTTCAAATATTTAAGACAGACAAACAGAACCTTATCCAATTACATGTTTAAAAAGTTTTAAAACGCCATCCCTACGAAGATCACCCAAGAACATCCAAAACAAATGACATTATAAAAGTAAATAAAAATAAAAAAAAATAAAAAAAATATATAATTGTTTTTTGTCATACTTGAAGCCCAACTGAAGTGTATTAATACCTAGATAGATTAAATATATTACTTTTTTTATACAAATATATATATCCGGTATGGTTGTTAATCCTTTTGAGTCTCCCCATCGTGCCTCGGTGAGCACGTTGAGCCGTCGATCCCGGTTGTTTTCAGAAATATCTGATAACGATCGTTACAGGTACTAGGAAATATAACCGCCAACTCGTAGCAGAGCAGTGGTGGATTAAGTTCTAAACCTTCTCTTATATATTTATTATTGTATGTATGTATTGAAAATCATATCCTAATTTGATAAATTTGAGAAAGACTACTTCTAAATTTAAGCAAGAAAACTTAATTAAAAAAAAAAAAACATCAACGATCCAATTTTCTCCATTTTTTAAAGCCGATCAAAAATAGTAATAAAAAAATTGATAACTATCAAAATAATTACATGCAATAAAATTTCAATTTCTCCTTTTTTCATCTAGCCGTATGTGAAATAAGCCGGCTTTCGTTTAATAACGCTACCAATTAATATAAATTTCACTGACTTGTCCTATATTATTGTCTGCATCTTGATTTTTTATAATCTAAGAAAATATTTTACACCTCAGGCTAGCAGGCTAGGCAGTAGGATTTTAAATTTTTATGTGTAGCTTAGTCAAAATCTCATCATCAATGCATATAATAAAAATATGACAGATCACCGTCTGAGAAAAAATATTACTGGGACCTTTATCAACGCAAATAGCACCCAAAACAATGATTGTTAGAATTTTTGTCTGTTTATCTGTGTGTTTGTGCAAGCTAATCTCAGAAACGGCTTATCCGATTTAGATTAATATTTTATATGTTGTATTTTGTATGTTGACGCCGCGTTGGCGCAACGGTCACAGCCATGGATTGTGCCGGTTGCGCTGGCGGTTGCGGGTTCGATCCCCGCACATGTCAAACATTTGTATTGGCCATACAGGTGTTTGCCGCGGTTTGGCTGTTTGTGCAGTCCTTGTGGGTCTCCCCTACATGCCTCGGAGAGCAAATTAAGCCGTCGATCTTGGTTGTTATCATATACATCTGATAGCGATCGTTACTCATAGTAGGGATTTTATCCGGCAACCCGCATTGGAGCAGCGTGGTGGATTAAGCTCTGATCCTTCTCCTACACGGGGAAAAAGGCCTAGTAGTTGGATATAACGGGCGGAAGCAGAAGCAGATATTATAGGACTTATTTTATAGGTAGATGAAACTGTATCTTTTCCATTATCAATAATTTCCATAATCATTCGTTTATTTATTTATAGAACACCAACAAAGTATATTATTACATGTATTCTGTAATGTTGCAAAATAATAATTTAACATCAGTAACCTAAGAAAATATCAAATATATAATATACTAGCGACCCGCTCCGGCTTCGCATAGGTGCAATGCTTTTACTAAATATACTACAGAATGTCTTTATTTATAGTGTGAAGCTAGCTTACAGCATGGTTATTAACATAATAACAACAACATTCAAATATGCGTCGTTTGATTACACGTTATTAGAGAGTGCATTGAAGAAAGGTTCACTGCTCATTCCCGTAGGTGATAGCGTGATAATATGTAGCCTATATGTTGACCCGACTTCTTAATAATATTCGTGTCAAATTTGAAGTAAATTCATGTAGTACTTTTTGAGTTTATCCCGGACATACATACAGACAAACAGATAAACAGACAAACAGACAAAAATTCTAAAAACTATATTTTTGGCTTCGGTATCGATAGTAGATCACACCCCAAGTATTCTTTAAAAAAATATTCAATGTACAGTTTTTACTTTCCTACCTATTTATTATATGTATAGATTGTGCTAAAAACTGGAGCTAACCGACTAAGGAATTATCTGAAACTAATAGAAGATCACAGCTAAATAATTCTTCTGTCAAGCAGTGTTATGTTTCTGTGTTGAGTAAGGTAGCAAGAACTGAAGTGGGGTGAGGGTCAGGGGTAGAGCCTCTCAAGTTCTATATAAAAGATATCTTGGTGCTGGCTGCTTGTTTGCTTCTCTTTTACATAATAAAAATGTCTTCAACCATCTTGACTCATATATCACTATCGTTTTATACATAGAATATAGAATTTTAAAATTGACATCAACACATTAAAATAAATATTAAGATTAGATGAATTTAGATGGAAGGTATAAATGTGTTTCTACATAGAATGGTCACAGTGAGTGTCTATAACAATACATACCTACTCAAGTTTTGATCTGCGCTAGTAAAAAATTTTGGATTAATCATGTAGATATTTTATTTTAATCTATGATGTATTTGTGTTCACAGAAACTCGCCACAGGATTTTATATAGATACAGTATGTTCTAATTCGTTATGTAGATACGGAAATACGTCTGAACTAATCTTAAAATAGCCAGTTGTTCGGAAATGTCTAAACTTTCACTCTCGTAGGCGACTTATAACTTGAATGCTAGGCGGTATTGTAATTTCTTTAACAGTATCTGTTAAGTACAACACTCTAACCTATCTCGTGTATATGTTGCAACACCCTATACTAATGTATTATATTAAAATACAGTATTTTTTAATGAGTTATTACTGAGTTTCTAGCCGATTCTTCTCTGCAAATCTACATTTCGTACAGCTTTACTTTTGATCATAATTAATAATGTAATTTGTATTACGGTGATTCGAAAGTTCTTTTGAAGACTATTTTAATTTATGAATTTATCACTTTTCAGACAAGAATTAAGTCTTTAATCATTGTTTTTTTTTTAGGAATTGCTCCTAAGTTTGTAACATACAAGATGTCGTATGAAAAAATCGCATCAATGCTATACACCATCGTAATATCTAATACTTACTAAATAATCACTTCAATTTATATCATTCAGACTTCAGTACTTCAAGAAAATTGTAAGTCATCGCTGTCACTAGGTTTAGCCACGGCCCTTGACAAATTTTATAAATCATAAATTCGAACGCTGTACTTAAAGTAATCAACTGAAGTAAGAATTCACGCAGGCGTTCATTCGTTACCCATATAAATATTCATCATTACAGCCTATACAGTCCACTGCTGGACATAGGCCTCCACAAGTTTACGCCAAAAATAACGTGAACTCATGTGTTTTGCCCATAGTCACCACGCTGGGCAGGCGGGTTGGTGACCGCAGTACTGGCTTTGTCGCACCGAAGACGCTGCTGCCCGTCTTCGGCCTGTGTATTTCAAAGCAAGCAGTTGGATGGTTATCCCACCACCGGTCGGCTTTTTAAGTTCCAAGGTGGTAGTGAAACTGTGATATCCCTTAGTCGCCTCTCACGACACCCATGGGAAGAGAGGGGGTGGCTAAATTCTTTACTACCGTAGCCACACAGTACATATAAATATTAATATTAATAAAATCAATCTACAGATATTAATATAATTATAGCGTCATTCGTAACTCAAATAAATATATATGAAATCGAACTTCAGATATTATACATTATCGCTTTACATATCCACGCATTGTTATATTATATACCATATTTGTCTGTGAATGGAAAGCTTTATAATAACAGTTATTGTTCTCATTAATATCAATGTTCTTAATAATATCATAATTATATCTAATTATAATATTTTATTGTTATTTATCATACAGTTTAAAGATACAAGAATCTGTTTGCTTGGAAATATTATTCTTTTTTGATAAAAATGTAAATAATTATTAATTATCTGAGCTAGTAGATGAGATAGACTCACTCTCTCTATTATATATATTATATAAGGCGACATACAAGTCTGACAAGACAAGACATTAAATAAATAAATAATAAATAAACATCTACACGATACACACACGGTCGTCTGTTCCTAAAGTAAGCAACTTAATGTTTATGTTATAGGTAATAGCCGACTGGTATAGCTAATTTTTTTTTTGATAAACATACTTCTAAATAATAAATATATAAATAAATATATATATATTACACCTAGACTCGGGGTGGGAATTGAACCCACAGCCCTCGGAGCAGAAAGCAGGGTCACTACAAGCTGCGCCAACGGGCTAGTCGAACATTAAGAGTATCAGAAGCGCATTACCGATTCTAAATTCGACCATCTCCAGGAGCTCTAGCTACTTTACTACAGGAACTCAACACTATTTGAAAGCAGTATTATTTGGCTGTCATCTTCCCTAGTTAAGGTGATCCTGAGTCACAGCTCAATAAGCTCAGATTAGCCAGAATTAATAAGCTGCACAGTTTCACCGTCATATAAAATTTTACTGAAAATGGTTTGGTATTTTAGGACTAAAAGGTTAACACATATTCGTACATTTATTCATCCTCGCAAACTTTCACATTTATGATATTTATACGAATTCCATTCCAAAACATGATTTTGGAAATGCAGACCCACAGGCTTAGGCTTTACGTTGTGTTACTTGGTGTAAAAGTTTATTCAGTAAATTGACGAAGTATTTACTAATTTTAAATAAGTATTACTTAAAATATGTATGGTATGATTAGTTTGTGAAACATATCCAATTACATCGTTGTCCCAGAGAATATTAATTAATAGAGTAAAAATATTTACTTAGCATATTAACCACGATATAAAACGATATGTATGAGTTCTGTAGATTTCGTAGTTCTTAAATTTAATGATATAACATAAAAAAAAAACAGAAAAAAACACCAACCGTACAAAAAATGTATTTTTTTTTGTGTTTGTTTCTTTTCAGTGTCCAATATTTTTCATAAAAGAAAAATTACTTCATAAGAAATATTAAAGCTATTATAATATTATTCTCTACTTAAACGTTATTTAAATTCAAATTGCGATTTCAATTAAAAAATAAAAAATAAATATTACCAGACAGTGCGAACCGTGTTAAAAGGTAGTTAAAAACCTGTTGTATGTCTACTAACAAAGTCACGCAACTTTCTTTGTTTGGGTGTCACGTTCTCGGTGACCGGAATAAGGTGCTTATGTGCATGCATTTGACTCCTACGAGATTTTGACATCGATGACCTAATACTCGAAACACACTTTAGTATCAAGTTATTTAACTTTTTACGTGCCGTCTCATTCAAAGTATTTTAGTGCAATACGCGTTGAACTTTTAGAAGGATGTTATGAATGTACTCTTCATTAATTCGATTTAATTGGTTATTACGGTTACTGCTCCGATCTCATAAGTCCTTGACTTATGTTTTATAGCATATAATAATGGCTTTTACAATTAGGTTCTTAACCCCAAAAGAATTGTCAAAATCTGATATTCCTCTAGTATTTATTTACTCCACTACTACAACTTACGTCGTATCTTTTGTCGATGGAATTTATTGTCGTATTCGTGTTTGGACAAACATAGTTATTTTCAGTATAATTCAATAACATTAAAGTAATACGTTTTAAGCGTACTAAGAAATAAAAAATCGATTTCAATTACATCGACAAGTAATACAACGTAAGTAGACGAAAAAAATTAACAAATGCACGTCGTCACTACGATTTTCGAGGGTTTCCCTCGATTTCTCTGGAACTCCATCATCAGATCCCGGTTTCTTTATCATGGAACCACACTTGGGATATCTCCTTTCTAACAAAAAAAAGAGTTATCAAAATTGGTTTATTTCGTTTGAGAGCAAAATAATTTTATTTTTATTTTCGCAAATTTAATATAACGCTTAGCGATTCCGTACCTGAACTTCTTACATAGACGATATTTTTGTTGGATATCTGTGTCGGACCTCCCTAAATAACATAGTCACAAACTCCCAGACGACAATAAGCATCTATATATATATATATATATATATATATATATATATATATATATATATATATATATATATATATTTTTTTTTATATAACTAGATCCGTAAACAAGCGTACGGTTTACCTGATGGTGAGTGGTTACTGTAGCTTATAGAGACAAGACAGACAGACGTTTGCAAAATCAGAAGCTCTGGTCACCTTACTCACCAATAGAAACAGAACACTGCTAACCAGTATTATTTAGTATAATATCTTGCGTAAGATCCAGGTACCCCAGTCGGGCTGTTCCATATTTAGAGCAGGAAATTCCTGCTGTGCCCTACCTCAGTCAGTCTACATAGTCAGATCTAAAGCTTATCTTAACACAAAATAAATAATATTCACTCGATTGTTATCTCGAAACTCCAAATATTTTGAAAACATCGCAGACATCAATCACGATGATGAAAAAACAAAAAATATATTAAGTTATAAACTAAGTTATAAACATTCTATGGTTGTCTGGAAGCGATTGCTTCGTAACCGATAAAATTGCGTTTATATGTATTTATGTATTTTTGTATTTGTGCATTTTTTTTTTTTTTTTTTTATATGTCACTAGGTCGGCAAACAAGCTTACGGCTCACCTGATGGTAAGCGATTACCGTAGCCTATAGACACCTGCAACACCAGAAGCATCGCAAGCGCGTTGCCGACCCAATCCCCAATCCCCCCAGGAGCTCTGGTCACCTTACTCACCAACAGGAACACAATACTGCTTGAAAACAGTATTATTTTGCTGTGATCTTCTGTAAGGTCGAGGTACTACCCCAGTCGGGCTGCTCCGTATTTTGAGCAGGAAATTCCTGCTGTGCCCTACCTCAGTTAAATACTATGCATACTATTTCTGTGTGAAATGGTTTTTAGACTTACAAAAAAGTACAGTTGTATTGTATTGAATTTTACATTTATGTGTGGTTACGTTAGTTAGAATATAGGCACCCCCTCTCCTCCCGTGGGTGTCGTAAGAGGCGACTAAGGGATAACACAGTTCCACTACCACCTTGGAACTTAAAAAGCCGACCAATGGTGGGATAACCATCTAATTGTTGGCTTTAAAATATACAGGCCAAAGACGGGCAGCAGCGTCTTCGGTGCGACAAAGCCAGCCTTGCGGTCACCAACCCGCCTGCCCAGCATGGTGACTATGGGCAAAAGACATGAGTTCACGCCATTTTTGGCGCTAACTTGTGGAGGCCTATGTCCACCAGTGGACTATATTAGGCTGAAGTGATGAACAATACTTAAAACTTCCATAATTAATATGTATATTGTATGAAACAATAACTCCTATTTTTTAGTCACGAAAAATTCAATATAAACGAGTATATGATATTTAATAAAAAAAAAAATACAACAACATACAAATACGAAAACTAGGAGGAGGAAAATGTTTGGTACTTTGGATGCGTTATTATTCCTTAGATTTTGTTTCCAACTAGAATATTGTGTTAATAACTCGAACTTAAGTACTCATCCGTTTCAGAAAATAAAGATTAATTCCTCCAATTGTAATTTACGACACTTAGGTATCAACTAAATTCATGGCAAACGATAATTGAAAAAATATCTGTAAATAATATCGATATCCCGAATTATAAAATAGGTTTGGGGTCTAATTTTCCAACGGCACTTCGAAGAATAAGTAAAGCTGTTGTTTCAATTTTGTATGACAAAACACATTATCGTTTGTTACACTATTAACCGAGATATATTCCTTCATCTATAATATATTAAGCAAGGGATTTACATAGGTACAAGCTTCACCATTTCTTTCATTATAATAGTAGTCCATTTTAGAATTTCGATCACAATATTGAGCTTGAGCGTAGCAAGAAATATGTTGCTTAAAATTTGGAGCAGCTTGACTCACGCATTATACCGCCCTTAAGTAGTGTTGTATTTTTGTGGTGAGGATGATAGCCAGAACTTCTGGGGTGGGTCAAGGGTAGGGTTGGCAACACGTTTCAATACTCTTAATATTGCAAGCGTCTATAGGCTATGCCACCGTATGTATACCTTCAGGCAAAAACATAAGTTAATAAATTAATAAGTTAGTTAATTTGGTTTATAGTATAATGTTTGCAACTTCAAGATCTTGTTGTATATATAATCAAGTTCCCTCCTCTTGATTACAAATAGAATTAGAAAACTATTACGTCAAACATCATAGACAAACAAGAGTTGTCTAAGAATTGATAAGTTATTCTACTCCGTGTATCCCTGTAGGAACCTTTTCTCCGACGTCCCCTACATTGTTAATTTGTGAAAATCGCTTAGATATTCTATCAGTGGCGAAGCTCTGCCAAGTATGTAGAAAATTGAAGATTTAAGCGAATTTATCGCTTGAGTTGCATAAAATAAGAACGTTTGTTGTTTCAATCTGTTCGATTCTTTGAATATGTATAATGAACTCTCTCCGAATAGAATGTAATTGTTTGTCGCTTGTCAATGTATGAAGCTTCAATTGTGTATAATTTATTTAGGATTCACGTTCGGTCAAAGGTAACTGTTCTCTAAAATTATACAGTAGAAATTAACCTTTATCGCCTATGATATAAACTCCAAAATTGCGTTAATGATTTTTAGCGGTCCAACGGAATTCAAGTGCTAATTATATTAAGTGTCGTCATTGTATTTAATAAAGAAAGGAAATTAAGCATTTGAAGGCAGCGCAGCAACAGTAATTTTAGTTAATTTTTAATTATTTTTATCTTAAAAAAAAGAAAGTCTAAGCTGATTATAAAATTCACATTAAGATAATGAAGAAATTCCATAAAATATTTATATATTAATTACACAACCTCAGCTCATTATTATCAGCTCAGCTCATTTAAAAAATGACTAAATGTGGAAAATTGTGCAACAAATTTAAAATAGACGCAGAATTAAAGTATACATTATAATGTTTAACATAACTTATTCACTTAAAGAGAGATCACCGGAGCTTAGTGAAAACAAAAGCAACTTACTGCTAGGCAAAGTAGATATTCCTTCCGTTGCAGACGGGCGACAAAATAATATTACCAACGCGAACAATTCAATTTATTTCTTAATAATATAAAATTAAGAATTTAATGTTACATAAATTATTATTGATTGATTTAATTTTTACTTATACATATATATTTTCAATAATTCATAAGTAATATAGTCAATAGTAATAAATAAGTAACATTTGACATGTTATTATTTCTCTTAATAACTGTAGCAATGAAGATTAAATGTGAAATCGAATCTTATCATTTTTAATCGACTTCAAAAAAGGAGGAGGTTGCTCAATTCGACCGTATATTTATATATTTTTATGTATGTTCGGGGATAACTTCGTTGTTTATGAACCGATTTCGATATATTTTTTTGTTGGAAAGGAAATAACCCAAGGTTGTTATTTTGATAAAGAAACCAGGATCTGATGATGGAATCCCAGAAAAATTGAGGGGAACCCTCGAAAATCGTAGTGATGACTACTTAGTGATATTATTTGTCGATGTAATTGAAATCGTTTTTTTTTTTTTCGTTTGCTAGCAAACACAATTATATATATTCACTTAAACTCTGTTATATCTCAGATTTTACATTTAATAAAATAGAAAACTAAATTTAAACAGAAATTTATTAGATAAGCGATTTCTATTCGTATTGAAAAGTAATTAAAATAATAAAATATAATGAATTCCTATTAATCAAATATGTTCAGATATTTCCGAATAAGAATAATAACAAGCATTTTTTCATTTTCATAAGATTTTATTGCTACTGTTTTTGCCTTGTTAACATACGCTTCATCCTGTAATATCCCACTGCTGGCCATAGGTCTCTTTCGGACACGGCACACGCACTATTACACCAGAGCGGTCATCCTTGTTTATATATACTATACAAAGTTTCCGCCACAGCTTCGCCTGAGTGGACTATTACCAACGATTTTAGCTGTTCTGTTTTTCTCGTTTAAAATATAGACTTGTCACTCAGTGATAACTGATAACGTAGTTTGCCTCTGGTGAATTCAAATCGCTTCATAAGGTTTTCAGTTATTTAATTACAGACTAGTCATTCATTATCATCATTATTTCAGCCTATCGCAGTCCACTGCTGGACATAGGCCTCCCCAAGTTCGCGCCAGACAACCCGGTCTTCCGCAATCCTCATCCAGCCTACACCGGCAATCTTACGTAGATCGTCGGTCCAACAGGCCGGAGGACGTCCCACACTGCGTACAGACTAGTAATTAATCAATATTTTTCTCTATATCATATTAGTATATATATTATAAATAGTTTTATCGTAACGCATATCTGCGCCACAACGGATGGTCAAGAAGTTAAAAATTACATAATTGGGCCGTTTGGATTCATGTACTACACGACTTTTGTGTACAATACTTTCGCTGAATAAGTTGTGCCTTCAAATAGTCTTAAAACATTTATCCCCAGCATACAAATTGTTAATAAACGGTATAGCTGTTACAGCAAATGGCCGAATTATCGATGGGCATTCGAAAGTAATGAAATTATACGGTGTTGTAAGAATTTATGATTTTCGAAAATTTCATTGAGTAATCGACGGAGGTGCGTCTTTGTATGTGTTTTATTTACGTTTACGATATATACTTGTGATTTTGGTAGTTTCTGCATTGTAACGTACCTATGTGAATTAAAATATACCGCTAGAATAGCCACTACAATGGACACATTTTGGGTAGGAGAACTATATTTTTGGTTAATTTTGTGCTGCTGTAGAGAAATCTTAAGATTTTACAACACATATTTTTAATAACAACATATTAAAAGGATAAATCTGAGGTTAGATTTTTTTAAACTAGCGGAACAAATATATTCTTTACTTAAAAAATATTGATATACTAGTATACTAGAAAAAGCAATAATAAAAAAAACAAAACATCTAAACCATTTAGTTTATATATAAATCTATATAAATAAAAATAAAAATGAATGTTGCTAGGCGCGTAACTAGAAAATGGCTCAATCAATTCACCTATTTTAATTTTTGTGTATTCCTTAAGGCCCATGGATGGTCTTGATATTAAAAAATAAATTAAAAAAAAAAAATTACTATCAACTTTTGACAGAACGAAGTCTGTCCGGGCAGCTTGTATTAAATAAATAACAATATTATAAATATAGTCATAATCTCCCTTTTTTATTGAAGTTGTTTTTATTCAAGAAGGTTAATCTAAGTAGCAGTCTGTGACATTTTCTAGTGTGTATGATGAAACAAAAAGTTTTATACACTATGTCCGGTTCAATGCTCCTAGAAAAGTATGAGAAAATAAAAAAGAGATTCTAGACTAAAATTTGCTACGATGTGATGACATTTAAGTGCATACGTAACGTACTTAATGCATACAGTTGACAATATCGTGCAGTTCAAACACGCTTGTAATTTTTTTTTTCAAATTTAAGGGCTTCATCGCAAGAGCGATTATGTCGCCCTGGTAAGGAGAGAGGAGTAGTTTAATTATTACATATTCACAACTTAAGTTCTCCTATCCACTAACTTATATAAAATTCGGGCCAAATCTGAGAGTTGGTCAGCCAGGATGGTATTACATTTTTCCAACTCATTAATAAAAGTACATGTATCTCTGATGTCTTTGTTCCGGGCACATTTCATCACGCTTGTAAATGCCAAAAATAAATGACAATCATTAATAATAATAAAAAATCATTAATATGTAGTGGTGTATTTCCATTCAGGGCAAATATTAATATTTGTACACATTTTATGGTCTAGGTTTTAGAGTACGTCCTTATAAATCTCAACGTGGTCCCTCAGAGATCATGTAAAGGTTCGTTCAGTTATTGTAGACACTTTAATAGCGATCACCGATCAGCGTGGTGGATTATAAGACCTATATTTTCTTTAATATTTCTGTTGAACGTTTTTAAAGTCAAATGTATATCATCATATATCAGCAGGATATTACAGGCTGAAGCGATATCTATATCAATCTATAATTTTAACTGAAAATATATTTTGAGTTAGTAGGCTTTTCGGAGCACCGATAAATCGGGGAAAATAAGGTTATAAAAATTCTAACTAATTAACACTTGCACCATTATCACATCATTACATAAATTTAGTCAAATCTTGTAATATGCAATAAACTCTATGCAATGAATAAAATTGATATCGATCACGTCAAGAAATTATCAGTAAGATGCAACAATGTATAAAACCTAAACCTTATATAAACTTTTTACAATTAAAAAATATAAATCATAAACTGAATTGTCAACAATAAAAAAACCATAATTTCACATCTTTAAAATGGCAAGTCATGTATTAACTTTCGTAGTGAACGAGAATTGTACCCATGACCTTTCAATATTGAAGTGCACTGACATCGTCATCTAAACGAAAAAGAAAAAGTTTCTTAAGATCAATTTACACAGTACGAATACAAATGAATTGTAATGAATATGCCATTTGTACAATAGTCAATAAATTTTATTTCTCACCTGAAATTCCGACAACCTATTAAATATTGTTTACTAAATAAAATATAATTATTTTTTTTTTTATATTGAAGCAGGCATAACGTTGTCTATACCTTTTGCCTGCTTTTGCCTTTGTTTTATAAAAATATAAAGTTTCTAACTTTGTTTGTTTGTTAGTAGGTAATCTTCGCAAATAATGATTCTACCATGAAAATTCTTTCACTAGCAGAAAACTACACTATTCAGGATTGATATAAGCTATATTGTATTGTTATTGAATAAAATTTCAGTGAAAAATAATAGTATATATAAATTAAGTCGGAGAAATGAGACGAAAACATTGCTATATATTTGCATCACAAAATAACAATTAACGCCCAAGGAAGCGCGCACGGGTCGGCTTGATAAAATAAAAAGGTTGGAATTATTTTTCTTTTAATGCATTTAAGTAACTCAAATATTACGATGAATAAAAACCTCCTTTATGACGCCTGTAAAAGGCTGTAAAATGTTATACGATTTATACAAACGAAGCAATACCCAAATGTGACAATATTTTTAAAATTTTGATGAACGAACGAATACAACCCTTGTTTTGTGTATTGAAATAAGCTTTATTTGAAAAAGATCGTATCAAAAAGATAATTGAATAATCTCTGAATTAATACAAGCAAAAGAAAAAAAAAATATCAAAAAGACAATTTCTCATACTATATAATGCATATGTTGAACAGTTTTCCGGTTGGTATAATTTCTATTAACTGAAAAAAAGAATAACAAATGAACCTTTCTACAATTATTATTAGATAATATTGCATTTTTTGTGTTTAAAATAATTACTACTCAGTATATCGTAATATCATATAGTATAATATAACAGTTTTATTAATTTAATTTACGAATGAACATAGCGTAAAATATCTGAAAATATCTTTGTAAGTATATCTGTATAGTAAGTAGATATTTGAGTTGAGACCTATAATTTTTTTTCTAGTAAATATATCTCAAAATCTCCTCTCCTACATGGAGAAAGATATCTATGCCCAGTAGTGGGATGTTACAGGCTCAATCGTAATCGTAAATCTTAAAATGGAAATAAATTATTATAAATGTTCAATACGGAACAGAGGAACATTAAATTGTTTGTCATTAATATAATGGTGAGATCCCACTTATTTGCGAAGGTAAATTACACTAAATTATTTCTAGTTTCATTTTTCTTCTCATCATATAATTTGAAACAAAATATGTAATGAATTCCATTAATTATTTCCAAGTCTAATATTGATCACTTTAATCATAGTTCTAAATATTTTAGAAAATATATAAAATGTATCCAACGTAATTTTGTTATTTGAAGGTATTTTTTTCAAAGGTCTAACCATATTTATGTGTATTGATATATTTTAATATATAATTTCATCTCTTACTGGGTAAGTAAAAAAATAATTTATGAGTTATGTTTACCAAGTTATTCAAGCGCAATACTAAGCTTTTTAAAAATATTTTTTACCATTGCTGAAATAGTATATCTCTTACAGAAAAAAAAAAACAATTATCGAAGATTTATTCGCCTAACTACAAAAATTGTTCAAGCAAGTTCTAAGTTAAGTAAACCAGTTTTCTTTTCACAGATATTTAAAAAATGCCCTAAAAATCATCACAGTCATTACGCTATGTTAACACTGAGCTTTATTTCCTCACAAGTGACATATAAAGTGGGGGGTGTCCACATAAAACAGACCGTGTAACTGACTGCTTTGACAATTGAGCGTTGAGTGCTAAGATGAAAACGTTCATTGTAGTGTGTTTAGTTGCGGTCGCGGCGGCGATGCCGACCTCCAAGGAGGACGGTGTCATGGAGAGGTTCATATCGACTCTGAGGGACTGTGTGGAAACTGACACGATGCTGTGCTTAAAGGTGTGTGTTGTGCAGTGCTGTGACGTGTTGTGTTTGTGCTAAGAGAAATATTGATTTAAGGATCTAATATTGCTTAGGATTATTCTTTTTCATTTTTGGACATTGTCGGTCAACTGTTACTAAATTTCAACTATTACTAAAACTTTTGTTACCTCTGTAACGTTAGAGGATTTTCGTATAATTAACTGTTTTTAAAAAAAATAGTTTTAAAAATTAGAACAATTTATTTAAATAGAAGTTAAAACAGTATTTTGACAAGAAAATTCGAATACATTGTAGTAGAATCAGGAATCTTTATCAATTTATGGAAAATTAATTAGGTCAAGTACAATAAACTAAATTCCTTCTTAATTTCACAGGAAAAAGCGATGAAGTTCACCGAAAACCTAGCAGTGTCTAAAGATCTGAGCCTTGTCGATGGAATCACCTTCACGAGAACTGGCTCCCCTCGTTCAGCTCGCAGCTATGATCCTCTTCCTGAAGACCCCAAGACGAGGGAGCTCCAAGTCGAAGAGAGAATCATGGACAACTTCGTAGACTTCCTGGACAATCACGCTTTGCAACTCAGAATGCCAAAATCCTTCACAGAAGATAACTCTGTTGAAGAGGAAGGTGAGGATCAAATTTTTATTATAACATCAAAGTAGAATTATGCTAGATAAATCAGATTTAAATTGGAATAGTTTTCTTCTCGCACTCAAAACTTCCGGTCCAAATTAATGAAACTAATTTCGTAAGTTTCCTAGAAACGACTAATGTATAAAAATGATAAGTATTAAAACTTATTAACTTTTTATTTTATAGGCCGTGGCAAGAAGAAGAAGAAGCTTAAGAAGCTCCTCCCCATCCTTGCCCTCATCAAACTGAAGCTCTCTGCCCTCATACCTCTGTTCCTCGGTATCATCGCCTTCGCAGTATTCAAGTTCTACATCCTTGGAAAGATCGCTTTCATTGCAGCGGCCTTTGGAGCCCTGAAAAAGCTTTTAGACTCCAAATCCAAGAGCGGAGGTGGTGGTTGGTCTGAACCAGCTCATGAAGAGCACGGCTGGGAAAGCGGCGGTGGTTGGGGCAGGTCCCAAGACGCTCAAAACATGGCCTACGCTGCTCATGTTAAACAAGCATAAAATCCTAAGGATTTAGGCTAAATAAATTATGTAACTTATTATTACCAACTAAGTTTACCTGTAAAGGTTATTTATACGTATGTCGACGACCACCGTTTTTATCGTGATGAATGTGTGTTTTTTAATTTTTATTTTTTCTTTCTTTTTTATAATGTGCATTATGTTTTGACTGATTTCCTTTAGTTTAGTATTATATTTAGTCTATTTTTCATTTAAGTATGCTATGTAATATATTTTACTACTATTAATTCTTATAGATTATATTATAAGAACAACTGGTACGATTACCAAATATTTTTAAGTTTTTTTCGTTCCAAAGATATTGTTTTATTTTTTGTTTATGTAATATTATTTTATGTTTCTTTTGTATATATTTTTACCAACTATTAAGTTGTGTGTTGCGAGTATAACGAGTCATATTTATTATCGATAATATTTATACGAACTATTACATCGTGCTATTTTACGAGAAAATAACGTGAAATAAAGAGTCGTTTACAAAATTAATTTATTTGTTAATTTTTAAATACATCCTAACAAATCCCTATAAATTTTTGAAGCAGAACAAATAAAGCTCTTTTTAAGATAAACCTCGTTATTATAATACATAGCATTTCATTCATAAAATCGTTAATGATGCCATCAAACTTAAATGTTTTGTTATTTGAAAAAAAAACTGAAAAAAACATCTCTAGAAATTTCTTAGTAATTAGCGGCATTGTCTACCCCACAATCCACTAATCTGATCCTGAGAAACTTCACTTATTAACTGACGGAGAACTATACCGTTCTCTCTATTGTACCTGCATACAAAAACTATCTCGGTCAGAGAATATTAAACACAATACTAATTCAAGTGTGAGAAATAAAATCTGTGATAATAAAGACTAGGAGAAAGTTATATCGTTAATTAAATATATTTAATAAGATAAATGTGTACCCAAAGCAATTAGCTTCTGCATATTTATAATATTTGAACTCGCATTTAGCGTATTTCTATACATTTACTCGTTCAATATACTCGTGTGTTATAACGGGAAATGTTTTAAAATTTTTATGATTTAAAATAATATATATTCAAACTTTCATTTTTTTTTCACTACGATTTATGAATTTCTATAAAATTGTGTCGAATATATTTTATTTTAATATTTTATTTAACGAAAAGTAAAAAAAAATAATCCATTTTTATTATTTGTCAAAAAAATAATTAAGTTAGTAAAATAGGAAACGTGCTTATTTAAACAAAGTTAAAAGAACAGTTATATTTTCAAGAAATTTTCGCACGTAAGTTTTTGCAAATAAGCCTATAATCATATACGTAAGATAGGTACAGTGAGTCAATACAACCTCATTGATACCTAGGTTCAAGGCACTTTCACTCTTGTGGCATATAATATGTAGGATAATAATTGCTTGTAAATTTCGATGATATAAGCAATATACGAAAACTTTCATTTTAAAAAAAAGAAATTCGTTTCTTACACAATATTGACGGCAAACGAATATCGGTACCGCTGTGAGCGAAAACCGTTAAAATATTATAACAAGTAATTGTTGTGAAAGACGACTGTACTCGAAAATGTGTTTATGATTTACGGTTATACTACAAGTGTCAATGAGCTTACTTTTTTAAGTACATCCATCTACGGTTTATTCTAAATGTCATCTATATATGTACGATGTAATGATGCGTGTGCCGTGTCGGCGGCGCTTAAAAACCGAAGGTCGCAGATTCGATTCCCGCTCGGAGTGAATATTTGTGTTTATACAAATATTTATTTCCGGTCTGGTTGTTAGTCCTTGTTCCTACGTTAGTCGTTAGTCGGTTCCGGTTGTTATTATGTACATCTGATAGTGATCGTTATTCATAGTAGGTAATACATCCGCGAACCGGCATTGGAGCAGCGCGCAGCGTGGTGGATTAAGCTCTGATCTTTTTTCTTCGATGGAGAAAGAGACCAATGCCCACCAGTGGGATATTAAAGGAAGAAAGCGAAGCGATGTAAACATATACCGAAACGTATAAGCGCTTATATTTGCCGAACGACTGCAACTTCGACCGAATAATTCTTTTTTTTTGTGTTTGTTATTAGGACAGGACAAGGTTTACACTAGTATAGTAGTAACAGCGATACTTGACACGAAAAGTGTACGTGCGCTTCCAGCTCGAAAAAGGCACAAAAATTTACTGTGATTTTGTTAATTAAATTTTTGCTGACATAAATAAATTTATTAAATATTGACATATTCTCGTAAGTAAGTACGACGAGTCAGCCAGTAAAAAACAAATGTTTCATATTTTGTTATTCGTCTATACAAAAGTAGTAATACTTAGACAGACGTGTGTACCGTGCATAAATCTTTATTCATAGAATACACGTTAGCGACGAAATTGAACATGTCTAGCGATGCTGTAACAAGGAAAAATTTCTTTTTACTTATATCTATTTTAGTTATGTCACCTTTAATATACATATATATTAATATCATTATGTTTAAATTAATAAACTTAATCTCCAATAATATATTGTATCGAACTTAAAAACTAATTGGTTATTAACACGTGGGAATTGTGTGATGTGGTTGTTAGTTAATCATGTTAGATAATAGATCGAAAAAAGTTTTAATTCATTTCTGAAAAGTTTATATAACCTGTATAAATAAAAACCAAATTGAATTATTCATTTTGTGTACGATATGTCAGGATGAAGTTTTAAAAAAAAAGAAATTCAAATACAGAATTACACAATTTTTCTATTGCATAACGTTATATCCTAGCTAGAATTATGAAGGAAACATTTCTAACATTTTAGAAATTTACTCAAAACGAGTTAAGTTTTTGTACCTCAACGACGTACTATACGGATATATTTAACACAGAAACCTAGTCATTTCACACGTTCACAAACGCTTAGTCTAACTGCCAAGACATTTAAATACTTGCCTACTTACCATTAGTACTTATAGATGGTAATGGCTATGTATACTTTAAACAATGATTTGTGAGAGTAAAAAATTAGAAAACTTATAATTATTGGGAAATCAAGGAAGAAAACCTCATTAATAATAGAACCAATCGATAGATATTGAAAGGTGTAAAAAAATTTCACAAACTACTGTTACAAATATTGTTTTGAATATTTATTTAATTTATACTATTGCAACACTTTTTAAAAATATATGAGTATTATTTTTTGGGTAGAAATGAGATTGAAAACAAAAAATATGGACTGGGGAGGGCAAGAGGTAATTACAGACAAGACGAATGTGGAATAAGTAGTGAAAGATTATTTCTGTTAAAGGGAAAAAAATATTGTTTTGAGTACGTGATACGTGAGTATTATTTGTAAAGCCTTCAACCGCTAACACTATGTCATATTATTTGTTTGTTAAATTACTTAGGTTTATTAAAATTCGAAAACGTTTTCGATGAGTATTCAGACGAGTTGCCCTTTTGTTTCTTAGTTTTTTTTTTAAATAGTTAATTGAAAAAATTATATATACATACAACATTTTACAAAGAAGATATCTGATTCCTTGATTTTAAAAGATATCTGATTTCTTCGAAAGATTACTTTGAAGAATGTAAAGTCTATAATAATACGTCAAAATTTTTAACTATTATTTGAACTTAATACAATAAATAAGAACAAAATATATGGCCAACAATATCAATAAAATAAGGAATCATTCATAATTGCCATTAATAGGTACCTTTAATATGAACTATAGTGCAAAATACGATAACCTCATATAATACCTAAGGATGGAAGGCCTTGATGAGATTACGGTCTATGTACCTATGAGAAAAAAAATATTGTCTGGTGATTAAAGAGAAAAGAGAAGATGAAACAAATCATTAAATAATAGTATAAAATTATTTTATATTCTACCGAACACCAACTAACCAACGAAATCTTAACACCAAATATAATCTACAACTAAAGAAAAACTGACAGCATCGATGCTTATATCAAAATCATTTTAATAGCTATGATAACCGGAAGTCGTAAATCGACAAAAAGTGCAGGTTTGATATCAATAGCAATCGGTCATAAAAAAAGTTGAAAATTGGGAATTTCACGTGTCTCTCTTGCAAAAGTATTTTTGAATTATTTTATAAATTACTTTAATTCATAAAATAATTACTCATCATCTGACTGATTGATGACTGATTATAAATTACTTTAATTACTATTTCGCTTATTCATTTATTAGGTATGTTTTTTTTTAATTTTTTGACGATAGTTTGAAATAACTTACCGTTACAATTTATTGATTTACATTCTTGATAATTAATGTTTTTATCAGTAGTATGTAAAGTATGTTTCATAAGTTGATTGATTTTTATTTTACTGAAACAGCTTTACTGATTTTAGTAATTGATTTCCTTTTTATCATAGCCCAATATATAAAGCATGAGTTCACTCCATTTTTGGCGCGAACTCGTGGAGGCCTATGTCCAGCAGTGGACTATATTAGGCTGAAGTGATGAGTGATGAATATTTAAAAAATTTAAGACAAATAATATTTATATTACGATAAGCCCGAAGTTTAGCTAATGTACTTAATTATTATGTTTTCTTTTATCAAAGTCATGTGTAAACTGAGATGAACAGTACTGAACAAGAGCATTATAATATCACATAACTGAGAAAGCTATAGTATCATATATCGTAATATCTGTAAACTACGAGTATATCCGCACATTGACTGAGCCAGAACCTTTAGATATTAAACAATTTAATAGTTCAAAGGAAAATGAATCTTAAAATTAGGTGTTTAGGTTCGGAATAGCTTGTATGCGTTGTTATGGGCTATTGTGTGTGGTCCATGTTGAGGTACCGCTAAACGCACGCGAAAGTTCCTTATGCCGCACCCAGTGCGTTTTTTGAATGGTTTCACACTAGGTGATTGTTTTTGAACTACCTACTACAAGTTATTATAAAAAGTAAATACAAAAATGTAGCGATATAGTTATATATTATATCAAGATTTTTTTTTTCCAATTGGCACAGTTTTAGATTCAAACATACACGTCCACTTAAAAAATCTATCTGTATACTAGCTGACCCCGCAAACGATGTTTTGCCATATATCTTATTAACCCCCTTAATCCACCCCCTCCTACAACTACAGGGGTGTGAAAAATAGATGTTGTTCGATTCTCAGACCTACCCGATATGCACACAAAATTTCATAAGAATCGGTCGAGCCGTTTCGGAGGAGTTTAACTACAAACATCGCGACACGGGAATTTTATATATTAGATTAAGTATGTACCTTCGTGCACTTTAAAATTATTTTTAAGCTTATTAAATATTAAAACATATGAATAAATATGATAAATATATTTTTTTATATTATATGATTTTTAATTTTTGGTTCAACTGGATCACTTCGCAAACGCAATTTCATATATTAAAAAACTTTCAAAGGACTAAAATTATAGGTTCTGTCATTTTTATTTTTACGTTTTATAAAACCATGTAGTGTATGTTATCGAAATTTGGAACCCTAAAAGTCGTCTAGTTTCTATAAAAATCCAAAATATATTATCAAATTAATTACTGGAAAATTGTCTAAATAAGTTTCGTAGATCATTCCGTGTGCACCGACACGGTAAGTTTCATTGTCTTCAAGGTCAATTCTTGATCGCCAAGTGCTTCTGACTCATCCACTTTCCTCTGAATGGAATGTATTTACGAAACAACATTACGTAGTAGGCGTGACCGAAAATAACGTATACTCTTTCATTACTAACACATATTTAGGCTTAATTTGAGTTTCTTATCGAACCTTCTTAGTGGGTACTGCGTTAAACCTAGTTAGGTGCTAAAATGTCTTTTCGTGACTTAACCTTTGTTTGATACTAGTGATGAGTATTTCCGGAATAAGACTATATATTTGAGGGAAGGTTGATAGAGTTTACTATACTTCTTCATTCATAAATTTGGCTTTATAGGAAATAGCATGAACGATTTCAACAACGTCACGTAAGATAGAAAAGACACGTAGGAGATTGATTAGGACGGACGAGAATACAACATTTATAGAATTTAGGAGACCATGGGAATAGTAGGTATTTAATTGATAATCTTTAACGTAGAACAAGATAGCTATATTATGTCAGAATATTTATAAGAGGGTTACATCCCCGTATAATGTAACAGATGATTATGTAATTCATATAGAACTGAGATAGGGCACAGCAGGTAATTTCCTGTTAAAATATGGAGCAGCCAGACTGGGGTAGTTTCTCGACCTTACAGAAGATCACAGCTAAATAATAATTTTTGCAAGCACTGTTATATTCCTGTTAGTGAATAAGGTGACCAGAGCTCCTGGGGGAATTGTAGATAGAGTTGGCAACGCGCTTGCGATGATTCTGGTGTTGTAGACATCTAAAGGCTACGGCATTCGCTTACCATCAGGTGAGCCCTACACTTGTTTGCTTACCTAGTTATATAAAAATATATAGATGCTTGTCGTCGTCTGGGAGTTTGTAACTATGTTATTTTGGGAGGTCTGACACAGGAATTATAAAGTAAGGGGGGTGTTCAATGTGAAGCTTCCGGTCTGTCTAAGGGGTTACCGTAGCCTATATCTGCAACACCAGGGGCCATACAAGCATGTTGCTTAGACTACCTGCTCCCTTCCCCAGGAGCTCTGTTTTCTTAAGTCACCACAGGAACATAACACGACTCGAGAGAAAGTGAAATTTTTCAATGATTAAGTAAGGCGAAGGTGCTTCCATAGATGGGGTGCTTCGAAATTTCTAGCTAGATATTTTTTATTGCTGTTTTATTTCGGCAAAAGAGTCGAAATATAACTTAAGATTAGCCTCGACACTACTGTAATGAAAATATAGGTCAGATAACGGGAATTAGTTTAAAAATACGCACTCAAAAAATATAAAGAAAAGTCTAAAAGGTTTTCTATATAAAATCTCGCATAGAAGTGTTTAATGTATTATGTTCGTGAGATATCTTTTTAAAACCCTTTGCAATAGAAAGCGAAGGTGTATCACTTACAGCCTAGTGACCGTGTTTCCTAATGATTTTCTAAATATTTTACAAGAGTTTGTCCCTTCTGATCTCGGCCGTTTTGAATCATAATATAAATATGCGGATTTTAGATGACATTTGTACTACATGATTATTAAAAGGATTAACAACGTTCTTTTTTCCAAGAACTCACTTTGTTGTAATAAAGAAAATGTATAGTATTATATGTGTAATGTATAATATACATATTATGTATTGTTACTGTATGTAAATATCCTATTGCGAAGATTTTTTTTTTGTTTATATATATATATATATATATATATATTCTTGACAGGTTTCGATTCTTCAATTATTATTATTATTATTCTTCACTCTTCATTCCAACTTGTCCTTGTGTCATAGTTTTGGTATTTTGGTTTAATCTCGGTTATTATCATTAATACCTGATAGCGATTGTTACTCATAGTAGGGGACGTATTCCGTAGCCCGCAGTGGAACAGTGTAGTAGATTAACCTTCAATTCTTCTCCTACATGGAGAAAGAGGCCTATGCCCAGCAGTGGGTGTGGAGTGGAGTTTTAATCTCTAATTATCTACTCCATTTCCTTAAATAGGAATTTCACTATCATATTTTTAATAACTAGTTCAAATTTTTTATACATTTTTCAATAAAACTAATTAAATGACCGAAAAATATTCAATGTGAAATTATATCTCTGAGGTTTTTATATTTCTTCATTCAGATTATGTCATGTGAAAGACACGCTGTCTGTACAATTTATCACTCATGATAAACTTACGAATTTTTTGTCATACGAAAATGGCCATTAGAAATTTCTAAATGCAAAATTTTAAGATAACGGTTGCTAATTAGGACTCGAAATCTTGACATAGACGTCCATTCCAAATTCTATCTTAAATACCTTTTAAGATAGATTTTACAATTTTTGGAAATTTTATCCTTACCTACTTCAATCTTATGACCAATTTATTTTAATTAAAAGTCCACGCCTTTGCCCAGTGGTCTCAGTTATGTTGCTAGCGGTTTCGGGTTCGATCCCCGCACAAGACAAACTTTTGGGATGGCCACATATGCATAGATGTTGTTCGTGGTCTGGGTATTTGTGCTTGTATATTGTGTGTTTCCGGACCCCCGACACTGGATAATCCTACTGGGGGCCGTTGAGTGTGAAGGGTTTATTTATTTTACATTTTGTGAAATTTAATTTAGAAAATACAACAATTTTAAATTCACTTTAGACATTTCTCACTCTAACTCGCTTCAACCAAAAACTTTGATAAACAGTAAAAACACCACCTACCCAATTTAGATAATAAGTTTCCTTTCTATGTATGGGTTGTCTGGAAGAAATGGCTAATTAGCCATAAGTCCGCCCATTGTACTTCACTGTCTGTAACTATTTTTATGCTTTGTTTGTAATATATTTGTGGTGTACAATAAAGTATAAAATAAAAATAAAAAATAATTTTAATTCAAAATCGACTTCGATATGCGATTCTTCAACAATATATAAAGTTTCGATTGTAATACATAATCAAACTATAATGCCGTCAGTGTTTGTATTATTGCATCACTCCCAAAAACCTGACAGTTTCACGAGGAATCGAGGCTTTCACTTGTCTCGATAATGTAATATTACGAGTAAATTGACTACACTCGCACGTATGTCGTTACTTCATAGCACATTCATGAGAATTGGCTATGAACTTGACTGATAATGCAGCTGAAGATTTTGTATTATTATTCGATTGTACAGTAAAATAATAACTAAATATACTTTCAATTATAATAACTTATATACTAATGAAACATTTTTTATTGTTTACGACTATGACAAAAAAATACAAATAAAGGAAAAACGTACAAAGACAGTTGTAATGGTAGACCAATCTGGTCTGATTGAAATAATATAAATCACGTGTCATTAAATGATCATTATTAATTATGTTCACATGAAGTTTTATGCACGTATACAAACTTCGTGGATCCATTTTTTATATGGACACAGGTAAGTGTTTTCCTTAAAAGATTTTCTTCCATTACTAAATCAGAGAATAGTCATTCAATGCTTGGTTAGATTAAACTTCTTTCGTATTATTATTATCGTATACTATTTTCAGTTTTATAATAAAAATTTAATATAAGTCGCAAACGAAAAAAAAAAAAAAAAAAAAATAACCAATATTACATCGACATGTAACACAATGTAAGTAGACAAAAGAAAAAAGTCAAATAAATATGCGTTATCAAAGAGTACTCAAAAAGATGTAATCACATCTCAATCAGATTTAAATGGTACTACAAGATAAATATCAAATTGCGATTAAAATAAGAATCATCAAAATCAGTACACCCAGTAAAAAGTTATGCGGTATAAATACAACGTAGATTGACGAAAAAATAGTCATCAAGTAAATACGCATTATTAGATTTAACTCGAAAAGTGCTTATTAGATTTCAATTAAATTTAAATGGGACCACATGGCACGCACCACCTTTTGATTTAATAAATCATCGAAAGCGGTCCACAAAGTCAATAGTTCTTAGGTTTCTCAAGTCAAGTCCTTAGGTTCATAGATACAAAACAAATAATTGTGTTTGCTCGCAAACGAAAAAAAAACCGACTTCAATTACTTCGACAAGTAATACAACGTAAGTAGATGAAAAAATTAAAAACGCATTAGTCGTCATTACGATTTTCGAGGGTTTCCCTCGTTTTCTCTGGTTTCCTTATCATGGTACCACACATGGGATATCTCCTTTCTAACAAAAACAGAATTTTCAAAACCGGTTCATAAACGATGAATTTATCCCCTAACATACATAAATATATATATATACGGTCGAATTGAGTAACCTCCTCCTTTTGAAGTCGATTAAAAATACAATGGAATTGAGAATCTCCTTTTTTTGGAAGTCGGTTACAAAAACCATTTTATGCGTATAAAAAAGCTATTAATAACTATAATATGCGATGTCGTCTGAACTCCACGTTTAGTGGTCTGAATTAACAGTGAAAGTCGCATTTGTAATTAAAAAATATTATAATTTATAGATATATTAAAAACCATTCATCAAAAAGGTTTCATCTGTCCCGCCATCTTTAATTTTTTTTCAATTACATTTTTAATTGCTGGTTTAAATTTATTGCTCAGGGGGTAATTCAGACATGAAATATTTACATTTTATTATAAATCAAATTATACCTTGACATATTTTCGTATATATATTTTGTACAATTATTTATTTAAATATTTAAAGTTACGATCATCTGTATTCTACACATGATTTCTAAAATAAGAATTCCATTTTGATTTCCCTGATGTCCCTCTATACTGTTAGCTTATAAAAAGAACATAATATATACTCATACGATTACTTTTTTAGTGATTTCCCTACTATTTAGTTATATACTCACTTGTGTCATCCGAATACTTACTACTGTCATAATTGTGAAATATAGTATTTTTCTAATCACAGCAGTGACAGATTTTAAGTTTCATTAGTTGTATTTAACTATATGCTACATTTAACTGAAGTAGGGCACAACAGGAAATTTTCTGCTCAACAATGGAACAGCCCGACTGTTGTAGTACCGTAGTAGTACATTGACTATTGTGTTCCTGTTGGTGAGTAAGATGATGAGAGTTCCCGGAAGAAATTGGGGATAGGGTCGGCAACGCGCTTGCGATGCTTCTGGTTTTGCAGACTTCTATAGGCTACGGTATTCGCTTACCATCAGGTGCCTTAAGGAAATAAGGACGCTCCGAGAAGCCTGTGAACGCCCCAGGAGGCTTCTGAGCTTCTGGAAGGAGCTGGGCTGGCTGAACTAGTCAGCCCACTTTTCACGCATAATGGACCACCTTTGCGTCTAAATGCGGAAAATCGAGCCCAATACAAATATAAATACAGATTACCATCAGGTGAGCCGTAAACTTCTTTGCCGACCTAGTGATAAATCTTGCTCTTTCAGACAAAATACTGCTTTTCATCATATTTTTGATATTTATAAAACACAATATCTTCACATAACGTGATTAGAGTTATTGTTCTCTAATCTATGTAAATAAAAATTAATTGCCGAAATATATGTACGCGCATAACTTGGAAACGACTTCACCAAATTGGATAACTCCCTTTTGTCTTCATCGTTAGCAGAACAAGGGGTGTATAAAAGGAAAAAAAACATATAGAAATCGTAAAATGTATATATAATATTAAACTAGCAAGTAATGTTCAATTGTTTATTTCTTAGTAAGCCAATTATTACGAAGTATAAATATATAGTCGTATACATTTTTACGTAATTAATTAAGATATTTATATAGTGTATTATGTCTGAGTTGATTTTTTAGCAAGTTATATCATTCAGTTTGTTCACCTTTTGATTCGGAATAACTTAGAAGAATTTTTATTGGAAGATATTTAATAACTCGGCTAATGATTATAATTAAAGGTCTAAAATATACATATATAATATTTGGTGTTGTGTAATAGCTCTATAAAAAAATTAAGTAAAATTCTTAAACTATTAGTTCCTCATCGAATAAAATCTACTTTCGCTTATAAATTGACAAGATTCGGAAGTAAAATCGCCCATCAGCTATAATATACATTTTATATATTACACGACGTTTGTCTATAACGCGATTTGTAATCAATTTAAATGCTTATTATGAAACATATTACAGCGGATGCCAGTATGTGTTACAGTATAAAAAATATATACGTCTATGACAAATTTTGGATTGATTTTTAGTTGCAGGTTACTTTAACTGAGGTAGGGAATAGTACGAAATTTTCTACTCATTATCTGGAGCAGCCCGACTGGGGTACCTTTACCTTACAGACGATCACAGCTAAATAATACTGTACGTCAAGAGCACCTGGGAGGTTCGGGGATAGGATCGGCAACGCGTTTGCGATGCTTCTGGTGTTGCAGGCTTCTATAAGCTAAGATAATAGCATATCATCAGGTGAGCCGCACGCTTGTGTGCCTAGTTACATTAAAAAAGTCACGAATTCACTGGTTTTTGTGTTAAAACTGTGGACACACAATAGGCATATTTATTTATTTTTTATAATTACAAATTTGTTAGGGACCTAAAGATTAATATAATATACCACTTCACTTTTAAAAATGTTTTGTTGTAAGTAACTCATTTGAGCGGTTACCCCTTTGACATACTTGCTGTCGCTAGTTGAATTAGCTGGATAAATTGTTAACAGCACTAAAATATATACTATTTACCCGACTTAAAAAAATTAGGAGGTCAGTCAATTCGGCCTTATATATATTAATGTATGTTTCGGGATAACTTCGTAGTTTATGAACCGATTTTGAAAATTCTTTTTTTTTTGGAAAGAAGATATCCAAAGTGGGATAAAATAATAAGGAAACCAGGATCTGATGATGGGATCCCAGAGAAATCGAGGGAAACCCTCGAAAATCGTAGTGGAGACTAGTGCTAATTTAACGACTAGACTATTTTTTTATCTACTTACGTTGTACTACTTGTCGATGTAATTGAAGTCGGTTTTTTTCGTTTGCGAGCAAACATAATTATTTCAGCATCATTTTAAAGCATAAATCTATCCAATTGTCGTCAATTAGAATATAATACTGTTATGTATTGACAAATTGCAACACCAACTATAATCGCACATAACACTACAGACTTACAAACTCCTTAATTAGTATGTATTTAGAATTTAACAATAAGTCCAATATTTGGCTTATAAGTGTAGTCTACTGCCTTATAATATTTGTAATATAAAACTAAACTTTGATTAAACAAGACACATCTATACGCTCTTTATAATGAACACGGATCGAACACGCGAATGCTAGCGTAAAATTTAGTTACAAATGTAAAATATCTGCTACCAACCAGCCACTCAAACAATAACAATAACATTGTTGATTAGTTCCAAATTATTGGACTATTTTTTCAACTATAATGTTAAACGTAATTAGATTTATTGTAATTAATTTTCAAGTAATAAATGGATTGTTATTTGTCAAGTAATGTTAAGATATACAACTATCTGTTCCATTAGTATTTTGTCGGTAAGATTGATTATTATATTTGATTAATTATAATATTTGCCAGTTGTTAATTAGAAATGAAACTTAATTGACATGTCATTTGAAATGTTATTACTTTTTAAATGTAAAATAATAGTATAATTTAGAACAATGACAAAATAATTAATTGTTAAGATTCTAAAGTCAAGATTCTGAAGTCTAGATTCATTAACACTTATACTCCAATTTAACCTGAAACTTTTTAGAATTCAACTGATTAGTTTCCAATGAAAAGATTAAGATTTATATGATGTGTTATTCTCTAAATCGTTTATAAATTAAATTTTCGTAAAGTGGAAAAATGTGGTTGCGTTTTAATATTCACGAATATTTTTATGCTCTATGTAAAGAACTGTGGCCCGCGACATCGTCCGCATGAAAATGTTTTTAGGCGTCTTAGGGGTGAAATTAAAAAAAAATCAAATCAATTAAAATAACATATATAACTTATTTTAACAACTTTACAAAATATGTAGAAATGTAGTCATACTCGTAGATTTGTAAGGAAATATCACATATCGTATAGTATGTCGTACTTTATCAAAATTTTTATTTATTTGATACACACTCAAAACATTTACTTTTTGACCGAAACTAAACAAAAAGTTATATGTTTTGCATTGAATCTTTTCTTCGTGATGTCTTGTTGTAAGTCAAAAAGGTTTTCAGAATTTCGGTACGTCAAGTCAAGTAGTTTGAACAGATATGTTAGTTTGAACAACATGATTTGTTTCGTTTTAGTTTTATGACGTATGTAGTAATGTTGTTATATCAATAAAAGAAAAAAATTAAATTACTCATTATTATTATATGTATACTAGCTGTGCCCGCGACTTCGTCCGCGTGGAATTTAAAATAAATAATTTGTTGAGTTCGCAGAGATACAAAATAAATAAATTTCTAAAATAAAAGTAGCCTAAGTTACTCCTTATTACATCAGCTGAAATTTCCGTCTAAATCGTTCCAGCCGCTTAAGAGATTAGCCGAAACAATCAAACAAACAGACAGACAGACAGACAAAAATGTTATTTTGTATATGTACCGTGTATATACCTTGTACCATATGCATTTAGCAAAAAGCGGTTATTTGAATACTACAAACAGACACTCCAATTTTATTTATTTTTATAGATGTATAGATTAGATTCTCAGTGACTTCGAAAAAAGGTGTATTAAATTATAATACGTACCTCTTTATAGGAGAAGTAATTTTCAATGAGAATGGCTAGGCTACTCCACTAGAATATTTTGTACAGTTAGGTTCGTAATAGGTATATTTTTTTTTGTTATTTTTGTTTACATATAAACGTTTAAAATAAATGGTAGTAACGTAAAACAAAAAAAGGGCCAGTTCAGAAATAAATTGTATTAAACGGATCAGACGACAAAGAATTTTTTACGGTTAAAGATTTAACGATGCGGTTTTTCGTTACGTGACTTTGAATATAATCGAACAGTGACAGATTGACCGAAAGTTTTCGTTTGACCGCTACTATCCTTACCGGTTTCGCCTCATAGACTACGATGACCCTAAAACCGATGTATTTTAAATATCTACATAAAAATTAGAAAGATATCATGCAATAGTGAAGAACGAAAATTTCACTTTTTAATTTTTAATTATTCATTTTTTGGTTATTTTTGCTTTAATTTCTAATAAATTTCGAAAAATGTGAAAAAAAACAGTCCCTTAGAGGAAGACGTACCGTATTGTATGAACGCAGACGATACAACTGCGTAATAAAATTGGGTACAATGCGCCTAGTGTCAAGTGGTCCAGCGTAAATACGCCTGTATTCAAGAGGGTTACGCAAGCCATTCAAGCCTCTCTCGTATTACGTTTACGAGACAAATTCGTATAAAAAGCGTAAATGGTGTTTCGTATGTGTATACGAAAATTCAAACAATCGCACTTTTTCTTTCATTTAATTTACACTGACATAGCAAACGTAAGAGCGCGTAGAACTTTGTATAGACAAACTTCGCTTTCTAACATCCAATATTTATTTTTCTACTTATCCTTATGTATGGGTCTTACGACGCCATCAGTTAGCGTGTGTCGTCAAACGGTGCATACATATTTTGCGTCATATAGTCAATACGGCAGTGGGGGGTCAAAGGATATATTCCATCACATTTTTTGGAAAATATCATAACGAACCAAGCGTTGGTAAACGCAGTATCAGCCTTGGTGATAAGAAAACAATTTAAAATGTGGAAGAAAATTAGTATTCTTGCCCTCTTGGCAACTGTGAATTGTAGTCCAGTGGAACGTATTGAAGAAAATTTAGTCGGTGCTGTCTCGGAGTGTTTAGACAAAGATACATCGCTATGTTTGAAGGTGAATAGTGATATTGTGACCTAGTGCTGTGTACTTCAACTCGCCCCTGATATTGGATTCATTTGTTACGTTAAAATAATGCGTTGGTGTCTTAAAAATGTACCACTAGTTTAGGCGTGATTGAATTAAAAGAATATATTAAACTGAACAAATGGATCATAGTTAAATAAACTCGCAATCAGAAATAGTTCCTATTTTGAAATAATTTTATAAAAACAAAATCACTAATGATACAAATGATTCAACATTGACTAACAATTACTTTGTTATTTTTATAGGAAAAGGCACTTAAATACACGGAGAGGCTTGCCGTTACGAAAGACATAAACCTGTTCGAGGGTATGTCACTAATCAACACAGGATCAGCTCGTTCTGCTCGTAGCTACGAACAACTGTCTGAAGACCCGAAGACCAGGGAAGTGCAGATTGAAGAAAGAATAGCCACCAACATTGGCGATTTCCTGGATGATCACGTTCTACAGCTACGCCTGACTCAAGATTCTGAAGAATCAAGGGAACTAGATGAAGAAGGTAAATCCAAAACTTTTCACATTATATATATATATATATATATATATATATATATATATATATATATATATATATATATGTGTGTGTGTAGTCAAATAGAATTTCTTTACGGTAAATATTAGAAAACGGCGTAAAATGTTTGACTTCGTCGCGAGAATATTCCAGAATAAACAGTTTAAAACGTAACGCGTGTTAAACAATGCATGCTTTCTCCCAAGTCCATTTGCACCTAAGCTTACAACTAACTATCAACTTAAGGGACTTTTGTTAAATTCTAGAAATATAAATTGAGTTTGTGTTTGTTGTTAATTTAATATTATTTTTAATAGGCCGTGGCAAGAAGAAGAAGAAGATCAAGAAGATCCTTCCCCTCCTCCTTCTCTTGAAGCTGAAGCTCGCTGCCTTGATTCCTCTGTTTCTTGGTATCATCGCCTTTGCCGCCATCAAGGCTGTATTCCTAGGAAAGATTGCCTTCGCTTTAAACGCATTCACCCTAATTAGACGACTTCTGTCGAAGAATAATTCTGGATCATCAGGAGCAACAATTAGTTACGCCCCTCATCATGGAGGTGATGAACACCCAGGCTACAACTACGAACCAGCCCAAGGATGGAGTAGGAAAGTCAATGATGCCCAAAGTTTAGCCTATGCCGGTCAAATTAATTAATTTCGATAATCGAAGACAAAGGTTGAATGCTTGTGTATGTGTGAAATATTTATTTCTGTGTGTTTGTATTGCCATATAAGTATCTCAGTCTAATTTATTTTAATTTATTATCAATAAACAAGTTTAAATGAATGTGTACTTTTTTAATTATTTTTAATTTTATTTTTATTTATGTCCAAACAAATTATTTAAATTTGCTTATCAGATATATGAATAAGTTTATTTAAAACACAAGGAAATAATAGTTCGAATTTTTTTTTTATAAGAATCAAACATATTTTGCTATAATATTTAAATAAATATATATATCAAATTGGCTAGATCTCTTTTGCATAACATCGAATAAAGAAAGACGATTCGGTGCGCTATCCTAAAAAAATATTAATATTAATGAATGATAACTATGTCAGTCACTATGGCATAATGTCTTTTACGTCTTTTTAAGGCATCGATAACTTTAAAATGTTAATACGTACAAGCTCAAGAGTGGGGACAATTTAGATAAAAAACTGTTACCAATCAAGCGGTCAACACAGTCGAAACCGTTTCGCTTGAGTACGTGGTCCAGGAGAAAAAACCGACATGAAGCACCTCGTGATAGTATTGTGTGCAGTGGCGGTGGGTTACTCCAGTCCGATAGCCCAGGAAGATTCTGTGTTACGATTGGTCGTTGGAAATTTTGTGAATTGCATGAACAGTGATTTAACTTTGTGTTTGAAGGTTAGTGATTACGATGGACTAATATTGAGTGTTCCCAGTGTCAGGTCCCATATCATATATGAGTGTTAAAGAAAGTAGAGTTTTGATGATAATATTTAATGGATGACAGAGGTACAATATTACCCTTTAGTGAAAAAAATCCACTTTCCTGGGACCCACATCAGAATTATATTGCATATTGTTCGAAAATATTTTAATCACGTTTTAAAATATTGATGTCAAAATAACCCTGGTATTATATAAAATGGTCAAATGAGTGTAGGAATAATTATGAATTACATAAAAGTAAACTAAGGCTTATGAAATCGGTATAATAATTAGATTAACGCAGCATTAACTTTTAGTTATTACAAATGTTATTAAAAAAAAAAAAAAAATTTTCCAGCTAAATCTCTTTGCTGACAATTTAAAAAAAGCTTTACGTAAAAAATACATTTTTTAACAGGAACATGCACTCACTGCAGCGGAAAGACTTGGTACCGTTCGTAAATTGAACATTTTCGATGGGGTAACAGTATACAACAATGGTGCTAAAGAAGCTAGGAGCTATGAAGCCCTCTCAAGCGACCCTGAAACCAGAAGCAAGCAAATCACTAAAAGACTTTGGGAGAGTACTACAGATTTGCTACAGAAGAGCGATCTTGAGCTGAGCCTCCCTGGTGCTGAAGATGAAGAAGAGTCCAGAGCTATTGGTGATGGTACGTAATTTCATTAAAAAAACTTGCTAGTTATCTATATATGTAAGATTGTGATAATAGTAGGATGGTTGAATGAATTGCTGTTAACAAACTCCTTTGTTATAAATTATTAAATTTCTTATAATATAACTTAGTATGTACATGGTGGTACATTTCAGTCAATGCGTCCATTTTATTCCAATATATTCTCTGAAATAAGACTTACTTGGGTGAAACCCAGAGATATTATTGATTTTTAACTGACAAAAGATCTCACGACCCAATGAGGTGAAGTTATAAATGTTCTTTTATTTCAAAGATCATCAAGATATGTCTTTCGTTTTGATTTCTTGAAATTATTGTTCAAGAAACAACCATTAGATATATGAATTGAAATCCTTTTACGAACGATTCATTAATTAATTTTAAGATGGTATTAAATCCAACATAAAATGTCTTCACTAAAAGACTAAAAGAGAAAGTTTCGATGACAAATTATCTCTTGAACCTAGTGGGATTTTGTTTTTTTAGGGCATGACATTTGTATGTTACGTTCTGAAATCGTTTAAATATCGTTTTCTCTCAAGTTTCAAAACAAACAATATTTTGCACTTAAGAAACAGCATTAGAGAGAAATAGTTTTACACTGGTTCTTTATTTACCTGAATGCGATTTTTTATTGAAAAGACTAAATATTATATACGTCAACCCAAACTATTAATATCTACTAAAGTTCCTTTTTGTTACGAAAGAAGGATTAATAACTAATTCAGAGATCCTAGTCAATATAGTAAAATGGTTTAAAATATATGTAAAAAATGCAATTCTAAAGTGCCATTCAACAAAGTTTTTTTTTACTAATATCAGGTAATTTTCACATACCAAAAATCAGTCAGTCAGATTTGTATAGTACATATATGTTAAGAAAATTGCGTAAGAGTGAAATGCAACGTGAAATGGCTGTAAAGTGTGTCAAATATACTGGTTTTCGAATTTAAAAATCTCTCCATTTTTATCTCAAAGGCTCCCGCTAATTATCATTTTATATTCTCGTTCCGATCCAACCTCTCATTTCGTATGCAGTACCAATTTTCAACGTATTAAGTTTCCCATTGATTATATGAAACGAGTATTTTTATTTATATTTCTTGAGAAACAAATATAATAAATTATGAAGACGCTATCACTTTACAATATACTTCCTTATTTTGCTTAAATGTTTGCTTTAAAATAGCAGAACCACTTTTAGTAATTGCTATCATTATCTTAGGTTATATTTCGCATTGTTCTACAACTATAACTTTGTTATCGCGCTTCAGCCTGTAATATTCCACTACTGGGCATAGGCCTCTTTCCCCATGTAGGAGAAGGATTAATCCTAATCCACCACGCTGCTCCAATGCGGGTTGGCGGATATATTCCCTACTATGAGTAACGATCGCTATCAGGTGTACATGATAACAACCGGGACCGGCTTAACGTGCTCTCCGAGGCACGTTGGGGAAACCCACAAGGACTGCACAAACACCCAGACCACGGCAAACACCTGTATGGCCAATACAAATGTTTGTCATGTGCGGGGATCAAACCCACAACCGCCAGCGCAACAGGTACAATTCATGGCTGTATCCGTTGCACCAACGCGGCGTCATCAAGCATAACTTTGTTATGCTTGTATGTAATAGTTATATATAGAGTAACGAATATTACAGGTTTTTCATCACAATTATTTTGTTGTAGTTGATGAAGGTCGTGGCAAGAAAAAGAAACAGCTGAAGAAGAAACTCAAGCTCCTCATTCCTCTTGCTATCTTGGCTAAAGCGAAAGCCATCGCTTTAGTCGTCTTCGCCCTTCTGGTTATCGCTGCATCCGTCTTCAAGTTAGCTGTGCTCGCCAAGATAGCTTTCATCGCCAAGGTTATTGCTATCATCAAGGCTCTCATCGCCAAGAAGCATGCTCAAGAAGACCACGGTTGGGCACCACCCCATGAGGAGCACGTCCATGCTGGTGGTAGCGGATGGGAAGGTGGCTGGTCTCGTTCAAGAAACGAAGCCAACAGCTTGGCTTACTCTGCTTACCAACAATAGTTGCCAAAGAGTAACCCGGTCTATTTAAGAGTCTGTTAATTTATTACGAATCTTAATTTATTTGTATGAGTGTGTGTGTGATGCGATATTAATTTTTTGTTTTCGTTTTTTTTTTTATGGCTATTTTGTTGTGTTGTTTTATTATTTTTATATAAACTATTATTATTGTATTCAACATTTATGTATATTTTATATTTATTTAAGTATGTATATATTTTATTTTATATGTGGATATTTATCCAATAATATAATATATATGCACGTTTATCATATTTATTTTTATATTTACTTACAATATTGGCATTTTTTAAATAATTATTCGTTCATTTAGTATATTTTACTTTTTTATGTTATGTACTATGTTATAATACAAAACATATATGTTACATTTATTGATCTCTATTACCTTTATGTAATTTATGTTTTAAATTTGTTTTTTTTTTTTTTTGTTACAAGTATCGTGTATCACGATTTGGGTGTTTATTATAAAAAGTATGTTTGTGCTTACATTCCATTTACAGTCATAGAATAAAACGAACTGCATTGAAAAATAAAACGTATTTTTATTTCATTATCACATTGTAAGCTTTGTATACACAAGTTATCATTAGTCATTGGATTTGTATGTAGAAGTCATTATTCTTGATCAATTGATCTGTATATCATGATTCTAAGTAAACTTATGTGTCTTCGTATTTGTTAATGTTTGTTAGTGTGACTTGTGATTCTATATTAAATAGTATCATTCTCGTGCTAAGATTTTAATCAAAATTCCGATGGCATATTTTGTAGCTTGTTAATCTTATCACTATATGAATACCTAAGAAGAGCACAAGCACAATAATTGTGTTTGCTCGCAAACGAAAAAAAAAACCGTCTTCAAAATTACATCGACGAGTAATACAACGTAGATCGACGAAAAAAGTAGTTATCAGATCTCAATAAAATTTATATGTGACCACATGACAAACATCAGCTTTCGATTAAATTAAAAATTATTAAAATCGGTACACCCAGTAAAAAGTTATTGCGGATTTTCAAGAGTTTCCCTCGATTTCTCTGAGATCTCATCATCAGATCCTGGTTTCCTTATCATGGTACTAAACTAAGGATATCTCCTTTCCAACAAAAAAAAAATTATCAAAATCGGTACATCCAGTAGAAAGTTATGCGGTATAATACAACATAGGTCGACGAAAAAAGTGTCAAGTAAAAACGCATTATTAGATATAATTAGAAAAGTAGTTGTTAGATCTCAAATAAATTTAAATAGGACCAATTGGCATACACCACCTTTCGATTAAAAAAACATTTGTCGAAATCGGTCCACACAGTCAAAAGTTCTGATGTAACATAGATTTAAAAAAAATAATACAGTCGAATTGAGAACCTCCTCCTTTTTTGGAAGTCGGTTAAAAAGTCTTTTATCTTCTTCATCTTTCCTTCAATTCTATTTTAAGTATAATTGATGAATAAACACATATTAAATATTTAATATTATCACTACATAGTATAATACAAAGTCGCTTCTCGCTGTCTGTACCTATGCTTAGATCTTTAAAACTACGTAATGGATGTTGATGCGGTTTTCTTTAGTAAATAGAATGATTCCAGAGGAAGGTACTTAACTCATCTTTCAAACTTTCATCTTAATCATCTAGAACAGTCTATTTATTGATAATAAGTAAAAATAGTTAAATGCCTCATAGGACTTGAGCAATAATAATCATAGACATCATAATAATAATGTAAATTTACATTGACGAAACTGCAGATGATATTTAGCGTTTTTCTTTAAGTATGTGTAATTTTATTATTACTACAATTTTTATATCAAATATATTGATTGAAAGTTAAGGTAGGGATGTGATATATAATTGTATTTGCTCGCAAATGAAAAAAATTAACGTCAATTTACATCGTTTAGCATTATTAGGAATAACTTAGAAAATTAATATTCGTGAGATCTCGATAAAATTGAAATGGGACTACACAAGTATCAGCTTTTCATTAAAAAAAAAATCATCAAAACTTATAATATATAAGGTAATTTTATTGAAGAGACTTCTTCTTATTTTGTAGTCGGTTAAGATGACACTAAATCATTATTTTAAGTTACAAAAATACACCATTTTTAACTTAACTTCTAAGAAAATAACTTTATTAGCACCATCGTATTACGTATTGTTGTTTCTGAAAGTTGCGATTAATTTCGATTTCATTTAAATTCCACGTGGACACGATTTATACCGTAACTATCTGTAAATAAAAAAAAATATATATATTTAATTCTTAATTTGTGAATTGTAAATATGTATTATATTGTAAAATTTCGAATTATTCTTATTATGATATGTACATATGTACTGACTTAAAAATGTTATAATCGCTTATAAATGTTATGATTGAAAAAAAATGGCTTATATCGAAATAAGTTGTTATAGATTTCATTTAGAGATGGTAAGTCGAAATATTTATATATGTTACCAGCTTATTTTATCAGATACATAATAGAAACTAAAACATGCTTTATAGTACCTATACCTTTCTAAAATATACACAAAATTCTAACAAAAAAGGATATATAATTTAGGGACAAAATTTATAAAATAAATATAAATAAATAAACGCTTAACACTCAACTGCCCCCAGTAAGATTTTCTCCTGTGTCGGTGGTCCGGAAACACACACAATACACAAGCACAACGCCTAGACCACGACAAACATCTATATGGCCGATAGAAATGTCTGTCGTGAGTGGGAATCAAACCCACGACCACCAGCGCAACAGTCAGTGCTATGACCGTTGCGATAATTATTTATATTCTTATTTATAATTGATTAAATTGCAATAATGATAAATATACTAAGAATGTGTAGGTACAATGGCATATCGCTATTTTTTTTGCCGCCGGGCCCACCGTAAATTTACCGCCCCTACCAATTCATTTAAGTTTTTTTTAACCTAATTAATTTAACACACTCATTGCAAGCACAATTTTCAGTGTGTTCATTAACCGACTACAAAAAGGAGGAAGTTAATTCTAATATATTTTTAAGAGCTTTACACTGCAGATACAATTAATATATATATATATTTATTTTTTTTGTAAATTGGTAGTCGTGGTGATTTTGCCGCCCACCTGTCATGTGCCGCCTGGGGCCCTGGACCCCTGGCACCCTCACGCTACGTCACTGTGTAGGAACAATAACGACTACTAGCAAACTAAAGCCAAAAAGCCTGTGTAAAAATAAAAGCAATTTTACATATAGATTCAAGAAAGGCTTTCACCTTTCGCAAACGCCTTTAGTTATTGCGAAACAAACTTTGATTTTAATTCATCAGAAAATATTTTAGCAGGCGTTTATTTTATCGAAAACCGCTATATACTGTAATAACAATTTTTTTTAGAGCAAAACGCAATTTGATTAAAAGAGAATTACACCCAATTAATAATATTATATTTTAGTTCTAAAATTTGTTTCGGACGCGAGGAATACGATATTGAAACTCTTTTATAACTAAAAAAAAACTAAGTAAATTCCAAAAAGCTATACTTTAAACATTTTTGAATATCATCAAAAATTGACCGCTCCAACGGGAATCGAACCCGCGTCTCCGACTGACCGTGTCGGCGCTCTAGCCAATTAAGCTATGGAACGATGTACCCGCTAGATCGAACTTTTTGATATGATGATTTTATTTTCGGTTTAAGCGAACCGTGGCGCCGTCTATAGTGAGTTCTTTACAGAAACTCGTAACTATTCAAAGTTTCATATTACAATGAACATCTTTGACAGGAGACGACACCATGCTATTTTTTTATATGTACGATTTTTATTTTTATGTTACCCACACCAAATTCTAAACATTTTTGAATATCATATCAAAAATTGACCCCTCCAGCGGGGATCGAACCCGCGTCTCCGACTGACTGTGTCGGCGCTCTAGCCAATTAAGCTATGGAGCAATGTACCCGGTAGATCGAAATTTTTGATATGATGATTTTATTTTCGGTTTAAGCGAACTTTACTTTATCTTTTCACGAACATCAGCTGAACCATAAATGTAATGCTAAATATAGGGACGAAGGGAAAAGGGGATTTATTTATATTAAGGTGTTGGATTTTTGTTTTCAATTAGGTACTGGACAAAGCCCTGTTACAATCAAATCAGAACATCAAACTTTGATTAAGAATGTTTAAAACCTGTGTGGCTACGGTAGTAAAGAATATAGCCACCCCCTCTCTGCCCGTGGGTGTCGTAAGAGGCGACTAAGGGATAGCACAGTTCTACCACCACCTTGGAACTTAAAAAGCTGACAGATGGCGGGATAACCATCCAACTGCTGGCTTTGAAATATACAGGCCGAAGACGAGGAGCAGTGTCTTTGGTGCGAAACAGCCAGCCCTGCGGTCACCAACCCACCTGCCCAGTGGCATTTTTGGTTTGAACTTGTGAAGGCCTATGTCCAGCAGTGGACTATGTCAGGCTGAAATGATGATGAAAATGATGTTTACAACCTGGTGTCCTACTCATATACAGCTAGAATACTCTACAATGGCACGAATTAGGATTTTACCATCACAATGAAAGTGTGTGACTGATTTCGTCTGTGAGAGATACATATTCCGAAATGTGACGGTTGATACTAGATAGTCGGTACTAGACACTTTTTTTTTGTATATAAATTCGCACTGCCGCTTATATTGCAACAATTTTTAAGTCTTCATCATAATTTTATTCTGTATATCTCCTTTAAGGTACTATATATACACTTAGACCTCAAAAGGTGGCTCAATATGGTACAATGGAAAAAGGGTAGATTGACATGTAACACTTATCCTTCAAATCTACCGAATCAGTGTTTTAACGGGATAAAATTTCACATCAACATTTTTATTCAGGACAAGATACATTTCTTGAAGATTTATTGATGACAGCAAAATGATCCACCCAGCACATCTGTCTCTATAATTTACTTATGGCACACAAATAACATCGGTTCCGTAGGTCCGTTCAACAAATAAACTCCTAATCTACTCAATCCACTTTCTCTTTTTGCTTTATTGTATTAATGTAAGTCAGGGAGGTTCTAATTTTATTGTTTTGGTGATATGCTAAGTTCTTTGTGTTTACTTTTCTCAACTTAATGAGTTCTGTACGTTTCCCAAAATCAACAATTGCTATAAATCTTAAGGAGAATATTGATTTTTATTCAAATGTTATTTTGCAGTCAAATTATATCTGAGCCATTTGCAATCAAAATAAATCGGAACAGCAGTGATTTTAGTGAAAGAGCTAGTTGATTTATCGAGCTGAGGATTTTATAATTAAATCACGAGAAAAATATTGGTTATGTTTTACTCATGATTTTGTGGTTTTAATTTTAATTTACATTATATATTTTGTCTCATTTAATTGTGTGATAAAACTATAGATTATATCAACGATTAATTATTGATTACAAATATATTGTCCAAGGTTGTCTGGAAAAAAACGCTTACCTAGCGATAAGACCGCCTTTGTGCATTATTTATTTATTTATTTATTTATTCCAATCATAACTTACAACTATCATTACAGGTACTACCCAATTCGATAGTGAAGCAAACATAAATTAACTTAAATAACAAATAACATATAACGCTATCCTTGTGAATTCATTCAGTGTACACGTAAAAATATCTGTCTCCTCTGCTACAATAATATTGTTTTGCAAATTTTATTTTTAAAGATGTATGTTATGTTAGCTTGTAATATGCAAAATAAAGTACATTTCTTCTTCTTCTTCTTCTATTCTTCATCTCAATACGAATAGGTATTTTATAAAATCTTATTTTTTTTAATCGATACAAATATTTTTTTATATTGTAACTTATTAAAAGCTAGTCCCATATTGCAAAAACAAAAATAAAATCAAGGTGAACGCATTAATTTTAATATTTTTCTTCATAATCATATGAAAGTCTTTCACTTTCCGCTTACACAATCTGTGTTAATTATACCTATTTACTAGAAAAAGAAATGCCTTACATAGTATATGTTTGTAAAACCAAGATTATCATCTTTATTTATAAGTGCCGGAAACATCATTATATACAAAAAAAAAAACTTTAACTTCCATGGTCTTATGAATGATTGTCAATGACATGGTAATATGAATTATTTGGAAAATATTGTTGTTTGATTTTTAAGTAAAATGTTTTACACAACTTAACTTTAAATGTTATAAGATATTTATTTATTTATTTATTTTTGAATCAAACGGAAATAAATTAATATTTAAAGTAAAATACAAATGTTTTAGAAAGTCGGAAGAGGAACAAGATTGTTAAGCTCCAGAGCTCCGCTATTTAAAGTGTATCCTCTAAGAAATTAAAAAATACGAAACGGTTTTTATTTATATTTTAAGCATGGTAGGTACTTCGTCTGTGTTGGCTGTTACTTTCCGAAATTATGAGGTAGGATAAATAAATAAGAAGACTTGGAGTAGTGATTGCGTAGCAAATGTATAGCAAAATTATTTATTACAGCTGTTTGACTGTCTTTTGTACCAGGCTATTAGGCTCCTTCCCGTAGGGCTGAAAACCTTAAAAAATATAGAAAATCCACCAAACAACCATTAAATATATATTTTTATGAAGTTCGATCTTATTTTAAGTTTTATTTTGGGATATTGTAGCGCAAAAAATATGTAAAGTAGATATAATGGCACAGGATCCAGATGTAATCTATAATTCAGTTTTCAAATTAATTTTAGGTGAATTCTATAACATTTTTAAACTTAAAACTTTCGATATAAATGTAAACTTAAAATTTAGTGAATGGGGCTCTGAAGGTATGTATAAGAGTAGATATAGGTTGTACGAACTGTACAGTATGAAGCAATGGAAGCAGGAGACTAGATTTTTGAATTATTTAAAAGAATATTCTAAGACTTTTAAAGCTGTTTGTATGGCTGCTAAATCAAAATATATCAAAGATAAAATTATTAATTCTGATGACTAAATTAAATGCACATGAAATATAATTAATAGTGTCTGTGGGAAACGTAATAAAGCAAACTATATCAATTGAATTAAATATAAATGGTACTGTGGTAAGCTCGAATGACAAGTTGGCTAACGTCTTTGAAGCCTTTTTTGATAAAATTCCCATTGACTTAACTTCTTGACTGAATCCATCTTCAACTGATTCTACCCTACTTCTTAAAAATAACGTAAGCAAATGTAATGTTGATTTTTCATTCTCGCAAGTTGATTCTATAGATATTCTAAAAAAAATTAAAAGTCTTAATATTAAAAAAAAATGATCTGTGGGGCATTTTAGTTAAATTAATTAGTACTATCATTGATGACCTCGCTCCGTACTTAGCTTTAACTTTTAACAATGCTATTAAAGTGGGGTCTTTTCCAGATTTGCTAAAATATAGTACCACTTTAAAGTTTTACCACTTTTAAAAAGGGAAGTCGAAGTAATCCCAGTAATTAGAGAGCCACTTCAATCCTACCGTCCTTAAGTAAAACATTTGAAAAAAATTATGCTAAATCAACTTCTTTTCCATTTTAATGGAATTTTTCGCTCGGAATCTTGGAGCTCGAGTCTCCCTACGGGATGTTTTCCAAAAGGTAGAGATATTAACATTTGCGTCGTAGTATATTTATAACAATATTATGAACATTCACCAAAATATTCATTATTTTGAAATAAATAGTAATAATCGCATTGTAAACACGAGAAGGAATAACAAAATTGTAACTCCAAGTTTCCGACTGCGCAAAGTAAACGTTTCCTTTCTGGGTGATGGTATTCGCATGTATAATAAAATACCACAAACGATTTTGGAATTTTCTTAACATAAATTTAAAGTTTTTATTAAAAAAAATTAATAGATAAAGCTTATTACTCGGTGCAAGATTACCTAGTTGATAAAGATGCGTGGACTTAGTGACACTGTATTTTATGCAACATGTTTCTAATTTTGTACTAAAACAAAGTTTATATATTATTTTTCAAAAGAGTAACTGCAGAGTTTCTTGCCGATTCTTCTCTGCAGAATCTACATTCCGAATTGGTGGTAGCTTTACTTCTACAAATATAATAATTTATTTTTAAAGTTTTAATTTGTAAAATGACGATTCGAAAGTGCTCTTGGAGCCTATTTTAATAAAGCTATTTTTGATTTGATTTAAGTAAAAATATTACCGTGTCTACTTCTTCGGGTATAGGGGATTCATGGCAGAAGGGCTAAATAGTGTGATGATTGTTAGATGTCATTCTTAGCTTTTTAACAACTTTAAAACGTAATGATAAACCATCAACGCTGCTTGACAAAACAACAACAAAAAAAATACTTTTTTTATTTTTTTTTATTTGTTTTTACTAACAGACAGCATTGTTATAATGTACACCTGATAGCGATCGTTACTCATAAGTAGGGAATATATCCGCCGTGCGGGTGCATTGGACCAGCGTGGTGGCTCTGATCCTTCTCCTGCATAGGGAAAGAGGCCCATGCCCAGTAGTGGGATATTACGGGCTGAAGCGTAAAGCGTAAGTATAATCATTAGCTAATTTTCTTCTATTTTTGCTCTGTTTTCTAAAAAAACAGACTCAAAAACTGGTTGTAGTGATGAAATACTACAATTTCTCGCGTACTTCATAAAAAGCTATTAAAATAATTATACGTATGATAATTGAATTGAATGTCAAGGTTCACTTGCCATACGATTGCATTAACGTCTCGATTGAAATGAAATTGGATAAAATAACTTGAAACCGCTAGAAAGCTGAGCCCTTAATAAACATCACACTTGTACCATGCATTCGACCGAAACGAAACATGCTTTTGAATTCCTTAATCATTTTATAATATAAAAAATATTAAAAAAATTTAACTAAAAGTACTTGATAACTAACAATTGACTTATAACTAGCTTTTAGCTCGCGGTTCCGTCTGCGTTAATTACAGGATTTTGGTCGTTTCTTCTTTTAAGTTATGGCCTATATCACTCACTTATAACGAAGCATTTGAACGATTACAGATTTTTTTAAAATCGGTCATAAAATTTTTGACTTTATCCGTTAGTAGAAAATGACGCAGCATTTTTTGCTGCGTCATTTTGCTTTTGCGTATATTTTGCTTTTTATATTATTAATGTAGATACAAATCTCTAACAAGGTATTTCGACTAATTATACAGCCTCGCTTTCATTTGCGTATAATTTTAATATTTTTACTAAACGAAAGTTTTGTGACTACTAAGGTATAGTTTTGTTTCTAATTATTTACAGTACTTTAGAGTTTATACGTTTGTATATAAGATTTACATTTAGATTTCGGAGGAGGTAAATTCTCGCATAGTTTCAAGCGTGTTGTTCAGGCTGAATCGTATTCTGACACTATACATTTGGTTAAACAAACCGTTTAAAGAATCAAGATAAGTAATTCAAAATTTTTCGAGCGCAACCATTCACTTACTTTTTCTTTTATTCAATAAATTATTTCGTGAAAACAACTTTGAAGCAAACGTATTATGTATATTAGTGTGTGTTGATTTCTCGTTTAAAATAAAAATGTGGAACATACATAAATAAACCTAGAGAGAGTGGCATAACTTGTATTCACATAATATCGGATATAAGATTTTCGGGTCGTCAAAATTTAGAGAAATTATAATTTTAATATTAAGGAATTCGTGTGAAATTTACGTCTCTTTCTCATTTTATAGTAGAATGCGCATTATGTAATAAAACCGCGTGTTTTTGTCAAAATTATACCAACATGAAAACGGAACTACCGGATGTTATTTATCTTTTGATCTGAATAGTAATCATGGACGTGATTTACAAAAAATAATGGAAGATCACCAGCAAACGTACATCAATAACAACTTCTAACAAGACATTGATCATTTCGAATAAAAAAAAATCAAACGATAAAAAAGAAAACATCAGAACCGAAGCATCAATGGTTCAATAGCATGCTACAAGTAAGTGCGTGTTATTTTGCTACCAATAGTTTTATAATAAGCGATCGGTTTGCCCGTAAGCACCAATTTAATAATACAACGGACGCTATAATTTTACTCTCGCTTGAAAGTAAAACTGTGTTTACGGTTTACTATCGGTAACGATTTGGTATTTCATTTTCTTAAACCTTATAAGCTGTTTCGATTTCCGTGCGCACCAAATTTCTAAACAGGTTTATTTTTAATGAACCAGTGCACAGTGGGCTGTACTTAAAATTTTAAGCTTGCCTTATTCAACCATCTGTACATAATTTTTATGAACGAAAGAATTTGCTCGGTCATTGTGAAATAATAAAATCTGAACTATAATTTTCTAGAAAAAAACTTCATAACCTGGGTGTTTATGTAAAAAAAACATGTATGATGAAAACAATATTTTATTTAGCGATAAGTTAATAAATAACATAAATTAAATAATTAAATAAATAAGTCTTTGTACAACTGTTATAATGCTGGTGGGAACCAACTGTTTTGGTTAAAATTACTTATGAGGTGAGTAGGCGCTGTAGGCCAAGTTTTGAGCATCGTCGATGTTCTTGTTCCAGTCAGAACCGGATCCGTAACTGGAAAAACCGTGGCCGTGGCCAATATCGTGAGCGATGTGTTCGACATGAACTGGGTGATGGGTTTCATGGTGATGAGCGTGGGGTACCACCTCGTATGTGGTCTTGCTGTGGTCGTGTTTGAAACACCATGCGATGAATAGGATGACAGCGAGGACTAAAGCAATCTTAGCTGTCGCTAAAGCCTTGAGGGCGATAAGCTTAACGATGAACAGTTTTCCGAGGAGTACTTTGGCTCCCAGCAGTCCAATGATTGCTCCCATACCGCTGCCGCCCTTCTTCTTTGCACGTCCTATTTTAAAGGAATGAATTTTTAATACAGCAAAATTTCCGACTTTATTTTTTATTTTAATTGTTTATAATCTCGATGTTATAATCACAAAACGGTTTCGATTATTTAAAAAAAATTCAATTTGATAAATTTTAATAACTACTGAAACGATTTCGTAACAAAATGAACTTAAGTAATAAATAGGGAACATTTCATCACATACCTTCTTCAAGAGAACGCTGCATTTCCTCCTTATCACCTTGATTCATTTTAACTTCAAGGGCATGAGTTTCAAATAAACTGACAACGCCATCCAATAATCTGTAATTAACTTCGGCATCTCGGGAGGTTGGGTCAACTGGTAGACTATCAAGCTTCTTCCCAGTCCGGACATCTGGTTCGCCCTTCAGAACAACGCCTTCAGCAATTGCAATGCTTCTTGACGCTCTTAAATTGTCCACAATCCTCAACAGCTTTTCCTGTAAAATAAAATATAAAATATTTGTTATTTACTGTATGAGAAAACCCTTTTATATGTTATTATAAGAAACGGTATTAGATCAAAGAAATTGTACGGCTATAATGCGACATTTCCATCATAACGGGGCGGTAATTTAAATCCACCTGCCGAGAGAAATTATATGAAATTATCCCCAGTTATAAACCCGCATGAAACTTGACCGGACACTATAACACGTTCCATTCTCACTGAACACTTTCACTTTAATAATAAAATTATGGACCTTAACACACAAAATGTAATCTCCCCTGCAGTCCTTAATGAAATTGATGGCAGTTTCCATTGTGTTATCACTGTCATCGCCGCTGGCACAAGCGCCGAGGGCTAAGAGAACGATCAGGGCGATCTTCATGTTTAAGTCGTTGATTACTTCTTTGCGAGTCGACTTAATTTTCTGACATCCACAGATGTCAAGCTGGGTTTGACGTGGTCCGGCCGCTGCATTAGAGTTTTATCGTACCCCTCCCTCTCCATGACTATCTATTCGACACTACACAAAACTCTCATCTAGGTTAAAAATATATCGGTTTCAGTCCGGACCCTAATGTTTATGCTAATGCGATTACTTTGTACATATTTGATGATTTTTAAAAAGTTTTCTTTGCTATTAACGAAAATATTATGTCAGAATCGAATTTAATAGAAAGTTTCGCGATTATTAAAATTAGGTATTATTTATGACATGTCTCTATCACGTGTTCGGTGGGCGAAAAAAAAATGCGACGGTCTAAAACTTTGATGAATATTCGATTCATTTCTATGACTTGTTAATAAATTGTACGGTGTGAAAAATATTAATTATGAATAAAATTATTTATAATTATTTTAAATGAAAACTGTTATTTTTTTTACATTTCGGAAAACGTGAAATTAAAAATAAAAACATTAGTGTCACATGTTGATTATATATACTTTCTTGTAATCTTATTATTTTGTAGCAAAACGAAATTTATAAAAATAAAAATAAAATATAGTAAATTCGATAATTTTATTTCACAAATATCAAATATTTACAGATTTAATTTTAATGAAATATAAAAATATCATTGGATTGATAGATTACTCACAAGAGCTTTGAAATTCAATCATACATTTTTTTATAAGTTTTACTATTTTTAAAAAGTGGTTTACACTGAAATTAAATAATAATTTTAATTTACATAATACTCATAATATATATATAAATAAAAATGAATGTTGCTAAGCACATAACTCAAGAACGGCTCAACTAATTCGTCAAATTTTTTTTTTGTATGTTCCTTAAGGGCCACGGAATGCTTTAAAACAAAAAAAAAATGTTTTTTTTTTTTTTAGAGTAGCTATGCCTCCCGGCTCAACGCACATGATATCCTATAGAAACATCGGGATAGAAATTAGCTTATGTGTTATTCTACATATTCAATTCTCTACATGCAAAGTTCCATTACAATCAGTTCAGAAGTTTTTCCGTGAAACAGGAACAAACATACATTCGTCCATCCTCACAGACTTGCAGTATATTAAGTAGGATCTTTTTTAACTTTGTGTAAGAGTATACAATAAACGAAAAAAGTGACTTTCAAAAGAGTATCCAACAAACGAAAAAAAAACTGGCTTTAACTGACATCGACAAGTAATAAAATTAAAATTCAATCACGCTTTACTAGGTATAACTCAAAAAATACTCATCAAATCGTCATGTCATCAATTGTCACATTTAAATGGGATGACATGACAAATGCCAGCTTTTAAATAAAAACGAATCATCAAAATCGGTAAACAGAGTAAAAAATTACGAGATAACATACATAAAAAATACGGTCGAATTGAGAAGCTCCTCCTTTTTTTGAGTCAGTTAAATAAATACATTCTTAATAATAATTATAAATTGGCACAGTATACTTTAATGTAATAAATTATACTACAAATCACTTTCACGTGAAGGTGATATTGATTGTATAACCGGGTATTAATATCTATAGGGCGAAGCTCTCGGTGACGAGAAAGTTCAAGTTTACTCTACGATGTAGAGTCATTGGAATATCGGAATATTTTTTCTATAACTTTTTCTAAAACTTATTATATATAAGCTGTAATTGAAATATTATCGTTAGTCTATTCGATATATTTACACACATACATATAATATAAATGTTGATTTTAATAAAACAGCTAAAGAATTTCTTACTAGATCTTAGCAGGAAAAGCAACATTCCAATCTATACTAATAAATAAAGAGCCGGTTTTTGTTCAGTTATACTGTGAAACTACTAAACCGATTTGAATAATACTTAAACCATAAGATGCAACGTGTTTTGGAGAAGGTTTAAGTATATATAATATGTTGGTGATTACTTATCGTGTAAAAAAATAGGGACGGAGCGGGGTCGCTAATATCTTAAGTATGACTAACATTGCTTTTTATATGATACTAGCTGACCCCGTCAACGTTGTTTTGCCATATATTTTATTAACTCCCTTAATCCCCCCTCCCTTGTAACTTAGGGGGATGAAAAATAGATCTTGGCCGATTCTCAGACCTACCCGACATATACACAAAATTTCATAAAAATCGGTCCAGCCGTTTCGGAGAAGTATTTCACTAACATTGTGACACGAAAATTTTATATATAAGATTAGTTGAGCCAGAAAACTTCGCACCGTTTATTTTTCGGTAAATTTCATATCATATTTTTTTAATTGTCTCCTTTTTTAGTTTTATTTTATACAAAATTTGTCCCAAACAAAAAACAATCACAAAATAATTGTGTTTGCTCGCGCTCGCTTTTTAGGGTGGTTGGGGTCTACCTCCTAGTGGTCCACCCCGGGCAACGGCACCACTAATTTACTTTTGGTGACGGCTGAACGACCCCCACACAACGCGGTGGTAGGTCCCACTTAGGGGCCGCCTGGCAGCGACCACCCTCCCGTCGGAACCAGACGCCAAGCAGCTTGCTGCGTTCCGTCTGTGAGCGGGAGTACCAGTGCCTTTGGGGGATTAGAAGAGTGTCAGTTGCGCAGCTTGCGCAGTTTTTTTTCGGAATCTTGGACTGCACTGTACCGGGTAGCTCATACTGGAGGGTAGCGGGATCCGAGGCACGGTCTTGCCGTTGACCGACCGCAGGCAGTTGGGGGCCCTAGCGCGCCAGCCACGTGGCAAAGGCTGCCCCGCCACCTCGCGAAAAATCCTGGGATGGCTCCACCGTGCCAGTTGGCGACTGGGTGGGAGGACCCGGTGGCGATTTCCAGGGGGGCTCGGGCGTCCCCGCAGTCTCCAGATGAGCTCCTCTAATGGTCGGCTTAGCCTAGGGAATCCGCATGGTAAAAGCTGCGCCTCGACATCCAACTGCTTCCCCATCATCACTCCTCAATATGAAAAAAGCACAAAGAAGGAAAAAAGTTAAAAAACGGCTGCACTTCCTCCCACTAAAGGTGCACCTCATTAACATCAGAGGTTTGCATTCCAATATTGACCCGGTCTACCACCACCTCGAGACCGTGAAGCCGCATCTGTTTTTCTTAACGGAGACGCAAATCAAATGTCCAGAAGATGCGACGTACCTCAACTACCCATGCTACTCATTAGAACATAAGTTCAAGGAACACGCTGGGGTCTGTGTGTACGTCCGCAATGACATTTGCTATAAGCGACTCCGGTGCTTTGAAGCGACCGGGTTCTCTACATTGTGGGTTTTAGTGGACACCGGCGTGGACAAGACTGTCTACGCCTGTGTTTATCGGTCGCACAGTGGAGATCAGGAGACAACCAGGCTCTTCGACCACCTTACAGAGATGGCAGACAAAGCGCAGCAACGGTATCCGACGGCGGAACTTGTTTTTCTCGGGGACTTTAACGCCCACCACGAGCAGTGGTTGTTCCCGTACGAGAAAACATGCCACGCTGGGAGGGAGGCGCGCAAATTCGCGTTAGCACTCGATCTTACCCAGATGGTACAGGTTGCAACACGGGTACCAGATATTGCTAGCCATACAGCCAATTGCCTGGACCTTCTGCTGACTACAGACACCCAGACAGACACTCGGTCTCAGTATCTGCCCCTCTAGGATCATCCGACCATTGTCTGGTGAAATCCATATCGACCGCCTCTCCTCCGGACAACTGTCCAAGGGGCACAAGAAGAGTGTGGCGATATGAGTTAGCGGACTGGGAAGAGATGCGGCATTTCTATGCATCTTTCCCTTGGCGGCAAATCTGTTTTTCCTCGGGTGACCCCTCGTGTTCGGCTGAGGCAGTTGCAGGCGTGATTCGACAAGGAATGGAATACTTTATACCATTCTCCGACATATCGCTCGACCACAAATCCCGACCTTGGTACAATGCTGAGTGCGCCCATGCTGAAGCCCTTAAAGAGTCTGCTTACAAAGCTTGGGTACAAGTCCGCGATGCCAAAGCTGGAGCGCGGAGGGTTCGCACGAGGAAGAAAGCTTTTAATTCAGCCGCCAAGTCCTGCAAACGGATATTACAAAAGGCCCGATTCGACCATATCCGTCGTATAGGCGCTAAACTTGCCTCCTACCCCCCTGGTAGTAAACAATTCTGGTCTCTGTCGAAAGCAGTAGAGTCCAATTTCTGCCGCCCTACATTGCCTCCTCTGCAGAAGCCTGATGGTTCGCTAGCTCACTCGGCAGTGGAAAAGGCAAACTTGTTTGCATCTCTCTTTGCGAGCAATTCGCGTCTTGACGCTAGCTCTACACAACCACCATCCTTGCCTCGATGTGACTCTTCTATGCAAGAGATCACGATCCACAATAAAGAGGTCCGTAGAGTTTTGCTGAACCTTGACGTGAATAAGACTAGTGGACCTGACGGTATACCTGCGCGCGTCCTAAAGGCCTGTGCACCTGAGCTGTCTCCTGTTCTCACGCGCCTGTACCGCCTCTCTCTTCAAACTAGAACGGTGCCAAAATCTTGGAAGCTGGCTAATGTGCAGCCAGTGCCCAAAAAGGGTAGCCGAGTGAATCCCTGCAACTACCGACCAATCGCCATCACCTCCATGCTCTGCAAAGTCATGGAAAAGGTACTTAACAGCAAGTTGCTGAACTACCTAGAGGACAACGAACTTCTCAGTGACCACCAATACGGCTTTCGTCAGGGGCGGTCTACTGGAGATCTTCTGGTGTATGTCACACACTGCTGGGGCGAAGCCATTGAGAAACATGGTGAGGCGCTCGCTGTATCACTAGATATCTCGAAGGCCTTCGATAGGGTTTGGCACGCAAGTCTCCTTAGCAAACTTCCTGCTTACGGCATCCCTGTTGACTTTTGTAGCTGGATTTCAGACTTTTTGAGTGAACGGTCGATCAGAGTGGTCGTGGACGGCTGCTCCTCTGACCTGATGGATATAAACGCCGGCGTCCCTCAAGGTTCTGTTCTCTCTGCAACTCTTTTCCTGCTCCATATTAACGACATGCTACGACCAGGCATTGTTGGATACGCAGATGACAGTACGATTGTTGAGAGATATTTGTCCAGCGCAAAAGACAGCAGGGACGTAATACGTTCTCAGAGAGAGGCCATGGTGGAACGAACAAATTCAATACTGGAGCAAGTATCCCAATGGGGTGATTGCAACCTGGTCACGTTCAACGCCGCCAAAACGCAGGCCTGTTTATTCTCCACCAAACGGAGTCCTTTCAACTTGACTCCTACTTTCCGTGGTACACCTGTCCCTGTGTCCGATACCCTCGACCTCCTTGGCATAGAGTTGAATTCTAACCTCAACTTTGGCAATTACATTGAGTCCAAAGCGCAAACTGCGGCCAGAAAGCTTGGCATCTTAAATAAGGTTAAGCGATATTTCACGCCTAAACAGCTTCTTACGCTATACAAAGCTCAAATCCGATCGTACATGGAATATTGTAGTCACTTGTGGGATGGCTCAGCTAAATATCAACTCGCCACACTGGACTCAGTGGAACGCAGAGCCAAGCGGCTTATCGGTAATGCCAGTTTGGTGAAATCTCTTCATACTCTGGCTCACCGAAGAAAGGTTGCCAGTCTAACGGTCTTTTACAGGTTGTACTTTGGAGAGTGTGCCCTGGAGCTGCACGAGCTCATACCCCCATCTCCTTTCTTCCATCGGACTTTCAGACGTACCGCAGGCTTTCATTCCTACCTGATTGATATACCTTTCATACGTACAAAGCGCTTCGAATCATCTTTTTTAATGCGCACAGCCAAGGAATGGAATTCCCTGCCGGCGTCTGTATTTCCGAGTTCATATAACCCGAACATATTTAAAGCGCGAGTGAACAGGCTTCTTCTGGGCGAACTCGCTCCATCTTCGACCTCGTCTGTGCTCTAGGGCTAGACTGAGGTCAAGAGTAAGCCCATATCGTAATAAAAAAAAAAAAAAAAAAAACGAAAAAAAAAACCGACTTCAATTACATCGACAAGTAATACAACGTAGATCGACGAAAAAATAGTCAAGCAACTACGCGTTATCAAAGATTTGTCAAAAAGTAGTTATCAGATCTCGATAAAATTTATATGTGACCACATGATAAACATCAGCTTTCGATTAAATTAAAAATTATCAAAATCGGTACACCCAGTAAAAAGTTATTACGGATTTTCGAGAGTTTCCCTCGATTTCTCTGGGATCCCATCATCAGATCCTGGTTTCCTTATCACGGTATCAAACTAAGGATATCCCCTTTCCAACAAAAAAAGAATTATCAAAATCGGTACATCCAGTAGAAAGTTATGTGGTATAATATAACGTAGGTCGACGAAAACCGCGTCAAGTAAAAACGCATTATTAGATATAACTCGAAAAGTAGTTGTTAGATCTCAAATAAATTTAAATGGGACCAATTGGCACACACCACCTTTCGATTAAAACAAAATTTGTCGAAATCGGTCTACGCGGTCAAAAGTTCTGATGTAACATACATAAAAAAAAAAAAAAAAAAAAAAAAAAAAAAAAAAAAAAAAAAAAAAAAAAAAAATACAGTCGAATTGAGAACCTCCTCCTTTTTTGGAAGTCGGTTAAAAATCGATTTGGTGCAATCGTTTGGAAATTTTGCGCGTACACACATTTCGGTGGTACATTTTTATTTACATACATTTTAAATTCAACTTTTTTTATTACACCTATAAGTATATGCTTATAATGATATCAAAATGAAGAAAGTAAGTCTTGTATATTTGTTTCTGCTTGTCTGTTACGCTTTCACGACTAAGTTGTAATAAATAGAAATAAATTTGAATTTAATATAAACGTACTTTAAGATCCTGGTATACGATACAACTCTAAAGCCCCGAACGACACAAGGATTACGAGTAAAACTAAAGATTTAAATCTGTGCAAACCTGCTCTAAATTATAGTAGGAATTAAAAATAACTTCTTTTTTTCTTCTATTTCTACAATTTGTAATGAAATTTTTAGGTTTGATTTTCGTTATAAATTAATAAGAATAATGAGCGTAGAACGTGGAACGTTACTAAAATTAATACGCAATTTGATATGTGGCGTACTGAGTCGAACAGCAGCACAGAACGCTACTAAAACGTCAAAAGCTATCCACGAATATCTCCGTAACGATATCGGGAACAATGTTTTTTTCGTAAAAAAATTAAAAAATGTATGAAATTTCTAAAAAAACATTTGTTTGGCCGTATATTGACTACGATACATATATCTTTTTATCATTTTAGTTCGATGTCGTCAACTTCCGGTACGAATAACACGGAGTTAAATGAGGCTCTTATTTTTAAATATTTCTTTCCAACCATCGGCTAAGTGAAATTTGCTGCTTTTTCTTTTTTTAGATCGATGCAATGTAATCAAATATTATATATTCCGAATTTATGGAAAGTTAGACAAGTAGATATTTACATAGATTTTACACACATCCTTAAAAACTGTCTAAATCATCTAGTTAAAATTGATAGTCTTGTTGACTTTCAGTTTTAAACAAAATTTAAAAACATTAACAAAAAAATAAGAAAAATGAAAAAAGTTATTCATTAATTCATCAATAAATGACCGTTTTGTTTATTGTTGTTTTGGTAGTTAGTTTCGGTGAAAGTTTTTTTTTTTTTTAAACGTGTACTACATACTTCAAACAAAAAACAACAAGTATATTTGAAGAGGAGACTATTTTTTTATATTTATAACAAGATTTAAAGTTATTTTTTTTCTATTAACCCACCTTTTTTTCTCATAGCGTGTAATTTTACAACCCCTAAATCATCGTTAAAGAAGTTAATAAACAAGATATATAATGTTACATAAAGGTTTTAAAGTTTGCCACCATAGGTGTATATAAACAGTTCCTTTATTAAAAAAAAACATACGGCAAATAATCCTATGATCCTATGATTAAGATCAAACGAGCAAACAAAATATGTGTTTGCTTTGCGTGTATCATTTTTTAAAGTTCGTACAATTTTGCTTACCCACGTAAGTTTCATAACAGCACTTCAGATCAGCAATCCTAAGACTGCCTCGAACGCCTGAAACGTTGTGTTATTAAGTTATTTGTGACTTATCGCGTATTAGCTAATACGGCAATCTTCGTAATTTTTGATGAATACGTCGATTTCTTTTTGGGACGGAGTTCCTTATGTGGCGTTGCGAAGTGGTACCGTAGCCGGCAAAAAACGTCCGTAACGTTTGAAAAAGCGTAAGATTTTTATGTATTGGTCATGTATGATGGATGAGTTTCTTATGTATAGTCTACGTGATGACTATTATTATTATATCATTCGATAATTATTATATATTTCTATAAATCATAGGTAATAAAATAAAGGTGTTAAGATAATTTTGTAAAGTAGTTTTATTTATCAATAAAAAAATCACAGTAACAAATGTACACCTAAATAATTATTTTCTTTATACCTCGAATAGAAATTCGTTCCTATCTGGTGCCCCATGGCACCACACGGTTTTTTTTTTGATATCTTTATCTAATATAACGAACACAAAAAAAAAAGGATTATCCAATGAGTTGAAGTCGTTTGGATGTTATATGCGTACACACATTTCCGCAATTTAATTTTTATTTATATAGATAAGTTCATAAAATTCCTTATTAGCTACTTAACTTTCATAATATTTGACTATTTTAGCGACTTTACAAGTAACCAGCCTATTAACATACATAAATTTATTTTTTTATATAATTTTCAATTATTTCAGTACAATAATAATTGTAAACATTTATTATTCTTATGTTTAGTCCAGTCAAATTAATACGACCATTCCACTTTCTTAGCGCTGGTCAAATCTGTCAGTCGTTTGTAAAAAAAAATATCTCTGACCTAACGCGAACCGGTCAAGATGCTTACGGAATTTGGGTTGTATTTATGTCAAGTTTTACATTTTTCACCTAAAAACATCAATAATCTATTAAATTATTAAACCAAAAATAGTTGAACCTTCTTTTCCAAATTTTGTTTTGCCAATGAAAATATAGTAATATTGTATCTATACAACTATACAATAAAATAAAATCGGAGTGTCTATTTATAATATTAAAATAAACCACTTTTTACTAGATGCATATGAGTGTATACACGATACATATACCAAAATAACATTTTTTTACAATTTTTGTCTGTTTGTCTGTCTGTTTGTTCCGGCTAATCTCTGAAACAGCTAGACTGATTTTGACGCGACTTTCACTGACAGATAGCCGTAAGGAGTAACTTAGGCTACTTTTATTTTAGATTTTTTTTTTTTTTTTTTGTAACTCAGCAAACTGAACAATAACAATTTTGTTAAATCCCACGCGGAAAAAGTCGAGGGCACAGCTAGTATTGTCATACGCAAAATATAGATAAAGTAAAATTCTCACTGACGAAACAAAATTTGGAAAAGAAGGCTTTAGGCAAATTTAAATTAATTATATTTACAACTAGCTGGTATAATGGTCGCATCTTCGCCCACGCGGATAGAACAATTTCCGCTGTCCCATTTTCTCACATTGAAATATAGCTTATGTTACTCTGTGATAATGTAGCATTCTCCTGTTAAAAGAACTTTTAAAATCAGTCCAATACTTTTTAGTTCATCCTTTTAAAATGTTCAAAAATACAAACATATCGTCTTAATAAAGTCGACTTTTTTTTCAGTAAGTACTAAGCAGTCACTCCTTTAACTTTATTTATTTTATTTATGATTTTTTTTTTACTTTTTTAATAAAAGTAATTTTATTTTCAACCACCGACAAGATATATTCTTGTTGAAACCAACTAACCGTTAAAAAGAATTGCTTAAAAATTGGCTATTTCTTATAACTATCGTAATAACATTTGTTTAAATTTTACGATGCTATAATATCTAAATGCCGTAAAAAGACATTATTTTGACATAAAAACAAATAGTAAAATTTTATTTATTTGTACAGATAAAGCAATTTTGTATGTTTCAAAACTACAGCTAACTGAAAATTACAAGTTTATGGACAAGTATTGTATATAATTAACGTATATATATATAATTAACGTATATTTGAGAGTACAGTAAAGGCGGGACTAATAAATTTGGAGAAAAAGTGAATAAAGTTACAAATTTATATTATGGATGGGATCACAACATTTATAACTATTGTATCTTTGTATTTAGAAAATGATTTCACTTTCGGAAGAATGATCGTGAACCTACATTTTTAAGAGAAATTCTAAGTTATGTATATTCATGTGGCCGCAATAGTGGTGTGTGGTACATTACGCTCTAACCCTTATTATGATACAGTTAATAACTTTAAGGAACATATAAATGAAGAAATAAAAGTATCCTTAATTTACACATTAGGTTGATTGCTAGACAAGACTACTGATAAGCAAGTCAAAGCCTGTCTAAAAAAATGTATATACCAATAATATCTATATAAATAAATAGCACCTAAATTCGGGGCGGGAATCGAACCGACAGCCCTCGAAATAGATAGTAAAGCATGCAAAAATAATATATGTTCGCACAAGTTTTTCTAATGAAAGCTTTTTATCACATTGACGATCGACTCGCGACAACGGCAGTAACTTAAATTACAAATTCCTGAGTAAATACACTTTCAATATCTTATTATTTTTATACTGACTTCTTCCAACTTTCATTGAGAAATCTACGACTTAAATTAACCTAATTCCCATACTAGTGTTTACTAAAATAAAACCTAATAATCTAATAAATATGTTTGTATGTATGTAACTTTAAGGCAATGTTTATAAAGGAATGATGTGTATAGGCTACAAAATATTTAAAAAAGCTATAATAATACACATAGGATGAACTAAGTAATCGTTGACAATGGAGAATAGAGGCCAAGCGAGTTTAAAAAATCTCCTTCATATAAATTTAAATAAAGGGAAACTTTACAAATTAATTGAAAAAACAGTAGTTTATAAAGTTATTTGTTTTATAAATATCTTGATAGTTCATCATTAGATCATCGCCATACTTCATCGGGACCTTAACTATGTAAGCACTTTCAAACAACAAAAAGGTTTACCCAAACCGGCGCAGAAAACCTTAGAGAAATCGTTGTACATACAAAAAACGTGTTGTTTTGTGAAAAGTTACTAGTTTTTCGTTACTTTGTAACAACATATCTTGAAATAGTGAATATGGAACTTTCTTATATTCTTCATCTATCAAAATTAAAAAAAATTTTTTTTGAAAGTCAGCGCACATTTAAAAAAAATCGACGTGCACAGAAAGTTGATTGGAAATGATACATGTTTTTTCTTTTCTAAAATCAACATTGTGCGCTGTATTTATCGATTGCGTTTGGCTGCCAATTTTTTCGAAGACCAACCAATAGATATGGTGAATATTCAGACATCTAGTAAAAATAGTCATCGATGTACTTTAAAAGTTTTATTCAACAATAATATAATTTGTGCATTAGATACGCGCTACATGTTTGAATGTACGTGGCTTTTTCAGTTTTCATTACAGATTTCAACGTCCTAAGTCGCACAAGCATTAAAAATAAGCTCCTACTAACTAACTTGATAAATACAAATTGTAAAGTACTAACGTGGGGGCAAAGGATACAATCAAACTAATTAATCTGTATAAACAATAATTCATGGGCGAAGTGTATGGACGTGTATACATTCGCATTTGTTTTTTTTTTTTGTGTAATAAGACCGTGTATACATTTTCGAATTTGATTTTTTTTTTGTAATATTTTATTACCAGGGCATTTTTTAAGGAAATGAACAAAAAATACGATTTACAAAAGAGGTAACAAGCTCGCCGGATCAGCTAGATTCTAACAACATAAGTGAACAAGTAAAAAATGAATTGTTCCTTGTCAAGTTTTATAATATTAATACAGAAAAAGTTGTAGAGAATAATTCAAGTCAACAGTCGATAGAAAACAACCATCTTCCAATGTACTATTAAGTGTAATCTACGGGAACATAATCGATTAAATATTGTTGGTATGTAATGATATGGAAAGTTCGAATTATTACTTCAGTGCTTGTAAGTGTACGTGTACAAACATAATAATGATTACCACCTTTTAAAGTATAATTTATTTTGTTTTCTGCAGTTAGATTTGCTTGAAATAAATTAAAACATTCAAAATGATTCCTGACTACATTTCCAGATTGAAAGAAGGTTTTTTTTTAATGTCACTAGGTCGGCAAACAAGCGTACGGCTCACCTGATGGTAAGCGATTACCGTAGCTTATAGACGCCTGCAACACCAGAAGCATCGCAAGCGCGTTACCGACCCAATCCCCCCAGGAGTTCTGGTCACCTTACTCACCAACAGGAACACAATACTGCTTGAAAACAGTATTATTTTGCTGTGATCTTCTGTAAGGTCGACTGTGATCTTCTGTAAGATCGAAGTCGACGAAGGTTTAAGAATTATTCGGTAAGGTTAATATTATCGCAAGAAGTTTATGAAGTTTTTTTCAACATTTTAAGTTACTATTACTTTAAATTAATTTTTTTTTTACTTGTTACTTTTGAAGTAAAACGTTTTTACGCACGCTAGACTTGGGGAGTAAGCGAGAGAATACGTAACGAGAGCGTTACGAAAAGTTTGTGTTGTGAAGTTAATAGGGGAGATACAAGTTAAATTAAGCTCGAAGCACAATCGATTTTTTCTTATAATTTTGCTTAAAATATGTATATATCAAATGTTAATAAGTGAATATTTTTATATTACAAGCAATGCAAACGTTTATGGAATTTATAGACATTTATGGAATATTTAATCGTAAGGCCCAGTTGCACCGGTTGGGGAAAAAATTATCCCGTATATAAGTAACGAATAAATTTTGCCAGTAGGAGGTAGAATAGGCCATTAGGGCCGGTTTCAGTTCAGTTGATAAACTACAATTTTTAGATTCATATTAGCTATGCATAATTACATAAATATAGTGGAATTTGACGGTAAAAAAATATATATATCAAAAACTTAGACTTAGCCAGTAAAATAGGCTCTAACTAAAATAACAGTTCGCATACGGAGAAAGATTTTCACACATTAAAAAGCCAATATCAACGCTATAAGAAAAAATTACCAGCTACACCAGTTATTAATACCTCAAAAAAAAATTTTTTTTAAGGGAAATTAAAGGAAAGTTGAAAGTCTAATATACCATTAAAAATTATTTCAAGTTTCTTTATAAGTACATCAATTGGGACCGACATGTCAATCCGCTTCCTTTATATACTCTAAATATCGAAATAATGTGAAAGCGATACATAATTAATATAATTTCCCGGTCCATTTACAAGTTACGGTTTAATTTATGATGTATATAACACGTTTGTGTAAGAGAGAAATGGATTATTGCAGAAAAAGTAATCATAGTAAAACCGTTTACAATATACGATACGACACGACTAACGACTTGTTTTTATTTAATTTTTTAAATGTAACTTCATTAAAAATATACATTTTATTGTTGGATTTGACAATAAACGATGTTAAGTTATCAAGTTTTTTTTTTCTTTGCATCATTTCATTAGCTATTTGTAAATTATATATAATTATATTTTTACCAGCGTATAAATTAGTCTGTAGTGAACCTACATATTAAAAAAATAGCTTAATCTTTCCTTATTTATATTCATCATCAGTTCATCAATCAATGTTATCAAATTTTTCACTTTTTGATTGTAAAATAAAAAGTGTTTATTTTGAGATTATGTTAAAAAATATGTTACATATATAAAAATGAATCACCATTTATTTCCCGTGGTCATGCCATCACGCGTGAACGGCTGGACTGATTTCATTAATTCTATTTTTGTTGTATTTTGTTATTGTCAGGAGAAAGTTCTTATGTAAGAAAAAATTAAGGAAATTGCGCGGAAAATTAGAAAATTCAAGAATGCTTAACCACCATAATAAATATTTGTAATATAATCATAGCACTTGGACAACACAAACTTTTTAAATGTACTTATTTATTTATTAAGGTTTGCCAGCAGTTGTTACATTTATGATATATTACAATATTGATTTTATCATAGACTACATTTTTAAATGTACAAGCATATTAAAGCAAACACGACATCCAAAGTTATCCTGTTAATATAACAATAGAAGAGAACTTGATATCTTGATCTTGAACTTGAACTTGAATTGAGAAGGAGAAAAAATCAATAATAAATAGATAAAAACTACGATATGATAGACTTACCATAATTATTAAAGAAAAAAAAAACATATAAATAAGTAAATATTTTAGTGTATACTATATAATATACTTACATATACAGTGTTTATTTTGAGGGTATGTTAAAAAATATGTTAACTCATTATTAATATACTGTTCATATTTTGCTAATAAGACACATCAGCAACGTCCATTTCACATTGTGTTTCAGACAAATTTGTTAAAATCTATATAAATTATGATACATATACAATTTAAATTTCGACACCAACAATTTATACTACGCCAATTCGACTTTTCGATAAGTTTGTTTTTTTGAATGCGAACTTGATAAAATGTGTTTTTATATGTAATAAAAAAAAATGTGAAATTGCAATGAATAAATTAACTATTAAAGATACCAAATTTCAAATAAGTTTCTTAATTAATATAAAAGGTATCACGTTTTTCCCTTTTATAAGCCTCTATTGTAAAGTTCACTTTTAAGAGTTAGCTTACTATAAATTGCTGGTGTCGATGTAATTTCTTTGAAATAAAAATATTACATAGGCCTTAATATATTTTCGAGTAACAATTTTTCTCGAATTGTATTTCAAGTCGTTCAGATATTTTGATTCAAATAGTTTGTATAAACGATATTTTCTTTTACATTTTACTATATCAAAAGGTAAATATTTTTTCTAAGTATTGCATTTAATAATAATTTAAAAAATAATAATTGGAATCTAAAATTTTATTGAAGCTTCATTCATTGACTTTAATTGGCGAAAATGTTTGTGTTAACTTTACATTATTGAAAGCCTTCAAACTAAAATGACTCCAAACTAATAACACAATAATCTTATATAATTTTAGTCTTGAAATTATTATAGGAACACAGTTATTCACGTAAAATAACTCCTAGCCCTTTTTAAAATTCTTCTTTGTCTCATTATACAAGCTACTCTGGCAACTTACACATAATCGTACAATAATATTTTTCTAGCCCTAAAAACGCCGACAAGGTGAAATATTAATACTAACTGACGCATACAACTAAATAACCGCATATAGAAACTTCTTTTTCTCACAGAATGTTTTTATTGTAAATTATATCGAAAGGAGATTTGAAGGAACATACCACCTTTGAAGGAACGCAGTTAGGAGTCGAACACCTTTTATAACAAAAATAATAAAAAAATATTTGAAATAGGTATCCAAATAATCGTAAAATGTAAAAGACTCAGCGCGATATGGTTAAATTTCTGCGACTCATCGTAACGACATGTCCGCGAATGAGTCCAAACTTTCGTTTTCGTAATTTTTACTTTCGATCGTGTGCTGTTCATATTTTTAATAACTCTAAGCCTATGTTTAATTTGTGTTATTTCGATACAAGCTTTCGCGTTTTAATTTATTATCTGGGAAGATAAGTTTTCTATAGCTACAAAATTCTAATTCATTAGCAGAATTTACTTGCAATATTGATTTGTAAATAAAAAAGGAATGATCCGTCTAATATAAGTCTTTTCTGAAGTCGTAACCGATTACTGTCAATTTTTTACAAGTTCGTTTATTCGTACTAGACACAATTTAAATTTTCACAAAAAACATATTACTTTGAATGCCGAAAAAAGGGAGATTATAATGATAATTATAATCTCCCTTTTTTCGGCATTAATAATATATTATATAATATATTATTATCGTACAACAAAAACAAACAAATAATAAAAATGAAAACAAAAAAGCAAACGAAAAAAATTACATAGAAAATTTGTCCCAGGGAACACAGAATCTTTGAAAAATAACTAATATAGATAAAATGGTCAGCTTTAAGGATCACTGCAATTTTTCTTAATTGATATGATACAGAATATTTACTGGATCCACATTAGTCTTTCTACTTCTAAAAAAAGAGAGACCATTAGTACTGACATCCTTATGTCTTCGATATCCAAGTCCTTTACACGAGACTTTTCGGCCTACTATAGAATGAAAAATCTTGCCAGTGTGTCTTGTTATTATCAACATAATCACCTGATTAGAATAGCACCACCCCCTATCACATATCTTCCCGTGGGGGTCGTAAAAGGCGACCGAGGGATAAACCTGGCTCAAAATCATCAGGGTCCTGGAGAAGGAAAACTTCATTTGAAACCCGGAATGGGGTCACCGTCAAGAATTCGTGGCATAGCTCTAAAATGCGAAAGGCTCCTGCAGCCGAACTGGCTCCACACGAATCGCCTCGTCGTTCCTGTGGGCCTAGCCAGTGAGGTCGAGAGGGTGGCGCAGAGCTTAGGCAACTCTGCGTTTTCCTGAAGAGTGTGTTACACGACACTGTGTCCGTCTGACACTGTCTAAGTCGTCTGCAATAGACGGACTAAGGCTAGAGTACGAAGAAGTATACACCTGATTGCGATCATCACTCATAGTAGGACTATAATATTAGCCAATCTGCAGTGGAGCAGCCTGGGGAATAAGCTCCGATCCCTTCCTACATGGAGAAAGATTAAATTCAAAAATTCTATACTTGATCTTTTTATTGTTTTTTGTTATTAGTATGTTGTAATGGAAATGTAAGTACGGTATATCAGTGATGGTTGAAATAAATACATTTTATATCAGTGATGGTTGAAATAAATACATTTTAAATTTAAATTGTGCAAGTTTTTTATATATCAAGAGAGATCAATTTTATACATTAAAAAAATGTGCCGTTTATATTTCTACGGAACCTTGGTTGTGTATTTCCATCTTGAATTTGATTGGTATTTAATTAATAATATATAGATTTATCAAAACGATTAGTTAAAATCTTACCGACCGGTTATTCTGTCAGCCTACTAACAACCAAACAAGACACGTATATTGAATATAACGGTAGATGATTAACGTTATTCAGAGACCTCATTAATAGAAAAATAATTGATTTTATAATTAAATGTGATTTTTTCATAAAAAAATAATATTTATTTCTAGCTAATATTATAATTGCGTAAGCGGTTTTGTCTATCAGTTCCTAAACCACTGAACCGATCTTGATGAAATTTTATATAGAACTAGACTAAACCTTGGAAAAGGACATAGGCTTCTTTAACGAAAAGAACTCTGAAAAGAACTTACAAAGACAAATCTATAAAATGTTCACGCACTTGATAAGAAGTAAATGCATTATTTGCAAAAAAAAACATATATTAAAAAATTAAAATACTCCCAGAATATTTTTTTTTTGCGTGAGGTAAGTCACGGGCAAACGCTGATATTATTATAGTTAAGTTAGTAAATTTCGATGTCGGGGACAACTCCGGGAAGTACCGTCCCGTTCCCCGTCCCGTTTTAAGCTTTGCAGTAAATATTACATTCTAATTATAAATATCACTTGATCTGACTAATATGACTCCATGACAGCGGAGGATACAACTTTTAAATAGTGCCTTAAAAATGTGTACTCTGTTTTCCATCACTAAACACACGAGTACTACACAAATATGAAGTATATTATACCTTATAAGCCTTTGAACAGGTTTATAAGTTCATGTTTTTTATCAACTGGATCATCTCGGCTTGGAGTAGAGCATTTTTTTTCTTACTGCATTACTTGCATATGTTTAATAGGTTAAATAAACATAAATATGTAGATATGTTTAACATACACGTCGACTAAGGTAAGCAATTTAATGACTGTTTTAGATATCAACTGACTATTTTTTAACATGTTTTTTAATAATTGTACATATAAATAAATATAATACCCACACTCGATACGTGAATCAAATCCACAAACAAACTGAAATGGACTTGATAAAGACTTAAGGCCACATAACCGTAATATTTACCAATATACATAGGTACTTAATTAAAAAAAAAAAATAGTACTTGAGAACCCAAAAAGTGCTTACAGAATTTATTCTATTTTTAAACACCAAATATTTAAAAAAAAATGTTATATTACGTAAAACTCTTTCCGTATTATCTTACGATTGCAAAGTGCCATCTATTTTAAAAGAAGTAAACTACGAAGCTTCTTACGAGCTTTGTAGAAACCTTGAGATATAAGTTCTGTTTAATTTTCACTAGAAGTCTCTGGCATACAATTTTCCATACCCAAAGAATGTTTTTTTTTATTGCTTGTTTCAACTTACATAAAAAGAAAAAAAAATTAAAAAATACAAATACAAATACAAATGACGATAAAAACTTTTTTTAAGAAAAAAATGGTTTTAATAAGAATTTATTAAATTATATGTCTTTATTAACTTTTATATCAATATAATTAAATTAATATTCGACTGTTAATTGAACGATAATATATTTAAAAAAAAATTAAGAAAATAAATACTTTTACAAAAGCATATTTTTTACAATAAAAAATCAAAATTACTTTTTGATATCTTTATCAATATTTCAAGCGCCTGTACTTTCTTTCTTACTACAAACTCCGAAGAGAAATGTTGCGCGTGACTTTCTATGGTTTTCTGAACAATACAAATATATTCCTCATGACAAACGACAGTGATAGCGCATTCGATTGGTATTTTCCTGCTCAGAAATGTTCAGAGATTGCTCTAGTTTCAGCAACACTCCGATTTTCCTATACTCTTCTTTCCCATTTCTTGATGAACCTGAACATTATTCATAACAAATACGCAAAAGTAATGACATTGCCGAAGCAAAGGTCACAGAACTCTCTATTGCGCTAACAGTCGCGGGTTCGATCTTCGCTCTTCGATCTTCGCTCTTCGATCTTAGTATCCGAGAATTAGCATAAATCTTATTTATTTTAACTCGAACCCTGAATTCCATCTAAACCATAATATTACTAGGATAGCTTTGTGATAGCATTGCCGTGTTTATCCGTTCTTATATCCCGTGTACAACCAGGCGTGTCTCATTTTTTTACAGAAATTCATCACATGGCATGTGATCAATTTATTTATTTATTTATTTATTTATTTAACATCATTAAGATAAAAACTCACAATAGACAGTTATAATCACAAACAAAAGATATTAACCTAAGCGTTATCCTAATTACAGGTGTTACACTCATTCTATTAATTTAAGCACGTAAAAGATTATTATAACAAACTATAATAATTAAAATGCATTTAAAAGCAATTCCATAGTAGTTCAATAAAGTCTCGATCAATTGACCATATAGTTGAATGGATAATTAATGATAAATTTCTGAATTAACGAACCGACAAACGTTTTCTTATCTTGTAAACTGCCAAACGCGTAAAGATTTCTTTCCATTTCCGTTTCGGTCGGGAATAATTGTTACATTTTCTAATATTTACTAATTCTTAATAAGACTCTTCTACGAAGTGTTGGAAAACTGAAAAAAGCTTTTGCTAATTTGATCCAGCTGTTTTCTAGTTTAGCAATTTAAGCAATCCATTTCATTTATAAAGATTATCTTTTAATTAACCTTTTGATTGATTGATGAGTGTTTTTAAAAGAGTGACTGTTGAGTCTATTACCTATACCTCTCAGCAGAATCTATTTCCGAATCGGTGGTAACTTACGCTTTAGCCTATAATATCCCACTGCTGGTCATAGGCCTCTTTCCCTATATAGGAGAAGGATCAGAGGTTATAGATATTAGATATATATATTATGAGTAACGATCGCTATCAGGTGTACATGATAACAACCGGGACCGATGCCTTAACGTGCTCTCCTAGGCACGGTGGAGGGACTCACAAGGACTGTACAAACACCCTGGCTACGGCAAACATCTGTATGGCCAATACAAATGTTTGTCATGTGCGGGGATTGAACCCACAACCGTCAGCGCAACAAGCACAAACCATTGCTGTGACTGTTGCGCCAACGCGTCGTCATTAGTAGCTATTAATTTAGTATAATAATCAGTATAATTATAATTTATATAGTTATTTTATACGTTATAGAGGTGACATAACAAGATTAAAATTGTTACTTTTCAATACCTTGTTAAGCTACAATATGTAGGTCAATAAAGAATATCCACTTTTATAGTCAGCTTGTAATTTTATATAAACAATGAAAGTTAATTAGTCAATCAAATCAACAATGGTGTAAGTATGTGAAGATCTCATGAATTTCTTTTGACCATTGTTCAGTCACTTTAGCGTCAATTTTCTTACTAATAACAAAATTTCTGACAAAACACTAAAGTATACAACACACTAAATTACTTAAATATACGTTTCTGTTACAAATTACACACCTTGCTTTCTATTATAATTTTTAGGTATAATTATATAATTAAATATTTATTACTAACTAAACCGGTAACTTCATTCACTCTCAATAGGAGTCACAATTATTTCAGCATAAAAAAATATGTACTATACAAGTTTTTATGCATGGACTAAAATCATTCTATACAAAATCTATCTATCTACTATTTTGTCTTACAGATTGTTAGACAAAATATACTACTACTATTGCTATTTTGTCTTACAGATTGTAAGACAAAATAGTGCATCGTACTGGTAGGATTAAAAATCGTTTGTCAAGAAATCGTATAAGAATATGATGTGAGTTACATTTATTTAGTCATATCATACTTTTTAGATTACTACCCATTTAAAAAAGTACATATAAAGTTATATGTGTGTTAAATATTGTAATAATTTAAATTTTAATATTTTAATAATATAATTTTGCATTCCTATGCGCATCTCCTATGCCATTTTTCTGCCCGAAGGTTGTCTAAAACAAATCCGTAAGGCAGCCATTAAACTGCCTAATGCAAGTTTATTGATTTAAATTTTCATGGAATATTCCTATTTTGTATTATTTGTATATGTATAAATAAAAAAAAATGAAATCACACAATTTAGTGTGTTTTTCTGACATACAATGCAGTAAAAAGAGGTATATTGGCAGTGAGCCAGATCGGTCAAGGTCAATTGGACAATTGTCAAATGTTGAACGCTGTGACGTAACCTTACATTACTTTATTTATTAACTTTATACTGCAAACATGCATTCAGTTCGCCTGTTGGTCAGCAGATACCCTATGGACGCTAGTAACACTTTTTATGTATGCCAAAGGCGACGACCGCTCTGGTGTAATGGCAGCTATGCAATGTTGGCGCCTGTATATCGAGTCGATTCCCACTCGGAGTGAATATTTGTATTTAAATTTTTTTTTGGTCTGGATGTCTGTTACTGTGGGTACTCCTACCATGTCTCAGAGAGCACGTTAAGCTGTCTTTCCCAGCTCTGTTTTTCCCAGCTCTGTTTTTCCCAGAGCAATGTGATGGATTAAGTTCCAACCTTTTTCACACATGGAAAAAGAGGCACGTGCCCAACAGTGGGATGTCATGGGCTGAATCAACCATTAAAAAAGAAAATGTGGGCCAAAGCTATCTAAAAGAGATCGATTTTTCGCTACATCTAACGTATGTAACGTTTCATACATGGGTTTTCATTTTTTATTATACGGTTCGGACGGTATTTAAATATTCTACAATGTGGAATACGATGAAGCTGTTTTTATTGTATATATAATATAATGTATAATAATATATGTATTTATAATATAAAATTAAATTTACAGATGAAAGTTAGAAACATGACCAAATATATGCATACAGAGCAGTAGAAATCGGAAACATAATTAAAATTTCATATAATTTTAGAATAAAAGATGCAAAGTAAAACTTAAACTTATACTTTATATCATTACGTTTGTTTATTTCTTTAAATGATTTTTTTTTCGGGATATAGCGGTCCAATGCAATTTTTTGGTTTTAAGCAGCCCGTTTTTTCAGAATGGTTAAGTTATAAAACATGATATATTAAATCTGGTTTATGCGTCAACAAATTAATAGTTTTATCGACTAAAAGTTGTGAGGATAAGGGAATATAATATAATACCATAAGTCAATTACTCTTTGACGCCATCGGAAGCCAAAACAAGCCTCAAGAAGATGAAATTGAAATTAAACCGTTATAGCATTCGAATATAGTAATGAAGACTTGTGAAGGATAATAAATGTTATTCAAAAAAAAAATCTAAGTTATATGTATGTAACATATATATCATTAAAAAGTAAGTCGTATATTTCAAAAAATGATTAAATTGGAACAATAAATACATTAATATAGAACGACAGAAATATACTTACATAATATGTTATAACACTACTATATACTGAGTTTAGCATGTTTGTCTGTTTGTTGTATATAAACTAATAATAATTTATTTATTGAAAATACAAAAGAATCTTTACTAAAAACATTAGCATTTAATCGTGTGACAAAAATAATTGTTGTTTTATCCGCACAACGGCATTCGAGATGGTAATACACATTATATTAAAATAAATTAATTACATATAGAGGTTAATATCAAGAATAACAAACAAAATTTTTGAATGTGATTACTGGAGTTACTCAAACTTCATAAGATGTCAGCAAATAGTCGAAAAATACGATTCATATACCGGAAATAGACATAAAAATGAATTTAATATATTATTATATTATTAATAATTCATGAAATGATTAGCTTCTTGCAGACAAAAAATATATATTCAAATTGAATTAAAGATAAATACACCTGACACCTGTTCGACGAACCGAAACAAAAGTGATCTGACAGAAATCACTTGTAAAGGCTTTTTCACATCAATGCTTTCAGGCGTACGGCTCACGTAACAGTAAGCGATTACGGTAGCTTATAGACGCCTGCAACACCAGAAGCATAGCAAGCACATTGCTGACCCTACCCTTAATCTCCCCCAGGAGTTCTGGTCACCTTACTCACCAGAAACACAGCACTGCTTGAAAGCAGTGTTGTTTAGTTATGATCTTCTGTAAGTTATAGCAGATATATCCCGCTGTCCCCTACCTTAGTAACTCAGACCATCGTGTACACTTACAAGTATATTATTGTGGAGTAGCGAACTCACTTATAAGTGAACTGTTAGATTGACTGAATTATCATTATACGTTTGGTGATGCGGAGGAATATGGTTTGTGAAGTTCTTCATCCACCCTCACAAAGGGAGGATCCTCCAACCAGAAAGGTGTTATGTCTGGAGGGCTAACGCCCCGACGGTTGTTGTCGGGATCTTGTATATATACTTAATCACTTTGAAAACTCTGATAGCGTGATGCATACGTCAGTTTTCTCTAATTACGTAGTTTGTAGTCGTTCGTATTTCGCGCGATAAATGTCGTACTACTCCTATTTTAATTTTTTTTGATATCTTTGCTGCACAGTTTTTAAACTGAAATAAAAATAAGACAGACAGTTTTTTTTACCTTACATCTGGGTTTATTTTTTCATACAATAGTATAATATTTACTTTGTAATAAACATTTACATAGATAACAAAAGGTAAGGTCCTAAAGAAATCTTGTATAATTGAATATCTTCCTCAAAATGTGGAGCAACCCTACTAGGGAAGTACCTCACAGAATATTACAGTAAAATAATGATGCTCTCTAATAGTGTTTTATTCATGTGGTCAGTTGCTAGAACTCTTGGGGATGGGTTGATTTGACAGCGTTAGTATCGTTGGTAATGTTAACCTTGTGACGCTTTTAGTTTTGCAGGTGTCCATAGATTACGGTAAATGCTTACCATAAGATAAACTGTACGCTTGTTTTCTACCTTGTGGCTTGGAGCCCAAATTTTATTATATGTATCTAAGATTTAGTAGAATATTATATGTTAAAAAAGACCGCTTATTAACTTTTTAACACAAGTATAAACGCAGCTTTACAATACCGATGCGGTTAATTTGCACGCTCGTTGTGTCCAATTCTTAATAAAAAAATCACGGATATAAAATATTTCGTAACAACACTTAACATAAACGCGTGTAATTATTCCGAACATGTTAACAATTTTTATGTAACCATTTTATAAATTTTATTCAACGATCAAATCAGTGTGGTCGGTAGTCTGTACTTTCTATTTTTGACTACGTTTGTGTGCAATGTGCAAATGTGTTTGTCAAACCGTCTTGTTTGACGATGAGTCAAAGAGTCAAGGTCTAGAACCCGAGTAGAAATTTTTTCGTGTTCCTTAGCAGGACCGGACCGGGCATGCCCGATCTAGACCGGATAAAGTATGTAATGCAGAAGATTTGTCTGGACCTGATCAGGATAAGATGAGATTTCCTGATCGGGTCCAGATCAATGATTTGGTTGAGCCTAACTTTTTTTCTAGTCGGGAATATTAACCTGGCAGGAGGCGCTACCGGGTAAAATTTATCATACATTTAAAAATATTTAAGAATTTCTGCTCAATTTTGTGCCGTGCCGCTTGTAGTCTATATCGAGAAACGCGCAACAATTGGCCGGATTGAATGAATAACTACTGTTTGTGCAATTTTCATAATCAACAAATTTTTTAGATGAATACGTGTCAGCCTGTAACATCCCACAGCTGAGCATAGGCCTCTTTCCCCATGTAGGAGAAAGATCAGATCTTAATCTACCACGCTGCTCCAGTGCAAGTTGGCGAATATACTCCCTACTATGAGTAGGTAACGATCGCTATCAGGTGTACATAATAACAACCGGGACCGACAGCGTAACGTGCTCTCCGAGGCACGGTGGGGAGACCCACAAGAACCACCAGACCGGAAATAAATATTTGTATACACACAAATATCCACTCCGAGCGGGAACCGAACCCGTGACTGTCGATGTTTAGGCGCCACTGACACGGCACACGCATCTTTACACAAAAACGGTCGTTTTTGGTGCATATGGGTATTTAATACCCAGAAGCGACTGTTCGTGTCGTATTATTTTTAGTATTCTACTTTTCGATGTTATTGCATTATTATTTGTTTATTTATTTATACTTTATTGCTAGTGGTGGATTAAGCTCTATAAAATTAATTAAATTATAATGAATTAAAACAAAAACATTAAATGACCTTTGATATTTATATCAGTACAGTACATACTATTATACCTTACCTTAACCGACTACTATATAGAAAAATACTGTCATATATTAAAGCTGCCCTCTTCTATAGAATTTGGTTAAAAAATCGAATTGTTGATATCTACTTGAGAAATATTTTAACAAATATATGACAAGTGATTGTAAATTTGGCTTTTTGTTATGCTATTAGCACTTGTTACGACGACGGAATTATGAATGCTGTATTTACCAAGTCATAGCACAGCGTAATTCATAGGCTGTGGTATTAGTATCGCCAATTGTGAGATTTTTGCGGGACGTATTTTCAAGTCTTAATAATAAATAATAAATATCTACACAATACACACACGGTCATCTGTTCCTACAGCAAGCAACTTAATACTTGTGTTATAGGTAACAGCCGACTGGTATAGCAACATTTTTTTTTGATAAACATATTTATAAATAATAAATATATAAGTAAATATATATATTACACCCAGACTCGGGGTGGGAATCAAACCCACAACCCCCAGAGCAGAAAGTAGGGTCACTATAAACTGCGCCAACAGGCTAGTCAAAGTCTGGTGATAATTCAAGATTTACTCTGTACATGGATACTGATTCTCCCGATATTATACTAAAGTAAATAAAGTGTTTTTTTTTTAAACCAACCTACGTTTATAGAGCTAATATGTATTGATTTCTTGGAAAGGGAGATGTTAAGGTTTTTAAATAGTCGGCAGTGCGCTGACTATCCTTCTGATATTGTATGTGTCAATAGCCTAAGATAACGGCTTATAGTAGGGTGTATGGTGCGCTTCTTTGGCACCCTCGTTATGTTAGGTTGTATGAACAATAGTCTCAGCTTAAGTCAAGCCAGAACTATATATTGCATTACAATATGATTAATATAATATAATAAATAAATATAATTACAATATGACTCATGACAGAATGAATGACAATCTTAAGACTGAATAAATGAAATGATAACTTGTGGCTTCAAAGTAAAAAAAATTGGGAACCGAGGTAGCGAATAGCACAAAATAAGTTTTACTATTTAATAAAATATAAATAAGTGTTTTACTTGGGTACTTACATCATTTTGCCGATTTGAAAATCAAAATAGAAAAGAAAAAACATAAAACTTGTATCTGAATTCAATCCACTGATCTTGGTAGCTCTGTACTACCCTAGAGGTATCATTCATCATTACAGCCTATACAGTCCACTGCTGGACATAGGCCTCCACAAATTTGCGCCAAAAATAACGTGAACTCATGTGTTTTGCCCATAGTCACCACGCTGGGCAGGCGGGTTGGTGACCGCAGTACTGGCTTTGTCGCACCGAAGACGCTGCTGCCCGTCTTCGGCCTGTGTATTTCAAAGCCAGCAGTTGGATGGTTATCCCGCCATCGGTCGGCTTCTTAAGTTCCAAGGTGGTTGTGGAACCTTGTTATCCCTTAGTCGCCTCTTACGACACCCACGGGAAGAGAGGGGGTGGCTAAATTCTTTAGTGCCGTAGCCACACAGCACATATCATTCACAGTTTCATTTTAATGCATAGCCGATTATCTAACGTTGGCATTGAAGCTAGATGAGTAGTAGAGTGATGTAAAACAGCCTAAAATCTTACACAATTAGCAAATTTTGATTTACAAACCAACTGATACCTACTTGAACTAGTATCGATAATCACTTTTATGGCAACTTAATGCTTGTGTATTTTTTTCAATGCGTCCCACCTGCATTGATGGTGGTAAGACTTAGACACTGACGAAGGGACTAGTTCACAAGCTTGAAGTCTAAGCGTAAGATACTTGGGATCTTCCTCTAAGTTAGGATTAGAAATGAGAGTATCTGCGAGAGAACTAAAGTAACTGATACGGCCCGAAGAATCAGCAAATTGAAATTCCAGTGAGCTGGTCACGTGTGCCGCAGAATCAAAAGCCACTGGAGCTGACGTATCCAGGGTGTGTTGAAGGTCCTCCAGCTGGCTGGCCTTACGATCTGCGTAAGATTGCCTACGGAGCCTGGATGAGAATATAGACAATTGAGAAAGCCTATGTCCAGCAAAGAAATGGGATAGGCTAAAGTGTTACTCACAGTTAGAGGGAAATCAAACCCATTATTCTGGAAGAGAAACGAAGTCACTGCCAACTGCATGTACAGATAAGCAAAAAATGAAAGTCTTGCTTCGGATGGCTTGACTTGGCTTTGAAATACATAGGCCGAAGACAGACAGCAGCGTCTTCGGTGCGACAAAGCCAGCCCTCTGTGGTCACCAACCTGCCTGGCCAGCGTGGTGACTATGGGCAACACACACGATTTCACGCCATTTTAGGCTCGAACTTGTGGAGGCCTATGTTCAGTGGTGAACTGCGATAGGCTGAGGTGAGGCTGAAGTTATACAAAAGTGGTATATTTTATACACTAGTGGAGTACCTGTCATAAGTAATAGATCATCATCATCATCATCATCATCATCATCATCACTTCAGTCTAATTCAGTCCACTAGAAATAGATTATTACTGAAATCGAGCTTTTCTTCATTCTAATTAAACCTAAGTATTTCTTTTTTTCAAACAGAACTATCACAGAAATCGATATACATCTATGCTAATATTATAAAGAGGTGAAGTTTCTAACTTTGTTTGTATGTAGGGGGTAATCTTCGCAAATACTGAACCGATCACGAAAATTCTTTCACTAACAGAAAGCTACACTATTCACGAGTGACATATGCTATATTTTATTGTGATTTAACAAAAAAATTAGTGATAAATCTTATATAGAAAATTCACGAGTCACAATGATAGTTACAATAAGTACTTCTCCGAAACGGCTGGACTAATTTTTATGAAATATGTATCATATCCTGCATATAGGTCTGAGAATCGGCCAAGATCTATTTCTCATAGAGCTAAGTTATGGGGGGATTAAGGGGAGTTAATAACATATATGGCAAAACAACGTTTGCGGGGTCAGCTAGTTGAAAATAATTTTATCAAACTATTTACAATGGAACTATTTAAACTGTTAGCAACACGTGCATAAAATGATAATATACGACTTCACTTTCTCATAGTTTAGCATTTAAAGGCAATAAAGTTTGCGGTCATGGCTGAATAGGTCAATATATTGAAAAGCATGATGTGTACTCGTACTACGATTGAAACGTGAGGGAAAAGCCGTGAGGTATGTAGAGCGATCCATATTAGATGATTTCTTTTATAATAAAAGGATGAAAATATCAGTAAGACTAGGAGATAGATGAAAAACAACACATATCTTCTGTTTGTGAAGTATGGAAAAAATAAAACAAAATATGAATACATTTGGTTTGTCAATTCAAGGATTATTTCAAAGTAACGCCTTTATTCCATGTAACAAGACCCTTAAGTTGAGTAACTACATAGACAATTTGCATAAACAATTATTTTTATTATAAAATAGTATTATATTAATAATTGTGTTTGCTCGCAAACGAAAAAAAAACCGACTTCAATTACATCGACGAGTAATACAACGTCGATCGACGAAAAAATAGTCAAGTAACTACGCGTTATCAAAGATTACTTAAAAAGTAGTTATCAGATCTCAATAAAATTTATATGTGACCACATGACAAACATCAGCTTACGATTAAATTAAAAATTATCAAAATCGGTACACCCAGTAAAAAGTTATTGCGGATTTTCAAGAGTTTCCCTCGATTTCTCTGGGATCCCATCATCAGATCCTGGTTTCCTTATCATGGTATCTAATCTAATCTAGACTACCTATATATCTATATATAATCTAATCTATCTAAACTAGGGATATCTCCTTTCTAACAAAAAAAGAATTATCAAAATCGGTATATCCAGTAGAAAGTTATGCGGTATAATATAACGTAGGTCGACGAAAAAAGCGTCAAGTAAAAACGCATTATTAGATATAACTCGAAAAGTAGTTGTTAGATCTCAATTAAATTTAAATTGACCCACACCACTTTTCGATTAAAGGAAAATTTGTCGAAGTCGGTCCCACACGGGCAAAAGTTCTGATGTAACATACATAAAAAAAAAAATACAGTCGAATTGAGAACCTCCTTCTTTTTTGGAAGTCGGTTAAAAAATTACAATTAGCATTAAAAGAATTTACTTTACTGGCTTAAAACCAAACAAATATCTTTGGGTATTGCCCTAGTGGGCTAAAAGTTAGTAGTTTTTTTTAACCTTTTTGTTCAGTTTTCTATTCACTTTATCACTCTTGCGCTTATGAGTCCCGCGGTAACATCATTTCTCACCACCATGGGTAGACTGGTAGAGACCTCTTACAGAGATAAGTTCGCCCTTGCCAAGATCTTTGTAAAAATTACTTGTAATTATATTTCTTTTTAAAGTGCTATAAAGAATATATAAAAGTAATAGGGGGTCATAATTATAGTAAATAATAGTAAATAATTAAAATTAAATATATCATTTTATATGTTATTTTATACTGGGCCATATCAGTTCTCTAACCTCAACCGTAGTCCGTAATACAAAAATACATAAAGTATAAAGGCGAATTCAATGTTACCATATGCGTGGAAACTATTTCAATTTTTACAAAGAATAGGATTTCCGTACTCACAAAGAAGTAATTTTTTATTTCCACGCAGTGTCGTGATATAACAAAATACAACATACATAAAAAACGCGACGCGTGGACGCTCTGTGACGAATCAAATGACCCATACAAATTTCACACACGATTTTTATGTAATAAAAAGTAGAAGAAACGATATATGTATTTATAGTTTAACTTACTCTCTGATTCCCGTGGCTTTACCTCCCTGAATAAAATTTTTGGATTTATATTAAAATAAGAAACAAAAGTGTGTTTTAATTAAAAGTTTATCTACATAAAAAGTTTTATTTATGATTGACAAACAAATTATAATGTTTGTTAACATCGCACTACAAAAAGCAACCCACGCATCGATTTAAAAAAATGGTGACTAAAAATTTTCTTGTTTATATACTGATAATACATATTTAAAAATATATAAAGCCTCTTAAGCACATAGATGAAGTAAAAAAAAGTAGATAATGCGCGGCCTATGTTGTTACTGAAGCCACAAAACTCGGCTCCTTCAAGTAAACACACGCGCTCACGCACACATATGCATCAAACTACGCTCATTTTCGTTAGTATCTCACGGGGCCTCGTACAGTAACTTTGCCTTCAAAATGCCGTTCTTATGTAATTAAATGGTGTAAAAACAATACCAAAGTGAATAAAAAGTCTCAAGAAATATCGTTTCACACGTAAGTACATACAAAACTTTATATTTCTTGTTATTCCAAAATAATATTGAGGTTATTCGGAACTTATAATTTCGATGTCCCGAAATGACGTACCGAGGGAGTGTTACCAGTAATTTTTGTTTCCATTAGCCCAAAATGCGGGTAAGTAAATTGTAGGCAATCACAGAAAAATAATTAAGTAGAAAGTGGACATCATTATTGTGTTTTTTTTTTATCGTGTGATTTTATGTTTTATTTAAATTGAAGTCAATATGAATTTTTAACTCGTTTGTGTCTGTTTAAATTTGTGAATTAACTACTCATATTATACTACTAAATATTATGATTTTAGGTTTCCAACGAATATTTTAATAGGAGATAGATAGAATAGGTAGATGCTATACGACTGAGCCGAAATGAACTATAACGACAGCCATCCTCATCTAATGTGGTTTGTTCAAACCATTTTGATAAAGCTGACATGTACGGTACAAAACGTGGACTTGGCAGAGTACCATCACGTATATACTACTACTTACTACTACGTATTTTAATGTTGTATTTTTGTTCTAGGACCTACCGGATAAGTCTAAAATCAGTCAATAACCAAGATTCAATCTTTAATACACCTAGAAAACATAAACTAAGAGAAAAGTTAAAAAAACAGGAACTTATTTTTAAAAAAAAATTAAATCATTACAGCAAAGAGTTAGACGTCTTTAAAACAGGAACTTGCCCTTCAGAGAAATCATCAATTACTTAAAAACACAATTTTCATTGACACAGATTTATATAATTCATTAAATCAAAACATGGCTGCAATACATTTATTTAACAATTTGAAGCGAAAAAAGGAGTAAATATATTTAAAACTATAAACAGGTTTTTATTTTCACATACCCATTTTACCTATATTAAATTAATTGTTTAATAAAAATTTTAGGGACTTTTTTTAAAAAGTGTCAACACTTCACTCACTCACACATATTTAAAAAAGTGGCTTCACTTTTTTGTTCTAAGTGCGTTATCTATATTTTTTACTTGATCTATGCTTAAGCATCACAAAACACTAACACGGAAACAATAGTGAAAAAAAAAAACGCATTGATAAGAAAAATTACACCATTTTACACTATGCGATAATTGGACATATATTGAAGTACTTTTCTTGATAATTTCGACATTACAAAAAATACACCTTTCGATTTAGCCTGTAACACCCCACTGCTGGGCATAGGCTTCTTTTTCCATGCAGGAGAAGGAACGGAGCCTAATCCACAACGTTGCTCCAATGCGGGTTGGCGGAAATATTCCTATTATGAGTTATGATTGCTGTCAGGTGTATATGAAAACAAGTGAGACCGACACCTTAATATACTGAGCCACTATGAGGAGACCCGCTTAAAATATAATAATAAAACTAGCTGATCCCGCAAGCTTTGTTTTGCTATATATGTTATTAACCCTCCTTAATCACCCCCCCCGTAACTTAGGGGGATGAAAAATAGATGTTGTTCGATTCTCAGACCTACTCAATATGCACACAAAATTTCATGAGAATTGGTCAAGCCGTTTCGGAGGAGTTTAACTACAAACACCGCGACAATTTTATATATTAGATTATATATTATATTAATTAAGATTGGTGAAAAAGCTAAAGCTAATAGTCGAAAACGTTGTCTTTGAATATTCCAAAATTGAGCGAGTATAACTTTTTATCACTTAATTAAAATAAAAGAAAAATAGAAATGAATTCAAATCTCTATGATTTTGATTTAAAATACGAGGTCGTTTCAGTAAGCATTTTTTAAAATTTCACATTTGAAAATTATGACAAAAAAAAACGATCTTTAACACTAGAAGCGCCATCGTACCATTTTTGTCCCCTCTGTGACTTAGATTGTCTCTAACTTTAATTTTTTTAGTACTAACTACAATACTTAAAGAAAATTGAAACGTCCCACATAATTCTATGTCACCACTGGGTCGATTTCGTAAAAGATTTTTCGTATTTTATATTCATATTAGGTTAAAACTATTTGTCATATACAAAAAAAAAACGCAATAAATATAATGGACTAATTTGTCACAAAGGCGTTTTAAGGACCGTCACAATATTCGGCACTTCTTGTGTTAAAGCAGTATAAATTGCTACAAAGCACGAAACTTCAACATTTCATCACTTAATTAAAATTAAAAAAAAATGTAACAGATTTTGATTAAAAAAAACATAATTAAGTGCTCTTTTCAGTATTTTTTTTAATATTTATTATAAGATATGTTAAATGAGAGATACATTACACCGTTTGTACGAACAAAGTTGCCAGTTACAGGTAGTAAAATCATTTTCTATTTCGCTTGAACTTTCAAATTGTCGCCTAGCAATTTTTGTACAATTTTTCGGTATTATTAATATGACATTCGATGAACAGTTTTATCTTATGTTGAAGCAAAAAAAAAAAAAAAACTAATAAAAAGTTTCAATTTCATATTTGTTTGAAGAATGTTGATGCCACCCAAAAGATCACAGACACATTTAGAAAAGTTATGACAGTACTTCGAGTGACCTATATATACCTAAGTTATTGTTATAATGATAAATCACGTCGTAACAAACTTTTAATATATGACTAAGCTATTGTTTTAGCATATATCAATTAAAGAAAGAAAATAACATTGTAAGTACCGAACGAAATCATAAATAACGATTTTAAAACAGGAGATCAATTATAAGTTTACTACTTTCGTTAACTTAAAAATAAAAATTGTGTTTTGTGTGATATGATTATTAAAATTATCAGTAATTGATACCATAAAAAAATATTGTGATATGAAAGTGTAATGTTATAATCGTCAAAAGAATGCTAATACTCACATAACGCCAAGAAAAAAAATTGTCTCACACATTATTAACACCAAACTTATCAAACATTTATCAAACTTCAACATCACAAGCAAACGCACTAAAAATTAGTGCAATAATTTCATCACTAACGTGTTAAATGAAAATAAAGGCAACTCCAGAAAAAAAAAAGTGCTCTCACCCCGATTCTTAACTTGATTTTAAATATCATATAGAATTAAATATAATGCTATGGTACTAAACCCTCCATATACCTGTAGACTTGGCCGTTTTTTCTTCACATAAAGACGAAAATAGAAAACTTTTATACCTCGCTTATGTATGTATCTTGATTCTATTAAGTGCAACATACAAGTACCTCTTAACTTACTTATTTCTCGCTAACATAACTGTAAAAGTAAACAAAATATTCGTTGGAATTTAATTTTTAAAAATAAAATCATATGATGTATGCGCAAAAGTTTCAAGTTAAATTGAGGTATTTATTTTATAATTAGATAAACGATGGACCCAGATTTCACTAAGCCGGCGTAGCCTAGGATGTCGCTTAGACATTTTATCTATACGAGACTTATCTCAATGCGCTGTTAAAGGGCATACCCGTAGGCTTAAAACAAAACCTGTAAATATCATACAGATATATATGTAACAATAATTAGACAGATTGGTTTTTATTTAATACTTGCAAATTGTTGATTATTAAATAAGGCTTCATTTACTAAATACTATTTGTTTCAAAATATTTGTCCAAAAGCTATGTATTTTTTTGATATAGTAGATAAAAATTACATAATCACGTGTCTCATAGTGAAAAACAAATAAAAATCAAATATACTACATATTTTAGCAAATGTAATTATATATTTTATAAAAATAATATATTTTATATTACACATTGAAGCAAACGAAACTAGTCTCATTTGACTAAATATATAAAGGTAACTATTTTCTCGAAAACGTCTGTTTCTAACGGCACTTAACTTTATAGTAGAGTACTGTTTTCTATTTCAATGTATCATATGATACTTAAATAAAGTATTTTACATAATATTACTGTACTTACAGCCTTCCAATATTCGTAAAATCTTTACCTCTTAACACACCTAATAATAGAATGAAAAAAAAAGATTTCACATTTTTTTTTCTAATAATTGTATATTATTAAAATATATATTAATTTAAACTAACTTTCGTTAAAAAAATTGCATACAAAATAGAGCTAACGCAAGTGATTACAGCCGCGTCCTTAGTACGCCGCCCGCGAACATTTCGGATCGACCCGAGTGGGGAGGTGTGGATAAAAACGCTATGACCACACTTGGGGAACACAGAACACGTACCACCACAGGACAATGAAGTTACTCGTGCTGTTAGTCAGTGTGGTAGTTGTCGCCGCTAAGCCGACGACTGACGAAGAAGTCGTCGGCTCCGTCATCGGAGTTGTCAAAGGATGCGCTGAACAAGATATGGCCTTGTGCCTTAAGGTGTGTGTGAAGTGATAATAAAGTGTTTATTAGCCCCGGACTCTGGACTGGACTTAAAATTTATTTAAATTAAGTGTCATGTCAAACTTCTTTGGGTAATTTATAATATAACCGTTGACGGCGCAATGAGAGAAATTATTAGTTAATTTACATTTACGATTAATAGTGAATGAAAACTTTAAATTATTAATACTTAATAAAATTTTAACGCTAATAGTATTTTTAGGCTTTATATATAACTAGTATACGTTAAGATCCAATTCAATTTTCTTTTTCTATGTCAATTCTAAAACGAAAATTTATTTTTGCAGGAAAGGGCACTCAAATATGCCGAAAATTTGGCAACAGCCCGTGAAATTAGCATCGTCGACGGCATCACACTGATCGGCACTGGTTCTTCTCGTGGTGCCAGGTCTTTCGAGCCTCTATCTGAAGAACCCAAGGCTAGGGAAAACCAGGTGGAATCCAGATTAGTTGACGCTGCTGCAGAGTTCCTGGAGAATCACGTCATTCAGCTGCGTGTACCAAAGAGCACCGTCGAAGATGTCAAGCGATCGCTTGAGGAAGGTCAGTAACGTTATTTAGTCATTTCGAACGTTTGTCCAAGCATTGGACGTATTGGGTCAAAAGCTCTCAACCTCTTATTGGAACTTCTTTTTGTTACTAACGGTATCAACTCATTTCAAATATTTGTCCAAATATTGAACATATTGGTTATAAAGCTTCGAGCTTATTAATTATTAAAACTCTGTTAATTTTACTGTCACTATACGTAAATAACATTACATAACACTTACTTGAGGCACCAAAAAGGAAACAACAGCAAGCATTAAAATTCATTCATAAAACAACAAAAACCTTCAAGCCAAACAAATAATTACCGTTAAATTCATAAACTTAAATGGTTGGTATATATTTCAAGAGATATAAACTAACTTAATAAAGAAAATGGCCATGCAAAATACATTACAAACATTCTAATAGATGAAAAAAAAATGTTTATTCCATCAATGGTTATATAAAATACCTCTTGATGAAGATATTCTGCCAACCAAATGTATTTAAATTGGAAAGCAATCCCATAATTAGCAGAAACTCGCTAATTTCCGGTGATAAAATTTATTCAACAATAATTACTTGAGAGTTATCATTTTGTTGATCTCAACGCTTTCACGCTTTGCAGGTGAATTATTATATGAAAATATATATTATTGTTATTTATCTTCTCAATTTCAATTAGCAATTATAATTAAATATATAAAGCGTAACAACTTTCTAATTTTTAGACAATTTATTCTATTAAAAAAATAAAGTAAAATATTCAAACCTTCCAACGCACAGAATAGTTTAATATAATATTATTTTTGCTAAATATGATTATAACAATGGAAATCTAAATAAATTAACATTAATAAAAATGTTATTATTCACAAACTAACTATATTTATTATACGTTATGGTTAGTGGTTGTTTTAGTTAAAATATTTTAGTATGTACTATCGCATAAGATACCTAGTCGCATCTATACAAATAAATAAAATTATAGTGTCTGTTTGTTCATATAAAAAAATAACACTTTTTACAATTTTTGTCTGTCTGTCTGTCTGTTTGTTTCGGGTCATCTCTGAAATGGCTGGACCAATTTTAATGGGAATTTCACTGGCAGATAGCTGATGTAGTAAGGAGTAACTTAGGCTACTTTTATTTTAGAAATTTATTTATTTTATGGACTCTGTGAACTGAAAAATAACTTTTTCTGTTAAATTCCACGCGGACGAAGTCGCGAGCACAGCTAATTAGGTAATAAGCCTGTAATGGTAGTATATATATGGCATTAAATAAATAAATAAATCAATAACTGCAATATTTAGTGATTCTCTGACTGCATACAAAGTGAGTAATAATTATATTCTCAAAATAGTAGCCATATTTGCTAAGATAAATACACAAACAATTAAAGACTTTAAAAAAATGCCAGACACGTTGGCGCAACGGTCACAGCACTGGTTTGTGGCTGTGGCGCTGGCGGTTGCGGGTTCGATCCCCGGACATGGCAAGCATCAGAGTGTTTGTGCTTGTGTATTGTGTGTTTCCGGACCCCCGACACTGGAGATAATCCTACTGGGGCCGTTGAGTGTGAAGCGATTATTTATTTATTTTATTTTATTTATTTACTTTAAACACAAACAAATATTTACATCTATTTATTAATGTATTATTATAAACCGAAATTTAAAAGGCCTAAATAGAGATTATTAAATCTGAAATAATAAAGATAGTACTACAGAAATATTAAAAAAATATATATATATAATGACAAACGAGTAATTACAGTAATTCATATTTTAGTCTAATTTTTATGTTAGTGTGCCAGACAGATAGCATAACAGGTTTTAAGCATAAAAACGTCCAGTAGAAAATTGTTTCATAGTAAACGTTTACTGAGCAATTTGTAAAGTAATAAGTTTCTCCAAAAATAAGCACGTTAGAAATGATTCGATAGATATCTTAAGTACCTACTTAACTGTCTCACATGACAATTTGAAAACGGATTCTCAATTATGTAATAACGTAGAAAAGATGGCTTATATAAATCAGACGACATAATTTCTGCCGAACATGACACTCTCGCCAAAACTTAATAAAAAATCACCACCGGACGTGTAAGTACACACAATAATAAATAGAAAGTCATTCATGGGAATTTAGACCTTAGTATTACGCAAATAAAAATCAACGTAACATATCTAAACGGAATATAAGATATAAGTTTAGAAATCTTTAATCCTGATAATGAAAAAAAAATGTGAATCTAAATGAGGAAGAATAGAAAGAGCAAAGGAACCCGACAGACGGAAGTTTCTCCGCCATTAACAAGGTCGTATCTTGGAAAGCGGTCGTATAAAGTCCAGTTTTTGCAACATCCAAGTTACTAGGAATGTTAGGAACAAGTTTTAGATATCCGTTAACAGCTACAAAATCGCTAAGTAAAAGTCTCGCTCCAGGCGGATTCTTGGTCGAAATATGGAAGTGGGTTTGAAGCTTTCGAATTGTATCAAGTAGATGCACTTTCTAGATAAATGAGGTTGTTATGCAAACTTAACGTAACATTGTGAATTTCAATGAAAACGATACTTGTTTATATTTCAGTGCGTTCTTCGTTTTGAATGCGAATCAGATTTCGGACAATAGAATTACAGTTAATGTTTATTGATGAATAGTAGTGTATAAAATGGACTTAAAGAGATTTCTAAGAATTTGGTATGCAAGTAACGCCTCCTTTTACAATTTAAGTGAATAAGCCACTTCATATGTAAGCAGCGTTATAGCGTTAATTAACCGACTTCCAAAAAAGGAGGAGGTTCTCAATTCGACTGTATTTTTTTTTTTTTTTTTTTTTTTTTTATGTATGTTACATCAGAACTTTTGCCCGTGTGGACCGATTTCGACAAATTTTGTTTTAATCGAAAGGTGGTGTGTGCCAATTGGTCCCATTTAAATTTATTTGAAATCTAACAACTACTTTTCGAGTTATATCTAATAATGTGTTTTTACTTGACGCTTTTTTCGTCGACCTACGTTGTATTATACCGCATAACTTTCTACTGGATATACCGATTTTGATAATTCTTTTTTTGTTGGAAAGGGGATATCCCTAGTTTGGTACCGTGATAAGGAAACTAGGATCTGATGATGGGATCCCAGAGGAATCAAGGGAAACTTTCGAAAATCCGTAATAACTTTTTACTGGGTGTACCGATTTTGATAATTTTTAATTTAATCGAAAGCTGATGTTTATCATGTGGTCACATAAAAATTTTATCGAGATCTGATAACTACTTTTTGAGTAATCTTTAATAACGCGTAGTTGCTTGACTATTTTTTCGTCGATCTACGTTGTATTACTTGTCGATGTAATTGAAGTCGGTTTTTTTTCGTTTGCGAGCAAACACAATTATGTTCTATTTAACGACTTACACTTAGCCATGTGGTTAGAAAAACATGATACTTTAACATCGACAGACCCGGATTTCATTCCGTTTTACCCAATTTTACTTTCATCTTGATTATTTATTTAAAAGATTTAATTTTAATTTTGGGATTGTCATAACTTAAAATGATTTCAATTTCACAGGCCGTGCCAAAAAGAAGAAGTTGAAGCAGCTCCTCCCCATCTTCGCCCTCCTCCAACTGAAAATTCAATCCCTGATCCCTCTCTTCCTCGGTATCATCGCCTTTGCCGCAATCAAGGGTCTTCTCCTCGCGAAGGCAGCACTCCTCGCTTCTGCTCTTCTCCTCCTCAAGAAACTTCTGTCCAAGAGCGATCACCATGAAAGCTACGAAGTCGTAGCTCACCCACACCACGATGAGCACTACAGCCACGGCGGCGGTCACGGCGGCTGGGGAAGATCCCAGGATGCCCAAAACTTAGCCTACAGCGCTTACTCCACCTAAACCTAAGTTAGTTAAAACTCATCTCGTGTTAGTCTCACGCGGACCTCAATTGTTGACGATTAATTTATTGTTATTTAATAATTTATTTAAATTATTTAAAAAAATTTTTTTTTAATATTTTAAATGTCTTAATGCTCGGCTATGGTCTATGCGTCACCAGTACTGTATTCTTATGTACCTGCTGTTTTTATATTGTTATAGTACAAAGATTATGTTGTTAAGTGTTCAATAGCTTTAATTTATTTTTTTATTATTTTGTTTTTGTTTATTTTACTCATCTAAGTCACATGATATTTTATCTAATTTATTCATATCTATTTTTTCATCTATATCTATTTTTTTTAGCTTTTGTAAATACGCTTCATATGTAAATATTTATGTATAAATTGTTTTTTGCACCTTCGCTTATTATATTTATATTATTTATGTTATAGTATTTTGTTTGTGGCGATAATATTTTATATAATTTAATATTGTTAAAGGTGATGCCCTTCTATGAATCATTTTCCTTTCGAATTCCTACATTAAATTATTGTCATATTTCCATCATCGAATATACGAAAGTCATTATAATTTATTTCGTATTTTATTCTTAACTAACCTCCATCAGTCATTTATATTAAATAACATTTAAATCAGAATTAATAAAAAATATTTAATAATATTTTTTTTTGTATTAATTTGTGTTACCCGTCCAATTATCAATTGTTATTATATTATAAACAAATGATAAAGAAACAGATTCTATTCATAAATTTCCCGAAATTAATGTTTCTTACCTAATGTAAAAATAGTATGGTACCTACTCGAAAATTAGAAAATTTTATATTGATAACCCGGTTAAATATTAGGTTATCTTAGGAGAAATTATACTTATATTACAATATTTACATGTTATATTTAAACTATAAGCATAGTTAGTACAGAAAATAACCTCAATATAAAAACAAAAAAAAAAACAAAATTTTAAAATACACTTCAATATGATATAATTTTACGCACTATTTTATCGTTTTATAATAAAATAAATAATCATCATAATTAATGAGAATTCAAAGCAATGTCATTAATTTCTATCACGTGTCAATAGTTACCTAGTACAGAATAGACACATATAAAAAATATGTATACATGTCATTCGAATGTTCCAGCTATGGATTGCGAATAATGAATGGTATCTCATACAATCCATACAAATTTAAATGAATCACTGAAATGTATGTACGTAATGTTTGATTGCTTGTATTGAGGTAGGGACCCAGTAGGAAATATTTTACTCAAAATTTCGTGCAGTCCGACTGGAGAAGCAGCTCAACTGTACAGAGAATTACACATAACAACCGTTCTGGTGTAGCGGTGAGGGTAATCGCCTAAATCGCCGGCGGTTTGCGGGTTCGATTCCTGCTCGGGATGGATATTTGTATTTGTACAAATGTCTATCCTTGTGGGTCTCCTTATCCTGCCTTGGAGAGCACGTTAAGTCTTCGGTCCCAGTTGTTATCATAAACTCCTGATAGCGATCGTTACTCATAGTAGGGAACATCCGCCAACCCGCAGTGGAGCAGTGTGGTGGATTAAACTCCAATTATTCTCCTGCATGTAGAATGAGGCCTATGCTCAACAGCGAGATGTTACAGGCGGAAGCGTAATGAGCTACAATGGCTATCAGGTGCACAGACACTACTCTCATGTATTGTTTTCCTTAGTGAGTACGAGAAGACATCCTTAACTCTTAATGAGGCTTGAGGAAAGGGTCATCGTGCTTCTAATCCTCCATTTTTACAGGTTTCCATAGGCTAAAGTATTCGCTTATCATCGGATAGACCATACACTTGTTTGCCACTATTGTAATATCAACCAAAAAATAGTTGCCGAACAACTAGGTACATTAAATTCATTAATTCATCATTTAAGCCTATTGCAGTCGACTGTTGGACATAGGCCTCAACAAGCTCGCGCTAAAAATGGCGTGAACTCATGTGCGTTGTCCATAGTCACCACGCTGGACAGGCGGGTTGGTGACCGCAGGGCTGACTTTCTCGCACCGAAGACGCTGCTGCCCGTCTTCAGCTTGCCTATTTCAAAGCCAGCAATTGGTTATCCCGCCATCGGTCGGCTTTATAAGTTCCAAGGTGGTAGTGGAACTGTGTTATCCCTTAGTCGCCTCTTACGACACCCACGGGAAGAGAGGGGGTGGCTATATTCCTTAATCCAGTAGCCACACAGCAATTTATTAATTCATCATTACAGCCTATACAGTCCACTGCTGGACATAGGCCTCCACAAGTTTACTACTATACTAGGACAGTATACTAATAAAATATAATTAGATAAAAATCGACGTATACTTACACAAAAAGCGGCGGTAAAACCTCACCGGGTCAGCAAGTATTATTAAAAAAAAAAAAACTAGTACAACACAATCTTGTTAACTAGATTAGAATAAACGAGCGCTTCTGTTATACCAATGCCTCAAACCGTTTTCGCACAATTACTTAATAACCAAAATAGTAAAAGAACAGGTAAGTATATATTAGAAGTAAATAAATTACTATTTGTGTTATTTATATTGGCCTCTTTGTGTATTTCCCATAGTTATATAATAATGACCGTTGGAGCAGATGGGTCCTGGAATGGGAACCGCGTCATGGCAAATGCAGTTTGGGACGTCCTTCGGCCCGATGGACCGACGATCTAAGTAAGATTGCCTGTGTGGGTTGGATGAGGATTTCGGAAAACCGGGATGTCTGGCGTGATCTTGGGGAGGCCTATGTCCAGCAGTGGACTGCAACAGGCAATATTAGCAATAGAAACACTTTTGATACAACGCCGCCAAACTCTCGGGAGTTTCAGAATGATAATCGCGTTGAGCTTCATAGAATTTCGTTTTCATGATGATCGCGATAGTTTAAAAACTTATATTAGTAATAGCTACATTGAAATTTGCTTATAGTTTACCTTATTTATATAGGTCCATTGCTACCATTTGCTTTTTTAAATATACATATACCTATATAAATATATGAATTTCAAGTTCTATTCGAGGTATAAAGAAAATAACTATTTGGGTTTTTTAGACTTATTATTATGATTATATAATTATATATCTTTATGTATATTATTATTAGGATTTTTTTATCGATGAAAACCTTCTTTCAAAATTATCTTAACACCTTTATTTTATTTACAATGATTTATTTGGGTTGTCTGGAAGAAGTGGCTAAATAGCCATAAGTCCGCCCATTGTACTTCACAGTCTGTAAATGTTTTTTTTTTTTTATAAATGTGTTTATTGTTTAAAATGTAGTTGTGGTGTACAATAAAGTATAAATAAATAAATAAATAAAAATATATAATAATTATCGAATGATATAATAATAATAGCAAACTACAATAATAATAACAGTCATCACTAGGCAATGCATGGTGCACCAAAGCATGTTATACTTTCGATTTCTGATAGCCCCACTTATAATGGTGCTACTTAAAGACAATCGCTTTTAAAACAGGTTCGCACGCATTATTCATTGTGTGACCGTGTTTACCATGCTTAGATTTCTAAGATAAAGCATACTTCGGTTAATGGAACTTAATGGAAGTAGGATTCATTCATTATATGCTAATTTTTAATATAAGTTGTTGGTAATTTTTCCGAGGCTAATAACTTTGAATGATATGGTATTGTCACTATTGTCAGGTAATATGTGGTTGTATTAAGGGGGACAGTCTCGCTTTATTTTAACCGACTACAATGAGTTCAATGTGAGCTGTTTGTGTGTGTTTTTGTGTGCATGTATATGTATGTTTCAAGAGCTTTACTTTGTTATTGGCGGATAATTTCCCTATCAGGAGTACGCTACCAGGTGGAAATGATAACTATTGGGATCGACAGCTTAACATGTTCAGAGACATAATGTATAGATCCAGAGTAACATAAGCCCAGAATAAACACAAATGCTTGTATTTATATCTGCCCCGGACTCGATCGAATATGAATCGGCCTTGTGATCGCCGCCATTGAAGAACTGCTCGCATCTTTTATAATAAATGACTAACACTTAATAATACACTCATTTTAATTGTAGTAAAGTTTTATACGACATTTTAGTTGTATAAAAATTTTAGACGACTACTCTGTTTTAATGGTGCATCTGCGTGCGGCGCATAAACATCAGCTGTCGTGGGTTCGATTCCCGCTCAGATATATATTTGCGTTTATAAAAATATTTATTTCCGGCCTGCTTGTCTGTCCTTGTGAGTCACCGCACCGTACCTCGGATAGCATGTTAAGCTATCGGTCCCGGTTGTTATCATATACAAGAGATAGCGATGAGATAGCGTTACCCATAGTGAAGAATATATCCGCCACCCCGCAGTGGAGCAGTGTGGTGGAGCCCAGCTATGGGATATTATAGGCTGAATCGTGGTCTAAAGTTTTATATTTCAGCACGAATATCACTTAATAGAGTATTTTACTTCATTAATTTGCACGAATCTTATAAATTAAGAACAATCGATAATCCCGCTTCCTTGTATAAATCCATATGAACGAACAAAATTGCAGATTGCAGTCTAATAAAAATATGTAAACAAACAGCTAACAGCGCCGTCTGTGAGAAGTATGTGGAACTACAATCATGGTCACATTTGTTTACGCTTCGTTACGAATATGAATGAGCCTTTTGGGATCAAGGTTCTGTTCACGTAAAATGCCACACTACGATCGTTCAATGAACTTGTTTCATTCGTATTTATCATAAAACATAATAAATGTATCTACGTATATAACAAGTTTTTTTTTATTAAACAACCCACACGGCTTCACTCACGTTAATGGCTGCACAAAAAGTCTCCAAAAAAGTTCTACGTGTAACGAATTCTGAAAATCTTTTAGATTCTAAAAGAAGCATACGAAAACAAAAAAAAATGAACATTGTTCTATAGAAATAGACATATAGATATTGTCTTAATACGATTGTTTTTTTTTTAATAAAATTATTTAAATAAATTAGTCTGATTTTATTTACTTTACGAAACACTCGCAAAAATGTGGTTTTAATTATAGTTTAAATAAAAATTAACTATATCCTTCAATTCGCATTAAAAACAATATAATTATTACAGTTTGAACAGCGCCATCTATGTCTTTCCTTTGTAACTATCTGTTGAAGGACGACTTGATGAATGAAATTGAAGTCTCGAGAAACTCGCGGCGGTTAAAGTTCAAGGTAGCGACGCTCTGTCTACTGGCGTTAGTGAGTCATTTTCTTGTCAAGATGTTAAAAATATATTGAGCTATATTATATAATTTACTATTTTTACTAATTTATACCAAATATATATTTTTTCTTAATTTACCAAAAATTAAATATATAAATTTTTGACTATAAACTAATATTGACTAAACTGTGACTTACTACACAAAAGTGGTTATTAAAATGATCTAAAACAACTGCAGTGAATGAACGACATAAAAATAAAAGTATTTTACATTGTAAATGATATAATCACGATTACTCTGTAAAGCAACAAAGAAATAAAAAGATTCGTGATTTTTTTTTTTTCGTTTCTCACACAGTTTATTTCGTGGTCAAGGTTACAACCGTGACGTCGTTTGGGACGTTTTAGTTTTATTTCGTTCCAGCAGATGGAGTAACTGATGCTTTGCTTTATTTTCTTTACCGGTTACTGAACTCGGCATTGAGGTTTTATATTTTTTATACCTAGTATTATGTATTTTGCTAATGTTAGGTAATGTTTGTGCATTCTTGACTTCTTGTGAAGTATTATATTTATGGACTTTTTCTGTGTTATTTAGATATTAGTAAATGTAAATTTTATTGAATATAGAACAGTTTATATATTGTTTTTAACGGTAGCTATAAATGGACTGATTTGACACAATGTATTACTTCTATAAGCATTCAAAATCATATTTCTGCTATTTTATCAGTCAATTTAAAAACGCTAGTAAAGAAGAGAGGTTAAGATTGTATACCTACTTACTGTTTGCTATATTACATAATACTTGAAGAAAGAATAAAGTCAATACTTTTCTAGCCTCTTTTACGTGTTCTAATAAGGTCTTCAAGTACTTTTTAACCGACTTCAAAAAAGAGGGAGACTCAATTTGACTGTATTTTTTGTGTTCTCATAAAATATTATTGGGATTATCCGATTTTGATAATTCTTTTTTTAATCGAAAGCTGGCGCTTGTCATGTGGTCCAATTTGACAAGTTTAATTATTAATCTTTAATAGTGCACATTTAATTGAATATTTTTTCGACTACCTACGTTTTACTAATTGTCGATTTAAAATTGAAGTCGGTTATTTCTAGTTCTTGTAGCAAACATAATTATTAGATAACAGTACGAAAAGTACGATTTCGGTAATCTGGTATTTTGTAAAATATGAATTGCAATAAGTTACAACTGTCAAAGATATTGATTATGATTATTACTTGTATTATTATTAAGTCCCATTTTTAAAGAACGAATAAATGAAGATCTGAAAGCCATAAATATATAAATTCTCGATAATAACAACCGTTGCGTTGCTTAAAATAACTAAATATGCGTATAAATATAAACAAATATCAACTTCATATAATTTAGTGAACGTTTAGCGCTACAAGTGATGTTCAAAGTTCATTTTCAAAGCATCATCAAAGATTCACGTTGATTTCTCTTTAAGCGTACGCGTCTTATTAGATGATTTAAAATTACCGGTCATAACCAACATGAATCGATATAATTAGCTATTGTAGAGATGTTCTTGATCGTTAAACTTGCTTTCGAAAATTGAAAAGCTTCCAATTATTTTAGGATATGGCCAAAGTAATAATAATAAGGCATATCTATCACATAAAAGGCTATTTTAGGCTTTAAGGTTATATCTAAAATTTTCTATGATCTACTTTTGTTTATACTGCGCGAAGTGACCCAGTACATTCTCGTAGGTACTGGGTCTGCTTGTGAAGTATGAACATTAGTTTCATGATATTTTGAAATACTTTTGGAGGGTGCTTTATAATCGATATATCTTTTTTTTATTCTTGTCTGACTCTGAATCTTATCGCGCCAAACTACTCTAAATGATTAGAATAAATTAAAAATTATTTTAGTCAATAATTCGAGTTAGAAAACAACTGACGTTGGGCACAGCAGGAAATTTCCTGCTTAAAATATGGAGCAGCCCGACTGTGGTAGTACGTCGACCTTACAAAAGATCACAGCTAAATAATACTGTTTTTAAGCAGTGTTGTATTCCTGTTGGTGACTACGGTGACCAGAGCCACTGGGGGAATTGGGAGTAGGGTCAGCAACGCGCTTGCTATATTTCTGGTGTTGATTGCGTCTATAAGCTACAGTAATCGCTTACCATCAGACGAGCCTTACGTTTGTTTGCCAACCTAGTTGTATAAAAAAAAAAACAGTCTGTTTCTAGTTTTGTCCCTTAAATTTATGGGGCAGCAAATTAATATGGCCAGGGGCGCTGAATCTTAAAATACGCCACTGTTTTTTGGGTTGCGTACTTAGAAGCCTATTATTTAAAATTTTGATGTCAGATTGGCTTGCGATTTTTAAAGAATATATTTTATACAGTAATAACTGTGTGGCTGTGGCAGTAAAGAATATAGACACCCTCTTTCTTCCCGTGGGTATCGTAAAAGGCAACTAAGGGATAACACAGTTCTACTACCACCTTGGAACTTATAAAGCCGAACGATGGCGGGATAACCATCCAACAGCTAGCTTTGAAATACACAGGCCGAAGAGTGGCAGCAGCGTCTTCGGTGCGACAAAGCCAGCCCTGCGGTCACCAACCCGCTTGCCCAGCGTGGTGACAATGGGCAACACACATGAGTTGACGCCATTTTTGGTGCGAACTTGTGGAGGCCTATGTCCAGCAGTCGACTGCGATAGGCTGAAGTGATGATGAGTGATGATGATGACAATAATAACAAATTATAACAAAGTTAAACAAAGGTATAAATAAAGTATCAGGATTGTGCTTAAACATTGTAAGAGATTTTTGATTAAGCTTATCTAATAAAGATTATTATAGGCACATTTAGTCGTTTCTTAATCATATTTAAATTATTCCCATACTCAATTTTCACAACTTTTTTAAAACTGTATTTAATCATATGTAATTTATATTTCGTTAATTTTTTAAATATAATTTAAAATATGTGTAATATGTAACATATAAAATATACATACACTTGTAATTACAATACATTTCATGAATATTAATAAATTAACTGTTAAGCAAACTAATCAAAAGCGCAATTAATACTTTTATCTTATTTTTATCGCTAAAATCTTCATGCATCGAAATATATATTCCTACAAGCGACTTTCAGCTTTAAATAAGTAAGCATAAGATCTTTAATACTGTACTAATTGTATAAATAAGGTAATTCTTCATAGTCCATACATAGTTTGAAAGTCTTAGATTATATGTTATTAAAATAAAGACTATACTATCATAAAAATAAGAGCTATTTCTCTTTGAAGTTTGGTAACGAAGATGGCAGTATCCGCTTTTCCTATAGCTTTTACCGTACAACCTTCGTTCATGACTCTTGCGTGCAATTTCTTTTAAATTAACCTCATTTTTTCAATCATTAAAATGTATTGGATTTTTTTTAACAATGTTTGAAATGTTTAATGAATATTCTTACGAATAATTTTTCTTAAAGTTAATGGAAAAGCTTAGCATAAAAACAAATTTGAGAAGGACAAGGTAACACGTTTATTCATGTATGATTTTAATTTTATGATCCTTAATTAACTTTCAGAATGGAATAATAAATATAATATAATACATGTAATATTTTTATAGTGTATCTAGTGATTGGATGATATAATTTAACTGTTGTGTAGTGAATTGTATTGCTTAAATAGTGTGTTCAATATGTAATTCAATGTAAAAGCACAGCTGCAATTAAATACTAATAATACTTACTATTTCTTTAATCATTTTAAAACTGACTGGACTATCGTTTAATTAAAAAATCATCTTTCAAAAATATAAATTTGATGTAGTGTTCTATTATAATTCTAACAACGTAAATTAAGAGAAAAAGGTTATGGTGAACCAACTCAATTAGTGCACCATTTTTACCATGTAGTAATAATTTATCAGCCACCCTAGAAGGCAAAAAACGTCCGTAACGTTAAAAAAGTGTAAGATTTTATGTATAATCTATGTATAATGGCTATACAGTGTCTAATATATAGTTTACGTGATGACTGTTATTATTATTATATATTTTTATAAATCATTGTTAATAACATAAAGGTGTTAAAATAATTTTGTAAGGTATTTTTTTTTTATCGATAAAAAATTATAATAAAAATGTATATTCGAATAATTATTTTCTTTATGCCTCGAATAGAACTTGTTAATGTATGTCGAATAGAATTAATATTTTATAATAAGGAACTTCGTTTATATCTGGTGTCCCACGACACGACACGGTTTTTTTCTTTTTTATTATTATTAATATGAATAAGTAATTACTTCCCGATAATGTGAAATATATATTACAGGAGGTTAAATAAAATTCATCACACTCATTTATTATTTAATATTCGCAATAATCTCTTTGTTTTTAATAAATTAATATAAAGCGAGAACTTAATAATACAAATAAATTATAACTTATAACATGTAAATACTGAGTAGAAAAATAAATAAAATAATGAGAGAATGACTTAGAGTTAGTTACAGTTAGAACAGATAAAAAAATAATAATAAATAGATCTTACATAATACTTAAATAAATTATATTATTAAAGCCAGGTACGCGTTGAGAGATAAAAATAAATAAATTCGTCTAACTTAACTTATTTAAAGTTAACAATGAGCAAAACATAACATACATATAAATACACTATAAAAATAGTTACAAAAATCACCTACAAGGTTTACTTAGATATTATGAAAACAATCAGTCATAAATACGGACGCACATCACATACACAGGTAAAATAAGTAATGCAGAGAAATCGTCTTGTAAAGAGGTCGCTATACTAGGTCACCGAAAGCTATGGTTTTTGCGCGGAGTAAGCTAAGCTCTGCGCGTCTAGGGACCGACCCCACCCCCCGCTGTGTCCGCCGCCGCCGCCTCCGCTGCTGTAACCCCCTGTATCACCACCGTAACCGCTGGAACCACCGTAGTCGTGACTAGACGTGTGACTCGATGTGTGATGGGGGTGCGCTACCACCTCGTATGTCACGTGCTTCTGTTGCGACAGGAGCTTCTTCAAACCAATTATAGCTGACAGCACCAACGCGAGTTTACCGATTAGCAACGCTTTACCGGCTATCAAAGCGATAGCACCGATTGCCAGCGGCATCAGAGCCATCATTTTTAACATAACAGCTGCTATGAGAGGTCCCATAATTTTTGCTGCCTTCTTCTTCTTCCCTCTACCTTCTTCCAGGTCATTGTCTTCTGTGAACGATGATACCGTATCCTCTAACGCACGGCCGACACTAGACACTGTATCAATAACATCAGAACCTTTAACTTCGACTCGCAACGAATGTGTTTCTAAGTAGTTCTTCATCTTGCTAACAGGATCTAAAGCTCGCGGCGCCCCAGTCTCGGGCGGTACGTCGCTCGCACGAACAACTGTTACACCGTCGGTTAGAGAAAACGATTCCTTTTGTCCGATCATCTTGTCCACGTATGAAAAAAACTTGTATTTGAGGCATGATATCGAGTCTTTCTTGAGACAGTCGGTGAGCCCCTCGAGATCGTTGTCTGAGTGACTCGTGTCTTGGGCCGGAAGAGCGAGGCAAGACGCCGCTAGAGCAATGAAAGCGACCGTCCTTAACATCGTAGCGTTAGAAATAGACTGTGCGCCGGCGCTGCGCTTCTTACTTTAAATAGTCTCGCTCCGCACCCCTCGCTTTAACCCGTAGAAAAAACCGAAATAAGTTGGACTTTCTCAGTTCGCTAGTAAAAGTAAAGTCCAGGTTTCATAATGTTGCACTGGCGAAAGCCTGTGCGATGACTGTAAAGGTCGTGAACTTGATCGTTACGATGCAAAACTTTTATGATATAATAAGCGTTAGTTATTGCTCGTAAATTATTAGGAGGAAACATTGAACCGCAAGAACGGTTTTCTGACTCTTTGACTAGATTACCGTGTACATGTATATAAGCGCATATTTTGTTTTTTATGTGCCGGAATAACTGAATGCACGCTTACTTTACAATGTAATAATTTTATTGTGTAGCATAGTAATGTATAGCAAACGAAAAAAACCGACTTCAATTACATCGACAAGTAATACAACGTAAGTAGACGAAGAAAATTAACAAACGCACTAGTCGTCACTACCATTTTCGAAGGTTCACCTTGATTTCTCTGGGATGCCATCATCAGATTCTGGTTTTCTTGTCATGGCGCCACCCTTGGGATATCTTCTTCCCAACAAAAAAAGAATTATCAAAATCAGTTTATAAATGACGAAGCTATCCACGAACACACATTTAAAAAATATATCGCTTCAGCCTGTAATATCCCACTACTGGGCATAGGCCTCTTTCCCCATGTAGGAGAAGGATCAGAGCTTAATCCACCACGCTGCTTCAATGCGGGTTGGCGGATATATTCCCTACTATGAGTAACGATCGCTATCAGGTGTACTTGATAACAACCGGGACCGACGGCTTAACGTAATCTCCGAGGCACGGTGGGGAAATCCACAAGGACTGCACAAACACCAGACCCCTGCGCAAACACCTGTATGGCCAATACAAATGTTTGTCATGTGCGGGGATCGAACCCGCAACCGCCAGCGCAACGGGTACAATCCATGGCTGTAATCGTTGCGCCAACGTAGCGAAAAAAAAATATATATGCGGTCTAATTAAGAAATTCCTCCTCCTTTTTGAAGTCGGTAAAAAAATAATTAAATTCGTAAAGTGACAAAATTGTAAAATTTCGAAATGGGTACAGTAGGTACGTCTTATTTGCATAACTCGAACATCGCTGCAGCCTGTAATATCCCACTACTGTGCATAGGCCTCTTTCCCCATGTAGGAGAAGGATCAGAGCTTAATCCACGACGCTGCTCCAATGCGGGTTGGCGGATATATTTCCTACTATGAGTAACGATCGCTATTAGGTGTACATGATAACAACCGGGACCGACGGCTCAAACTCGAACATGATTTTTTGTAATAAATATCCTTAAAACCCTCACTAATAAACATTATTGTTCTCCGCGAAAAATTAAGTAAATTGGATTAGCAGGTAGCGCCTACTTATTAAATTCAAGCAAAGAAAACAAACTCTTGAACTGAATACTCTTGCTATAGTCAAAAATAACGCAATAGATTAGATAGAATAAATAATGGTGTTTGCTGACAAACAAAAAACCGACTTCAATTACATAGACAAGTAATACAATATCAAATCTCAATAAAATTTAAATGGGACAACAAGACAAGCATCAGCTTTCGATTAAAATAAGAATCATCAAAATCAGTACACCCAGTAAAAAGTTCAGAGGTTATAATACAACGTATGTCGACAATAAAAAATAGTCAAGTAAATACGCATTATTAGATATAACTCGAAAAGTACTTGTCAGATTTCAATAAATAGGAATTTACATGGGACCACATGACGAGCATCACCTTTTGATTAAAAAAAAAAAAAAAAATATAAAAATCGGTCACCCAGTCAAAAGCTCCGAGGTAACATACGTAAAAAAATACAATTGAATTGAGAACCTCCTCCTTTTATGGAAGTCTGTTAAATAGGAATAAAAATAATAATTGTATGTCATGTAAAAAATTGTTTTCAAAGAATCAAAACAAATCATGTCTTAAAAACTCTAATTATAAATAAATACCACTAAAATACTAAAGCATATTTGCCTATGTTATAAGCCTGTCAAGTATTGTGTAAAGAAAGACTGATAAACATTGTATATTATATAAAGAACACGTTCATTTAAATTATACAAATTGAACTAAATTAACAGACATCTCATAATACGAACGAGAACTTCGAACATTATAAAAATTAATGAAATAAATATTTTTAGAAAAATTATATAATTAGTAAAAACTGCTACTAATGTTAAAAATGAATCATAAGCATAAATAAAAAAAAAAACAATAAATTTTATGGATTTTTGTTAATTAATCACTTCATAAACATTTAACGTAGCTGTGCTTGGCACAGAAGATATAGGTTATAGTTTGAAATCGCACAAGGCTCTTTATCGCGGTACAATAAAGTTCCTGTTTGATACATTTTCACGCATGCACAGTAACGAGCAAAACTAAATATTGTACAAAATATGCATAATTCCACCTCAAGACAATCTATTTACACCATCTAGTTTATATTTGGTTAAAAAAAAATGCATGAAAATTTGTATTTCTATGTTATACAGTCTATTTTGTATTTGTATTTGTGTTGGGCTCTATTTTCCGCATTTAGACGCAAAGGTGGTCCATTATGCGTGAAAAGTGGGCTGACTAGTTCAGCCAGCCCAGCTCCTTCCAGAAGCTCAGAAGCCTCCTGGGGCGTTCACAGGCTTCTCGGAGCGTCCTTATATCCTTAAGGATGGTAGCCCGGTGTGCGGCCACTCCCTCGCATTCCAGGATTACGTGGGCGGCTGTTTCTTCAGCAGCCAGACAGCCCCTGCAAAGAGGGCTGTCTGTTGCATTCATGATGAATAGTTGGTGGTTGAGTGCCATGTGGCCGGTAATCGTGCCAACAACTATTCTGATGTCCAGGCGGTTGAGACTGAGCAGTCGGCACGCTAGGTGCGGTGATACTTCCGTGAGTATCAATTTGGACTGTCTACAGCCGGTTTGGTTTGCCCAAAGGGCATTGTGATTTGCACGTGTACGTTGCCTTACCCACGAGCGCAGTTGTCCAAATGGTAGCGGCAATAGGATGGTTGGGCCGGCAACCTTTGTACTGGACCCTTGTCTTGCAAGCTCGTCGGCAGCATCGTTTCCGTGCGATCCACTATGTCCTTTTATCCACTGGAGAGTTACCTCATTGTGTGAGGCTAAAACTTCCAGGGTTTGATGACATTCGTATATAAGACTAGAGTTAGTCGAACTGCTCTCTAGCGCTTTAAGTACGGCCATGCTGTCCGACAGAATACGGATATTGTAATCCCTAATGCCTTTTGACAGGACGGCGGTGGCTGCATGGGTTATCGCAACACACTCACATTGAAAGATGGAGCTGTGTTGACCCAGCGTTAGTGATAAGTTGATATTGAGGTCTTGTGAGTACACTCCGGCACCGGTGCCAGACCCCATTTTGGAGCCATCCGTGTAGATGCGGACCTCGCGTATGCCGGATTGGTCTCTTTCAGCCTCAAACGGTTGTATATGGTACTTTCTTTCGAAAATATGTTGTTTGGGAATCCTATCACAAGGAGCAGCAAGTAGTGGCTCATAGCTCACAAGGTTGCTCCAAAGTCTATTGTGTGGACCCTCCTGGTTGCACCACAAGCCCAAGTGTTTCAGCCTGATAGCTGACATAGCCGCCTCCTGTTGTATGAACAAGTCAAGCGGTGCCAGGTCAAGCATAACCTCAAGAGCTGCTGTTGGGGCGGTACGCATACAGCCAGTGATTGCAGAGCATGCTATTCTCTGAAACCGCTGGAGTTTGTTTCTAACGGTTGTAAGTTCTGTTCTCTGCCACCAGATTACCGCACCGTAGGTGATTATAGGCCTGACAATAGTTTTGTAAAGCCATAGAGTAATTTTAGGTGATATGCCCCAGCTTTTGCCGAGGAGCCTTTTGCATTGGCAGAGAATTATGCTGGCTTTGTTGATTTTTGAGTCTAAATGCCTGTTCCAAAGAAGCTTACTATCCAGGATTACTCCAAGATATTTGACCTCCTTGGTTAGGGCAAGACTGGTGCCAAATAATTTAGGAAGTTTAAGGTTTCCTAAATTCCGTTTATTTGTGAACATCACAAGTTCCGTCTTTGCGGGGTTCACTGTTAGTTCGTGGTCCGTACACCACTGTTCAACGACTTTTAGTGCGGCCCTCATTTGGTCGCAGACTGTCCTCTCAGATGGTCCACTGATGAGTACAGTTAAGTCGTCTGCATAGCCCACTGTTAGAAATCTGCGGTCGTTGAGCAAGGTGATCAGTTCGTCGATCACTATGTTCCACAGAAGTGGGGAAAGGACCCCCCCCTGCGGACACCCTCTCGCTACAACGCCTCTAGTTATTTCATTCACAGTGAATTGGATGGCCCTGTATTTCAGCATGCTGTCAATCCACCCGGCAATCGTGTTATTGACTCCATGCTTGGTCAGGGCACGGCTTATGCTGGTGAACTTAGTTTTATCAAAGGTCCCTTCAATATCAATAAAGGCGCCTAAGGTTGATATTTTGTGATGGAGATTGCCCTCTATATATGATATAACCTTATGCAGGGCAGAGTCCGTTGATTTGCCCATTGAGTAGGCATGTTGGTTGGGATTCAGGGGTTGCTCAACCAGAGTTGTGCTCCTCAGCTCCCGATCTATTAGCCTTTCCAAAACTTTCAATAGAAAGGAGGTAAGGCTAATAGGTCTGAATGATTTTGGTTGTGAGTAGTCTCCTTTGCCGGGTTTAGGTATGAAGACTACCTTAACTTCCCTCCATAACTTTGGAGTGTAGCAATAAGCTAAGCAACTATAAATGGAGACAAGGTGGTCGATAAGTTTCCTATCACTCCATCTTAGCAGACCTGGAAACACCTTATCCAGTCCTGCCGACTTGTATGGTAAGAAACTGTTGATGGCCCATTTTACTTTGTCATGTGTGACAATTTTCTTGGCGGTGATCCAGTCCACCATTATAGGTGTCTTCTTTGGCTCTTCCTCCCATGCCGCAATTCTTTCGATTTGGCATCCTGGGAAGTGTGTAGTTATTAACAGTTCTGAAGTTTCCAGATCCGTTTTGGTGTATGTTCCATCCGGTTTTTTCAGGTTACCCAGGTTGTGCACCGGTTCGCTGCACAATATATTCTTAACTCTGTTCGCCTGATTGTTCGTTTCTATGTTGGTACAAAAGCGCCTCCAGCACTCCTTCTTCCTTATTCTGATGCGCCTTTTGTAGTGATATTGGGTCTGCTTGTAGGCATCCCAGTGGTGTTCTAGACGAGTATTCTTTGCTCTGTTGAACAACTTCCTCACCCTGCGTCGTAGCTTTTCGAGCTCCGGTCCCCACCAGTGCCCCTTGCAGAACTGTCGCGCTCTAGGTGATGAAAGTGGGCATGTTTGTTCGAAGCTGGTGATTAGGCAGTCAGTTATCTGGTTGATATGGTTATCAATGTCCTCCGTGCCTTCATGGTTATCGGGTAGTTCGACGCCTTTGAGTTTCTCCGCTGTCAGAAGCTCATACCTGCCGCGGTCCATCCTCCGAGGGTTACGGCGGGGTGCAGGTGACGTCAGCGTGACTTCTAGGTTGTATTTGATCCACCGGTGATCAGAGCACGACACGTCGTCAGACACATGCCAATCTGAAATATATTCGGACACATGCTCTGTCGCCAGAGTTAGATCAATGATGGTTTGGGATCTCGAAGTTACAAAGGTTGGTTCCGATCCTTTATTAATTACATTAAGCTTAGTTGCGAGTAAAAAAGAAACAAAATCCTCACCTCGCTGGTTGTTGTCCTTGCTGCCCCATAGCGCATGATGCGCATTGGAGTCAGCGGATATGATGAGCTCCAGACCCTGGCGCTCGCAGTACTCAGCAAGCGCGGCCAGCTCCGGAGTGGGGATGTCAGCATCGCCCGGCAAGTAGGCGGATGCCATCACCACATCAGGCAGGCCCGAAGAGGGTTCCTTTTGGAGCCTAACGGTTGTAAGATCTCTGCTGCAGAACTCGGTTATTAAGGTGATGTTCACGTCCCTGTGTGCATAGATACAAGTGCGTGGGTGGTATACGTTATTATTTAGAAGTAACTTACCTCCAATGTTGTTTAGACCGCAGATTCTCCCGTTCCTGATCCACGGCTCCTGGATCAGGGCCACGGTCTTCGTTTTTCCCTCCAGCAATCTGCGTAGGTTAGCCGTCGCAGTCTGGCTATGCTGGAGGTTGATTTGGGTGATTTTTAACTGGTTTCTAGGTGGGGCTGGCAGCGCCATCATCACTAGATAGGATGGCGTCGTCAAGGTCACCTGGCTCATCCTTGGAAAGATCACCCAGATCAAACTGGGGACTCACCTCAGACGAGCCGGTGTCGACGACAGGCTCTTTACTGGAGCCCGGCTGTCCCTCCACCATATTGTTATTTGCACTGCCTAGGTCACTAGGGACCTTCTCGTCCGCACCGAGATTCGGCAGTGCAGTAGTGCGGTCGTCGTGGAAACGAGCGTAGATATTACCAAATTTGTAGTAAATTCTACGCTCGCTTTCCCTCAGCTTTTCCGCGTCATCCTCCGGGATGCCAAGGAGGAGATACATCGTCGCCTTCTCCTCCGTTGGCACCGCATTGTAGAGCGCCCAGTTGGAGACGCGGAACTGCGGGTTCTGGCACATGATCCGCAGGCGGATCTTATCCAGAGTATCCTCCGGTTCCACCTGCGGGATCAACAGCCCTACTTTGACGCGCCGCGGGATCTCAGACTGCTTTCTTACAACCAGTCTGGTTCCCGCGCGTGGTGACGAAATCCTCCCTATGGAGCGGCGGAGCCATTGGAGGGCAAAATCGTCCCTGCACCACATCTTAAGGGTGCCCTCACTATGGAAGGCTTTCCCCCTAAACTGTGGCGCAGCGACGGGTGTTGTGGAAGTGGTGGGCGAGAATATTTCCTCGTCCATCACCCCCTGCAACTGCCTCTCAATTGCCTCAGCCTGCTCTTTGGAGAGGTCGTGGTAGGGTTCCATCATAATCGCGACGCAGTAGTCGTTAGACTTTAACGCGTCAGCGTATTTGATAGAACCGATAGTGTGGGTGGGCTTGCGACGCTTGCCACTACCCTGGGGGGTGAAGGAGTCATCCGGTCGGTCCCGCTTCGCGGGTTTCGACCGACTTGGATGCTCCCCGTGGCTCGCATTCGTCGCATTCTTGTTTCGGCGTCTGGATCGTTTGGTTGTGGAGGCGCAGGCAGCAGCAGTTGCCACAACCTCCGAGGGTGCCCCCACAGGTGCAGCTAGCCCGGCTTCGCCAGGGATCAGCGCAACACTGACAGGGGCAGCGTGGGTCCTTCCGTTCCCTTCGGCAGCTTCAAGCGGCCTACTCCCGTCATCAGTCGGGCGTCGCGTTCGCCGCGCCTCCGCACGGACTACAGCCCGCTTCCCCTTGCGAGCCGACACCTGGTCACGTTTTTTGACCTCTCTTCTCTTAACAGTCACCAGGTTCCAGCAAGACTCGTCCTGCCAGGGTTGGGTGGCTGTCGGCATTGCTGCCTTCAGAGAAGTGAGGTCAATAGTGCTTGTACTTGCCTCACTACTCAGGTGCTGCACCTGAGGTGCAGCCAGTAGCTGGGTTGGCGCAGCACTCAGGTTGTGAGCCCGAGGTGCAGCCGGTTCGATTGTTGGCGCAACACTCAGGTTATGAGCCTGAGGTGCAGCCGGTTGGTTGGTGGTAGGCGCTCCAGCAGGGTTGTTCGCCCCCGGTGCGGCCTTGGTGTTATGTTTTTTATTTTTATTTTTGTTATTTGCCATGAGTGGTAGTATAAAGTTCATCCTGAGAGTGCTTCCACCCTCCTTGGAGCCCTCAAGTGGGGACGCTGTTAGCGCCAGAAGTCACCTCAGGATATAGAGCCCCACCCCGCTAGGAAGCAGGCCGAGCTGGGCGAGATGATTTACACCGTCCCACCCGTCGTCCACCCCCAACGGGACAGAGCTCTCGCCTGACGGCCCTCTGACGGGACGTCGCAGCCGATTGACCGAAGGTGGCTAGCCACCGGCCTCCCGTGTCAGGAGAAATCCAGACCAAAGTGGAGTGTTGCCTAGGAGACGTACAACAGCCGACGCTCTTTCGGCTCAGCCACCAGGATTCCTTCATCCCCCCTTACGGGTTATACAGTCTATAAGCAAAGAAAATAATAATTAATTTAAATATATTAAAATTAATTATACAAAACTATTTGTAGTCTTCGTTGTTTTTTCTTGTCCGAGAGCATTTTAAAATTCTAATAGTACATCATTATCGCGACGTAAACCTAAAAAAAGCAATTACATTAGTAACTACCAAAAATATTATTCAACTTACTCGTGAAAGCGTTAAAACAATAATTTTGAGACGAAAAGTAAGAGTAAAAAGTTAGAACGCACTGTGGAAGAATTCCGTATGGATTTTTTCCGCTCACATACGAGTATATTCTATAAGAACAATGGATGAGCTTTGCGCACGACAATCTCAGTTCTTATGAAAATTTTTGGTCTGAAATATTTTATTATGCGATCAAAATTTAGTTCCACAGTAAGCAATAACAGTCTTCGTTTATAATGTTTTTCTTTTTGGGCTTAAAAACGTAATCCATTTCGTCGCGATATTTATTGTGGCAAAGTAAAAATAAATGCAAGTCGCCGCGTCACTTGCTTGTTAGCTTTGTTAATGATCTAGTGACCCTTGTGACATTTTCTTTAAGATAGAAATTGAAAGTGAACCGTTACTTATCGCATCGCAGTCTAACCTAGTTCTTAATCTTTACTATATTATTCTTTTACAAATTAATATCTCTGTGCGTAAGGCAAACAGAATTTATCTGATTTCACGCATTTGTTTTGAGTCTTTGCAATATGTAGCTATCTCTTCAAAATGTGCATTCCAAATCTTTGTGACATTTTATTTTCGCGAATAAAAAAACGCATCGCATACAGCCTTAACGACCCAACAAGTTAGTGTGTAAATGTGTAAATTCAAGTGTGTAAATTCTTTGTTTCTATACTTTTTATTTGTGAATTAAAACGCACATTTAATTTATTTAGGTTGTACACATTTTCGTTCTATGTCTTTGCGATATGTACCTTTTTTTTCACGTGGGGAAAATCCTTCATGGATACCTTCCAGCGCGGGGGCACCAGAGGGTTATGTCAGACTCCTACTGACTAAAAGCCACCACGTGTGAGCAGTCATCCGCCTGGGTGGGGCGAGATGGGGTCGCGCTTGCATTCGCCACCTCGCCTATTTGCGATATGTACCTAAGTCAAGATTTGCGTTCGCTGCAAAACTTTTATCTTTGCGATTAAAAAACCGCATGCCGTTGTATGACAGTGCGACCTGACGATCCAATGAGCTTAGTCACGGATCGCGGAACTGTCTGCGTATTCGACACACGCACGAGTCTCCTTCGATTCGTTATATGCCTATTTGTTATACTATAGATTCGAAACACGTTAATTGGGACGTATTTGAAGTGCTTTCCAATTTAAATGTAGTAAAATTTATAGGTTTCCCAATACGAAGGTTTTTCTAGAGCCACGTTTGTGAGAATGTTTCTTTCTATATTCATATGATATATTTGACGAAATTAATAAATTATAAGCATCTGCTTATGTAATCATGTACATTTGTAACTTACTTGTTTAAATTAGATCTTATATTTTTATTATTATTTTTAAACTAATTTCAACTTTAACCACACATCCATAAAAAAATGTGTTATTAAATTTATACGTAATTAATAAGGTTTGCTCTTCAGTATAACCATTACTTAATATTATTATAAGAAAAAATTTATGTGTAAAAAAATTGGAATCCTAAGATTGGCTGTGAGCTTCTGTAAGGTTCAGGTACTTCTCCAATCGGGCTGCTCTAGATATTGAGCAAAATATTGTTTGCGCTATGTGTCCTACCTCAATCAAATGTATAATGATATGTGTTAAACATCTGTATTTGTAATGATAACGATGTTATATTAAAAATCTGTAATTTTTGAGCAGTCCAATAAAAGCACAACATCGTATGTAAATATTTTAAAAGTTAAACCGGTTATACACACGTCCGTAACCGAGACGGTTATGCATATAGCCGTAATATTTGCGCCACAAATAAATGACATTGACACAGCTTTAGTACCTGTTTTACTGCAATATTGATCTATATTCGATATTATATTGCTTTCTATACTATAATTTGTGATTTTTATTTTAATTTAACTTAGTATTAGTGAATGCGTAACACTTATATTTAACATTCCAAGGTACACAATGTATTACGCTTCAGCCTGTAATATTGTACTATATGTAGGAGAAGGATCAGAGCTTAATCCACCACGATGCTCCAATGCGGGTTGACGGATATATTCCCTACTATGAGTAACGATCGTGAACTAACGATGACTAACGATCAGGTGTACATGATAACAACCGGGACCCACAAGGACTGCACAAACACCCAGACCACGGCAAACACCTGTATGGCCAATACAAATGTTTGTCATGTGTGGTGATCGAACCCGCAACCGCCAGCGCAACAGGTACAATCCATGACTGTAACCGTTGCGCCAACGCGGCACAGTGTATTAGATAACCACCAAAAACATATTTTTAATAATAAACGCTCACAATCAAGGGCCCATTGAGATTTACTGCTTTGTCGAGGTCCGGAAACACACACAATACACAAGCATTTGTGGTGCGAAAGCTGGCGCTTGTCGTATGGTACAAGTTTGAAAGAGATCAGATGAGTAGTTTTTGAGTGATCCGTACTATATTTGTCGTCATAAATTGAAGTTATTTTTTTTTCATTTGAACACACACACAATTATTTTAAATACTCTTTCATTAGCACTAAACTAACTCAATGACTAACTCATTTTAAGGACTACGAAAGCCTTTTCGTAGAACGTTTTCAGAGTGTTACGAAAGTTATTTTTAATCCCTGTCAGTTCATCTTTCGTGTTACCCCGTACCGCAGAATTTGAGGGTAATAGATAGATATAGATAGCAGTCGAAATTGTCGAACATGCAAATTTTTTACACTTTCAATGTACGTATATCGTATTGATAACTTAAATATCATATCCATTTCAAATAATGTCTGTCTGAAACAGTTACGTGTTCGATCCTTTCACTTTTCAAGTGTAGGTTCATTGACACAGTCATCATTATTGATCATCGGATGCTGGAAAGCAGTAAAAATTTTAATCAACTATGACTATACAACTTTTAGCAGGTACATTTATTAAACGGTTATTTTTACATATTATGTATGAATAATATTTTTTATCACTATATGATAAGGATATTAAGTAAAATATTTTTGTCCGTTGCACTAGCGGGTTCAAATCTGGACTAGTACCTACTACAAAATGTTTATTTTTTGAACATAGGCTGTAAAATTTATCTCGTTATTAATAGTAATAATATTTAAGTAAGTATTCAACAACACATATCGAGAAAAAGCAAGAGAGTAACAGGACATATCTAGGAATAGATCAATTTCCCCCTATTTCATTTGCATTCTCAGTGCAAACGTTGACAGAAATTAGTATTAAAGTTGATATGATATTCAAAAATTGTTTAGTATTAAGGTGTCAGATGACAGAAAAATTACTATATAAGTACGGTTTAACTTTTTTTTTACAAGGAAAGTGTCTGTTTATAAAATTTACTGAACTTAACATGTTCACTTCATCCATCCATCCATCCATCCATCCATCCATCCATCAGACTTTAATAGTCCATTAGTGGACATAGGCCTCCCCTAATTTTCACCACTCGGTTCGGTCCTGAGCCTTCCGAATCCAGCGGCTTCCCGCTGTCTTCCCGTGTCTGTCAGGTACTTAGTCCACCTGGTTGGAGCCTAAGCTCATTTTGCTGAGACTTGGTCGCTATTCGTGATCCTTTCTTCCCGTTAGCGTGAGGTGCATTTTACTATATTTTCATTACTTTTCCCTATGTTTTTATAACTCTCCGCACATAGATAGTTGCAAGTAGAATAATTGTTACATTTAATATATCAAGCACCCCACGCTTTTTACTCTGAATTGAATTATTCTCTTAATAAGTTAAATTTTATTATAATTTTATTTTAAAGTAATTAATTATGATTGATTGTTCGATCTTCTACTACTGTAATATAAACTTATTGTAATTAAAAATTATTTTCTACTTATTAGTTCGATTAGCTATAAAAGCGTGTTTTTTTAGTTTTTCTTAAACTATAATTTATTTTTTCATTTTTTAGTTCGATTTTTCAATTAATTATTTGCGGACATGTGATAGTATTGAAATGCCCTACGAACTATTTCGTAATCTAGTCATTTAGTCTAAAGCTTCTCTTCTCTTTTGTTGCATGAGATTTTTCCTGTTAACTTAGAGCAATCAAGTTCTCCAATCCGAATACCGTCTAAGATGTTTGTGCATGGACTGTATGAAAGCTTTATAATAATTGAGGTACAAGATAAATTTAAATATAGAAATGTTTCAGTAGAAACTTCGCTAACAACAATTTAAACGATTGTAATGTTTATGCCTATACGATGATTACAAACTCTTGACCTTGATTATAGGTGTATCAGTTGCGATCTCTGAGTGAAAACTAGTATGTCATAAATGCCATTAATCTACGAAGAGGAAAGATTTATCTGTCTATTTTGTTAAACTACAAGCAGTTTTATTTTTTGTTTTTTTTATTATGAACACAAGTTGCTTAAACTTTGAATTTTAAATGGACAAAGCCGAGATGGGACTTATGTTGAAAATAGTCATGGAAAAAATTCTTTCTTGATCCGTAGAACACATACACATACATATACTTATACAATTACAGACACATATAACACAATAATACGATAAGTCGTGTGTATTTAGCAAGACTACGATTGTTCTAAATAATAAACGAGGACTATATCTATTCACCAAAAATGACGTGAAGAAATTTTGAATTGAAATTTCGAACACATTATGGCTTGATTAATGGCTTTTCCAGTTAACCACATAACTTATTTATATTGATATAGATTATACAAGATTAATAAATCATGTGGCAGCTTAGTAATCTTGGTTATTTAGGGAGGGCGCAGCAGGAAATATCTTAGTCCAAATCTGGAGCTACCTAATAAAGGATGTTCCTCAAACATACAGATGATCACACCTAATCAGAAGATAACAATTTATCAATATTGCTCTTAAGTCAGTAGTGTTGTGTTCCTGCGATGAGATAGCAAGAGCAGTTTATTAACGTGCTTGTGAAACTTAACTGATGTAGGGCTCAGCAGGCAATTTTCTGCTCAAAATATCGAGCAGCCCGAATGGGGTAGTTCCTCGACCTTACAGAAGATCACAGCTAAATGATACTGTTTTCAAGCAGTGTTGTGTTCCTGTTTTAGAGTAAGGTGACCGGAGCTCCTGAGGGGGAAATGGGACAAGGTCGACAATGCGCTTGCGATGTTTCTAGTGTTGCAGGCCTATAAGCTACGGTAATCGCTTACCATCAGGTGAGCCGTACGCTTGTTTGCCGACCTAGTTATATATACGTATAAAAAAACATTGCAAGGATTAAAATCGAACTTTCTTATCATTTATAAATATTGCAGTTCTAAATTAACATAAAAACAAATTGAATATTTTTTGAAACCTCTTAAAAATTATTGATTAAATGTTGTCATTTGGCCGGTTCTAACTTTTTTTATTTTCTTTTTACGTCTGTAATGACTGAACATAAAATTTTATTACACCTAATCATTATTATCACTGCCAATTGTTATTGTTTTGTTTTTAGCTACGTACATTTGTTCATGTTCGAAAGTTATTTTTTATTTAACATTTTTTTTTAAATAAATTATCTGCTGACAAAATATCTTTACATAGTATTTTCAGTTTTTTTTTGTTAACATTGCCAATTTTAATATATTTTAACAATTTTTTCAAATGCTTCTTCTAATACTAATATAACATACATACATATAATAATGCCTCTTTCCCGTAGGGGTAGGCAGAGACCACTTCTTTCCACTTGCTACGATCCTTACATACTTCTTTCGCTTCGTACACTTTAATTATTCCCTTCATACATGCTCTTTGGTTTAGGGTACTCTTGACCTGGCCTTTTTTCAAAACGTCCCTTATTTGGTCTCGGAACGTCCGCCTAGGTCTACCCCTTCCAACCCTTCCATCCACACTCGCCTTATACACTTTTTTCGTCAATCGTTCTTCACTCATTCTCTCAAAATGACCAAACCATCTGAGCATACCTTTCTCAATTTTTGTCACTACATCTTCTTTCAGACCATAACGTTTCCTTATCTCACTATTACTTATCCTGTCACTCAGTTTAACTCCTATCATACTTCTTAACGCTCTCATCTCAACTGCATTTATTCTGCTTTCATGTTTCTTCTGCCAAACCCAACTTTCACTTCCGTACATAAGTGTCGGAACCAACACCCCCTTATGCACAGCCATGAGGGGGTGTTGTTATATTAATATAACGTTAATTAAAATAGAAAAAAAAACAAATCAGTAGGTAATGTTAATGTCGTGTAGTATCATTACCCAATTAACAGTTTTCGTACCAGATGAAAATCAATGTAATGTAAATACACAGTTGAACCCGCAGAAAAGTATTTCAAATCGACTAATGGTTCTCTCAGCGGCTTGATAACTAAAAGAAAATTTGTAATGTAGCAAGAAATAAAGGAATTACTCCTAAGAAAGGATTCGTAGCGTATAGTTGAAGCTACTTGAGATAACATGATAAAATTTCTTTCAGTTCGTGACATTAAGTCAACATCAGCAAAATTACATCAAAATTTGTTTCTTAAAAAAAGCTTATTATCAACGTTAACTTTTTCAAGCGTTTGCTAAATTCATCCCTTGAGAGTAAAAATGTCGACACAAGTGATAGCACGCGGATTCTTTATTTAAAAAATATATATAAGCTGAATAGTTTGTACCTACATACACTATTCACCTTACAAACGTCCAACACAAAGAGTTTCCAAATTTAAAATTATAAATACGTACTTGAAAGTGAAAGTAAACATAATAAGTCGATTTTGTATGATCATTGAAATCACTTTTCACTAGCAAGATGTTACTATCCCATTGAAATAATTTTATCACGATTGTACACGTTTCTGTTCTCTGAAGTTCTCTGTTCTGTGAGCGACCTTAATTTGATGAATACACCTTTCGTACGATAAGTGTTGTCGTCAGTAATTTTTGAAACATCTCTATAAAATGACTATTAATGTCTAAAATTAGTCGTCAATTCCATCGACAAATAATACAACGTAGATAGAAAAAAATTGTATAGTAAATACGTTCTCAGGTAACATACATAAAAATACAATCGAATTGAGAACCACCTCCTTTTTGGAAGACGGTTAAAAACTCTAAAAAATAATAAAGACATCATAAAGAGAGTATCAATATTATGTTTAGTTTGTAGAAATTACTCTATTAAGTACAATTTATCATTAAAACAATTGGTTAAACAAATAAGTCACGTGTTGACTTCTAATCCAGCAACGTAGGTACCTCATAACGTAACTTAGGCTATCTTATATAACTTAATAGTAATACAATAAGGGCGATTAGAATAATGAAATGATAAAACCAGTTTCTAAGCTTTTCATTTCAACACTTTTTCTTATTTACATATTTGTTTTTAATAGCCCTAAGGTTGCAAACTAGCGTACAGTCCGTCTGATGTTACCAGGCGGAGGCTGGCTTACTGTATTCTAAAGATTTTGTTACAAGTATTTTATATAATCGTTACATAAAATTAACAATAACAGAATAAAAATACTTTTTGTAAGAGTTTTTATTTTTAATTAAACGTTTAAAACACTGTTTTATTCTCATTAAGAATAAAATACTATCTAACAATCAAACACGTTCTATTTATAAACTATTTTTTTTAACTGTAATATATTTTTTTATTTTTTTGATTGATTCATTTTCATTCCATAAGATCATCCTACAAAGTCATAGAAAACTTAAAAAAGTTAGCCGTACATTGTAGGTACATATAGCGAATTCACTTTTATTTATACATATTTTATTTAAACGAACCTATCATTTATTATGTGTAAAAGAAAATGTTCTGTTTGTAATTGTGCGTAGACAATTCAAACAATCCTACAAACATGTTTAATGACCGAGACGATGTGAACTGTCGCAAATTTTCTTTTATCTTACAAACACCTTTATGTTAAATAACATTGTAATAAAAATAGCCTCAACGTTATAATTATAAATAAGCATTGTTTACTTTAGTTTTGAATCATTGTTGCTGTCTGCTGACCTGTCCTTAGTCTACTGAAGGGTATTCCTATATTCTGATGTGAGTTTATGATCACAAATTTATGTTAATTGATGTTGACATAAATATGTCATTTTTAGTTTAAGACTGTCTGCGTAATTATTTTTATGTGTTGTTGAAAAATAAATATTTTGACTATGATTAAGTCATATTCAATCAATAAAATTGGTGGCAATTTTTTTCATTAAATGGTTTGTGTTTAAATTTAGATTAATATTGTTTTAATATAATATCATTAATATATAAAACTAAAAAAAAATTAAGAACAAAAATAGTTAATTTAATTTAAACCTGATCCTGAGAGTTTAATATTTACCAATTTTATCCACAACCCATCTTGGCATGTCCAGTTATATAAGTCTCTATTCTTTACACAAACGTCTTAATGAAAGCTTAATAGTTCAAAATAATTGCCATTAAACTATAATTAATAAAAACGCTTAACCGCAGACGATTTCTCATAGCCCAAGGGCTAAAAGGTTAACGGTCACGGTCAATTCTCACTTTCGCCCACTTTCGTTTGTACTCGAGTCGCTGGTCACACGTGATATGTGTTTGATACGCACTGATTCACAAATTATTGTACCCATAATATAGTATAAAAGCTAAAGGTCATACTCTCACTTCTATGAAATTGAAATTTAAATTGGAGGTAAATTATGAGTAGGGGGCCATAATTAAGGAAGATTGGGAAACTACTTCCCTGATGTCAGTAATCCAGTCTGTTGACGTTATTTGAACACGATATATTTAGACTGGTTAAGGGATTATAATATAATATTAGTAGTAGTATGTGCTGTGTGGCTACGGCACCAAAGAATATAGCCACCCTCTCTTTTCCCGTGGGTGTCGTAAGAGGCGACTAAGGGACAACAAGGTTCCACTACCACCTTGGAACTTAAGAAGCCGACCGATGCCGGGATAACCATCTAACCGCTGGCTTTGAAACACACAGGCCAAAGACGGGCAGCAGCGTCTTAGGTGCGACAAAGCCAGCCCTGCGGTCACCAACCCGCCTGCCCAGCGTGGTGACTATAGGCAACACACATGAGTTCACGAAATTTTGGCGCGAACTTCTCGAGGCCTATGTCCAGCAGTGGACTGCAATAGGCTGCAATGATGAATATTAGTAACAGCTTGATATAGGCTTAGAGACTAAAGCTATTATTAGATGTCTGATAAATAATTACTGCTTAATGGGTAATGCCTGATTCCTACCTGAACCTCAAGAGCAACCTCGGGTGAAATCGCAGGTCACCACTAGTATCTGTTTACTATTATAGACGTGAGGATCCCTTGGATAGAATATTTGGTTGAATATATTTAGGAAACTTTTAAACGCAGAAGGAGATAGATTTGGAATAACAAAATTACAGTGTAGTCACAGCAATAGGTCTTTGCTTTAAAATTGGTGTGTTTGCTAGATGTCTTTTGAATCGACAAACATAGTTCTTTTATCACTAGAGGATAAAAAAATTCAATAGTTTAAACCTTATTTCTAGAATAAATTTATCTATACGCTTCAGCCTGTAATAATAATTGTAAGTCAGTGTATCCCCCAGGAACTCTGGGCTACCTTACTCACTACAGGAACTAAACGTAGGTATAATATCTACCAAGGCAACAAGAAGTAGATTATGGTCTACACTTAGTTGTAAAATGGTAACTACATTCATTTTCTTAGCGTAATGTCTAAGAGTTTAATTGTGGAGAAATCAACCATTAAAGTATAATTCTCGCAACAACGTATTGTCATAAGTACTGTTAGTTACTTCCGCCGGTTCGTTATGTCTAAGTATAGATAAATTGTGGATCTCCCCACCGTGCCTCGGAGAGCACGTTAAGCCGTCGGCCCCGGTTGTTATCATGTACACCTGATAGCGATCGTTACTCATATATCCGCCAACCCGCATTGGAGCAGCGTGGTGGATTAAGTTCTGATCCTTCTCCTACATGGGGAAAGAGGCCTGCCCAGCTGTGGGATGGACAGGCTGAATCGTGAGATTCCCGTTCATAGCATATCTATAAAAGTATAAGTATATTATGTGTTATTAGTTTTTATTTAATACTTTCTATCAATTAATTTGTACAAAATGATATATTTTTATTGCATATGCACGAGTAACAATGGTCGTAAGGTCATTTTACAATTATTCATGCCCCATCAAGTTATTTTTGTAGCGATGAAAGTCTGAGAGTTTTCTCACGCAACACTGTACACGATTTTTATGATTTTTATCAGTGAAACAATAAAATCTTTGCTGTGTTCAAGTTTTTATCTTTGACCTTAAATAAAATATGGTTTCTCTATACCAATAATTTGTTCCATGTACCTAATATGTAATATCATATAAGTCGCACTAATTTTTAGGTAACTTATTTAATTAGGGGATAATAAAATTACGCTGGAAAGCTTTTTATAATACGGTGACAGGCTATAAATATAATACGCCACAACTTGACATATACCTACACAAAAATATTTCTCGGAAAAATTATAATAAAATTATAGCAAATTGAAGTCTAGACTGATTTTATTAAAATGAAAACAAAATGGTTGCTGATGTTATAATTAGAATATACCTACTGTAAGAAATCACGGTGTTTATATACCTACATAAAAATCTGAAAAGTATTAAACATTTAACAATAATAAACAAGTACCCCGCTAACCACTACAATAATCAACATTTAAGATGTTCAAGTAAGTTCTACAAGCTCACTACGATGTGATTAGGCTTTTTATTTATTTCTAAACCAATTTCAGAAGGCTCGGCGAATATTGCATTTTATGTTATTTCATAGATTAATTTCTAAGAAAACCTAAATAAATTGATGTATTAGTCTAACATATCAGCTTGTCAATAATCATGTAGAGATACAATTTTCTAAAAAACTTTTTGAAACGTATTCGTCACACGATATTTGAATACTAAGACGTTACAATAATAGAAATAATAAATTAAAACAACTAATATAGGCGCAGTAACTACATAACATTACAGTAAAATAAGTGCGCTTTACGCATACTTATTACAATTACGTATAACTAAATTTTTTACCCATCTTTTAAAGTCATTATATATTAAGTATCTATAAAAATATCATAGAGTTCAATAAATAAAATACACAAATATATCTAACAGGCACACACGGTCGTCTGTTCCTAAGGTAAGCAACTTAATGCCTGTGTTTATAGGCTTAGAGGTAACAGGCGGTAGATGTACCTTCCTACACTTTTTTTCGATAAACATAAATACAAACAATATATATGAAACCCAGACTCGGGGCGGGATTCAAACCCACAATCCCCAGAGCAAGATCTTATCATCAGAATTGATCTATATCAATAGGTATTGAAAATGATATTTTTTTGAATGCTAATAATGGATTAACTCAAAAAGGTCTGTTGTTATTAGTAGGTACTTTTTCTTTGAAAAGGATCCGCTGGCTAGAAATTTTCTCTTTTTCTTTTTAAGAACTTTACAATGATACACGACGTAATTAACTCAGTTTTATTCGAAATATTTTAATGAGCAAAAAATATTAAATACTAAAAAAAAAGCATTTCCGTAAGAAATATGAATGGAAAAGTGGAATGCAAATTTTACACGACTCTTTCATATTACGTTCACATAATTTGTTTTGCGATATGAGAATTGTGACGTTATTAGGGTTGTCACAGTATTAGTAACTAAATAATAAATCTCATCTTAATTTTGTATGTTGGATACCTAATTAAACTATTAGTCAGCTTTATTTATGATGTGAGACAAATACTTTTTTTAATGATTCTCGACTACAATATGATACTTATTAATTAATCTATTCTTTTCTGTTTTCCATTTAGATAAGTTAAGATTTGGTCAGAATTTTTATTACTTTATACCATTATTTTATACCAGAAACATAATAATATATCCATTTCAATATTCCATGCGATCATGACGTACGACATTAACTGAGGTTAACTGAGGTAGGGCGGGCACGGCAGGAAATTTCCTACTCAAAATTTGAAGCAGCCCGAATGGGGACCTTACAGAAGATTACAGCTAAATAACACTACTTTTAAGCAGTGTTGCATTCCTGTTGGTGAGTAAAGTAACCAGAGCTCTTGGAGGTAATTGGGGGGGGGGGGACGATTCTGGTGTTGCAAACGTCAATAAGCTACGCTAATCGCTTACTATCAGGTGAGCCATATGCTTGTTTGCCGACTTAGTTATATAAAAAATAATTATTGTATATATCATACATAATTAGTAATATAGTTGTTAAGATTTTTAATAATATTAATTGGGCTTTCACACATATTTATAATGTGGTAACCCTGTGTCATTGTCAATGGCATTTGTAATTGCCTTCTGGGTTTCTGTGTTAACATGTCGATTGTTTTTACTATCCATTGTGCGATGGGAAGTGTACGACTCGGTTATCTTACTTTACATACATACATACAAAATATACATTTATATCCACCTCTCGTCTGCAAAGTTCCAATTTTTAGTTTTTCTTATTATTAGTTAGTATTTATTTTTTACGTCAAATTTTTTCAGAAACAAATATTTAGATTTTTATTCGTGTAATTCTTTTTTATCTGTAAACAAAAATGTATTTTTTTTATTTAGCTCTATTATCATAAGCGCTCATTACATTAATTAATTATAATTTTGAGGTGAACTGAAGTTTAGCGGATAAGATTATTTTATTTATTTATTGTTATTTTTTCTTATAATAAAAATACAAAAAATATGTACTTAAAATAACAATAAAACCCAAATATTACAAACAGTTATAAAACCTATCCAACTATTTTTCTTTTACACATATCATTATTATTATTATAACAGTATGTTGTTATATAGCCTCAAAACGCTCTCTTGAAGTTAGTATAAAGCTATTTTCACATAAACTTTCTCTCTTTATCAAGTACAATAAATAATTACGTTTCATAACATACGGATAGTCATCTGTGTAGAAAGTGACTACGTGTACACCACGGTTTAACTCGAAACGTGGATAAGCGCGAATAGAACTGCGTAGATTAGTGAAAATATAGAAAGGATTACTAGGCGCCACATGTGGTTTAACTTTTCAAAATCAAAAATCTTTATTCAAGTAGTTAGTATTATTTAAATTTGTTTTTAAAGAATTTATCATAGTTGAAGTGAAGCTACCAACGATTCGAAATGTAGATACTGCAGAAAAGAATTGGTGAGAATTTCCACAGTTACTCTTTCAAAAAAAAAAAAATTAAAACTGTAAATTATTAAAAATTGAGTCATGTCTTGCATAAAATACGGCGATACTAAGCAGACGTTGTGATCGTTACCTCTCCATCTATATAAAGAATGATGATATAGTTATAATATAACACATTAAGTAAATCTATACGTAAATTATTTGGCAGTGATATACTTTGAGGATGAAGATCTTCCCCAGGTTTTATGCAAAATATTTTTCGTTTAGTACCTTAAGCAAATACGAGCAAAACATTCTCTGATTTTCAATTACTCTGTTCTTTAAGTTTGTAATGAACTGGACAGTAAGAATGTAATTTAAATAATATACGGTTTATGTTAATATGTACTTGATCTTGATAATTCACGTTTAATTAAATGTACCTATGCGAAAACTTAAAGGTAAATAGGTTTAATAAGTAAAAAAATATATGTAAATGTTCTAAAAGTATATATTACATACCTAGAACATGCCTAGAACATTAAAATTAACATTTTGGAATAAAATACTAAAATATAATTTCAATTATAAAGGAGATTATAACTTTATAAGTGATACATCTATACAAATAAATAAAATTGAAGTGTCTGTTTGTAATATTAAAAAAAAACGCTTTTTAACATTTATTTTTATTTTTTGTCTGTCTGTCTGTTTGTTCCGGTTAATCTCTGAAAGGGCTGGACCGATTTTGACGGGACTTTCACTGGCAGATAGCAGATGTAATAAGGCGTAACTTAGGCTACTTTAATTTTAGAAATTTATTTATTTTATAACTTTACGAACTGAACAATATTTTTTTTAATTCCACGCAGACGAAGTAGCGGACACAGCTAGTCTAAAATTAATTTTATTCAAAAGAATATTGTTAATGAAATATGTATCTAATTATGTTCAACATAACCCGCGAAAGACGACCTACATCATTCCAAGTAATATTTACGAGTATATTTACAACAGCAACAACAAATTATTACCAAAATATAATTAAATTTTAATTTCATACATTTTAGACATATTTTAAAAAAAATCGTCTTTTAAGTACGCAATGCAGGAATAAGTATTCAGTTACTTTATTTTGGAAACGAAATGGTCAAACAAAATAAGAAAAATTATCCCAATAATCAGTCGTATATCTGCAACGACAGTTTTATTATATTATGTTTAGCTTAAAATAGTTTGTATGAAAATTTTTCTAAGATATTATTTGTTTGCATTACTAGCGTGTGTAAAACCGGTATTAAGTTCCTCATATATTATCTTAGCTGTAACACTGACCCTTTAATCATATAGTTTATCGTGATAAATGCAGTATGAATCATTATTCGCAATTATAATATCAAGCGCAATTACAATAAATTAAAATGGAAATCAAATGAACATGAAAACATGATTTCCAAGAATCGGATATCCTCAGTAAGCGATTATGGATCGGCGACATTTTCTAAACAACCGGACCTTTCGTACCGTTGACAGAAAAAAATACAACAAACAAAGAAAATATCTTCAACTTCAAAAATGGAGGAGGTTCTCAATTCGACTGTATTTTTTTATTAACCGAAAGGTAGTGCTTGACATGTGATCCCATTTAAATTTGACGAATATCAGACAAGTACTTTTTAGGTTATCTATACAAATAAATAAAATTGGAATGTCTGTTTGTAATATTAAAATTACCGCTTTTTAATAAATGCATACATGGTATACATGGTACATATACCAAAATAACATTTTTTACAATTTTTGTCTGTCTGTCTGTCTGTCTGTTTGATCCGGCTATTCTCTGAAACGGCTGGCCCGATTTTGACGGGACTTTCACTGGCAGATAGCTGATGTAATTTTAGATTATTTTAAAAATTTATTTATTTTATAACTCTTTGAACTGAACTTTTTTTTTAATCCCACGCGGACGAAGTCGCGGGCACAGCTAGTCTCTAATAATGCGTATTTACCGGACTATTCATCTTGCATTGTATTACTGTTTCATGTAATTGAATTCGGTTTTTTCGTTTGCATATCAGGTGAGGTAAATGTAGAAAGGAAAGATTAAATTGCAGTGTTTACGATATTTTTCACATCGATTCATAAACTAAAATAATAATTCTTAGTTCACAGTTATCTATATATTAATACGTGAAGCAAAAACTTTGTATCCCTTTTTACGAATATTGCGTCGATGGAGCAGTATGAAATTTCGTACACTTATAAAGTTCATATACAAGAGAAGGAGTGCAGATTTTTTTTTAATTATGCATAAAATAAAATATTAAATCAATAAAAAAAAAACATTACACACACTACCATGTATTTAACACTCACACACGCATATTATTACACTCTTTTGCTGAAAAGGTTCTTTACTTCCATTATTTTTTGATTTCCTTTCATTTAAATTTTTAATTATAACTGAATTTCGACCTCTGGGCGACCACTAGTCAAATAAAAATATTCCAATAATAAATTGGAATTCGATGGTGAAAAAGAATATTATGATATACTTCTGTCTGTAGGATACCGTCTTACATTAGATAGCTTTAACGACAATCGGTAAAAGAGGCATTTGGCATACATACAGTCGTCAGTTCCTGAAGCAGGCAATTTAATGTCTGTGTTTTAGGTAACCGTCTATTTATAAAAATATTTTTTTATTTAGTGTATTATTAACAGTTAAGTTATTAATCACGTATAATGTGCATTTTTATAATAAATTTACTAGTTTTTATTTAATAGAAAAAAAGTGACCGTTACAATTATAAGTGTAAAAATATCGTTTTAGTGTTAGAAAATTTGTAACCATAGCATGCGAAATAGTAATATGGTTCTTAGATTTCTCCTTTAGCCATCGTATGAGAGATTGTTAAATAATTGAATTGGTCACATCATGCACGTGTTACATAAGTATGACAATACTTATATCTCTTGGATATTACGATAAATGAAGATTTCATAAGGGTCGAAAATTTTATACTAAAACAAATATAAGTACTAGTGTTAAAGCTAAGGACTTGTTTCACCGGTGTTTGATATAATTTTTTCGAACTAAAATTTCTTTACGCACGCTTGACTATGGTAGTAAGCTGGTGAATGCATGACCGGAGCGTAACGAAAAGTGCGATCGGGCGAGGCGAACAGAAGTTGAGAGGGAGATGGTTGGTGCAGATAGAAAGAGAGAGACGTTTCGTATATTACTGTAAGGGCAGGGGCTGGTGTAAAGCACACTCGTTTTTTTTTAAATAGTCCAATTATACCCTTTTCAGAACCGATATTCATCAATATATTCTATTCGTTTTAATTTAAAACAACAGTTATTGACTTGAGGTCAGGAGGACTCAGAAGGTAAAATAGGCAAGTAGTGTCTATTTCACTTACACCAATCGCTCTGGTGTAGTGGTGCGAATAGCCTAAAATACCGACGGTTTGCGGGTTTGCGTCTGCGAGATGGCTATTTGTATTTGTACGAATATTCCTTCCGGTTTGGATGTCAGCCGGCGTTCATCGAATTATTAGACGTTGTCACGTCAAACAAATCCCATAAATAATTTAAGATTCTGGGGAAAAAGAAAACTTATCATAATCTTTTTGGTGTACCTATACCGTCCTACGTCAGATAGCTTTAACGTCTACCAGCGAAACAGACCTGTAAGGATTAATGTCTTCATCTTAATATTATCATCATGCAATGAAATATTTATTTTTTACAAATATATAAACGTACTAGCCGAATCCGCAAACGTTGTTTTGCCCAATATTTTATTAACCTTCTAATTCTCCCCCCCCCAATACTTAGGGGAATGAAAAATTGATGATGGCCGATTGTCAGACTTACCGATATGCACTCAAAATTTCATGAGAATCGGTCAAGCCGTTTCGGAGGAGTTTAACTACAAACACCGCGACACGAGCATTTTATATATTAGATTTATATTCTTGCTTTATGTTTTTGCAAACGGTACAACATGCGGCCTTATTAGAAACTGTCCGATCGTCCGCTACTTTTTTATATATTACCGGCTCGGTACTTGACTCCTACACTCTCTACAATGCAAATTATATTTTTCAACAGGTGAGCGACTACAGTTGAGCGACTACAGTTGTTACACTATTACTTGTCACTAAATAACACCTATCATATTTCATTGAACCACACTTATTATTTCAACTGATAGGCTATAATCATAACAAAATCCTTAACTACTTAATACTTATGTACATGACATGTTTATTGGAGTTAAACGATATAAACCCTTGATATGAAAAAAATATGGTAAGTGAAGTCGCGTGATAAATAGTGTTAACAAGACCTGAGAGTAATGTTATGCATAACAGAGTAAAATGCGTTTTAAATGTCACAGTGATCGCTATGAAGGAGTACACTCTAGACGTGTTTCATTACTAACATACACTTTTTTTATATTTTATATGATCTATAGCGAAGTTAGTACACAATGAATGAATTTTGCTTTTTAATGCGGTGCTCTAATATTATCAATAAGTACCAATTTGTTTTAAGTATAAATTCAAATTACAACTTTTATTAGTCACTATGTTAATCCAAGGTACTGACTAAAAATAAATCTTCCCTAACAACAGATTTTGATAACGTTGTCAAAATAATAATAAACATATACCTAAATACTGCATGGGTGTTTGTGCAGTCCTTGTGGGTCTACCCACCGTGCCTCGGAGAGCACGTTAAGCCGTCGGTCCCGGTTGTTATCATGTACACCTGATAGCGATCGTTACTCATAGTAGGGAATATATCCGCCAGCCCGCAGTGGAGCAGCGTGGTGGATTAAGCTCTGATCTTTCTCCTATATGGGGAAAGAGGCCTATGCCTAGTTGTGGGATATTACAGGCTGAAGCGTAAATACTGCATAAATAATTACACTGATATATAGGATAAAAATATTATGATAGGGTTAGGTCCCCACATAATACACTATACGAATATAACCGCCTAGACCACAACAAACACGTGTATTGCCTACATATATAATTATCTTGAACAAAGATCGACCGTCCAAGTTGCAACCGCTCAAGGAATAAGTACAAAATTGTTCAAAATAAGTTATGTGTTCCCTTTACCTAGATGTGTCATGTCATCAATATTTTCTCTAAAGACGGAGTGTATTTGTACGAGATCTGTAGTACGGATTAGACCTACTTTGCATTTTAATGCAATTGGAAATATGCAACAAAGTGTTTAATAAATAAAAATAAAAATTGTAGGTATCTATTCTTTGGATAAACAAATAACAACAAACCCTAAACACATACCCTAACAATTCTCATATAGTAAATATTATCCTTCCCTTCCATTGCAAACTGCAGTACTTACTATCAACATAAACCGGGATCTGTTTAAACATGAGCTTAGTAGGTACGTTGATAGGTATGTACTCAAGATTTCAACATCAACTGAGGTCTGTTCAACCATGAGTTTAGTATGTTGATACTCTAGACTTTGCTCGGAGCTATACCCACGTCGTTCAATTTGTTCTACATATTATACGCGGCAGCGGATGGGTGTAGTTATATGAAATGAATTTTATAGTAGTAACTACTTAATAGACAAAGGTTTTTTAGTAAAGTGTCACTACAGAAAATAGTTTACCCTATGTATGAAAACTCGCCTAAGTCCTTTAATTGTAAGTCAAACACTTGAAGGCTTCCGTAGGTGTCACCGTATTGCTGCTTTTTTTGTATCACAAGGGTAGAAGAATGTCGTTTCCCACTCTGACTTACTTGACTTAATGTCTTATAGTCCCTAGGAGAGGCAGATAACCTCCTTAGTGCTCCTCCATCGCGTTCAGAGTGCCTAGTGCAAAGAGTAAAATAACTTGCTTATACAGGCCTAGTGCGAATTTTATTCACAGAAACATGACAGAAATGCGTTTACACGTGAAGATTATTTTGCATGGGAATTTAAACAGTGCAGCCTAGACGATAAAGAATAGTATACGATACAATCGATACAGAGTCATCTAGCGGCAAACGCGAACTAGGTTGAAATCCCGAATTTCCCATACAAAATGAAGTTAAAATTTACGCCCGTTATTGCGAGACGGATTAAACAAAACTCGCACTAGGCACTCTGTTCTAGGCAATTAACTTCGCCTCGGAGCACGGAGGGAGAGTTACGAGTAGGCAACGGAACTAAAGGTGCAGCGGAACTGAAGGCGATCGCACTAACGTGGTCCGCTTCAGTCTGTAATAGCCCATTGCTGGCCATAGATCTCTTTCCCTATGTAGGAGAAGGCTTAGCTTAGGCAGAGCTTAATTCAACACGCTGCTCCAATGCGTGTTGGCGGATATATTCCCTACTATAAGATATATCCCTAGTAACGATCGCTATTAGGTGTATGGTAAAACCGGGAGAGATGCCGCAGTGGGATAGATACCTCATTTTCTAAAAACCTAACATCCCGAACTCACAAATAAAAATTAATCGCATAAGTTGGAGTCGAAGTCACCCCGTACCTCAGATATCCACAGATATTCGTGTGGCAAGGACGCGTTTGGCTCGTGTGTGTAATTGTCTCTGTGGCGAAATTTACAAACAAGTCAATGCTTTAAAGGTTAATATTCAAGGTTGTATAATTTTATAAATAGTGATAAATTCCGTTATATTTTTTATCACTTCTATATACTGGGTAATGAAGTCTGCATATAGTTGTAAATAGATGCTATTTTGTTTATCATTTATTTAAAAAATACGTGGGCATCTATCCCAATCACAAAGGATAGTTGCCCTGATTTTTTAAGGTATAGGTGCCCTTGGGGGTATCTATCCCTTCATTCATCATATACAGAGTAAGTTTATATGTTTAATTTTTTTTGTGTGTTATATTTTTTATGTATTTACGTATATTTATGTTTGGGTGTTTTACTGATTCTAGCAGAACTATGCCACGAAAATATAAAAGAAAGGAAGAAATGCGAGCTCGAGTATGTTCTTGGACTAGTCAGCTTCATACGGTCTAGGAATGCCTACCCGGGCATCCTGGATATCACCCGTAAATGGGTTACCCTGTGATATCAAAAAAAAAAAAAAACTAGTCAGCTTTCGATGAGAAAGTATGATTTTGCAATGTGCATGTTGACACTTGATATGAATATTTTAGACCAACAATTAAGAATTTATACTAAAAAATATTCGTATAAAAATCATATTTTTAAAATTAGTTGGCTGTTTCAAAAAGTTATCTATCCCGGTTTTCCCCTACATGATAACAACCGGGACCGACAGCTTAACGTGCTCTTTTCGGGGCACGGTGGGGAGACCCATAAGGACTAACAACCAGACTGGAAATAAATATTTGCATAAACACAAATATCCACTCCGAGCGTGAATCGAACCCGCAAATTAGCGATGTTTAACGCGCCTAAATTTTGTGGATAATGTTGTTTTAATATTTTGTTGCGCAACGCCATCTACCGGTGACTGCTGAAAGTATTCGGTATTTCTTTTATCTTTAGGAACCAGTGCAAAATACTATTTTCCTACTTTCACTTCGTAGTTAGAGAAAATAAATGTAGGTGGCGTATTTTAAGAGAACATATAAAGATTTTCACATAAAAATTAGTGAAATATTGCCTTTAATAAAGTTTAATAACGTTTTGTAGTTAAATTATGCAACAGTGCTTACCACTAGTCTTAAAACTTCTGTATTAATCTATAAAACTATTTTGATTACAAAATAATACCTTAACCTGTAATACCTTAACCTGTACTTACTACTGTATAAGTTTTTTCATTTAAAAAAATGTCTACAAATATACTAACCCTTTAATAGCTTTGAGTATAGTTATTACTGTGTGATTACAGCAGTAAAGAATATAGTCACACCCTCTCTTCCCGTGAGTGTCGTAATAGCCAACTTAGGGATAACACGGTTCCACTACCACCTTGGAACTTATAAGGCTGACCCGGATAATCATCCAACTGCTGGTTTTCAAATACACATGCCGAAGACGGGTAGCAGCGTCTAACGATTAGATATATATTATATTTTGAAATGTGATGTCACAATGTTTTAGACCTCTCCCTCTTCTTGTTACACAATGCCAAACTTTGTCGACCTCCTCCTCTTAAAGTGTGACATAATTTATGTAAGAGCCCTTAAAACGAGAAAGCGAAACAGCAGGCTAGTATTGTTTGTAATGGTTGTAGAGTGGTCCTATATTGTCGCTTAGGAAAAAACAACTTAAAGCCTGACGTTTACAAATTAACATTTAGGCAGAAAATATTGAACTCGTGGAGTCAGAACAACAACACATTTGTCTATGTTCATCAACTGTCAAAGTGTCTTCATCTAATGACGAACGTCAATCTTAATTAAAATTAAATAAATACGCCTTATTGATAATCAACAATATCATAACTAAGGTAATCTATACAAATAAATAAAATTGGAGTGTCTGTTTGTAATATTATAATAACCGCTTTTTACTAAATGCATATGGATGTATACACGTTACATATGTCAAAATAACATTTTTACAATTTTTGTCTGTCTGTCTATCTGACTGTTTGTTCCGGCTAATCTCGATCGACTTTCATTGGCAGATATATGATGTAATAAAGAGTAACTTAGGCTACTTTTATTTTAGAAATGTATGTATTTTATATCTGTATGAACTGAATAATAACTTTTTTGTTAAATTCCACGCGGACGAAGTCGCGGGTAGAGCTAGTAATAAATATCTTATAACATACACACGTGGTCGTTTGTTCCTATGGTAATCAACTTAATGCTTGTGTTATTTGTAACAGCCGACTGTTATAGCTATTGTTTTTTGATCGCTTTACTTGGTGAGTAAGCTGGTGAATATATGACGAGAGTATTATGAAAACTGTGATTGGGTTAGGCAAACGGAAGTTGAGAGAAAGATATAAGTTAGTGAAGATAGAAAGAGAGAGACTTACCTTTCGTAAGTTTTACGTCAGTCGTGTGGTCTAAAGCGCAGTCTTTTTTAGTAAATATAGGTACATGCAAATAATACCCATATAAATATATAAATACAATTATTAAATTCAGACTCAGGTGGAAAGCAAACCCGCAACCCGAGAAGCAGAAAGCACTGGCACTACAAACTTCGCTAAAAGGCTCGTCAAACCTTATTTATTAAAGTAGATTATTGGCTGAAAAATAATTCCCTATAACTTACAGTAGCAATCATAAAATGTGTGAACGTCAAAGTATCGAAATTCCAGAAAGTAGCCAAACCAAACATTTGATATTTCAAAATGCATCTTTTTATTTGAAACGAAAAAATAATAATTAGATATTTAAGTATATGTGATTTCTGTGGATCGTAGAGCTAAATACTGTCTGATATGTATTTGTTATATATTTGTTATTTGTTATTTGTGATGTAGGCCTGTATTTGTTAAGTTCCGTACAAAATGTTTTGAATTGTGGTACCATCGTGTATAAATTTTGGTTATTTTGTCAATTGTACCAACATCTGCTGCCACGATTATACCCTACCATAAAACGATCCCTAAATGAAGTTCTTTGAAAGTAATTCAGTTTCCAAAATTTCCCTCAAATAATTCAACCTTTTGGTTTGTGATTTCTGATTTCCACTATATATATTTTGAAGTTTCTTTGACAAAAATTCTTACGCAATTATTCCGTCCGTTTCTTTAAGTTACAGTTTTCTCAAAAGATTAATTACATTTTCGTACTATTATTGAATGCTAAATTAAAGTAACGTTGAACCTGTTCACAAGTTTAAATCATGGATTCCCAAAACTATTTTTTATAAGATCCCTTTTCTTAAATGAACTGAATCCAGACTTCCCACGCAAAATTGCTTTACCAAACATGACCCCTTTTGGAATCCTATTGATACAAAATTTAAAAGCCTCTAAAAATCCACTTTATTCTGAAAGTCGTCAAGCCTTGTTCAAACAGTGATATATATCGAAGGAATGGCAAAGGGTTTAAGTATTTGCTAAGATTAAAATGTTTGTTTTTATATACTTTTAGTGAAAACTAAACTGACTAAAGCGTCAACAAGGTAGAGAAATATTAATAAAAAAATAAATAATTAATAAATTTAGTAAAATAAAGAAATAATATATTGAATAATAATAATAATAATATATATTAAATTAATAAATTGAATTAAAGAGCGTAAAAATAGACTCTCAATACAATTTATATAAAACAAATTTATAAATAAAACTATTAACAGTGAATACTGTATTGTGAATAGAGTTACAAACTCTTAGCGATTCGTGAAGTGCAGCAAACTTATTGAACCTCGTCTTTGCTCCGTTAATTTTCAAAGGAGGTTTCATTATCGTTGTAACGTTTTGGGAATAACTAAACTTATAGTAGTAGTCTAATATCCGAACTAGACGTGATCTTCACCTATCTGCTTATGGATCAAAACGAAATAATTATCTTGCTTAATATGTTGAAGATAAATCGCGAAAACGTACGCTGGAAAATTCCTGGCCAGACATATAACTTTGGCCACCATCATTCAGACTATTGAGCAGGCAATCCTTTGTCATGGGTATTGCAATGAAACAACGCTCATTTTGATACACGGTCTTTTTATTGAACATGTGCGTGAAAGTAACTAGAATAAAAATATTTGTTAATTTACCCGTTTATACCTGCCATCCACAAGTTATGCCAGAAACATAATAGACAGCCCAACATTTACATGTTCGACAGGCTTCATACTGGTCGGTATAAAATTTATTCTTTAAGTTCATAAGTGCATTTTGAATTAAAAATAAATTTTTCAATTTCGAATTAAATACAACCTGGCCAGGATTTTTCTAATATATTAAAATAAATATAAAATAACTTTCATCCATTAAGCCGACGGGTGAACTTTGTCTCCAGTTTGTGTCTCCTGCCATAGACAATATATCAGGATTGTCTGAAGTTTAAACATAAACATGATATAATAAATTGTCTTGTATGTTAACTTAACCTTATTTACAAACTAGCGACCCGCCCAGGCTTCGCACGGGAGCAATGGTGATACTAAATGTAAAATAAATATTTGCAATGTAAGCGCAAAAAAGGTGTTTATTTACGACATCACATTAGAAACCTCTAGGAGAGTCACGGTTCCCCTGTGCTGAATGTCAATTTTGATTCTCAAGATACACATGCGGATTTCGGCGGATATTTTTTATCATAAAACAATATATGAAATTACAAAATAAAACTAACCAGGACTTTATTTATTTATAGAGCGTGGTAACTATGGGTAATACACATGAGTTCACGCCATTTTTGGCGCGAAATTGTGGAGGCCTATATCCAGCAGTGGACTGCGATAGGCTGATATGTGTGTGTGTGTGTGTGTGTGTGTGTGTGTGTGTATGTGTGTGTGTGTGTGTGTGTGTGTGTTATTTATAGAAGAACAATAAAATAATAATAAAGTCTGCCTTTGACGGCGCGTCGGGGAATGCCGTTCACCTACGTAACAAATATTTGTATTGTGCTTTACAGATAATAATTTGTTCAGCTCTGGATGTTTGTTCAATAATATTGCTTGTTCCGCACTCCCAAAGTAGGATTAGTATTCGTCAAAATCTACAATAATTCAAAATTTTACAATAAAAAATAATATGTCTCGTTATTATACAAGATTTAAACGAAATCTTTTCATCTCAGTAAATCAAAATTAAGATAATTTTACATCTTTAATTAAAGAGACGTGAGTACTCAAATATGCTTTAATCTTTTAAGCATACATATGAGATATGCGCTATAATTAAATTTACATATATATATATATATATATATGTATAACATTTCTTCGGCTTGAGAAAGGTTCTATAGATCTTTAAACCTTTGATTTGTCATTAATTATGTAGATTTTAGCTTTTATTGGGTATTATTTATTTACATAAAATAGTAGGTACTGTATCAAATCCAACTCCTTCGTGCATGTAATTGCTTAGTGAGGAGAGAAAATATTTTGTTTACACAATATTTAAGTATGAACAACAACTCGTAGTATTTATAAGTATTTGTACAAATATTCTTTTGTAGTTTGGGTATCCTCGTCGGTCTCTCTACTGTCATAAACCGCCATAGACACCATTGTTTTGCATTTTTACACGGCCTTCTTTGATAAATATAAAAAGTAGAGTCGTATAGGTGTTCATTGTCATCATAATAATCAATTTTGTAACATGTATGCTATTCAGTTGAGAATTATACTCCTATTTTTATCTGTCAATGAAAAGTTATAATTGAATGTCGTTAGGCTTGTCGATTCGTAATACGAATACGAGTATTTCTTGAATTTTTGATTTTTTATAGATAGCTATCAGGCTGGCCCGGTGAACTGCATGCCAGCGTATATATTTTTTTTTCGTGAATGTACCGTTTTTATTTTTTATTTTCTTTTATACATACTTTTTTGTCAATAATAAAGAACACATAACAAAATTATCTAATTTCGTGCAGCCATTGGTGGGTTATGATTGTACATACGTACAAATAAGTAAATTAAAATGTACACAGTTTCCATTTTCAGTAAGTATTCATCCTATCATTTTAACTGAGGTAGGACACAGCAGGCAATTTCCAACAAACTAAAAACATGCAGCAGCTCTAATGGGAACCTTACAGAAGATCACAGCTAAATAACACTGTTTTCAAGCAGTCTTGTCTTCCTGTTGGTGAGTAAGATGACCACGGCTCCTGGGGGAATCGGGGATTGTGTCGGCAACGCGCTTGCGATGCTTCTGGTGTTGCAGACGTCTATAAGCTACGGTAATCGCTTACCATCATGTGAGACCTTCGCTTGTTTGCCGCTCTCACTATATATATAAAAAAAAAACATGTTATTTCTTATGTTTTTCTACTTTTATTTGTTATTTTACTTTGTAACTAAAATATTCAATTATAGACTAGAAGTCTTACGTATAAGTTTGGTCTTTTATGAAAATTTTACGTACTTGAATATTATTCAGCGACCTTTAAGCATAATTTGAGGTTGTAGAGCCTCTTTTATTTTTTGCTACCTAACTCATTCTAATTATTTTAGTAATAATAAAATATGAATTCCTTATTACTTTAGAAAGTTTTGATCGGCAGATTCATAATAGAATCTAAGTAGCAAACAGTCCAACTTCATTATTATTAATATTAGAATCACATCCGGTATTATTAATAATAAAACAATAACAATAAAAATAAATATTTATCTACAATAAATTAAATAAATAACTTAATTTAAATTAATTCTGGTATTCCTTCCAGCCTTGGTAAGGTAGAGGCGTGTTGACGTCTCTGCGTCTTCTGTGGTGACCGTGATGACCAGCGTATATCACTTGGTGGTCATCGTGGTCATCGTGAGAGGCCAGCTTCTTGACGCCTACGATCGCTGACAGTAAAAGAGCTAGAGCAGATACTGCTAACGCCTGTAAAGAAGACAGAGCAGAAGAATTATAAGTGCTGCACACATAACACTATAAAGACTATTTGCAATCCTATAATAGAAATGAATGGTCTATGACTGAGTTATGGTTTGCATGTCTTGGTACGAATTGTAAGATTTTGACCCATCGTGTAAATTAATGAAAAAAAAAGAAACAGTTTTTACAGTAGTGTCCTAGGATATACATATGTATATCGATTGTAACATATAGATAAAATATTGGATGGAAACATTAAATACATAAAGGTGATACTTTAGTAAAAAAATGATGGTTGATATTTTTAGAAAAAAAAAACTTTCTTTGAAACCTAATATTATCGATTCTATTATCTTTAATATAGAATATATATGCAGACTGCCAGAATCAAAAAAAAACATGAATATCCATGCAGACTGCCAGAATCAAAAAAAAAACATGAATATCCAATAAACATTTATTGGATTATTTGAAGAATGAAAGTTCAATTTAAGGAGTTATAAAATATAGAACAATAATCTAACTTGTATTATAGTCTGTAGTAAGTAGTCTGGTAAATCAAATTGATTTTACGATACAAAATAATAATGTCATTTTATTATTTTACAAATATAGATTTGTCTCATACTTTATACATGAATTAGGTATTGTTATATAGAATATACATACATACATATATACTCGTATATATGTAGTATTGATAAATTGAATTTTTATATACGGTTTTCTTTCTTAATATTCATATCAAGTTTATTTTTAATATAAATTTTCATAGACTTCTTTTGAATGAAAAAAAGTAAGATACCAATTTTATACTTAAAAAATACGAATAAAAAATACCAAGAAGTATTTTGTTTGTTGGATAATAGATTCGATATAAATAGCATCGCAGAAGGGACTTTTTAAAAGGATTCACTAAATGAAGATCAATTTATTTTTTCACAACGGTGTAGGTTGAATGAAAAGATCGGAGTTTAGGCCAAGAGATCATTATTTCTGTACAAAGCATTTTTGATTCTTTTGTTGCTATGATATCTTTATTTTATTTAATAAATAATAATGAATATCTACACAATATACACACGGTCGTCTGTTCCTAAAGTATGTCTTATAGGTAACAGCCGACTGGTATAGGTATATATATATATATCAGGAGGTATATATATATATATATATACATACCTCCTGAGAAGAAAGCAGGGTTACTACAAACTGCGCCAACGGGCTAGACGCATTTTATTTGTAAATTGGATGTATTTGTGGCACTTGAGGCTTTACCTGTCTTTGAATTTTACTTCACTTCTATAATTTGTGAAGAGGTTTATTATGAATGAATCTGCCTGAATATTCTACAGCTAGGTAAATACCTTTTCCATATAGGAGAGGTAAGGCACAGCAGGCAATTTCCTGCTCAAAATATGGAGCAGCCTAAATGGGGTAGTACCCCAAAAAATAATTTTTCTTTCAATCAGTGTTACTAGAGTGACTAGAGCTCCTGGGGGAATTGGGTATAGGGTCGGCAACGCCCTTGCGATGCTTCTGGTGTTGTAGACGTCTATGAGCTACAGTAATCGCTTACAATCAGGTGAGCCGTACACTTGTTTGCCGACCTAGGTATATGTATAAAAAAACGCCCTGCTACAATGAAGGTTGTATAATTTCCTTATTACGATTAATGGTCGTTATCACGCGTTGATGATAACGACCAGAGCTTTAAGTGCTCCCAAAGGCACGGTAGTGAAATTCAAATGATGTATAATCAGACCAGAAACAAATATTTATACAAATAAAAATGTTTGACCTGAGCCGGAATTTATCGATTGTTAGTGATTTTCTTATATCTTATTTAATAGATGATAACCCCTTTAAATTCCACTGTTAATTTTCGGTAGTTTTCAACAGCATATACTACGTGAATACAAAACATGAAATGAATATTGAAAATAAAAATTGGAATAAAAAATAAATTGAGCATTGGATTTCCAAACAAAGATAACCTCCTGTGAGGCTTGGAATGAGAATATATATTTGTGTAGGAGGATTAGTATGAGATTATTTAGATTGCGTTAAGAATTTATTTGGAGCCCACGTTCTCCTTTGGAAAGGTAAATCGAATTGAAATAAAAAATAGAGTAGGATTAACATTATCTTTCGATGTTATTTAGCTATTATTATAACTTATAAATATAAGTTATTATAGATCATTTGATTGTACGCCTCTATATTGATATAACAATATATATACTATATATATATATATATATATATATATATATATATATATATATATATATATATATATATACTATAAAATACACACTTTTATACAGAATACACATATTTAAATAAAATATTATTTGAAGTCTATTTTGAATACTATTATAGTAAAAAGTATCGATTGAATAAATATTACGTTGGATATCAACATTTTTGATGTACGAATAATAGCCAAATAACGCGAGAATCAACTGACGAAAAACATGTTTTTTTATTATGTTAGGAAACTATTAACTAAGAAGCCTATTAAATGTGAAGGATGAAAATCTTAATTTTTTTTTTGCAATAAATAATTTTAGTTTCTACCATAAAATATCATGTGATTTAATTAACTAGAATCATCTGTGATTACCTCAAAGAATCAAGTAAACTAATTGAACTTATAATCGTTGTTTAGTCAATCATTAGTTCTTAAACAAAATATTAGAGGGCGCTATTAAGCTGCAAACTATAATTTGAAAGGTGTGCGTGGGAGTGTGCATTTTTTGTATTTTCTAATTTTTTTTAGTAAATTTTCGTGTCAATTTTTTGATTTTTTTTTTTGTAACTAATGTATTATTACTATTTTATTTTAAAATTAAAAAGAACCCGTTGATGTTAATTCCGTATAGACTGCTCTGAATGAATAAAAAAATGAGAATTGTTCTTTAGTCTACAAACGTTAAAATAATTTCCATTGCCGTCACGGCGTCTGCACAAACGGGCTTCAAGTATTTACTCTTTCCAATTACATCGACATCCATTTATTGGTTTTATTAGTTAATTATATCTTGTTCAATATGTATTTCAGTATTGTATTGACGTTTATTGATGTTTGTATTTTTAATGCAACTTTTTGCAAAAATAATCGGCATTAATTGAGGTTTCGTAAAATTATAAATATTGTCATACCTGATATTTCCAGTTATAAGCAACCTCGGAGCAGACAGCAGTATTATAGCTAAAGTATTATCTAATATATAAAATTCTCGTGTCGCGGTGTTTGTAGTTAAACCCCTCCGAAACGGCTTGACCGATTCTCATGAAATTTTGTGTGCGTATTGGGTAGATCTGAGAATCGAACAACATATATTTTTCATCCCCCTAAATGTTAAGGGTAGTCCACCCCTAATTTTTTTTAATTTTTAAATAAATTATTTATTTTTTATTTTATTATAATTTGGAGTTGAAAAATACATACAACCCTAAATTTTCATCCTTCTATCACCAACCCCTATTTTTAAATAGCGTTTAGCGGCAAGGCAACGTTTGCCGAGTCAGCTAGTAGTTAAATAAATGTAAGTGTTATGTCATGTTCACATAAATAAAAGAAAGTCTTTAAAAGGTTTTAAATGTCTACCAGAATAACAAAATATCATAAATTTTGATTTTTAAATTTATTAAATTAAATCACGAATAATTTTAGTTTTAAGTAAGGTTCGGTATGTAATGGTTACAATATTATAAATTATGGCAGCATCGTAAGAATTGTAAAGTCGATAAGTTTTCACCACAGGGGATATTCGATTTATTTAATTATACCAATATAATTATAATCTAAATTATTCTAATACTCTTAAAATGTTTACTTATTTCAGTAAGTACGTGTTTTTTTTTACTTTATATGTTTGCGTATGCGTGTGCGCTCGTTTAGTTTATGTAGAGTGCATATGTTCCGTACGTCCGCATTTGTGCATGTTATATGCAAATCCGAGTGGGATATATGCAACAGTGATTTTAAATTGCGTGCTACGTATAGACACTCGGAACTGTATTTATCTACCTTTATGTATGACATTTTTCGAAATAGTTTTATCTTAAGGACAGAAAATAATTGTGTTTCGCCTGCAAACGAAAAACACCGACTTCAATTACATCGACAAGTAATACAACGTAAGTAGAAGAAAAAAATTAACAAATGCACTAGTCGTCACTACGATTTTCGAAGTTTTCCCTCGATTTCTCCGACATTCCATTATCAGATGAACCACACTAGGGATATCTCCTCCAAAAAAGAATAATCAAAATCGGTTCATAGAGGACGAAGTTATGCCCGAACTGATTATGTGAATCTTAGTGTGATGGTTTGTAGCCCATGTTAATTAAATACAATCTCTTAAAGAGTGAAATAATTATTAAAATCATTGCGGTAGTTTCAAAGATAAATTTGCTATATATTTTAGTACAAAGTATGGTCATACCTTCATGGTCAAAAGACCAAGGGCTCCAATACCAGCAGCGCCCATGGTCTTGGCGAACATGAGCCCAAGTAACGCCAAGGAGCCACCACCACCTCCCTTGCCTCTTCCAGTTACTGTAATCAAATAGAAATTACTTTTGGTTTTTCGTCGTCATTTTTGTAAGTCTTTTAAATATTTTATTTCTATATTGTGCGCATTTGATTATTATACAAATAAATATATTTTATATTGTAAGAAATTAAAACAAATTTATGCAAATAAACAATTCGTTTTTGCTTGTTTCAATGATTTGAAATTAAGTTTTTATTACTATGCTGAAATATATTTTTACTATGGGATCAACAATCAATGAGGTTTATTGACTTTTTGATAATAACCAAAGGTACTCTAAGTAAAAGAAGCCACGTGGAATGTATTACGTCAATTATCTACACAAATTCCTTATGAAGACTTTTTTTATAGTGTCGTAAATTGACCTCTATCGTACAATGTTTTGTGTTGAAAAAAAAATGTACTTGTTTGAACTAATATAAAAATATTAAAATTTAATTAACCGTTAAATAAAAATAAAAAAAAGTTAAATTTTATTTTTGGTAACGCAATTAACTCAATTAATTGTATTAGTTTGTAATGAAAACTATAATACTATTTTAATGAGCCTAATACTTTCTTACTCTAAATACATGGAAATTCGTCACGCGTATATCAATGTCGTCATAAAAATATTAAAAACCTTTTATAACTTTTAATACGAAAAAACGGAACAGTCAAAATTGTGTAATTGTGAACGTTAGCCTACGGATAAGTTCTTATTATTATATAAACGCCCGCTGTGTCCAATCGTTTTCAGAATAATATGTAATAAACACGTTCCCTTTGGTTTATAAATTGACGCGTAAGTGAGTAAGGTCTAGGCCGTAATAGAAATCTATTATTAGTAAATATAACCTTTTATTTCCGTAATTGACAGCTGTCTGTAGCGAACAATTTTGTAAATACATACAAAAGTAATTTCCGATAACAATCGTGTATTTATTTTGTTCAGACTTTTTCTGTATATTATAGTGAGTTTCTCTATACATTTTTTTTCTTATTATAGACAGATTTTTTAAATTGTAATTTACATATGCAAGAGACTATTTTGTATTTTTATACATTTTGATTTAAAAACTACTTCGAATTATGTTGTATAGATTTTTTCACTATATGTGGAAAATGCTTAAGCATTGTCTCAAATATATTGCGTAGTAAGTTAATTTTAGATATTAAATAAATTTCATATTATAATTTATAAACATCGATTAAATAAACTTAGCAAAAAGTTTATATTTTTGACATAATTAAAAGTTACTACCGCTTACAATTTATGTTTTTATTGGATCTCAAAGTTGACTGGGATTATCATCATCATCATCATCATATTATCATCATAATCATCATCATCATCACCACTTCTGCTTATCGCAGTCCACTTCCTGACATTCCAAGTTGGGAAGACCTCGGTTGCCATTAATTTTTATTCTAACACTGTCTTACGTCAGCGGTCCATAATGTTTTTAATGAAATAATAAAAATAAATACTTTATAACAAAAAAAATTAACGTCATACAACTTTCATATTTATTGTTACCAAATCAATTGATACAATTAAGGAAACACATTGCAGGAACTGCGTCCATCGCATGTCTCATAGCAAATAATTTCGGAACACGCTTCCCGTTTTATGTACAATGAAATAAAATACTTTCAAGTGTCATAAATTGATTTTTTTTCTGTTCCAACGCTTGTGACATATGAGTATGCATGTGTGAAAGTCTTAACATTACAACATATAAGTTAAATAATCATTTATATACATTCATATATTATATATTTTTTTGAAGACTTAAAAAAATGAGGAGATTCTCTACGGATCTATTTTTCATGATGCTACGTCAGAATTTGACCAATAATGAACCGATATGAATAGCTTTTTTTTCTTATAGGTCAATATATGTTTTTCACCTTAGGAATGAAATGCCTTTATATACCATTACAAATGTAAGAACGCAAAACAGGTAATTAAAATCGCGAGCCAAGTTTACTTGAATCTATATCTTGTTTACATAAATATACTCATATAAACAGAAATATATTGATAAATTCGTTGCAAAGCGCGAAACTCGAAAGCATTTGGATCAAAAATAATGGCTGAATATATTTTTTATACTTACTAATACTTCGTTGAAGATTCTAACGAAATTAAAACGTGAGCTGATTCGTATGAAAATTTTAAAATTTCACGTAACAATTATTGTAACGTGGTAAGTATGTAATTTTCACCTGCGTTGCAACATAATTTATTTACCCACGAATCTAGTAGTAGACTTCCAGAGTAATGAGTTAATTATTAGGGGCGTTAAAGCCGTTAACCTCGGGCCTCAATTTGTAAACAATTAAAACTTATGTCGAGCTTACCTAAGTCTAGTCTTTAAATAAATAAATATCTACACAATACAAACACGGTCGTCTGTTCCAAAAGTAAGCAACTTAATGCTTGTGTTATAGGTAACAGCCGGCTGGTATAGCTAAATATTTTTTATTTCGATAAACATACATATAAATACTACATATATAGATAAATGTATAAGTATTACACCCAGACTCGGGATGGGAATAGAACCCACAGCCCCCGGAGCAGAAAGGAGAGTCACAACATACTGCATACATACGACTACATACTCTCGAGGAACTTAAGCCTTATTTATACCAGTCTTAATCACATTTTAAGCATTTCAATAGTAAATATAATAAAAACAGAGAAAAGATATTCTATATTTAATCTATACAAATAAATAAAATTGGAGTGTATGTTTGTAATATTAAAATAACCGTTTTTTTACTAAATTCATGTGTAATACACGGAACATATATGAATTTTTTTTTTTATCATTTTTGTCCATGTGTCTGCTTGTTCCATCTAATCTCTGAAACGGCTGGACCGATTTTGACGGGATTTTCACTGGCAGGTAGTTGATATAGTAAAGAGTAACTAAGGCTACTTTTACTTTAGTTTTTGTTTTAATTTTATAGCTCTGTGAACTGAATAATAACTATAATATTTTGTTAAATTCCACGGGAATGAAATCGCGGCCCAGCTAGGTCATTTATATATATATTATCTTAATATACATATAAAAAAGGCAATGAATTCCTGTCTAAAATAAATATTATTAATTCTATTGTCTAAAATAAATATAATTTTAAATTTGTGATTTTTCCTTAAAACCACATTTAGACTCACAATTGTTTGTTAATTATAAAAACTACAAATGAATATATTTTAAAAATAATTGTTGATCAAACCTTATAAATCCATTATTTATTTTAGTCAAATTAATTAATTAACTTTACAATTACTTACATTTCATTATTTAACATGTGATTTTATTTTTCTTAAGTTAACGACGCTAAAATAAGTTAATGGACTGAATTATCTTTTTAAAACATATTGTGATAATATATGTTGAATTAAAAAAATATAAAATAATTATTGTAGCTTCAAATCCAGAAATGTTTACACATATATGCATAACAAAGTCACTCACCAGCCTTGTCCTTGTACGAATCATCGATAACCTTCAGTGATTCCGAGAAGATTTGAGTTATTTCATCTTTCTCTATCAAGTTCGGCAACTTGACGTGCAGCTCATGATTCTGGAGGAACTTCGCTATCCTGTATAAAGGCGTATCTCCAAAAGACCTCCCATCTTCAATACTATTCGAATCTTTAACCGACACGAGTCTAACACCATCGAATATGTTAAAATCACCGTCTAATATCGAACCGAAAACGGCCTCTATCAGGAAGGCAGATAAAATTAATTTTCGATACATTTTCGTAAGATCAAAGTCGTGAATAAGGTGAGAAAGGGAAACAAAATGCTTTTATAGTTGGTGCTTTCGAAAAAATGAACAACTAGATCTGTTCCGGACAGAGTGTTGAGATGAATAAGAAAAAAAGTCTGTTGGTTTGCTATTCTTAGATCGTTCGATATCTTTACTCTGATTCTTGTGATAATTGGTCGCTATTTGTCGCATGATAATATAATCGTTATGAAAGCTATTATAAAGATGTGTTTGATAGTTTAAATTTGTATTTATGCTTATTCAAAATTGATTACTGTTTTACAGTAAATATAAAAATGTTTACACCACTACTATTGTTTCACGAAATTTAATCAGCGTATTTTTAACGTTATTTTACACTTTTAGTTTTCGTACATCGTTCATACATTTCGTACGAGATATAATGTATACTAATTATACAGCCAAATATGGTTTTTAAGTAATTATCATCAGGAATAAATGTCGATATTAATTTAAAAGAATAATTCTATAATTTTTAGTTTCTCACGTAAAATTGTACTAAAAAAATTATTAACAAAATATCTAATAGTTACAGAATAGCTTTCACCGAGACCACGACATTGAATCCGAGCAAACAAAACTAAAACAATACTTAACACTTGTAGATTGTGATTTAGAGATACTAAATGTGTCAGTAATATTTTATTATATTTATTACAAAATTTCGATTGAAAAATTATTTTTTCTAATTTCGATGAATATGATAAAAATCATATTCATGTAATACTTCTTTGTACACTAAAGTTTATGAGAGAAAAATACAATATATAAACATAACAAAATGGGAGAGACAGGAGTAAATAATCTTATGAATAGTAATTTCTTACAGAAAACCCCTGTCTGTTACTGTTGTACTTGTTACTTTAGTAAACAATACGTACTATTTACACTAATAAATATAAGGGTGAACACAATCACTAGTTTGATGGGAAAAATAAAGAAATATAAAACCCAATTCACTACGTTATTATATATATATTGTTTAAAGAAGTATTGAGACAGGTATTTCTGCATCGATAAGTAAATTTTTATTCTTTCTAAATTTCATATACAAACAAAATTATCACTGAATCGTGATAGTACTTCTAGCGTTTGAATTAATTTTATCTATACATCTTTGTAGTAAGTGAAAAACGTAGAATTTTCGCCGTCGGCGTCCAACGCAAACGAAACAATTTTTTTTTCACTATCCGGTGAGAGTGTGGTAGGGAGTGAAATGGAAGGGCAGAAGGTATTATGATAGATATTGGAAAGCAACTTGAAATTGCTTTACGTTTTGTATCGATATACTTTTTTTTCAGTATTTTTTTATTAAACTTAGATAAACAGAACTTTATACAAATATAAATAATGTTTATCGAGTTAATTATAACACGAATAATGTTATTTACGTTTATTTATATATAATATGCAAGCTTCTAGCTAGCGCATAGGAACCATGATTTTTTTTATTGTATAGGGATACATAACTTTAACAATAGCAGAAGTGGTGTGTATAATGCAAAACTCTAATACAACTAAATAGATAAGTAAGTAATGTATTATTATACTGCTAGTATAGAATAAGATAATAATATCACCAACAGTATCTGCAATGCCGTGTAGGATACAGAGCGTTAAATAGTATCTATTTCGGTTTGGAACGCAGATTCTACTGAGAGGTTCCGGTTTATGATTTAAGTTAGTCTTTGGAAAGTAATCTAAATTAATTTTATATTATAGTGTGTAAAATGTAAATGTGTAGAGACGGCTGTTTTTTTTTTTTTTATTAACTTATCAAAACCAGCATAGCGAATCTTATTGTGATTCAATTTTGTATACTCAATATGTTTCGTATTTATATTTCATAGTCTATCTTGAAATTGTACACCATTTTTATAATATATGATATGGCGCTTCGCTTCGCTAGAACCTGTAGTATCCTACTGCTGGGCATAGGCCTCTTTCCCCATGTAAGAGAAGGATCAGATATTATTCAACTACACTGATCTTATGCAGGTTGGTTATATATTCCCTATGAGTAACGATTGCTATTAGGTGTACATGATAACATCCGGGACCGACGGCTTAACTTGCTTTCCGAGACACGGTCGGGAGCCCCACAAGGACTGCACAAAGACACAGACAGACTCCCGCATGGCCAATACAAATAGTATAAATATAAATCTCCTTCAGATAACATATTTTATTGATAAGAGTTTTATAAAGAACGTAATACAATAGTGAAAGGAGGATTTGGAAAATGTCGAACTTTGGTCAAATTTTTTGGAACAAAGGTAGGAAAATGTTGAATTTACTTTCGCCCCCAAAACGAATGCAATTGACAATGTTAAGAGATCGTTGCGTTTGTTATTAAGCATTTGTTGGTTATCATTTGCATTTACTTCATAGCCATAAGTCGCATGTGCATCATCATCATCATCATCATTTCAGCCTATCACTGCCGGACATAGGCCTCCACAAGTTCACGCCAAAAATGATGTGAACTCATGTGTGTTACCCCTAGTCATCACGCTGGACAGGCGGGTTGGTGACCGCAGGGCTGGCTTTGTCGCACCGAAGACGCTGCTGCCCGTCTACGGCCTGTGTGTTTTATTGCCAGTAAATTGGATGGTTATCCCGCCATCGGTCGGCTTTTTAAGTTCCAAGGTGGTAGTGGAATTGTGTTATCCCTTAGTCGCCTCTTACAACACCCACGGGAAGAGAGGGGGTGGCTATATTCTTCATTGCCGCAACCACAGAGCATGTGCATACTTATAAATAATTTTTAAATCTCGACGCTAATTTTGTACGACGTGTATCAATAGTTTTCTGTATTATAATGGTTTCAGGATTTCATTGGGTGCTGTGTGGCTACGGCACTAAAGAATTTAGCCACCCCCTCTCTTCCCGTGGGTGTCGTAAGAGGCGACTAAAGGATAACAAGGTTCCACAACCACCTTGGAACTTAAGAAGCCGACCGATGGCGGGATAACCATCCAACTGCTTGCTGGCTTTGAAATACACAGGCCGAAGACGGGCAGCAGCGTCTTCGGTGCGACAAAGCCAGTACTGCGGTCACCAACCCGCCTGCCCAGCGTGGTGACTATGGGCAAAACACATGAGTTCACTGAGAAACTAAGATACAGCAGGCATACAAAGTAAAAAGTACCATTTTAACTTCAGTATCGATTATTGAATATCGTTAAAATAAAAATTTTCAAAAAACATTTAATATAAAAGTATACATTTGGACTACTGCGGTTTTAAAGGTCATGTAAATTTTGATCAAGATCTAGGCGTTTGTATTAATGTTAGTTGGGTTTTTGGGAACCTCAACACAGGATAGTGAAAACATTCGAGTATTAAACATTGTCATTATACATTTACGTATTCATCCACCTACTCGTAATTTTGCACGTACGCCGGACATTGAAACAACAATATATATAATTATAAAAAAAAATCTAACATATTTATGAACTACATAAAGAATATTACAGTTATTGTTCGATGATACGCAACAGTTACTCGTAACGAATGTATAAAATGCAATCATTCTTATAATAAACGTTCAAAAACTTTCGTTTAACAAAACGACAACGACAACAGACAGATAGATACTGAGTGAAGTTGTCAAAATCGACAAAAAAAAAGTTCAATTGCGCGGGCTTTCTACTATTACACTTTCACTATCAAATGCGTATCTAGTTTTATATATCTGTCTCTTTCGTTTTCGTCGTCATTTTATGTTCTCTGTCCCTGTCTTACAATGTCAATAAAGAAATAAAATAAAATTAAGTGTTACACAATTTTCAGTTACGTTACAGAAATAAATGAATTATATTTTAAAGAGAATAATTTTTATATGATATTGTGACATTATTCGCGTGGATTTTAAAATATCCTACTGGTTTTAAGGCAAAAATTTAACTAAATGGTTGTTAGTTATGTTTTTTTTTTTTGGATAGGTGCATGATGTTTTACATCCTATTGCAATGTCAGATTTTAACAGATCAGCTGTTTAATCATCAAAATCTTTAATAATTATTTTTCATTATACCTTTAAAACTGACTATCGATTAGCCTTGATACTTCAGTGACATTTGAAGATTAGTTACTCGGGAATAAAGATCTTTTTGGAAATTCTGGAGGATAAGGAAGTCTTATAGGAGATATGGACGTGTTATCTCTTACATAACTTAATAACCCTGGCTTGCCATCTAGCCTATAATAAATTTAGAAATTGTTCTATGCGATAAGGTCGCCTTTTGTATATTTTTTGTTAGTATAATATAAACAATAATAATGAATCCTAGTAACTATTCAGTTCCTGAAGTGCAACTTAAGTAAAACATTAAGAAAACCAAGATATTCTTGTCTGAAAATGTAATTAACCTAATTATAAAACTGTGCGTAATCAATTTTGTTTTTTAATTAAGTTCTTTATACTAAAAAATATCAATTACTTCTATTTCCGCTACGGAACACACAGAGACAGGGTTAATGTTAGCTAGCACGACGTCTTCGTTACGTATCGTTAGTTCTTGTCAAAGAATATCATTATATAGTTTGCAGATGTTAAATACCAACATAAAATTAAATTTATTTATTTATTATTATTAGATGTACCTATACAAAGTTTAACTAAAAATTTGATTTTTTACTAAACGAAAATAATATATACAGTCTTCTTTTATAAAAAAAATTGTAACCTAAGCATTAAGACATGTTACCGCCTAGGTCGTCCCTTAGACAAAAAACCCAGACCGGTTGTTGTCAAATTTACGGATGTCGCAGTTCACGATATGGTTTGGTTTACCAAGACTAAGCTTAAGGGTACCGGGATTACTCTGTCCGAGTTTTTGACCAGGTCTCGTCATGAGGTCTTTTTAGAGGCAAGACAACGCTTTGGAGTAGTCAACTGCTGGACTCGAGATGGCATCATACATATTATTGCGGCGAATGGTGTACGTCACAAAGCCGAGTGCCTCTCAGACCTTGAAGGCATCTCCTGTTCAACACCTCAGAAATCTCCGTTGCTTGAGAAGACCACATCGACCAAGACTGTCGACCTAAAGAGACCGGTCTCGCGCACAAGAAGAATCGCAAAACAAAGTAATACCTTAAGACTTTTTTTCTATTTTCCACTTGTTACATTTTATTGTTATTAATAATTGTATACCTTTTAGCATTGTTCTTTATTTTCTTGTGGCGGTATACAAAAAATTTGTTTAACTTCATTCTATTTACATCCTTACTTTACGGTATATTTATAATTCGTGTTTGTTTTGTTTCATATTCTTAGGCTTCTTAATTTACTACTGTTGTTGTTCGACACTGACAATGACAGTTTGACAATGACAGATGTCAGTGATTCGGAAATCATATAATGTCTTCCTTTCCACTACGCTACGCTTCGGCAGTGCATATAGTACTAAATACTTACTACATTATTTAATTATTATTTATTTTTCTTTTTTATTATTATAATTTTATTTATCAATTTTTATTATGATTTTTCTCTCGATCTTTATTAATTATGTGGTTTTGCTTTATTAAATCTGTCATCGTCTTTCACTTGTTATGTACTAAGTGTATAACTTATTTTATTTTTTTCCAATAGCTGGCGGGCGTTTGCACGGTACCTTAGATGCTTATAATCTTTTATTTACATGCTTATATTAATTTATTATATATTTAATCATTTATTAATTTTAAAATTTATTTTATTTTTATAATTGTACATATTTTAATTTATTTTATTTATCGTCAATGGCAATTAATGACAGCGACAACTCTTTTCACTCCTTTTCTTCCTCTACCGAAGTACACAGTAATGACTCTAGTTTCCACAGCCTACCATCTCTTAGCGATAATCTCGAATCACACTTTCGCGATCTATCTAAAAACCTAAACATAGTACATATTAATGCGCAAAGTATTCCCGCTCACTATCCTGACTTATTAACTACATTTCAAAGTAACTATGTTCATGCGATCTTGGTATCTGAATCTTGGCTCAAACCTTGCTTACATTCTACTTCCTACTCCCTCCCTGGATTTCATCTCATACGTAGTGATCGTATAGGTCGGCCAGGGGGAGGCGTTGCCATTTACCTTCGTCCTTATATTCCTTATACAATCATTAGTAATTCAATATCCTGTGACGGACATGGACCTGATCATCTCTTTGTCGAAATCACTCTTTCGCATACCAAGTTGCTTTTGGGCGTATATTATAACCCATCACTCACTGTCGATTATTTTGCTTCATTTGAAAACCTTTTGGAAATGTATACGCCTCTTTATAGCCATACGGTGGTGATGGGAGATCTTAATACCTGCCTCCTTAAACGCGACGGGAGATCTTCACGTCTTTACTCCCTTGTTAATTCCGTCAATCTGCATATCCTACCCTTGCAAGCTACCCACTACCTTCCTAATTGTGCTCCATCCCTTCTAGACCTTATCCTTGTTTCTTCACCTGACCATGTTGAAAAGCATGGTCAATGCTCAGCCAACGCATTCTCCTACCATGATCTCATATATATATCATATAAATTAAGACCCCCTAGAGCAAAGTCAAGGATCCTTCTGCAGCGTAATTTTGGTGGCATGGATTTGGACAGACTTCGTGAGGATGCTGCCGGGATTGATTGGTCGACGGTATTTAACGCGTCTGGGGTTGATGAAAAATTGTCAAATTTCAATTCCCTTCTCATCAAATTATTTGATATTCACGCCCCTATACGCCCTGTTCGTATCAAGCATCTTCCTGCTCCTTGGCTGACCGACGAGATCAAAGCTTTGCAGGAGCAGAGAAACAGGGCTAAAGCGAGGTACAAGTCCGATCCGAACTCACAAAATTTGGAGAGGTATAGGAAGGTTCGAAATCGCTGCAACATGGCTTGTAGAGACGCACAACGACGCCATATCCATAAATCTGTCCTCGAGGAAGCAGACTGTGCCAAGGTATGGAAATTCCTCAAGTCACTCGGAGTTGGCAAATTCAAGCAATCCATTCCTACAGATTTTATTGACATTAATGGCCTTAACAGTTACTTTACTAACCCATGTACTATCGATAGTACCACTAAATCTGATACCATTATCAAACTTTCAGCCTTACGTACTCCTTTTGAGTTTTCATCTTTTAACTTTAGTCAATTATCTGAGTGTGGTGTTAAAGAGCATGTACTTGCTGTCAGCTCCAATGCTGTGGGCTGTGACTCCATTAGCCGAAAAATGATCATTCCTATCATTGACTATATCGTTCCTGCCTTAACTCATATCTTCAACTATTCCTTCGCATCTAGTACTTTTCCCTCCTGTTGGAAAAACGCCCATATTATTCCTTTACCTAAGAAATCCAATCCATCTGGCTTCTCCGATTTCCGCCCAATATCTATCCTAACTTTCTTGTCCAAGGTTCTAGAGCGTCTTGTTCACCAACAGTTAACATCATTTCTTTCCTTAAACAATCTTCTAAATCCATTTCAATCCGGCTTTCGGAGGGGTCATAGCACGGTAACAGCACTTGTCAAAATCTCTGACGACATCAGACACGCAATGGACGATCGAAAACTTACGGTTCTGGCTTTACTTGATTTTAGTAATGCCTTTAATACCGTGGACTTCGATATACTGTTGTCTGTGTTAGGTTCCTTTAACATATCTCCACCAGTAATTGACTGGTTTCAAAGTTACTTGTATGGGCGTCGGCAGCGTTTGCAAGTTCAAGATACTTTCTCTGACTGGGCTAACGTATTTGCTGGCGTACCGCAAGGTGGCGTGTTGTCTCCTCTTCTTTTCTCTTTATTTATAAATTTAGTAACTACCAACTTATCTTCTCTCTATCACCTGTATGCAGACGATCTTCAAATATACACTCACTCTAAGCTGGCTGATCTACCCACGAGTATCCACCAACTAAATAATGACTTGGACCTTATTTTTAAATGGAGTAACGCGTACGGGTTAAAAGTTAATCCTGCTAAGTCTCAAGTGATTATCGTGGGTAGTCCAAAGCTAGTCAGTAGCATTGATTGGTTACTTTTACCTCCTGTACTCTTCAACAAAGTTGTTTTGAACGTCAGTGATAAAGTGAAAAATCTAGGAATAACTTTCGATCGTCATCTCTCTTGGTCACCTCAATTAACTGAGCTAAGCCGGAAATTGTTTGCAGCCGTCGGTTCACTCCGTCGACTCCAGTACTTTCTTCCCTTGCCTACCAAGATTGCGCTGGCACAATCACTACTTTTACCAATCCTTGACTATGCAGATACGTGTTTTCTGGATCTCAAAGAGGAGCAACTAAATAAGCTTGAGCGTCTTCAAAATCTCTGTATAAGGTTCATATTTGGTCTTCGTAAATATGACCACGTCTCCGATTTTCGCAGTAAACTCAAGTGGCTCCCAATTCGCCTTCGCAGGAATACCCATGTACTTACTCTACTCTACTGTGTTCTTTTTAATCCTAATGCCCCTCATTACCTTAAAGAACGGTTTACGTTTCTTTGCGATTCCCATGAGCGCTCCCTCAGATCTGAATCCAATTTGCTTCTGAAAATTCCTCCCCATTCTACCTCCTTCTACTCCAATTCATTCACTGTTAATGCTGCCCGTCTGTGGAACTCTCTTCCGCTTTCAATAAAACAAGCTCCAACTCAAGCTTGTTTCAAGCAACGCCTTAAAAAGCATTATATGTCGCTCATTAAGTCATAACTGTCGCGATTTGTAGTTTACTTTGTGTACATATATGTATATATTTATGTGTGTGTGTGTGTGTGTGTATATATGTATATATTTTTATATGTGTATGTATGCATGTATGTATGTATGTATGTATGTATGTTTATGTGTGTGTATATGTATATTATATAGTATACATTAAAATATTTACTTATTTATATGTTTTTTTTTCTTTAATAATTATGTAAGTCTATCATATCGTAGTTTTTATCTATTTATTATTGATTTTTCCTCCTTAATTTGTGCACACTTCTAACCGCTGCTACTGTATCGTGTCCAGTACCCAAAGGTTATCTGGAATAAATCGCTATTTAGCGATAAGATCGCCTTTGTACATCTTGTATTGTATCTTTCTTTATATGTGTCTGTATTTTGGTGTACGTTAAGAATAAAAAAATAAAAAAAAAATAACCTGTTTAAATGTAACTGACATTATTATCATTTATTTAAGATGCGTGTAGCTTTGGATGAATTCGTAAAACTATTTTACTCACACTTTTCGCTTATATGTAATTTATATATTATACATACATGTACAAGTATGAAATTCAATGATGACGGAATGATAGAGAAGTTATGCATTACTAATCATAGAGAGATTAACGGTGTACTTAATACAAGTATGCCCCGATAAGATGACTATTTGTAAAAGATGCCTTTTATTAAAAAGTAAATGTCGAATTTAAATGAGACCATTAAACAAGCATCAAATTTTTATTAAAACAAGAAACATCAATATCGATATACCAAGTAAAAATTATTTATTTATTTATTTTTTAAAGGTTAACCAACAAAGGATACATTAATAATAGTTTCTAACATATGAGCTTACAATAGGATGTCTATGTTCTAACATAAATGTCGTGAGGTATAATACAACGTAATTCGTATAATAATTAAATATGTTGATTAATTATGTCTTTTATCGTTCCTGACTTCATTCTACGTATACAAGACATTTCACACGATCTGCATTAAAAGTTTGTAATTTTTATAAAGTACTCTACAAATAATTAGCTTTCCATAATATTTTGCTTCTTGTAATATACTACTTTACGTGTAGGTATAATACTGTCATAGTCCAAGTCACTTCTGTATATTTTATTCTTTGAAGGAAATCGTGCATTAAGTGGGCGAGTGTCGTGTTACTTTTCATTCCTACATTTATTTGCACTTCCTAATTAACCATTACGTGCCATATTATACTTAATAGATTTTAAATATAGTTTATTAACGTAATGTATGGTTTTAATGGGTGTTACTTAATTACCCACTTAAATTGAATTAGTTATGTAAATGGTATCAAAAGACAAATATTTTTATCGAGATAAGAATTGTATAAAGCAATTTTGATATAAGGTAAGATTTTCATTTAAATAAATATATGAAAATTTGTTTTTTTTTTGTTATATATATTTATATCTTATTGGAGATATTTCTTTTTGGAGAGATATAATTTTGCTGTTAGTTTGTTTTAATTCGCGTTAATTATAACGTTTTCACCATTAATAGGTCTGCGAAGGAGGTCTGATGTTGTACTGATTGTAATTGTATTGTCTCACTTTACTGTTCGCAAATTGAAGTAAAATCTGGGACTCGCTGTCCCTAAAGTTAACGAGAAAATTAAAGAGGGCTTACAAACCAGGCCAAGCATAATCAGATGGCGTAAAAAGTTACTTTTGGTGAATTGAATAAATAATTATAGCACGTGATTGTTTTGATCGCTTATCTTCTATAAAAAAAAGTAAATGACGAAAAAAAAACATAACTATTCAAAATAGATTTATTCAAACCTTCCACACCACCTTCAAATTGTTATCTTACAAATTAATTTTTTTATTGTAGTTAAAAGTGAACTAAATTAGTGTATTAGTGAAACTCTACTCAAGACTCTAAGTAGAGACTTATAGCAATAAAATATGTATAATAAAGTTGATTTTTGTGTAGTCTATATAATAAATAATAAATTAATAAATATCTTATAACATACACGGTTATCAGTTCCCATGTTACCAACTTAATGCTTGTGTTACAAGTAACAGCCTAAAATCTAAAACTGTTATAAGTATGTTTTTGATAAATATACACAGAATAAATACATATATAAACACACAAACATATTATATACACATATTACTACCGGACACAGACGGGAATCAAACCCGCAACCCGCGGAACAGAAAGCAGGGTCAGTACAAACTGCGCTAACGGGTTAGTCATATACTATTATTATTATTATCGGTTTTGCGTAATTTTAAATAAAGGAAGTAAGTTATCATATATTAAAAACGAAATACAAATATCTTCAAAGTATTTTTAGAAAGCCACATTATCTTAAATAAAATAGGCTGTAAAATATCTCGTTAAAGCTGTCGGTAGCGGAACTAGTAGCCATAAATGTAAATAGAGTGAAATTACGAGTTATCGCGGTTAAGTATAATTCAAACGTTATATCTATAAACTAGCGACCCGCCCCGGCTTCGCACGGGTGTATAAACTATCAGTGTTTCTCTACTATATGCATGTATTATAGACATAAGCCAGAAACATAAGTTAGAAACAACTATTATGACACTCCATTTACTTACTTAAACTTTAATTAAAACTGAAAGCCAAGTTAAAGTTAAGTAAAGTTAATAAGAAACAAACCGAAGTAAAATTCGTATATGGTGGGAGGTTATTTTATTCGTGCAAATTGTAATTTATATATTTTTTAATATTTTTTTTAGTATTAAATTCCGTGGGCCTTAAGGAACATACAAAAAAATAAAATCGCCGAATTGGTCGAGCCATTCTAGAGTTATGCGCTTAGTAACATTTATTTTTATTTTTATATATACAAAAGCGTAAGTATTTACTGTTTTCAATTTTTTTTTTGTTTTTCGAGGACGTTTGACACCGAAGTCCTCCCATGACTATAGTTGCTTTAAATTATCCGAAACGTCAGGCTTTAAAAACTTAATAATCCGCGATAAAATCCGAAAAAGTTGTATCATTATAATGACTGAAATTCGCGAAAACATTAGAAAACACTATGTGAGCGTAGGTATATTTCTAACAATTAATTATCCTCGACAAAACCTTCCAATGAGTTGGGAAATAGTCCGGTTTAATTGTCAGTCTTAATTTTTTTGTTTCTTTTGCTTTAAAAAGATTTTATGGCAAAATTATTAAAGTCTGGAAAATTTACTATATCGATTTGGAAGAAATAAAAATGTCATAATATACCATTTCCAAGACACTTTGTCTATTGCATTAATATTTGTATGCCTAATGACACAAAGACTTTTTTTACAATGATAAATGTTTTTCGAATCTAATATAAATTATTTAGCAATAAGAAACTATAATAGTAATCAAAATATATCATACACATAAATTGGTAAGCACACATTACCCCTTCACCACAGCCGGTTAGTTATTAGCCATTATGAAAACCGTATTGTATGCAGCATCTGATGCGGTGATAATCGTAACTCCGGCAGGCAAAAGTTAGCATAATTTGGTTACACAAACAAACGGCTATGACGTCATAAAAGCTCTATACTCGCAGCTATGCGTGTACTGTTCAGAGAGTAATATAATTAAACAAAGAGGAAAATTGCCAATTTCTGTTTACGTAGATAGGTATGTACTCTAAAGTGACGGCGCGTTGGCGCAACGGTCACAGCACTGGTTTGTGGCTGTTCGGCTGGCGGTAGCGGGTTCGATCACGGCACATAACAAACGTTTGTATAGGCCATACATATGTTTGCCGTGGTCTGGGTGTTTGTATAGTCCTTGTGCACGTTACGCCATCGGTCCCGGTTGTTTTCATGTACACCTGATAACGAGCGTTACTAATAGTAGGGAATATATCTGCCAACCCGCGTTGGTGGATTGGAGTTCTGATCCTTCTCCTACATGGAGAAAGTGGCCTATGCTGATACGTTCTATAAGTTAACTTTTTCATCTTGAGAGATTCTAAAAATTCGTGTCCCTTTGAGAAATGACTATTTAGTTCTTATTCTGTTATAGCACATTTATAGCATAAGTTTTCATTAGATTATAATTTTATTTTACTTCTCGCTCTATACAAGTTATACTAAGTTGGCGTACAAGCATACGATCCCGTAGCACAGCTTATAGACTTCAGAACAACCATAACAAGAGCGTGGCCGACCCTAATTCTGACAGCTCCAGGAGCTCTGGCTACATTACTCAGAATAGGAACATGATACTACTTAAAGGTAGTGTTATTCAGCTGTAATCTACTTTAAGGTTGTGGTACTTCTTCAGTCGGGCTGCTCCAAATTTGAACAGGATATTTCCTGCTACAGCCTACCTCAAAAAAGCAATTATTTTGAATAATATTTCAACCATACAAATCTTATTAGATAGTAAATTTTGTTCTATTTAGAGAATATCTAGGTTAAGTCAATAATGGTAGTTCACCGTAATATCGGAAAAACAGTTCATTAAGCTTTGCTTCATTCTGATTTGTATTTATAATTTTCAACATATTCATGATTAAAAGGATAATAGATAAAAACTGGGCAGAGAAAGAATTAAAAACGTAAATACAATAGCTTTATTATTTCCAAGTCACAGTTATATTTTATAGGTTAAGCATAATTTATTGATATGTGCATGCAAAAGAACTAAAGTAGTAATTTTGACTTACTATATAAAATGTGTACTGTGTGGCTACGGTACTAAAGAATATAGCCACCCCCTCTTTTCCCGTGGGTGTCGTAAGAGGCGACTAAGGGATAACACAGTTCCGCTACCACCGTGGAACTTAAAAAGCCGACCGATGGCGGCATAACCATCCAACTCCTGGCTTTGAAATACACAGGCCGAAGACGGACAGCAGCGTCTTCGGTGTGACAAAGCCAGCCTTGCGGTCACCAACCCGCCTGCCCAGCGTGGTGACTATGGGCAAAACACATGAGTTCACGTTATTTTTGGCGTAACCTATGTATACAGTCCATATATCCATGGATTGTATAGGCTGTAATAATAATGATGATATAAAATGTAATGTGAGGTGAAAATGTAACAAATCATACTACAAGCACGTAACTTAAAATACTAACACTAGTGTCGTCTAGGCATATCAAAATTTTGCAGTCAAGTTGGGAAATTCCTCCTAAATTTGATTCTCATAAAAGATGAAAACATATCAGAAAATATGATTATGCATTGGTTATAGCCACTTGATCAGCAGATCCAATTGAAGTACTAACATCGGTTAAGCTTCAGTTTAATGTAATAGGCTTAAATCTTGAATAACGTGCAGTTACTTTATTATGTATCTTAATTTGGTTGTGAATAAAATATATTAGTTTATATTCTTATGCGTGACTAAAGATGGGTAACTAGGCGTGGCTTGAATAATCTCTATATCCATGTAGCGTTAGAATAGAAATTACTGTCTCAGGGAAATAATAATAATAATAATAATGACATTTATTTCGGGACTAGCCTATATAGTGTTAGTAACAATGTTTCTTATAACCTAGTGTTAGTACAATACCAGAGAATAAATTTAAAATAGTTTTTATATTTATACATTTTTTTTAAATCACACGGAGTTTTATCCAATGTCACAATAATAATTACACAGATAGTAAAAATAATACAAGGGTAGGCTGAAAAGTTCGTAGGCACAGACGCCGCTACTAGTATTCAATCCATATGATTTTTAGTTAACTCTAGCCTTCAAAATACACGTGATAAAAATGAGTTACTTATTGTATGTATTGTATTACACCGTATAACTTTTTATTGGGTGTACCGATTTTGGTGATTTTTATTTTCATCGAAAGATGATGCTTGTCGTGTATTTCGATTTAAATTTCATCGCGATTTGATGACTGCTTTTTGAGTAATATTTGTTAGCGCGTATTTACTTGACTATTTTTTCGTGCACCTACTTTTTATTACTTGTCGATGTAATTTAAATTAGTTTTTTTTTTAATTTACGATCAAACACAATTTAATATGTTGCAGAATATTTGTGTTATAATGACAGCAGTGCTATAAAATGTAGGGTACAGTAAAGTGTCGACGCTGCTGAACTTCAAATATTTCAAATGTCAAAGTAAAGACGACGATATTAGCTCTTGATTAACTTGCATAAGCATTGTGGGACACATTATGCGTATGTCACAAATAATAAATCGAAACTATACCCAATACCATTGAAATTGATTCAATCATTTTGAAATGTATGAGCAATGTTCGCCCACCAAATATATTACAGGAAAATTTTCTCAGAAAAATACACCGTCAAAATAACTTTATGAAATTCCGATCAGTAATTACATAAAAATCGTAAACATATACTAAATATAATAAAATGCATTTATTCTGCAATGAGGCGATTACAGATTTTTTTTTTACAATTTATTTTACATTTTTTTTTACATTTTTTAATTTTTTTTTACACTTTTTACATTTTTTTAAACAATTTTATTATAATTTTTTTGACATTCATTAAGACGAATGTAAAAAAAACTAAATTAAAAAAAAAAGTAAAATAAAATAAATTAAAAGCTCCTTATTCGCGCTTCCTTCATTCCAGTTTTCACTATTCGCGGATTAAAAAATTGTTACCCAATTCCTTTATTCGCGGCTAAAGATTTCTTTATTCGCGGATCTAAGCGGTACGAAAAGAATTCTAATATGTATTAAGAATGGCCAATGAGCTTTGTGATTTCTTTATGAAAATTGATCTATCTATGGAACGAAGTCTTATTTTTAAGAGGCAAATTGCTAATGCCACTGCTGAATATGAGTTTGAACTGAAAGAGCTTTTAAAAACTGCCAAGCAAGAAAAAATTACAAAATTCTTTAAGCCGTTGCTGACGGCTGAAGATAATAATTGATTAGTATGGTCAAAAACTTCAATTAAATTGTTTTTTTTTATATGTTTGTTTTTTATTTTGTACGTATAAAATACCATGAACGTATATAATCCCATATAAAATACCATTCCATATTCACGGTTTCTGTATTCGCGGCATATTTACGGAACATATACCCCGCGAATGAAGAGCTTTTACTGTACATCATAAAAAATGAATAATAAATATTAAAAAAATAATTAAAATAATGAATAATAAATAAATAATTAGTGAATATATGTGAATAGAATGTGTTTGAAAATGTCCTATTACATATTACATTATATTAAATTAGGTTTCATTTTGTTTCAAAGTTCTAAATGATTACAAGTTAGTAGTACTAAGTTATTACTTTGAAATATAGCTGAAAACTTATTCAACTCTCTTAATATTAAGAGTTGGCGTATGTCTTTCAATATATTACACGTCCCTTTCATACAAATTATTTAAATTAAGTTCGGATACAACTACGAAATCATAACTCGTCTGTTATTAATGAATGTTTTTATATTAAAAAGGGCTATCTTGTGATAGGATTTAATTTTATTAAGCCGTTTGAATAGTATAAATTTACATTACACATTTACAGACATTTAAATGTCCTAGTACTTACGTCTGAATATATTCTCTACGTATAAAATTAATTAGAAAATCCGAGACGGTTTAACCCCGGTTCTACTTGCACGGACTCCATTAGTTTCTCAGTTCATTAGTTGATACTATAGTACCTTGCGATGATTTATAGCCCAAATTAGAATCTTATAAGTTGTGATATGACATTCTTTTAGATTTGTCCGTGAATACAAAATACGAAAGAATAATTATACTGGCTCAAAAATGAATGAAACATACACCATAACTAGCTTCTTTAAAATTTTGAAAATTGAATGTATAGATTTTTTATAATATTAGTATGTACTCTATAGTGTATGTAGAAATATACATATGAATTTTTCCCTCCTGTAATAGTCCTCAATGAAAAATCCTCATGTTTTTTTAAAAACATATATTTTTGGATAGCTCTCGTAGCTTAAAATTTTAGTGCTAAGTTTATCGGATTGATTGAATTTGATGTTTTTTTAAGATACATAGCACTAAAGAAGACTGCTGACTAAAGATAATTAATTGGTCAAGAACTGTTAAAAATCTAGTTTAAATATATAAATTTTTTGAAAATATTATTACGATATATACATATATTTGTATTTAGCATGGAGTGATCACATAGAATATTGTGTGAAATATTTAAAGCGCAAATTGAAATAAGAAACGTTGGAAGTGTGTATTAGGATATTTTAGTACTTCGAAGAATCATTCAAAAGACAAAAGCATAAATTGTGGGAAGTTAGAGTTGCAAAGTGAATAAAATGTTCAAAGTCGTATCAATGGAATTCTCATCATTCATCATATATGGTATGTAACGATGTCTGTGGATATCTTGTAACGCGTAAAATTAAATCTAAAATGCCTTTATTCATAATTTTCGAAATTTTCCTTTGAGTAATGTATGTACTAAGTGTGATTGTATTTGATTAAACATTATGTTACAAATGGAGAAATAAAAGAATAAGTATGAAATAAGCCGAATGTACATTTATTTTTTTGTATTTCTATACTTACGTAAGTTATTCATAAAATCTGTTAACTTTTTATATTGTCTTTTTAAAAATTCTAATTCTGTCTTAATTTTTTTTTTATATCAAAGTTTGGATATTTTTTTGCAACCAGTACTCTTGAAAGTAAAATGCGATTTGACTAGACCTATTAAATGAAACCATGTAACGCGTAATGCGATGTTTTTGCGACGAATCGATCCTCAATATTGTACCTTAAATTTATACAGATTAGATCGATCGCACACGAAGTGGAAAAAGTATTTCAAATACTGATAAATAAATAGGAACACACAAGTAAACGGTAAGTTAAAAAAATATCGCACACACGGTTCATGGAGACCAGTGCAGCGTGACGGAGAATAAAAATCATAGACGGATCAGAACAGGACTCATTGACGAACAAACCACCGATGTAGGTGGTCCGCACCCGTGACCCACAAATGGATTTGGTGACAACGTGTGAGTGCTGGTGATAAAGACAAAGTGACAATATGATTCCTTTAATATTTGTCGTCGCGTCCGCGCTGCTGGGACAGGCTCGATCGGGTCCTGTTGAACTTAACTGCAGTGATAATGCCACTTGTATAGATCACATGGCGAAGGAGTTTGTAAGAAGTTTGAGAGAGCAGAAAACGATAAAACTCTTCGATTTGTTTACGATTGAACCGTTAGGTAACAGGCAAGGGAGGTCTAATAAAGATCCCTTAACAAGATTGATAACAACACACGCGATTAGTTTCGACTGGAACGATTTCACGTTCAGATTCTCCAATCCTGAAGATAGGAGCGATGCATTGGATTTAGAAGTTTTTGAAAGCAGAAGTGTCAAAGGTTTGTACTTGCTTAGAATTTGTCAACCCAAAAAATATAATGACTAACAGAAGGATAACTACCATTTATCTCATTCCTAATTTTGATTTGCTTGAATTTAAGAATAGTCTACTACTAATTTGGCAAATAAAATACAGAAATCATATACCAACTTTCATAAAATAAAGTTGAATAAAAATTCCGGTTACATTTTTTTCTTGTTTAATAGGCTATAATTTCAGTCTTAAAAGACTTAAGATTTGATAAAAATAATTGGTAGTTATCAACTTATAACTGACTTAATATTTTGTAGGCGTAACGTATCTTCATTTTCTGGAATGGAAAAGCGTAAAGATATAATTGTGATAAAATATTCACTTATGATGATAACATCACAAGTAAAAGGTAGTAAGTAACATCATAATTAATGATGGAAACTGTAATTCATATCTTGCATGTTAGATTACCTATCACGTCAGTTTTTATTTATAGCCTAAAATGTTTAAGATTTTAGATATTTTAAGAGCATATTAATTAGTTACTGTTTTAAAAACAGATATACGTTTTGTCTTCATTATTATTTCTTAGGTATAATAAATCTTAAGATTTTGTAACGCTTAAAAATCTTAAAAAAAATATGTTAATTTATTTTTCCATTTCCATTTTTTGGAATACCCAAATTCGAAATTTATCCGTTAGTACCCGGTTGACCGAGCTAAGCTCGGTATTTTTAGTAAATCGTGTTTTTTGGAAATCATAAAGTATAAATACGAATTACATATTGATAAAATATGAATAATATTTTTAGATTTTACCGACATAATAATAAAAAATAAGAACAGTCTATTTAAATAAAAAATAGCGAGTGCAATTAGAAAAAGAAAAAGAAAAAATAATTGATCAGGGACATGTGGATTTGAACCATGATCTTCTCGGTTGATCCCGAGCGGCCGATTTCCCACCGAGCTATTTCAACTACATTGACTTATGCGAAATTTACCTTCGTATTCTAACGATATTTTTTTCAATTCCTAAAAACAGGGATAAAACGACATTTCCTGAAAATGAATCCTAGCTAGATAGATTTATCTCCCCCGAAAACCCCTAAATACTAAATTTTATGAAAATCGTTGGAGCCGTTTCCGAGATTCAGATTCTATATATATATATATATATACAAGAATTGCTCGTTTAATAGTATAAGATAAGGGAAGTTATGTGTTATTTTTGATGGGCAATATTTCTTCAACTGCAATTATTTTTGTTCTTGGTATAAATAAAGCAAATGATTCGGTTTGTGTTTAAAAACTAAAATTAATTCAAGTTCCAATTCGAAATTATGTTACTGAAAATTTCACGAATATATAATATAAAACATTTCACATACAATCTCCGAAAAAATGTTTGGAGATCCGTGTTTGGCATTAATACATTTTAAATCAGATTCCATTTCGTGTTTTCCAATAATATTTCCAGGTAACGCGATGCACATAATTAGCACAGTTAATTAATGATGTTCCTACTTTCTTTAGCGTGAATTCCGTTTCAGCGGTTTTCTCATATCACGTGGAGAGAAATCTTTACGCGTCTGACTTTTGATAATATTATTTGTAACGGAACTACAGTACTTTAGTTTTGTTCAATATATTTCTATTATTTTATCATTCAAAGATTTTAGACCATGAATTGTTTAAATTAATTAAATTGGTGAAAAAATTTCTAGGCTACGTGTGAAAATTTTAAAATATTTTCTTAGTGATTCGACTTTCTTTCTTTCTATGTCCAGTAGTGGGATGCTACAAGCTTAATCAATCAGTCGATAAAACAATTTTTGGGCATATTATAGCTGCCATTTCTTTCCATTTGATTTTCTCTAATGGTTAAATGATGAAAATCTACATACCTATTCACAGGCTTTTTTACTTTAAGTATTATAATTATCATAGAGCTTTTTTCACTTAAGAAATATTTTAAAATGATATTTCAAATTGCAATTATAAATACTTCAATGATTTTCATAATCTTTAATAGGCTAAACTTTCTACGTAGGCATAAACACACATTTAAAATTAACATATTAAAAACGTTTTTGGTTTTTTTTTTTATTTGCAACCAAACACAATTATTAGCTAAACCTGTGTGAAAAATTATCGTTAAAATTTTATTTCTTAACGTTTTGATAACCTTTGATATTTTTGTTTTTTTTTTATATTTATAAAAAAAAACTAGTAATGAAGACAACGCACGTCCTTTAGCGCTGTTTTTTAACGATAAAAAAAACACAGAAAGGGAAAAACACAGTTTTGACGATTTTTTTTTTATTTACATCGAAAATCACAGTAGACCTTATGCCATGTAACGACAAAGCAGATTATTAGATTTCACAAAAAAAATGAAATCATATTAAATATAATAAAAATGAAGGTAGATAGGATAGAAAGAAAAGAGGAGAATGATATTACGCTGTGAATGTTTACGTTGCACAACATTAAACTTAATTTTCAATAAAAATTATATTATTTTGATTTTTCATTGCACAAATATTTATTATTAATCTGATTTGGTAAAATTATTTTTAACTTTTGGCATTTTCGTTACACATTTGTATATTCATTATGTGGATGGGCTGCTTATTATTCTAGTCTAAGGGATTGAGTCTTTTGGTCCATCCTATATACTCCTATTATTATTTATAACGTTGTTACGATTTGAGTAGTCAAATAAACTTTTTAAGTGTTTAACGCAAAAACTACAAATTCAATTCAAATGACGATTAATAATGTAAATTGCTGATAATGATAAAAAAGCAACTACCTTTATCATCAATATTCCATCAGATCGGGCATAATGAAGGCGAAATAGCAAAAAGGCAGACAGTAAAACAGCATATATATTGTATACTAGCTGACCCCGCAAACGTTTCTTTGCCATATATGTTATTAACCCGCTTAATCCCCCCCCCCCTTATAGCTTAGGGGTATGAAAAATAGATGTTGGCCGATTCTCAGACCTACCCAATATGCCCACAAAATTTTATTAAAATCTGTCGAACCGTTTCGGAGGAGTTCAATGTTTAACACCATGACACGAGAATTTTATATATTAGAAGATTGAATATTGTTACGATATACTAAAGTCATACTTATTCTAGTAAATACATACCGTATAATCTCTTTAAGGGTGAGCCAACACACGGGTTCTAGGTCATATTGACTCAAGACCTACTGTTGACAATACCTGTAGCTAAACATCGGAGCTATGTCAATAACTACTACGTACTCGTATCAAGGGTGTTATGGATATGATATTCCGTATTTGAATATATTTGAAGTTACGGCAGATTTTCGAAATGTCTGTTATTTTAGGACAGTTTCGGTTACGGATATTATAGTACTAAGACACCAGCGACCCGCCCCAGCTTCGCACAGTTGCAAAAACACAAACAAACAAAACCATCAGTGTTCCTCTACTATATTATGTATGTATTTTATATATACATATATATATATATATATATATATATATATATATATATATATATATATATAAACCTTTCTCTGGACTCACTCTATTTACTAAAGAAAACAGCATCAAAATCCGTTGCGTAGTTTTAAAGATCTTAGCATAAAGACAGCGAAAAGCGACTTTGTTTTATACTATATAATGATTATCAAAGTAAGAGAAAATAATATAAATAAATAGTATTCAACTCAAGGAATGTGCGCAACTACGTCGGTGTATGTTGTTTAGACGGGGCATAAAAAATATTTCATAAAAAGTTTTATTTTGACTCCGTTTATATCTATCTAGGTGTTTGTGCAGTCTTTGAGGGTCTACCCACCGTGCCTCGAAGAGCACTTTAAGCCGTCGGTCCCGGTTGATATTATGTACACCTGATAGCGATCGTTACTCATAGTAGGGATATATATCCGCCAACCCGCATTGGAGCAGCGTGGTGGATTAAGCTCTGATCCTTCTCCTACATGGGGAAAGAGGCCTATGCCCAGTAGTGGAATATTACAGGCTGAAGCGATATCTATTAACCTGTTATATCGAGTTTGGTTAAAGTTCTCCATAACATACTTACTACGCATGTAGACTACAAAAATCATGATACTAGTGAAAATCTAAAAATAAATAGTGCTAAAATACGCGTTGAAAACGGATATATTTCAACAAAAGTATTATGATATGAATAATTCACAAAGTTTTCTAACTATTGCATTTTATCACGCAACTTTGTTACAATATGAACACAAGTAGTACACTGATCTGACAATGTTACATCCGGTATCTAAACTATCTTTGTTTGAACGTTACAAATGAAAATAGCATAATTTTTTGACAACATTTCGTTCCTATCTAATTATCATGTCATTATTCTATTTTTTTCTTTCTTTTTTGTGACTGGCCTGTCTCTAATTACTAGGTATTTTATGTCAAAAAGTCGTAGTTTTTTGTATAATATTTAGAATGCTTCTCATTTTACAAATTATAATCGTATGAAATATGTATATATTTCAAATCATGTCACTACAATGGTATATTATTGTTTTACAATCTTAGCAAGCTTAGAGTATTCCATTTACTATTTGTAATTTATATGGACTCAGGAACCTTTTTGGCTCATGCAAAACACTTTGCTGTAGATCATGACATGATCAAATGCATAGTTTACGATTCTATAAAGGACACACAGGGAAACATTCATTTTATATATATATACATATAGATATGAAGCTAATTAGATATGTTGATTCTGCTGACAACAATCAGAAACTCCATAAAGTTTGTCACGTCTTGCATGAATTTCGCAGTTTTTTCATGAAATATATTTTAAAATTTAAAACGAATGCAACGGATGTCATTGTGTCTGAGCTTTGCTTCTGAAAGGTTTTTAAAATATCATAAACTACTGATAGTAAAATTTAACGATGTCGTAAAGCTTACGAGCAATACTCTAATGTTAGCGTTAAGATATTGTCTTGATCTTTTGTAGACACGTTTTAAAAGTTCACCAACTGGTTATATATCAATTTAATTTAATATATTTTAATTTAGATTTATAAGTGAAGTTATTTAGCATTTATCTCGTATCACATTTCCGACCGTGATGCCTCTGATATGTACGCGCCTAACAACCGGAAGTTGCGGGTTCGATTCCTGCTCGGACCGGACATTTGTATTTCTTCAGCAAATTTCTTTCACGTATGGATGTCTGTCAATGTGGTTCTCCCCACCGTGCCTCGGAGAGCACGTTAAGCCGTCGGTCCCGGTTGTTATCATGTACACCTGATAGCGATCGTTACTCATAGTAGGGAATATATCCGCCAACCCGCATTGGAGCAGCGTGGTGGATTAAGCTCTGACCCTTCTCCTACACCGGAAAAGAGGCCTTTGCCCAGTAGTGGTGTGGTAGGGATCCACATACGTTTACTTTATTTTTGAATTTGAATTTAGAACACATTCCGTGTAAACTGGTAATAATTCTAAAGAAATCAATAACAAAAATAGAAATATGATTGATTTTATATTAAGAAGACTTAGTCATCACATTTTTAATCTAATATTCTTTTTAGTTCATCTGTGTTAGTAAAATTTTCCTTTGATATAAATTTTAATCTCGTAACATAAATATTAGCTTTTCTTTCTCGTGTAGTATTAAATTCTTAAATTTGTAATCAAATTGTAATCTAAATTTCACGTCTATACAAGGAATTCTTAGTAAAGCGATCACATCTATCTCTGATGTTTAGCTAAATCGTTTGTATGTCAAGGATACCCTTTTAATTAAATTGTTATATACGTCTTCGATATACATATTTACAATAATACATATCATCATACTTGTTATAGTATATAAAGCTACTGATATTGTACTGATTTTACATACGTGTAAAGGTTATTAGCGTACGTATTACACGTCAATATTGACCAAGTTAGAATCAACTAAAACACTAAATATTTCTTACTAGTTTTAAAATTTAAAGGTGGATAAAAAGAAATTTCCAGAACTTTCCAATATAAGATACTCACGATCGTGTCTATCTGTGTTCTAAATTTCACGGCAATCATTTAATCCGTTGAGGCGTGGAAGCACGAACAAACAAACTCACTTTCAAGTTTTTAGTATCGAAGAGTTAATTATGATAATCTTATTACATGTTAACGCAATGGTCACAGAACTAGCTTATGGATTTTGCGCTGGCGATTATGACCTCTACTCCCGCACGTGGCATACATTTGTATTAATTAGTCAAATAGATGTTTAAAATGGTCTTGGTGTTTATGCATATTGTATGTTTTTGTACCCTCGATACTAAATCCGAGCGGGGGCCGTTGAGTGCAAGGCGTTTATTTAGTCATTTATTTATATTACAGATGTTTCGGATGAGGTTCCGAAGAAATCAAAAGGCAAGGATGAGGAAGAAGTAATTGAAGACAAACGAGTTCATATTCGGCCGATCAGTAAGTACTTTTAAAAATAAACAAATATGTCTAACACAACACACACGCCTATTCCGATTTATATACATAGAGATTTTTGGAATGGTGTACGTATAAATAAGACATATAATACATATTATACCTAACCTCGGGTGGGAATTTAACCTAAAACCTTTAAAGATAACTTTCAACTGGAAACTTCCTGCTCAAAATGTGCAGCTAAATAATATTGTTTTCAAGCAGTGTTGTGTTTCTATTGGTGGGTAAGGTGACCAGAGCTCCTTGGGGAAATTGCGGATGGGGACGGCAACGCGCTTGCGATGCCTCTGGTGTTGTAGACATTTATAATCCGAGCCGTGCCGAGCGTGAGCCGTAAGCTTCTATGGGGACCAAGGTAGATAAAAAAAAGATAAGGGTCAAGACAAACTGCATTAACGGGCCTGTCAAATATTCAGTCTAGATAAATAATTGAATAGTATACTTATTAAGAGTGACTTATTCCAATTTCAAATTAATTTTAAGAAGCATTCGGAGACTAATGGTGTTTATCAAAAAATGGTTTAAAAAAATAAATAAAAGTATTTACGAAGTAATAGACGTAAAATTTAATGATATTAGAATTACGTTGAAAAATTCAAGATTAAATAAAATTAAAACTTGTAATTATGTAAATTGGATATTGAAACTATGATATATTTTATCGGATCAATCGTTCGACCAAAGACAAATTAAAGATGCTCGCGTATAATGATTAATGACATTCCTCAGAATTTGATTATTAGATCGGATTCTAGTGATTCAGCGGATTCATTTTTCTTCATAGATTTAAAATCTTTGCTCAACTTTACTTTTTACATTAAAATATAAATCTCACTTTTTCACATGTTTTTTCACACTTTATCAATATCAGTATTTTTTTCTTAATTAACATTAATATTAATGGGTCCCTATTTTTTCTAAGTTATAAGTAATAAGCTATTTATAGACACAATATGAATATCGATTAATTTAAATGGTGTATATCCCTTCTTAGTTATAACTGATTTCTTAACTACTTATAGTTAGAGTTTTAGCTTAAAACATATTGTTTTACAAGTCTTATAAGTGTTTTTGATATCTGATATCTTGTACTTCTGTGTTTGTGTTTGTGATATTACAGTTAGTAATATTAGTCTTTGTACTAAAACAAAGACTTGAAAATGACTTGTTAATAGGTTTAGGAGTATCGAATCGTTTGAACTTCTTTGTATTTTCTGTAAATTCAGACAATTAAAATAATCTCGCTAAACTATATTGATAATGTTTTGTTATCATGATTACAAAATTGTATTGAAGCGTTACAAAGGCAAATTTACTTAAGTTACACTTTCATACTGATATACTGATAAACTAGAATATATAACATGGGGTTACAGTCAATTACAGTGACAAGGTTACAGTGTGATTTGATAACAATAACTATATATTATATTTCTAGGTATAATAATAATTATAAATATCTAACACTCAGCAAGCCAGATTAAGATTAAATTATTTGGTAGAAGTCGAACCTGATCCGCGATTTCTTAAAGCAATAATCAGTTACTGTGACTAATACACGAACCCATTATTAAATTTACCTAAGAATCATTTAATCCTACAAAAATGATATTAGATCTAAAGTCTAACACATTGTCTTTTTATAAATATTCTTCAATAAAAGAACAGTCCTACTAATATTATAAATGTGCGCAAAAACTACTGAACCAACTACTGATCTAGAATAATATATAGGATTATTTTTGTCTCGAAATCACTCGACACTCTTTCCACGAGATCGGAAATTACTCGGATGAAACCGCGTAGCCTAACTAGTCAAAAATATAGCTATAATTTGGTTGAATTTTATGTTTTCTAATAAAGAGATTAATTACTTGTACCTTTATCTAACTAAATTAATGTGTATGTGTGTATGTTTGTGTACAGTTAATTATAAAGTGTGCGTATTTACAGTCTCTAAACTGAATTACGGTCAAATAAAGAACATTTAATATAACAAATCAATAGCAGAGTTTAATTACAGGATAACACCTCAGGCCATTAGTTACACATTAGTAGAGTCCTTTACAGAACTGTGAACATTAAATCTTTTGCTAGAGTGCAAACAGTTCAATAATTAAGTGCTAGCTTGCTTTTCACGGTTTAGTTTTCAAGTCATTAAATTATTATGACTTGTGGATAGAAAATGTAGATCACTATTTTATGTTACATTACAACAATTATTTGTACACTTCCTAATCGCTTTTCTATGCGCTGTCCTATACCCAAAGGTTGTCTGGAAGAAATCGCTCTTTTAGCGATAAGACCGCCTTTGTACATCTTCCTCTAATTGTACTACTTTTGTTTGTATCTTTTAATGGTGAGCAATAAAGAATATTATTATTATTATATACAAACAGGAATTATATGGCTCATAATTTTGAGCAGCCCAACTGGATAAGTACTTTGACATTACAGAAGATTACAGCTAAATAATACTGATCCCAAGTGGTGTTATGTTTCTGTTGCCAGTAAGGTAGCCAGAGCTACTGGCTAGGCTTGGGGTGAGCTTTGGCAATGCGCTTCCGATGCTTCTGATATTGCAGGAGTCCGTAGACTACGGTATCTGGTTACCATCAAGCGGATCGCGTGGCTTCTTTGACGTTACCTGTATTAAAACAATAACCGCTGTGTAGTACTAGTATGGGTGTCGTAAGAGGCGACTAAGGGATAACACAGTTCCACTACTACCTTGAAACTTAAAAAGGCGACCGATGTCGGGATAACCATCCAACTGCTGGCTTTGAAATACACAGGCCGAAGACGGGCAGCAGCGTCTTCGGTGCGACAAATACAGTCCTGCGGTCAGCAACCCGCCTGCCCAGCGTGGTGACTATGGGCAAAACAAATGAGTTCACGTTATTTTTGGCGTAAACTTGTGAATGTCTATGTCCAGCAGTGGACTGTATAGGCTGTAATGATGATGATGATGATGAGTACTCGTGCGTGTAGGTGCTTAAAACACCGACGGTTTGTGGGTTCGATTCCCGCTCGGGTTTGGATGTCTGTCCTTATGGGTCTCCCCACCATGCCTCAGAAAGCACATTAAGCCGTCGGTTTTCGCCATAAATTACCCAAGAGCTATCGCTAGACGTAGTGGGGAATATATCCGCCAATACGTAGTAGAGCAGCGTAGAGGATTAAGCTCCACTCCTTTTCCTACATGGAGAAAAAGTTCTATTCCCAGCAGTGGGATGTTACAGGCTGAATCGTGTAATATCGTATAAAAAAAATGTCGATCTCCGTTTAATTTTGAGGTCAGTTCAAAATTATTTTATAGCTCTGTAAAGAAAGATATTGTAATAAACTAGCAAGTCCTATATTACCTAAGATGTTAAGCTCACTAATCTACAACGATACAATGTTGTTCCTATTATTTGTAGAATACTATGGAAGAAAGAAAGTCTGTTTCATGGATGGTTCGATGTCTGTTTGTTTAATGGGATAGGTACCAGGTGATATATATATATATAGTGCAGAATGATTTGTAACTATCAACGTAAAATCAAAATTATGATTGTGTCATCAGTGTCATTATTTTCAGAAATACTTCGTGAATCATTTATCACAATTATAAATAAAAATTTTCACGTCTCCCTCAACATGTATGTAAAGAGAGTTAGATTTGTAACAAAAAGCCCTGAATCATAGTTTACCCGCGTTCATTCTGATTTCACTGAAATTTTTCGAACACTAAATTTGTCTTTAATAGTCTAAGTATCAAGTTTTATCGTATCTCTTCAGTTACTTTGCCAGAAAAATTTCAACAATCATTTATCCATCAACTCATTATATTTAGCATCAGAAAGAATTATTGTTTTATCCCCAAGAGTTAGATGTCTGATGATAAGTTTTTAAGTGTAGAAAAATCAACTTATATATTAATTTTCCAAATATTCCATTAAGTGATGTTATGAGTTAGTAGTTAGTATGTAAATTTGAAAATCTTAGGATCTCTAAATTTAAGTTAAATGAAAATACTTTAATTCATGTATGTATTAAAGCTGTGAGTCGTCAGTTGATAAAAGCAAACTTGAAGTTTTTATGTGGCCTTGTGATACCACGCTGTTTAAGTTTGATCATTGTTTAGTTGGGTGGCATTTTTAAGTTGCCCCCCTCTAATATAAGCGTGGTTTAATGTAACTTCCACGTTCGTATAAGTCCTTACTTTTAAAAAATTGCAGGTTATTTCATGTTAACACGTTGAAACAAACATATTCTTAAGCTTTATATTAGTATAATCAAAACAAGCCCTTTAATTAACTTTATCAAATCTTTGAGATTCCCTTTACAAGGAAACTATTTAGTATTCAGTCTACAGGACACACAACATATTCAGTATTCTAAGAAAACAAACTCAGAGGAGATATGCTATGTTTTACGAGTTTGAGATGAATTCACTTAATTGTATACAATATTTTACTATTACGAGTATTATAAGATAATTATAACAACTTTAATGAAATATTGTGCGTAGTTGCCCTATATTTATTGTTGATCTGTGTGTATATAAGGACATGCATGTGTATTTCGTTATGGTTCTTGGATGTGGAATTGTGCTCCAGTAATGGGTCATATGCAGGCTAATTTAGTTCGTTACATTTTTTTTATGTAACTAGGTTGGAAAACAAGCGTACGATTCATGTGATATTGATGTGATAAAAATGCGATCACCGTAGCTTATAGACGCCTGCAACACCAGAAGCATCGTAAACGCGTTGCCGACCGTATCTCCGATTCCCTCCAGGAGCTCTGGTCACCTTACTCCCCAAAAGGAAACCAACACTGCTTGAAAACAGTATTATTTAGCTGTGATCTTCTGTAAGGTCGAGGTACTACCCCAGTCGGGCTGCTCCATATTTTGAGCAGAAAATTTCCTACTGTGCTCTACCTCAGTTGAACAATGTGGCTTAATTAACGTGGTTCTTATTAATAAGAACTTAAGTAATAAACTATTCTTCGTATATTAATGTATTTCAAGATATAAATAAATTTTTATAAGTGTAGAAACACAAACTAAAGTGCACTTTATATAATAAGTATATGGTTGATATTTGTCTGTCATTCAATGGACGTTTAAAGTATGATATACGACGAATAATGTTATGTATACTAACTCGGGTGAGACATGGAAATCTACTCAACGCCTGTTGGTTTAGGAAAATCGAATTGTTTGTAAGAATTATGTGATAAGTCTTCTTGACGAGACCAACGGCTTGACGTGCTCTAGAAAAAAGACACAAGACATCAGTTAAACGAACATTAGTAACTATAATAAATAGAACACAAAGTTTTTGTGTGTTCAAAATGGTTGTAAAAATAATCTTTCGTGATCGTTTGAAAAACGGTAAAAGAATTTATTAAATTAAACAAGTTCCAACTTGTGATTGTTGTTCAACAACTAACAAATACACTATTTTCTACTATATATAGATTAACTGAGATGCAGCTAATCTAGCAATTTACCGTTCACAATCTCTTTTATTATTTTTACAACCATTTTGAACACACAAAAACTTTGTGTTCTATTTATTATAGTTACTAATGTTCGTTTAACTGATGTCTTGTGTCTTTTTTCTTGAGCACGTCAAGCCGTTGGTCTCGGTTGTTATCATAAGAACATGATAGCGATCGTTACTCGCACTGGAGCAACGTGGTGGATTAAGCTCTGATCATTTCCCTACATAGGGAAAGAGGCCTATGCCCAGCAGTAGGATATTACAGGCTGAAGCGAAGCGAAGCGTATCTCTTGTGTATACAGATAATTTACAATTTTATCGTGCCCGTATAAACAACCGAAGTTTTACAAGCCAATGATTGTAAAACAATCAAGTCTATAAATATTGCGTTTACGATTGCGATCATGATTTATTTATAGGTAACACGGGATAGATATCATTTTTTTTGTATGTCAATTTTAGAGATCCCTCTCTTAACACTTTGATAGTGGTACTTATCGGGTAGAAAAAAAAACGTAAAAGCTTGACTGTCTTGCGCTAAGGCTATCGTTATATATTTTTTCATTATCCAAGTTTACCATAAAAGATTAGATATAGATTAGATTAGATATTTAAAAAACATTACTGATGACAAATATTAAAAATAAATTAAGGTTTTTTTATTGTCACATTTTCATTCTGTCTTGATAATTATTCTTGTTATAAATAATATTCATATTGTAACCGAAACAGTAGTGGACGTTTTTTTTTTATCTTCAAAAAAATTATATTTCTTTTCGAAAAAAATTACACCCATTTTCATTTACAATACAAAAAAGAGCATCACTTAAAAACCGATGAAAAAAAAAACAATTTTCTTATACAAAACACAAATATTATTAAACCGTTACGGAACACTTCGTACGTCAATACAACTCGAGTTGGGTGATTTTTTATTGCCGTGTTTGCTGCTTTTGGAGTGTGAATAACAAGTTAATTTATAGGCTTTGATTCAGTTCTCTTTCCTTTTTTATTTTTGTTATTTGTCAGTGATTTATATCAATTTGATTTTGAAACAAAATATACGCATCACAGATAAAAGAGAAAACTTCGTTAAATAATATTTCTTAAGTTAAGAATTAATTGTAATATTTTGTTATAATCATTTAAAAATATTTTTGAATTGGCGTAAAAAAATCATATAAATTCCTACTGTTAATGTCTCTTCATTATTTCCTATGCGCCTGTCTACATAGGGCTTTTTTCTTATAACTAGTTAATTTGAATACATCATTTTCATCATCGTTTCAGCCTATCGCAGTCCACTGCTGGACATAGGCCTCCTCAAGTTTACGCCAAAAATGGCGTGAACTCATGTGTTTTGCCCATAGCCACCACGCTGGGCAGGCGGGTTGGTGACTGCATCGCTGTATTTAACCGAAGACGCTGCTGCCTGTCTTCAATCTGTGTATTTCAAAGCCAGTAGTTGGATGGTTATCCCGCCATCGGTCGGCTTTTTAAGTTCCAAGGTGGTAGTGGAACTGTGTTATGCCTTAGTCGCCTTTTACGACACCCACGGGAATAGAGGGAGTGGTAATATTCTTTACTGCCGTAACCACACGGCAGGCACAATTTGAATACACTGTTTATTTACTATGATTTAATTGATCAATGGTCGTGGCGAAATACCTTACTTCACAGCATGTTTGCTATCAAATATAGAGACAGTTGTATTATAATATCGGTTACTGGAGCGTCACTAATCGAAGTAATAAATAAAACAGATTAATTTAAATCACTTTAAACGAATATCACTTTAGTTACCTATAAACAAAAGGTCGTAATTACTCGCGTCGCGTCGTTATCTTTTGTTTGAATAAATCTTTTTACCTCATTTATCTGGTTTAGTAGTTGCGTTTATTGTTTTCAGCTTTACTGAGATAGGGCACAGCAGGAATTTCCTGCTTAAAATATGGAGCAGCCCGACTGGGGTAGTACCTTGACCTTACAGAAGATCACAGCAAAATAATACTGTTTTCAAGCAGTATTGTGTTCCTGTTGGTGAGTAAGGTGACCAGAGCTCCTGGGGGGATCGGGGATTGGGTCGGTAACGCGCTTGCGATGCTTCTGGTGTTGCGGGCGTCTATAAGCTACGGTAATCGCTTACCATCAGGTGAGCCGTACGCTTGTTTGCCGACCTAGTTTAAGTGTCATAAAAAAAAACCATTCATTATTGAAATAACTTTTCAAAGCAAAATCACAGGAATACCATATTTTTAAATTTCAATGTAAGTTATTTTTAAGTGTATTATTGTAAACATTTTTGAATATCATATCAAAAATTGACCGCTCCAGCGGGGTTCGAACCCGCGCCTCCGACATACCGTGTCGGCGCTCTAGCCAATTAAGCTATGGAACGATGCACCCGCTCGAGCGAAATTTTCGATATGATAATTTTTAATTTCGGTTTTAAGCGAACCGTGGCGCCGTCTATAGTGAGCTCTTTACAGAAACCCGTAACTATTCAAAGTTTCATATTACAATGAAAATCTTTGACAGGAGACGACACCATGCTATTTTTAATATCGAAGATTTTATTTTTTTGTGTTACCCACATTAGGAATTCTAAACATTTTTGAATATCATATCAAAAATTGACCGCTCCAGCGGGGTTCGAACCCGCGCCTCCGACATACCGTGTCGGCGCTCTAGCCAATTAAGCTATGGAACGATGCACCCGCTCGAGCGAAATTTTCGATATGATAATTTTTAATTTCGGTTTTAAGCGAACCGTGGCGCCGTCTATAGTGAGCTCTTTACAGAAACCCGTAACTATTCAAAGTTTCATATTACAATGAAAATCTTTGACAGGAGACGACACCATGCTATTTTTAATATCTAAGATTTTATTTTTTTGTGTTACCCACATTAGGAATTCTAAACATTTTTGAATATCATATCAAAAATTGACCGCTCCAGCGGGGTTCGAACCCGCGCCTCCGACATACCGTGTCGGCGCTCTAGCCAATTAAACTATGGAACGATGCACCCGCTCGAGCGAAATTTTCGATATGATAATTTTTAATTTCGGTTTTAAGCGAACCGTGGCGCCGTCTATAGTGAGCTCTTTACAGAAACCCGTAACTATTCAAAGTTTCATATTACAATGAAAATCTTTGACAGGAGACGACACCATGCTATTTTTAATATCTAAGATTTTATTTTTTTGTGTTACCCACATTAGGAATTCTAAACATTTTTGAATATCATATCAAAAATTGACCGCTCCAGCGGGGTTCGAACCCGCGCCTCCGACATACCGTGTCGGCGCTCTAGCCAATTAAGCTATGGCACGATGCACCCGCTCGAGCGAAATTTTCGATATGATAATTTTTAATTTCGGTTTTAAGCGAACCGTGGCGCCGTCTATAGTGAGCTCTTTACAGAAACCCGTAACTATTCAAAGTTTCATATTACAATGAAAATCTTTGACAGGAGACGACACCATGCTATTTTTAATATCTAAGATTTTATTTTTTTTGTGTTACCCACATTAGGAATTCTAAACATTTTTGAATATCATATCAAAAATTATTCGGTTTTAAGGAGCGGTCAATTTTTGATATGATATTCAAAAATGTTTAGAATTCCTAATGTGGGTAACACAAAAAAATAAAATCTTAGATATTAAAAATAGCATGGTGTCGTCTCCTGTCAAAGATTTTCATTGTAATATGAAACTTTGAATAGTTACGGGTTTCTGTAAAGAGCTCACTATAGACGGCGCCACGGTTCGCTTAAAACCGAAATTAAAAATTATCATATCGAAAATTTCGCTCGAGCGGGTGCATCGTTCCATAGCTTAATTGGCTAGAGCGCCGACACGGTATGTCGGAGGCGCGGGTTCGAACCCCGCTGGAGCGGTCAATTTTTGATATGATATTCAAAAATGTTTAGAATTCCTAATGTGGGTAACACAAAAAAAATAAAATCTTAGATATTAAAAATAGCATGGTGTCGTCTCCTGTCAAAGATTTTCATTGTAATATGAAACTTTGAATAGTTACGGGTTTCTGTAAAGAGCTCACTATAGACGGCGCCACGGTTCGCTTAAAACCGAAATTAAAAATTATCATATCGAAAATTTCGCTCGAGCGGGTGCATCGTTCCATAGCTTAATTGGCTAGAGCGCCGACACGGTATGTCGGAGGCGCGGGTTCGAACCCCGCTGGAGCGGTCAATTTTTGATATGATATTCAAAAATGTTTAGAATTCCTAATGTGGGTAACACAAAAAAATAAAATCTTAGATGTATTATTGTAATTAAAAGTAATCATATGCTAAAACCACAGACCACAGAAATACTGTTGGCTACGCTTGTTCTGAAGCAAAACACGTACGATGCCGTCTCCATATACTCCGTGGCTAAAACTCATATAATACTTTTTCATACATGATATATGTATAACTTTTATATTTCTACGCTTTTGATGTACAAATATTAGATTGAGGAAAAACTTCTTCGTATTTTATATAGAAATTCAAGGTAAGATTTCACAAAAGTTTCTTTCAATAATTATAATACTATATAATATATACGATTTCATCAATTCCAGTCAAACTTTCTCAATTCTATTAAAATGAAACAACTTTTTCGGATTTTATCGCGGTTTATTAAGTTTTTTAAATGCCCAATGCTTCGGATACTTTACAGCAACCATGGTTACGGGAGGACTCTCTTTCAATTTTATATAATAAAGTGGCTAAAGATGTATGTAGTCGGACGTTGTCGAGATGAAAGACACATTTCCTTTTTTAAAGTAAAACTTTGAAATCTACCGATTTTTTTTCTTTGATTTACCTATTTCGGCGGACAGAAAAACGAATGAAAAGTGGCGGGAAACCTTTATTTCCAATTTTTTATATATTTGGTTTTTAAAATGTCACTTTTTCATAACATTATGAATCACTAGCTAATAATTTAAAAACCAGCCAGTAAAAACACTACAACCAAAAAGATTTCATTGCAACTTTTTACTTGAAAATAAGAAAATAATTTTCCCCGACCTATTATATCGTTTAAATGCTTTAATTTAAAAATATACCACGGCGACATAGAAACGCAGACAAAGGCATATGTTTTATTTCTATACGACTAGGTCGGTAAACAAGCGTACGGTTCATCTGGTGGTAACCAGTTACCGTAGCCTATAGACACCTGGTGCTGTACCAGAACTCACTCATGGTTCACTCAACACAGGAACAGCACTACTTAAGATCAGTATTATTTAGCTGTGATCTTCTGCAAGACAAATTTGTTAATCAAAGCGGCTGCTCTAGATTTTGAGCAGGATATTTCCTACGGCGTCCTATCCAATGATATCTCAATATTTGAATATTGATCAAACTTTTTGATTTTAGAAGAATATAGGCTGCAAAACAACATTACGTGTTTGAGTAGGTTGGCAAACTTAAACGACCGTATATGGATAATGACATATTAAAAAGGCAATAGTAAGCGAACCACCCGGCACTATCGAATGAAAACATATATTGAGAGACGTACGAGTATGCAGATAAAATTAAAAAATCAAATCAAATATATACACAAAGTATTAATCAAAACTAATCAAATTGTTTTAATTATACAGTTCCATAATTGACAGTCAGTCTGTCAGTTCAGCCTATTGCAGTTCACTGCTGGACATAGGACTCCCCAAGTTCACGCCAGACATCCCTGTTTTCCGTAATCCTCATCCAGCTTACACCGGAAATCTTACGCAGATCTTCGGTCCAATGAGCCGGAGGACATTCCACACTACGTTTGCTAAGACGCGGTCTCCACTCCAGGCCCCGTCTGCTCCAACGGCCATCGGTCCTGCAACACAGATGACCAGCCCACTGCCACTTCAACTTGCTAATTCTATGGGCTATGTCGGTTACTTTCGTTGTCTCGCGGATAGTCTCATTTCTAATCCTATCTTTGAGAGAAACTCCAAGCATAGCCCGTTCCATTGCACGTTGAGCGATTTTAAACTTGCTTACCCAACTCATCCAACGTCTCCGCAAAGATGACGACATCGTCGTCGAAACGAAGGTGAGAAATGTATTCACCGTTGACGTTGATGCCTTGTTTCCCCCAATCCAAGGTCTTAAAAACATCCTTCAGCGCAGTGGTAAACAGTTTCGGTAATATTAAATCTCCCTGTCTTACCCCACGCCGGAGGGAAATAGGTCTTGTTCTCTGGTCCGGGATATGAACGGTCATCGTCGCCACGTCATACTTACATCTCAGTACCTCGATATATCGCCAGTAGATATGACATCTCTGCAGAAAGTCCAGGACAGCTCAGGTCACGACAGAGTCGAAGGCTTTCTTGTAGTCCACAAATGCCATACACAGTGGCTGATTATATTCTTCTGTATTTTGAATAATCTACCGAACGGTATGGATGTAATATGTTGTGCTGTAGCCATTTCGAAACCCAGCCTGCTCTGGTGGATGGAATTCGTCGAGTCCTCTGGCGAGACGATTCGCTGTTCAAATACGAGAGATATTGCTAGTCTTATTGAGCAGAATAGGGGGTCCAAACTTTTCCAAAGACCACTGGGGAGAAGCCTTCTTGCAAAGCGTTAAACAGCGGATAGCAGAACCGTTTGCTCTCGCCTTCAGATCTGAGAGGAGGTTGAAAATTTTTATGGACAGTTGTACTCATCGAACGCACGCAAGCCTGTGACTTCTGACACCGAAGATCCACGGGCACCGTTGTTGCGGTATTATTCGGAGTGTATCCCGGACTTCGAAGAAGATGAGATTAGTGCAGCGCTCGGGCAGCTTAAAAACAGAATGGGCCCCGGGGGATGACGGAATTACCACTGAGCTCCTTAAAGCCGCAGGGCGACCTGTCCTTATCCTCTTTTCAGATGAATTTTGCTTTGTTCATACACACTATTATTATGTTTATTTTTATTTTAAAATTTACACCCACGGGCTCAAAATGCCCATGCCTTTTGTTAAACATGCATTATAATTATATTAATACCACAGGTGATTTGTCATACAAACTACAGGTCGACAGTCCTGTGACTGCCTAGTAAAACTAGGACGGACCACTACTATTATGTTGCAGTAATTAATTCGCTTCCATAAATAATGTTGATCAGTTCTATTCGCATTTAATTAAAATCGAAAATACCTTTATATAAATTACAAAACGGTACCTGCCATTTTGTTTGAATAGAGATATTGATATTATCCTATACATAATGTCATATTATAGAACACATTTTCTTTGGAGCGGGCTCCATAAATTTAATTAAAAGAAAACTTAGTAAATTTTTAAACTTTTTCTCTCTAAGTATAACTATACTATTAGCTGGTACCTGCTACGTTGTTTGCTTTACATTAGTACATAGTAGCATAGAAATTGTATATCCCATATCTTAACCCCTTCAAACATTTTTCACAATAAAAGGAAGCATGCCATTTTCTAGAGTCTGCTCTATTCCTGAACCCATTAAAATCCATTTAGTGACAGAAAGAGTTAGCATTGCATTAATAATATTAGTATGGTTATAATCTCCAAAGTCCAGTTATAAAATCGTCACTTAATTATTTACAGAGAGAAGGCGACACAGGCGAAAAGTGATACAGGCGGTAATCCCTCTACTCTTCGGCATGAAGTCAGCTGCAGTAGTCATATTTGCGTTGTTCATGGTCTCAGTGATCACCATCAAAGCGTTCTTAGCCAGTAAGATGGCACTGATGGTCACGGTTGGAATGGCCCTGAAGAAGTTGTATGAAAGCTATGGTACCGGGTAAGTGTCGCGCAAAATCGTTTTTATTTTCAATCAAAGAATATTATACATTTCGCATGATTTAGAAGTATATGCTTAGATAATGATTTTAATGTAATGATAATTTTTTGTCTGGGTTTATTGGGAACAAGTTTAAGTATATCTTCTACATTAAAAAAAAGAGAGACATTAAAAAAATCTAAGTAAGACAGATTTAAATGTTTTGGACTATTGAGCAAATAATTTCTAAAAACCATAAAAGAGATATTTGGATATAGAGATATTGATACTTAAAAGCTATAATTAATAAAACTGAGTCTGTTCCTATAACGTACTAGCTTTAATCATATCTAACAGATGGCAATTTGAATCTTTTTGGAATTAACTATCTCAAGTACAAAATTAAACGATAAATTAATAATAAATAACACACTTTTTTCTCGAAGAATAGAAATTTCTAACAAATCATCCGTATTGAAAACGGAAAACTGCAGGAAAGTGGATAAAAAAGATTCATGTTGTTGTCTATATTTATGGAATTTTAATAAGTTGCTTGCATGACTGTACTGACTTTTTTACCGTACCGACTGTACCGATTTGCAGACACGCACAGAGTGTAAATACATACATATTTAATCAATGTGATTTCACCGGACTTGTTGAAGTGTATACTATTTCTTGACGAAATAATAAAAATAATTGCACAATAGAAATTTATTGGCTTTTTTAACTATGAAGACAACTTAATTATTTGGCTTCTTGTGGTGATTACTGTTGATTAACTTATGTCATATTTTATACATATATATATATTATATTGATACAGTAACAACTGACATTATAAATTCTGTCAATATAATATCAGCCAGCTCAGGACAGATTTTTCAAGGATTTTGGACTTTGACTTATGAAAAAGGTGATCGACCGAGACTTGACTGGTGAGCGTGTCAATTCATGTTGGTCAATAGCCAACACCACTCACGTACATTTATTTGCATTCCAGCGTCGGTTTGCAAAACCACCCATACCTTTACTCACAATATCCCATCGATTTTCCGAGCGCCTCATCGCACGCATACTCCGTTAGCGGAGTGAGCCCACAGTTCGCATCTCCAGAGATGTATAGCCCGACAGGATTGGCTACACACTCGCACTCACACGATTTGCTTCAAAACGACGCGAGTGCTCAGCAGTCGCAACAGGCGCCCTCTGTACTTGTGAACTCGACAAGAGCATCGGAAAGATGGGACGGTAAGTCGAAACTGCTCAGATATCTTGAACCCGTCGTTGACAAAATCCGGAGCTTCGTCGATCCAATTGCGAGTGTATTTTACGACGCGATGCCAGCGACTTTCAGAGGTCTCAATTCTGATGTGTCTACAGCAAAGAGTGTAGAACCAGAAGTTGAAGAAAAAGTAAAGCGCCCAAGGGAGATACTAGTACCACAACCTAGACACATAGCACAAAGGAAGATGACTCAAAGAAAATCACCGAGACAAAAGACAAAGAAATATGTAGAATTTAAAATAGATTTAGATAAATTGAGACACAGTAAGGATTTTCTTGATTATATTAAAACTAAAAAGTATAAATTTAACTATCCACATACATATTATTACCCTCGAATCAGATATTATATCAACCCGAATACGTTTACTCAATTACCAAATAATAATAGACTCATCCCTAATAGAAAACCAGTCTTGCGCAATATTTTAATCAATAATATCCGCAACAATATCTCTGCAACTACTCCTAGTGATATTATACCTTTAGAACCGAGTGATTGGAAACCAATTGTTGTATTTAATGTAAATAGTACTACTAATCAAAATACCAATAAAACTGAGAAAATTCGTCGAAAGAAAGTTATCAAAAAACGCAAGAGAATAAAAAGAAGCTTGGATACACATACATCGATAAAATCATCTGATGTTTTATTGGGAAATACTATTGATTCAAATGACAAAAGAGACTTTGTTACAAATAGTGCTACAACAAAAAGAGGTTTTTGGGAATATTTTACTGATCCTTTTACAGCTTTTATAAAAGAAGCAGACGGGTATACTAAAAAATTAATACATAATTCATTAAAGTCTAAGAAACCACCGAAATACTACACTATTACTTATAATTTATTAATGTTATGTCTAGATGCTATTGACGGTTTAGTCGAAGTTCATGAAGTGATTCATAACCATCTAAGTGATGATGATGATGACATAAAACTAAAAACAAAGAAAAAGATTAAGAAGAAAAAGAAACCGATTTTAACGCCACACAAAAATAATACTTTAATAATACAATAGCCATAAATCATTTTTAATTTCTCAGTTGATTATTTACGATTTTCAAAATTTTTATATTTTAGTATTATTGGTGATGGAGTTTTGTTGCTAACAAGAATATTTGTTTTGTAAATGTGTAGTATTTATGGGTCTTTTGTAAATATCAATAAAAATGTACGTCTACTTATTTGTAATTAAAAATTATTTGATTACACTTAATAATTTTGATTATTCAAAAATGCGATTATGGAGAAAACTATTGAGTGTAATTGTGTTTCTCACAAATCAACCATTTTAATTGATATTTGCATCGTTTTAAATTTCTGTTGTATTATGCAGGGTTCCGGCGACGTCCAATGTTTTATGGAACCTCGCGCGCTACTTCAGAATCCTTTTCGGGATACCAGAATCGCCGCTAACCGCTCCATCCATGACTATGCCTATGTATGCTTTGCCTCAAATGCAGAACGATTTGCAAAGCCACATGTTTAGCCCATCGATGGCTATGCCAACAGCTCAGTAACAAAATTGGACATTGCATCAAATTTATCGGATCAAGTAGCGTTATTTAGTTCACATTCTGCTAAATGTCAGATTACCACGTAGCTTCTGCTTGATCCTGATAAATTTACGATAATACGTGGTGATCTGACATTTAGCAAAGAGTTATCGCAGGCGCAGTGTTTTAAGTTTCTGGACTGAACTTAAAAATTGGACTCTCTCTTAATTCTTGAACTTGAATGTCCAGATAATTTAAGGTACTGCGTTCTTGTTTGAATATTTTGAGACTGAATCTAAATCCTGTGGTTTATTAGACTAATTCTGAGGTATTATAAGCGCGAGCCCGTCGACTTTATTTTTAAATAGTTACAATAGTTAATTTATTTTAGGTTATTGTAATAAGACTTATTTATTCAGCACTTATGTGAAATAAAAAATATAAAATTGAAATTTGTGTTTTTTCTTCTATTCTATATATAATATCATCTTATGATTAAATAATCTTAGGATTGAGATAAAGTAAATCACAAAGCGTTTTTACAATATAAGGTATTACGATATCTACTCGTAAAATCGAATATGAGATCATATAAAAAGTGTGTTAGAAAATAAAATCTTATTTATTTCAAATTACATTTACTTGATGTTATTATTATTTTTCTTTGTGAAAAAAATAAATATTTCCAATAAGTGAAATATTATCGTATCTATAATATTAAATTTATCCTAAGGTTGTTATTTGAATTCGAATATTTTGTTATAATAGTGATTTTTTTTTTATCTTGTTTCTTTACCAATATTAAAATATTTTGTCAAAATTATTATGAAAAATTTTCTTTTACTGAAAGATTGAGAACGTTATTTATAGCTTCTGGGAATACTTCTATAAACGAATAAAATTGCAATTTTTCGTAGAAAATTATCGTCTGAGAAGATAAAAAGTATATATCGATTTTTCTTGAGCTAACAAAATTAAATTGAAGAGTTTTCTGAAATAAGCTTAACCTATTGATAGTTTTAAAGAGCTCTGAAGTACTGACATTTTTATATTGAATATTATGACAGAGAAACTATTAGTAAATATAGATGGAATTTTCACTGGATTTTATTGCGAATTTATAAATGAATATTTAACGTGTTTTGTTCTTTAATTATTATTTTTTAAATAAATTTAGGAAATGACAAAAAACATAGGGTATATATACTTACAGTTTTATTATACCAATAAAACGAATTAATAGTTGCAATAAATCCTTTATTCAAGGTTTAGCGTAATTACCAATTTCTCCCGAATCATTTTGCTCAGCCCACTCTTCGTTGTGATACCGATGGGAGTCAGTGAACACCTCGTATTTGACGTCATTTAGCTGTGATCATAATTAAATTAGAAATCTCATTTAAGTTCCAGAAAGAAAAGGTCACTTCAGAGTTTAATAAACTAAATAATTAAAAATGTGTCGAGAAAAATTCAGACCTGGGGCCGCTAGTTTCTTATATTACTTACTTTTTCCGAAAATCATTTCATGCTAATAGTTGAAGAAAACCTTGAGAGTGCTCCAGAAGAAATTTTGACAGTTATTTGTAAACCTATGCGAAACAACATGAAAGTTAGTGGTCCAACTCCTCCTTTTACGTTAGAATCCTCAGCCCAACATCGGAACACCAGACATAAGATTAGGATGCGGATTGTTAAAGTACATACATACAATACATTGGGCTCCTAGCACGCCTCCTCGCTCTCCGAGCACGAAAGTATAAATGCAAGGTACAGTCGGAAGACCCACTAAGACAGACACTGAGACCGGAAATAAATATTTTTACAAATTAATTTGTAGGTACACGACAGGCGAACCAGAGTGGTCGTCGTACTATGCAGTCTTAATGAACTTAATTATTTACTACATTCGTAATTACATAGTTGTAACTAGTTTAATTAATTGCTATGATAAATTACTATTTTAATTAATTTCCTCGCTAGGATAACATGCAAGGAACCAGTTAATAATGAAAATATTTAGATATTATTTTTATGAAAAATAAATAAAAATTAAAGGAATTTGTTTTTTAATTTTACATAAAATAATTAGATAAGTTTAATATCTTTATACTTAGTTATTTAAATAAGAATCAAATAATTTTTAGATTTTATTAGATTTTTGAAAGTGAAACCCAACAATAAGCATATTATTTGAAAATTATAAATATTATTGGAACGATTTTTTTTGTAATCAAATATTAAAGTCTTTGATAATCCTTCAATTTTAAATTTAATTTAGGTAGGTAATATACACATGAAGCGTGTAATACAATTTGCCAAACAAAATAAAAAAGCTAAAATTTTTTTTAAACATATTGATATTGAAATATAATTCATATCAATTAAACCCGATGAGAGCGACTAACCCGGATGTAAAAAACTGTAAAGCGCTATTTTATTGTATTTGAAAATATTCTGAGGTAAGTAGGAAACATGTCGTTCAAAATCATAGTAGACTACGATTTTAGATGCACCTTAAGCACTCAAGCAGTGTTGTGCTCCTGCAGTGAGTAAGGTAGCCAGATCTACTGCAATGCTGGTCGGCAAGGCGTTTGCAATATTCCAGGTATTGCAGCTGTTAATAGGTCATGGTAACCACTAGCCATCAGGCAGAACATACGCTGTTTGAGTACCTTATTTATTTTGGTTTTTTAAGCATATAAAGCATGCAACATAACATAATGCATGTCATATTGCGGCTTCCATGACGGTCACATACAACCAAAATATTTCGTGATATATTTTGATCTCATGAGAAAAAATTCATTTGATTATTAAGACTAGTAAGTAAGGGCGAAATTTGACCACAATTAATTTAATTTTTTTTTTTGCAAATCGTAACATTTCAATATAATATTGTTATTTTTAAATTTAATAATATAATAGAACCAACTAAATCAAACATTATTTTTCTAAGAATTATACATATTTACAATTAACAACTTAAGAACTAAACACAGATACTTACAGATAGTTTTAGTACAAATCAAGTCCGCGTGGAAAGCGCGTAGTGCCAAGAATAATCATTATAGATACTTACAGATAGTTTTAGTACAAATCAAGTCCGCGTGGAAAGCGCGTAGTGCCAAGAATAATCATTATAGATACTTACAGATAGTTTTAATATAATATGTAATAATAAACAAAAGAGTATATATGCGTGTGTGTGTGTGTCAAATACATGGTAGTGTGTTTAACGTTTTCTATTGATTTAATGTATTTTATGCATAATTTAAAAAAAAATTAGCATTCTGCACTCCTTCTCTATATAAACTATAAGAGTGCGAAATTTTATACGCCTCCGTCCGCGAAATTTTCGTAAAAAGGGGTACAAAGTTTTTCTTTCACGTATTAATGTATAGAAAAAGATTTCAATGTTGCAAGTATCGATATTTTGATACATTGTAAGTAAACAGGAAGTATCTTCACAGATTTCGTTGAGCAGAACCGTTTTCAAACGTTTCAAACGTGTTCCGTGTAATGATAGTCAGCACGTGTATTGATAGTCATACCAAAAATTCGCAGAATTCAAATGGTAAGGTTACTACTACTTACTAAATTACATATTTAGAGAAGGTACTATTGAAAAATTCAGCGTTTACTTTACACTTAAGGTTAAACACTATTTTAATATGAATTCAACAGCTACTCGCGGTGTGGCCGCGTACATAGTTTCGTGATGTTCTTTTCAATTTAATTTTTAATAGTATGGTTTTAGTTTACAGGCTGTTTTCAACTTTACGTATTTTTATACCATACATATACTTCAAGAGCGTGTCAAATATTTGCGATTTTATCATATTAATAGCTGAACCTGCAAACGTTGTTTTGTCATATATGTTATTAACCCCCTTTATCCCCCCCTCCCCTCATAAATTAGGGGGATGAAAAATAGATGTTGTTTGATTCTCAGACCTACCCAATATGCACACGAAATTTCATGAGAATCGGTCAAGCCGTTTCGGAGGAGTTTAACTACAAACACCGCGACACGAGAATTTTATATATTAGATTATAAATAACACTCTTAATAAATTATAGCAAATATTCACCGAGGTAACTTTGCAAATAATTTTTAATTGCACAGTTACCTCAGTGAGTATTATTATGTTATCATTGAGAGTGTTATTTATATTGAATTTATTTTCATTAATAATTAAGGTCGCATTTTATTTTGAATTGGACCCTTTTTAAATCTAGTGGTGAGTTTTTTCGAAAAAGAGTTCTGTGTTATTAATTTAGAGTTGCATAACATTATTATTCATTTTGATAAAATATCCATGTGACGATTTAAGAATATAATAATAATCTATAATATAAAAATGAGTCGCTGAATGTGTTGCTAAGTGCAAAACTCGAGAACGGTTGGACCGATTTCGCTAATTCTTTTTTTTAAATATTCCTTGAAGTACGAGGATGGTTCTTACGGAGAGAAAAATTCTAAAAAAAAAAATTCAAATTTCCTGAAAAAGTCTAAAAACAACACTTTTCTATACTCCCATACAAAAGATTTGTGATAATACTTAAAAGTCAATTTGAACTTTAATACCATACGATAAAGTTTGTGTTAGGCGATACGAAGTTCGCCGGGTCAGCTAGTAATAAATAAATAAAATTAATAAACACGATTGTCTGTTCCTATGGTAAGCAACTTAATGCTTGTGTTATATAAAGGTAACAGTCGACTGACATAGCTAAATAAAATTTTTAAAATTTTTTTTTTTTTTTTTTTTATATATTTACACAATACACACACGGTCGTCTGTTCCTAAAGTAAGCAACTTAATGCTTGTGTTATAGGTTACAGCCGACTGGTATATAGATACATATTTTTTTTTCGATAAACATACTTATAAATAATACATACATAAATATATAAATAAATATTTATATTACACCCAGACTCGGGGTGGGAATCGAACCCACAACCCTCGGAGCAGAAAGCAGGGTCACTACAAACTGCGCCAACGGGCTAGTCAATTATAAACAGTTTAATAGATATATTCATAAATAAATATAAACATTACACCCAGACTCAGGTGATAGATAATTGAACCCTCAACTCAAAAATTGAACCAACGGGCTAGTTATTAATATTTTCACTAATTCTTCATAAAATAATTTATCTCGCATATATCTTACTGATAGGCTATTGGCAGAAGGTTAAAGAGGACCTTAGGACCCGTTTCACTTGGACTAATAAACTAAGGATTTTAGATTCACAGGTTGAAAATAGAAATATTTAAATATTTGTCAAATAAGGTAAGGATTAAATGTTAAAAAACAGGCCATTGATATACTCGTAGTAATTTTATAATTCTTAAAAAAGTTTGCCTGGTGGAGATTATTGTAGTTAAATCAAATCACATCTCTGCGTTACACTTTTCAGTTACTTTTATTTATTTTAATCCATAAAAATCAAAGTAATTACAACAAAGTTTTTTTTTCTATCTATTTGTTAGTCTTAATACATGGAAAGTATAAAATGTTTGCAGTTACAGTCCCTAGAAGTGACCCTTTGGCTATTTTATTCTTTTAAACTATTATAAGTAAGTTGTGAATAATCATAACAAATCGACAAGTAATACCCCATATACGCTTACTATTTTGTATTTCGAATAGATCCTGTTATTAGATAATATACAAATAGTGTTACTCACCCACATGCTTTTACTATACGATCACGCATTGTGACGTGACAACAGACGCGGAAATTTGAAGATATCATTGTTGGAACCACTCAGCTGAGAATAACTGAGATATATTTTGGTAATCTTGAAGGGCTTACATTGTGTTGCTAGTTTGTATTTGAGTCTTATTTAAATTATATTTCACTACGAGTTTCGAGGGTTTCCCTCGATTTCTCTGGGATGCCATCATCAGATCCTGGTTTTCTTATCATGGTACCACACTTGGGATATCTTCTTTCCAACATAAAAAGAATTATCAAAATCGGTTCATAAACGACGAAGTTATCCCCGAACATACGTAATATACCGTGTATATATATACACGGTCGAATTGAGTAACCTCCTCCATTTTTGAAGTCGTTTAAAAATAAATGTCATTACCTACAATAAATAAACAAATGAACAAACAATCACACTCAGCGGCTCTCACCAGGATTTACTCGTGTGTTGAGGATCTGGAAACATACACGACACAAGCACAAATGTATATCAAGACAAATACCTTATTGGCATATTTAAATGTTTGCTGTGATCGTGAATAGAATCAAGGACTGCCAGCACAACAACTGATGCTGGGTCCGCTGCGCTAACGTATCGTCAAATAATATGACGTTAATGATTAAGATATATAGAAATTAATAAAGTGGTAAAATTTAACGTAGTTTTTAATTTTATAAAGATAGTCGGTATTAGAAAGTATTATGTTAATGTAAATTATGGTACTTACGTACAAATTCATTCATCTATACTAATATTATAAAGAGGAATGATTTGTTTGTTTGTTTGTTTTCATTGAATAGCTCCGAAACTACTGAATCGATTTGATAAATTCTTTCACTTTTGGGAAGCTATCCTATCCGCGGGTGACATGGGCTATACTATATTTTCAAAAAAATAGTGGAAAAAAATATATTGATTTTTTTGTTAAATACCCATGCGAAACCGGGACGGGATGCTAGTTACATATAAATTCAATTTTAATATAAAGTCTATTTTAATAAAATAACGTTTAATATTAAATGAAGTAAAGTGCAAAAAGAAAATTATTAATTTCTGTCACGCTATTAAGATTGGCCACGTGCAAGACAGAAATTAACTTAACACGCTACAATATACACAAATATAATACGTGAATGTGTGGCACGTGCCTTTAATCATTATAATTATGTTAATTATAAATTTTGAATTTCAAAAGAAAGAAAACTTACCTAATAATATTTTGTGTGGTTACACAACGTAGTAACTGAACGATAATTATAAAATACCACGCAAAAGTATCACTTATTATTTTCATTACAAAACATAGTATCCTACGTTTGCTTTTTCGATGCTTTAAAATTCGTTGCGGAAAGCATACAATTGTTACGTCAAGTTACTTTTATTCCTATCCTTTTCCGTTGCTCATTTAGAACAAAAGGTTAAATCCGAAACTGAAAAAGATCGTTTGGGTAAATCTACAGAAAACTACAGCAGATTAGCAGGATTATTTTTTATAGTATAAAATTGGCAAGCAAGCGAACGGTCCATCTGGTAGTAGACGGATACCGTAGCCTTTTGGCACCTGCATGCCCGAAGTAAGCGTGTTGCCGTCCTTATCCTCAGCGGAGCTCTAAAGCAGTAATATGTAGCTGCGATCTTCTTTAAGATTCAGGTGTGCCACCAGTCGGGCTGTTCCATACTTTGAGCATGATATTTCCTGATATGCACTAACTGAATGTACTGTGTACTACCTCAATTAGAAGATCTAGAAATATTTACTACTAATCATTAATAAGTAACGTAAGCGACATCTATCATAGACGCATGTTTAAGAGAAAAAAACTAAAAAATAATAAGTCTTAAGTTGTCGTAAGGTCGTTGTAGTAATTTTTTCGTGAAAGATAAATATATATATTTATATATACCGTAAATTTCGAAGACATCTTTACAATGTCAGATAGATTATTTAATTATATTTGACCTTTGATAATTTTAGACAGACATCTGACAATTGAAAATTCACTATCATTAAATTCTGTCTCAGGTCGTTTCGTAGGTAGTTTATAAATATAACGTCTAGCCTGTTTTTTTCGATAATTTATTTTATAGTGCTTGAGAGACATTAACTTAAGTATATCAAATATCAAATGGAACGTTATTGCTAGTCACTACAAATGAAATGAAAAAAAAAATCTTCAAATGAGTGCTTTATAAATTACTAGCTTCACCCGCGTAGGTCGCTCCCTTTACTCCTATTAAAATAACGCCCCCCACTCAAATTAATCCGTAAATAAATTTTTATTTATATTTATTTTTATTAGGTATTGTATAATATGTACATTATGTATGTCTTTTATATAAATATGTATTTAATATGTATGTGTATATTCTTACATAAGTAGTGATGTGTATATTTGTATTCTGTGTGTGTGCAGTATATATTGTATGATGTTATGAATATTACTTTATTAGCTCATTATTTACTTTTTTGTAATTTTTTTGTACTTTCTTTGCCTGCTACATAACATTAGTTCTCACTATCGCAGGTTGGCTGGATGAGATTTCTTCTAGAGATAAGTCCAACGTAGCTAGCTAAATGTGTATACAATAGATTTACAAAAATTTTAAGTGCAAAACAGAATATAAAACATATAGCTTATATCACTCAGTGATAATGTAGTATTCTCCTGATGTAAAATTCTTTATTTTTAAAATCGGTCCACCTATTTTTGAGTTCATACTGTACAAACAAAAAATTAAAAAAAAATCTTAAAATATAATTAGCTGGTAGTGACTGGATGGCGTAAGAGGGAGATCGGGACTTGCGGGAACCCTGGAGAAGGCTTACGTCCAGCCTCAGGGAAAGTTGCCGGATCTCCTACTGGGTGCGTCCCCTAGGTGGCAGATGGGGGAATGCCACTCGCCTGGTTCCAGCGAGTGGTTGCGGTCTTAGGTCCTGGACCCCCGTGGACCAAAAACTGGCGGACGGATAGGGTGGGTGGTTCGGTCGCGGTAATAACCAACGACAAAAAAGGAGATTCATGTTAAAAATGTACGATTAGTGTTTTTATATACCTATTCGCTGATATCATCGTCTATTGTAATTCTGTAAACAAGGAAAAGGATTAGGTAAAATCGTATTTCCGTTTTGAAAGGCCTCTCCAAACATCGTTGGTGCCATATTTACCTTATCTGAACACGTTGATGGAATCTTACGAAATTCGAGGAAACTCGCGAAATTCCGTTTATTTAAAGGTATGTATAGCGATTCATCTGAAGATTTTAAGCGTTTTTTTAATCATTTGAAATGCATCATATCTAATTAGTCTCGTAAAAACATGATGGTCGTACATAATAAAAAGTTATTCGATATTTTTTGTTGCTGTTAGTTATGACTACGAATAAATAGTATTTACAACTTTTTTAATTTGTAATCAACTTCAGAAATCTGTAAGTACATAATAAAATTTAGTTTGTTTTATTAACCGACTTCCAAAAAAGGAGGAGGTTCTCAATTCGACTGTATATTTTTTTTATGTATGTTAGTTACATCAGAACTTTTGACCGTGTGGACCGATTTCGACAATTTTTTTTTTTTAATTGAAAGGTGGTGTGTGTCAATTGGTTCCATTTAAATTTATTTGAGATCTAACAACTACTTTTCGAGTTATATCTAATAATGCGTTTTTACTTGACGCTTTTTTCGTCGACCTACGTTGTATTATACCGCATAACTTTCTACTGGATGTACCGATTTTGATAATTCTATTTTTGTTGGAAAGCAGATATCCCTAGTTTAGTACCATGATAAGGAAACCAGGATCTGATGATGAAATGCCAAAGAAATCGAGGGAAACTCTTGAAAATCTGCAATAACTTTTTATTGGGTGTACCGATTTCAATAATTTTTAATTTAATCGAAAGCTGATGTTTGTCATGTGGTCATATATACATTTTATCGAGATCTGATAACTACTTTTTGAGTAATCTTTGATAACGCGTAGTTACTTGACTATTTTCGTCGTATATTTCGTCGTATTTCGTCGATCTACGTTGTATTAATCGTCGACGTAATTGAAGTCGGTTTTTTTCGTTTGCGAGCAAACACAATTATATCTTAGAAACTAGTTTATATCTGCATAATTTAGCTCGATATTAACAAGCAAGATGTGTTTTCAGACATCCTTTGTATGTATTGTTAGGTAATTTGTTTATCGAATAATTGTATTTGCAGGCAAACGAAAAAAAATCGACTTCAATTGTATCGACAAGTAATACAATGTAGGTAGATGAAAAAATAGTCAAGTAAATACGCATTATCAAAGTCTAAACTTTATTATTCCAAAAGTTGTAATCAGATCTCGATGAAATTTAAATATGACCACATAATAAACATCGGCTTTCGATTTAATTAAAAATCATTAAAATCGGTACACCTAGTAAAAAGTTATACAGATTTTCGAAAGTTTCCCTCGTTTTCTCTAGGATCCCTTCATCAGATCCTGGTTTCCTTAGCACGGTACCACACCGGGGATATATCCTTTCCAACAAAAAAAAAAATTATCAAAATCGGTTCATAAACGACAAAGTTATCCCCGAACATAGATAAAAAATATATATATATGTACGGTCGAATTGAGTAACCTTCTCTTTTTTTGAAGTCGGTTAAAAAGGTACTATTTTCGCCGAAAATATATAATTACGCTGTCTCTGTATTGTTTTGTTAAATTTAAGGGAAAATCTTTTGTTATATTAAATTGTTTTCTAAATAGCCCGTTAGTGCAGTTTATAGTAACCATGGTTTCTGCTCCGGGGGTTGTGCGTTCGGTTCCCACCCAGATTCTGGGTGTCATATATATATTTATTAATTTATGTAGTCTTTATATGTATGTTTATCGAAAAAATATGTAGCTATACCAGTCGGCTGCTACCTATAACACAAGCATTAAGGTGCGTACTTTAGGTACAGACGACCGTGTGTGTATTGTAGATTATTATATATATTATTATTTATATTTATATATTTTTAATCATATACTAATATTAAAGTGAGGTTATTGTTACATCAGGAAATTAAAGGACAATTAATATGTTATTAATATAGGATAAAATAAAATAAAAAATAAATTAGTGAATATTAAATTTAATCCACAATAAATAACCATTAGTATATAGCTTATGTTTTTTTAAATATAAATGCGTTAACAGCTATGTACAAGTTAGTAAGTAAAAGTATATAAATAAATAAATAAATAAATAAACATTATTTACAATCGTTACCAAGTCGTGTACTATGACGAAGTTAACAAGAACTAATTTTTAACTGCAAGTCTTCGGTGATCATGTATTGCGACTAATTTTTTTTCCGTAGGTATATTAAATTTAGTTTCTGTTAACTTTGCCAAATGGCTGTTGTTCCTTTGTTAGTTGGGGGTTGAACCGTTATGGTTTATAGTCTCCATCAGGACCCAATTCACCAATATGATTTAGTCCTTTTTGATGATAGCCTGAAAAGTATTCGTATATTAGTTCTTACAAAACAAAGGTTACCGTATTAGTTAAGGTGAGGTTAAATTACTATTACGTTAAGTGACTTATTTAAAATGTATTTTAATATAAAACTCGACGTGCTGTATCGTATTTGCAATATTATTATAATGATCATAGTACATAGTAATATAGAGATATGACATACGTACACAGATATATCTACAATAGCTAAGTGCAAAAAATATAGTTATTTTCATGCACTCGGATAAAACAGAAAATTTTCGAACAGTGCGTAAAAATAAAGATTATATACAAAGGATTATATAAGTAGGATCTAAGACAGGGACGTCAAAGATACGGCGCGCGATCGTAATGTGTCCCAGAAAGAATAATCATGACTTCACTGGATTCCTCTACGGACCTGGCCCGCCTACACATTCTAAATTTAATATTTGGCCCTCTACAAAATTGATTTTGACACGACTGATCAAAGATTTTGTATATTTAAAGTAAATCGAGAGCATGCATGAGAATCATTATCTATTCTTATTTAAGATGTCAAATAAAAAACAATTATTTTTAAACAGTAATTTACTCATGCATTTTAATTATATATTTCAATAATCCATGCAATCGACTGGTAAAAATAGAATATTTGATGTATCCACGACTAACTCAAGATTAGTTGTGTACATTGAATAAGATATAGTAGGTATTACTAATACTTTCTAATTTAATGTAAATAGGATTTTTTCGTTTATTATTTTCTGCTTTTCTGGGAATAAACAGATTTTTGGGTAACAACTGTTTTATTTGTAACCCAAATGTTACCGTTCCTCTTTATTAATATAATAAAAAAGATACGGCATGATATAAATATGAAACTAGAAATACTTACAAGCTAAAACATTTTTACCAGTCGATGTTATTAGCAAATGAACACTTAATTAAATAAGTGCATGCAATAACGGGCATTCCACATCATGCTTAAAAAAATCCATGCATATCTTTAGTCGGTCACCTGAGGAGAGAACAATTTCTTCAGGCCGATGATCGTGGCGAGGAGAAGGGCAATCTTAGAGATCAGAAGGGCCTTTCCTACCATCAGGTAGAGACCCTTGAAGGTCAGTGCACCTAGGAGACCGAACTTCATTGCTGCAGCCGCCAGGAACGGACCAATATTCTTATTCCTGGCTCTTCCACTCTCAATTGCCTTGTGGGCCTTCAGTGATACTCCTGTGAAAAAGGATAGCTTTATTATAACTAAAGTTGCACAAATGTTTGGTATGACATACATCAAAGTAATCTAATATAGCCTGCTATATAAAATATGGGTGACACCCCTACGTGTCTTAAATACAAAAATACAAGTTTCTGAAATATTATAATTAAATACATGTTTACACCAAAATAATTTCTTTAAGAGATATACTGAAAAGCACCTTCTACCGCATAACTAAAGTTGTTATATTACATTTTGTCGTCACAAAGTTAATTAATGTATTTTCGAGGTAAGTTTTCGTACATTTTACAATAAAATTTGTTGAATTTTACTTTTCCACTTAAAAATTTTATTCTACCGAGCTCTAGAGATCAGAATCTAATATTCGTACAAATGTTCGTTTCCAGCAAACGTTCGTAACTAGTGAACCAGAACTATCATGATGACGTTTTAATGTGACGCCATAATTATATAGTTGGAACTTAAAACTAGTTTTTGCCTTGGAAAAATGTTCAGTTCCCGTGGGATATACTTTGATATAGATTGGATAGAAATTGAGATTAGTAGCTAGTAAACTCGGCACCAAATAATGAATCTGTAAGCACGTTTTCGTAATTAGTGTACCTAATTAAAGTAGAAAATTGATCGTATTTACTCGTTGCTTCATTATATGTTAGTGGTTTGATTTTCGTTTAATTAGCAGTTAGAATTATTATTATTTACAGTTTGACGCCGCGTTGGCGCAGCGGTCACAGCCATGGATTGTATCTGTTGCGCTGGCGGTTGCGGGTTTGATTGCTGTGGTCTGGGTGTTTGTGCAATCCTAGTGAGTTTCCCCACCGTGCCTCGGAGAGCACTTTAAGCCGTGGGTCCCGGTTGTTATCATGATCAAAACTGATAGTGATCGTTTCTCATAGTAGGGAATATACCCGCCAACCCGCATTGGAGCAGCGTGGTGGATTAAGCTCTGATCCTTCCCCAACATGGGCAAAAAGGCCTATGCTCAGTAGTGGCATATTACAGGCTGAAACGAGTTCTTAAATTTTAATACTGTAAGAACCTTTTATAGAGTTCAGAAAAATCCGTCGCTATGATCCATCCGACGCTATGAGTATCTTTTCTTTTTGACAATAGGACTATTCTGTTTCAATATTATTTAAACCGACAATAGGTAATAATTTATATATATATCACTAGCTGACCCAGCCACCCGTTGTTATGGCTTTATATTTAAACGCGCCATCTACCGGATATCCGTGCAACTTAGATGCCAAACAGCCATCTATTAGGATTTTATAGAACTAACCGATAAATACATACTACAGTCGTATACTAAACTTTTAATTTGCAATAATAGATCAATAATTGAGATAAAAAACTACCTTTTCTCCCAAGTTGGATCAAATTACAGATTCTTACGAAATTTGATAAAAATTGGTTCAGTAGTTTCGGAGTTTATCGCTAACATACACCGTGAAACGAAATTTTTATATAATTATATAGATATATAGATTTGTATAATTAGGAATTAAATTCTTGAAAACCTCTGAACCTGTAATGAATAGGCAACAAAGCTAATGCTGATATTTATTGAATATCTTTTGTAAATTATATTAAAATGTTCCTTGTTTATAAATGTGCTTTATTCAGAAAATAAATCCAATTTGCCAAAACATTGAATTTAGTTAAGCCCTTAAAATGCTTGTTACAGCTATAAATGGCCCTTGACAGCTAATAATTCAAGTTAACTGAGTAGATTTAACAACGAGAGGCTTATTGAAAAACAAATTTTGCAATTTTTTATTTTATTTTAATGACAACGGCGTTTCGAGTAAAAAAAATATGGTCAGTTATTATATAATGCAACTTATAGTTCGAGTTAGTTTGATTGTTTCAACGCGCTGATCTAACTACTTGTTCAAATAAAAAATATATTTTTGTGTTTGATAGTAAATTTACAGAGCATATCTTATATATAAAATTTTCGTGTCACAATGTTAGTTACAATACTCCTCCGTAACGACTGGACGATTTTGTGTGCATATCGGGAAGTCTGAGAATCAGCTAACATCTATTTTTCATACTTCTAAGTTATAAAGAGGGGATAAGGGGACTAATAACATATATGGCAAAATAACGTTTACGGTGTCAGCTAGTATTATATATAATATTTTAACTTACATACGTAAACGTACTAAAACACATTAAATTAGTTTGTGGTTTTTCCTCAAATAAATGCGGGTTAAGCTTTTTTATAGTAACAGTTTTATACTTTCGCGGCGACTATAAACACTTTGACTTACCGTATTAGTTTTTTCTATTTCATAGTATCAAATAATTCTACAAATTTTAGGCGTGCACTACTCATCAAATCGGTCAGATATATTAAAAAAAAAAAAAAAAAAAACAAGCAGTTAGTTCTGGTAGTAAATAAGTTCACCTAGACGCTAGATTTTATTATAAATATTTTTTTCAAATTAATTATCTTAAAAATTATGTGCTATGGTCTAAATGTTCCTAATCACGCTTCGTATACCATGTTAACGTATTTCCCTCGTTATACTAACCGTTAACGCCAGAAAGTAGGCTCTAGTTCATTGCAACTTTGAAAACAAAATTATAATACAAAATTCTCGGACAATTCTAGACGTAATTTATTTAAAAAAACATTTTTAAATACTACCCGAAAAAGTTTTTCCGTTTGTCTAACTTGTTACGATTTTTCAACTTAAATACTTTCGTAGGTCTTTTTTAAATATTTATTTAAAAACAGGTGTTTCAATTTCGTTGCTAAAACTAAACGAAATTTTAAATACTTTAAGTTTTTTTTTTGTTTAACTAGAAAAACTTTGCTAATTTTTTTCTTTTCTTTTTAAGCCTTAAAAAGAGGCTCGACAAGTTTTATTACAACATTTGAATACTTTGAAAGAGATAAAAGCCTTCGTAATTGTTATTATAAAATTTATGTTTACAGTTTATGGATTTTTTTAAAGCTGATAAATATATATAACTGTTATGTATTTTATTTATTACTATATTATTTCGAATAGTTAATTAAAAGTTACAAAAATCATAAACACCAGGGTTGTCAAAGCATTAGCGTTGTAAAAATTTCATATTCGTGTTTTATCTTCCTACGTGACCGAATTTTTTTTTTTTTTTTTTATGTCACTAGGTCGGCAAACAAGCGTACGGCTCACCTGATGGTAAGCGATTACCGTAGCTTATAGACACCTGCAACACCAGAAGCATCGCAAGCGCGTTGCCGACCTAATCCCCAATCCCTCCAGGAGCTCTGGTCACCTTACTCACCAACAGGAACACAATACTGCTTGAAAACAGTATTATTTAGCTGTGATCTTTTGCATTTGTGTGAATTTGCGTGAATTTGCATGAATACTTTTTGGTTTTGTTATTGCATTACATACCTACTTATAACATGTATATGTGGTTAGTATAGAAAAAATTAGTCCGTCTAAAGAGAGATCTCTAACCGTAACTTTTTACTTTCCATCTGATAAATCAATATCAAAGGTGACCATAAAAAACATCAGAGACATGGTTTTGTCATTATGACACAACTTAAAAAATTTGAAGTATCAAATACGCACCAACACCCAAAGTGCCATCCTTTTCTTTCTTGCCAGCAATGACAACGTCAGCGTTGTCCAAAAGTCTGTATCTCAACGAACGGGTTGTGGCGAAGTTCCAGAGCTTGTCTAGGATAACCTGTTGCGCCTGGTCTTCTAGTGTGGTACCAGCCCGCGCCAAAGTCTCTGGCCTAATTGGCATCTCAGCTGCGGCACCGTTGCTGAAAAAAATCGAATCTTAAATTAAAATATGATAAATTTTTTTTTTTTCTTAATTTTATGCATTATTCGGTTGTTAGGGCCGTGTTTTTATAACATATTTACTTTTTATTATTTAACTATTTTGGTTTTGATTTTTTTAAGTCTATTCTTTGTTTTTACTTTTTTAATTTTTTGTTGACTTTTCAATTTGTTAATTGCTTTCAAATAAACGCGAATAATAATCATAAATCTGCGAATCACAATCAAATACGATTCCGAATTTAAAACATTTGGTGAATGAAATCATTCTTTTTGATAAATAGAAACTACCTTCAAAATGAAAATAAAATTACTATCGCAATTTTTAAAAGAACTTTTACTTAATTATTCTGATGAATTTGATTTATAATAACATTTGTGTATTGAAAATGGTATAAGTATAATTATAAAATTAACAAGTCTATAAATTGCAATTAATTTTTTTACAAACGTTTTGTTACATAAATTTACCAAAAAAAAAAAAAAAAAATCGTCATGATCATATAGACAGATATAATACAATGAAAACTATGTTTTTTTATTGCGTTTACAAGGCGCAACGTCACTATTCAAAAAGATTTTATTTTTCTTCTATTAAGGGAAAAAACTCTGATTGGTTAAAATTGAAACACGATAAAAGCCTACAATCAAGTTAACAGTAATTGTAAAGCTGAAAGTTTTTTTGTGTCAAAGTAATTGGTAACCTTATACGAGTGTATGTACAATTGCACATACAATCTGAATATTACTTGCTTCAAATTGATACTAATAGTTCTAGCTCACTTCACACACATCAGCCTATCGCAGTCCACTTCTGGACATAGGCCTCCACAAGTTATGGTTATAGAAACTTTATTCTCATAAAGAATTATAATAAATTCAATTGATTCATGAGAAATTTACCTACATAAACAATTTGCAATTTATAACATTAGTATTACTGCGAATCCAATACAAAAGAAAAAACAATACTAAAGTGGGTAGAAATCTAACATTCAGCGAACACAGCGATTGATTGCGTGGAATATACATGGATCAAACAAAGAGCAGAAGTGACATGGCATTTCAGGGCACTTAAGTTAATTTATAATTTTATATATGTTTTTAATTTCTAATAATTTTAATTTTATTCAGCAATTGTTTATTATAAGTTTTTAATATGTTTGTAATGATTGTCAGTTCTTTACATCACTAGAAACTATTATACAATTTGACGCCTTCAAACAAGATATTTTTTGCACCGTAGTTAGTTCTTGGTGCTCGACATATAAGGCTCTACGCGCTCCTCAAGGGAATATTTCGTACTGGCATTTTTTAGTGAACTTAATTTATGTATGATTGTTCGTTAAAAATTTTCTCATGAATACATGAGAAATGAATATCATCATGAATATGTATTGTACGTTTAAATTTGAATAACATTCAATAATTTAGTTTTTTCGTATAATTTTTTCGTACGCGTTAAGTAGTTAGGATTAAATATTACCTTCTACAGTTTATTTTGAGTTCTTTGCATTAAATTTAAATTGGATTTTGCAGCTGCGCAAAACACACACTTCAGCCTATTGCAGTCCACTGTTGGATATAGGTCTCCACAAGTTTGCGTCTAAAATGGTGCGAACTCATGTGTTTTGCCTAGAGTCACCACGCTGGGCAGGCGGGTTAGTGACCGCAGGGCTGGCTTTGTCGCACCGAAGACGCTGTTGCCCGTCTTTGGCCTTGATTTTTTTTTTTGATAATTATTAACACATCACACTCAACGGATCCTCAGTGAGATTTTCTCCTGTGTTGGGGGTCCGGAAACACATACAATACACAAACACAACGCCCAGACCACGACTAACATCTGTATGGTCGATACAAATGTCTGTCGTGAGGGGGAATCGAACCCGTAACAGCCAGTGCTATTACCACTGTGCTAACGCGCCGCAGTTGGATAGTTATCCCACCACCAGGCGGCTTCTTAAGTTCCAAGGTGGTAGTGGAACTGTGTTATTCCTTAGTCGCCTCTCACGACACCCACAGGAAGAGAGGGGTTGGCTATATTCTTCATTGCTGCAACCATATAGCTAGCTCACTAAAATTATCGACTAAAAATACTATAGATAATCACAGATACAAAATTATAGATAAATTATCATGGTATGAAATACTACATTACTCGCTTGTTACCCTCGATAAGATTTCAACTTGTAACCAGAATAACCTACGACTATGATTGTAATATTTTGTGATAGACATTCAATATTATAGTATTTTAAATTATTTTATTTTAAGCCTTATTTCACAATTTGACAAATTAAATAATTTTTGTGAAAGAAAATATAATTTCAAGTGACAATTAGTCTTTTAATTGTTTTATCAAGCAAATTATTTTAGAAAGAAACATTTCGTAATCATTAATAGTTTTTAGATGTTTTTATTTTTATCTTGTTAAATAATTATTTAACCAATTATAATTGTTTATCTTATTTACGTAAAACCGAGTTACATTTAATAGCTAGTTTAGAAATTATTATAAATAACAATAATTGATACAACAAAATTTGTTATTACGGCAATTTTTCTTCATCGGTTTGAAGAAAATGACCAAGGTACCGAGAAAAAGATTTATTTATTATAGTTAGTCGATCCATTATCTTAGATAAAATTTCAAAGTAATTTTCTTTAATTTTGGTTTATAAAATATAAAAAAAAAAAATTTCATTTTAATTTTAATGATAATAATGTTCTTTATTAAACAACACGTCATATTTCATACACGTATTTTCTAAATATTATAGATAATCTGTATATATATATATATCATTCATTTATATGTGTATATATATATATATATATATATATATACATAAAAATGAATGTTTTTCTGTATGTCCTTTATACATAGAATCGTAAGCTATCCATTTGATTATGTCATGATATTCAGCAAAGTGTTGTGTATGAGCCCACAAAGGTTTCTGAGTTGGTATGACCAAAACAATAATAATAATAAAAAGGGTAGCAACGCGCGCAGGGCGCGAAAAAGTTGTTTTATTATAACGAGTAAAATTCGCGTAAAGATTTGAAAACAAAAATATGTTAGTCTTCAACTTGTACTCGTTCTCGTTATCGTAGTGACAAATTATTGAAATAAAACTCTTAATAGCTGAAAATAGTTATACCCGTCTGAAATAATTATAAAGATCCACCTTTTGAACAAATAATATTTGTTACAGTTGTAAATCTATATAAATAAAAATTAATGTTACTAAGCGCATAACTTGAGAATCGCTCGACCGATTCGGTTAATTTCTTTTTGTCTGTTCCTTAAGGCCCAGGGAAGGTTTAAATATGGTAAAACCGGGAGAGATGCCGCAGTAGGATAGATGCCTCATGTTCTAAAAACGTAACATCCCGAACTTACAAATAAAAATTAATCGCATAAGTAGGAGTCGAAGTCACCCCGTACCTCAGATATCCACAGATATTCGTGTGGCAAGGACGCGTTCGGATCGTGTGTGCAATTTTCTCCGTGGCGAAATTTACAAACACGTCAAAGTTTTAAAGGTTAGTATTTAAGGTTGTATAATTTTATAAATAGTACTAAATTCCGTTATATTTTTTATCACGTCTATATACAGTGTCATTGAGTCTGCATATAGTTGTAAATAGATGCTATTTTGTTTATAATTTATTTAAAAAATACGTGGGCATCTATCCCAATCACAAAGGATAGTTGCCCTAATGTTTTGAGGTATAGGTGCTCTTAGGGGCATATCCCTTCATTCACCATATATAAAGTAAGTTTATATGTATAATTTTTTTTGTGTCTGTTATATTTTTTATGTATTTACGTATATTTATGTTTGGATGTTTTACTGATTCTAGCAGAACTATGCCACGAAAATATAAAAGAAAGGAAGAAATGCGAGCTCGAGTATGTTCTTGGACTATAGAAAACCTACAGTCAGCTTTCGATGAGAAAGTATGATTGTGTATGTATTGTGTATATATTTTTTTATGTAGTATATATGTATATATTTATTTGTATATATGTATGTGTATGTATATTGTGTGTATATGTATGTGTATATGTATATTTACTTCTATTAATATCGTACTGCTTATTAACTATATGCCAATTCTTTATCAACTGTTTGTACACTTCCCTACCGCTTCTCTTTTTCTTCGCTATGTCCTATGCCCAAAGGTTGTCTGGAAGAAATCGCTCTTAGCGATAAGACCGCCTGTGTACATCTTTCTTTTCATGTATCACTTTTGTTGTAATGTTTCTTTGTGGTGTACAATAAAGAGTATTTATTATTATTATTTATTATTATTGTGCAATGTGCATGTTGACATTTGATATGAATATTTTAGACCAACAATTAAGAATTTATACTTTTGTTGAATAAATGCTTGTAAAATTTAATTAAATTTATATATATATATATATATATATATATATATTGTTGAAACTTAAGAATTTATATTTTAGTTAAACAAAAGCTCTAAAAATTTAATTATGTATAGTAATCTGTGTGATATAAAAATTATATTCTAATTATAACAATTAAAAGATATAAAAAAAACACAAATTTTTTTTTTATTGCTATGGCCCATGTTTCTTGGAGACAATCGATGTTTTAGGAGTAGAACTAACCTAACCTAACCTAACATTTGGTTTGGGTTTTTCGTTTACACGGCTTAAAGGGCACCTATCCTACTCACTATTTTCATGACGGGGCAACTATCCATATAGGTAGGCATCTATCCTCAAAAAAAAGGGTTCACGAAAAGCTAATTTCTGCTTAATCTGCATTGGCTAGGTTGAAAAAAAATAGTCATAATTCAACATAAAGAATTGAGCTAGCTACATTAATAAAAACTATTCGTATAAAAACCATATTTTTAAAATTAGGTGACTATTTCAAAAAGTGAGGCATCTATCCCGGTTTTACCGGTTTTAATTTTTTTTTTTAATTTTTACCATTAACTTTGACACAACGAAGTTCCCATACCTTTTCATCATTAAGGTATTCATTGATGTTATAATAAGCTTTCTACATAAAGTTCGTAAAGTCCTCAAAGGTATTGAAAAACTTTTTGTGATAAATTGATTTAAGTAGAAATATTTGAATTCAAACTCCAATTAGTGTTTTTTAACAATGAGGAATTGCTCTTTGGTCCTCAAAATCTCTTAAACTTATTGCAAGGATATCGACGTCTGTTCCACAGGTTGGCAGTAATGCCTTTTTTAGGTAACAGCTGGCTGATACAGATACATATTTTTTGTAATAATCGTTCACATAAATAACACCCACATAAATAAATAGGTACACATATTATTTACGACCAGACTCGGGGCAGGAATAAAACCCACATTCCTCGCTGGAGAAAGTATTTTTGTTCCCAGGAAAAATACTGTTCTATTTTAATTGAAAATTTGTTGGTTTATATCCTAGTATCAAATCTTTGTTCAGCACTTGAGCACGTACATTTGTTTGTTCGCTATTGGTACTTGGTTGCATTTGGCCAAATAAAAAGAAAAGAAAACGCAACTACGAGATAAATATAATAAGTACAAAATATTTCAATATAATTTTTTTAACGTCAAAAGTATAGTAAAGTAGTAATGTTTTTTTAAAGTCACTTTGAATACTTCTTATTTTATGATACCAACGCAGTAACATCAAACTCGCAGCTCATTAGTCACCCATGAGTTTAGATAGGGTCCGCATCGTCACCGAAATATTTGGAGTCCCGTAAAATGATACTTAAAATTAATATATAACTAATAATAATTAGCAATGGTCACACTGGATTGCGGTTGTTTCTCTGGCGGTCAAAACCCGCACATGGAGTACACTTGTATTTGCCATACATACATACATATATGGATGTTTGATGTGGCCTGGCAATTTGTGTTTTGTGTATTTCCAACCCCATGATACAAGAATAAATTGGGCAGTCGAGTGTAAGGCGTTTATTTATTATTTCAAACGTACCTCTCATCAACAATCATCAAGTCATCAGACAGCTGGAAGGCAGCGGTTCTCAACATTCTGTCAACATATCCAACGAGCTCAATCGCGATACAGGAGGATGTCTCCCGCGACGCGCATTTGTTTGCCAGACCGTGTTTTAGCGTTTCTTCTGATGTTGACATCTGGAAGAAAAATTTCAAATATTATTAATTGTTTTTAACTGAGTTCCAATAAAAGGAGAAACTGCTCAATATGACTGTATTTTTTAATGTATTTTACCTCAGAACTTTTTACTGGATAGACCGATTTTGATGATTCTTTTTTTAATCGAATGGTAGTGCTTGTGTGGTTCCATTTTATTTTAATAGAGATCTGATGACAATTTTTTCAGTGATCTTTGATAACGCGTATTTACTTGACCATGTTTTCGTCTACCTACGTTGTATTATTTGTTTAATGTAGTGCGTGTAGAGGCCTGAAACACCGACGGTTTACGGATGTACGTGTTACGGATTCGGTTCGATATTTGTATTCGTTCAAATATTTGTTTCCAGTTTGGATATCTGTCCTTGTGGGTCGGCCCACCTTGCCTCGGAGAGCACATTAAGCTGTCAGTCCCGGCTATTATCATAAATACCTGATAGCGATCGTTACTTATAATAGGCGACATATCCGCCAATCCGCAGTGGAGCAGTGAGGTGGATTAAGCTCCAATCCTTCTCCTGTACGGAGAAAGAAGCCTATACCCAGTAGTGGGATATTACAGGCTGAATCGTGATTGATTTTGATTTTTTTGTTTGCGAGTAAACATCAATAAAATAGGTATTTTAACTAAATTTTCTTTATTACAACGTTGGCACATCACATTATATTGTACAATAACGTAGACGTAACTAGTAACTACATTTGTATGGGTTTAAATAATGTAATTAATTTAAAATAGTATAGTTTTTGTAAGGAAGATTAATGGAGAGTGAAATTTGGTACCTACTAAGTAGTAGGTACCAAAGTAAGGTAGTGGATTTGTTAGTTGTCTAGTTGGGTTAAAATAATGTAATTAATTTAAATTAGTGTAGTTTTCTTAAGGAAGATTAATGAAGAATAAAATTTGTTACTAAGTTTATTAAATCATTAAGGACTGTTATTATTTTCGTTAAAATTACGATGATAATATAACAAAAAACATAAGCCCTCATCTGTTTGTATAATATTTAATTTTGCTCTTACTGAAATTCTATTTTCAAATTCCTTTTCAAGATATTAAAGAGGGTAGGTATTATGTATAGATAATAACGAATACAAATTTGTATTAAATTTGTATTTTATTTTTACATTAGATACAGATAATATACTATTCTGTATATATATATATATATATATATATATATATATATATATATATATATATATATATACAGAATAGTATATAAATATATAAGTTATATACAAATTGATTTTATTGAAGTTTATTTATATCATACGAAAATCTAATAAAGGTTGATGTCTATATTAATTTAAATGTGAACTTTAATTCATCAAACATTAAAATTTAACAAAAATTAACAAAAAATATAAGTTTGAACATAATTAACGGGTTGTTCGCCTTATGCTAGTATTAAGTCTAGTAGCGAGTAATTTAGTAGCTAAAATACTCGCTTCTGCATCAAAATCGTACGCACTTCGTTCGAGTATAGTTTACAAGTGAATGGTGTTTCTTAAGATGAACAGCTTACAGCGCAATAAAGTAAATAAATTAATTAAGTTAATCTTAACGGCGATTTTAGAAGAGGTAGATGAGGAAATTTGTGTGATTAATAAAAATAAGCTATGGGTTCGAAAATAAATAAATATATAAATAAACGCCTCACACACAACGGACCCCACTAGGATTTTCGGATTATTTATGTGTCGGGGTCCGAAACGACACAAAATACACAAGCACAAACGCCCAGACTACGGCAAACATCTGTATGGCCAATACAAACGTTTGCCATGCGCACGGATCGAACCCGAAACCGTCAGCGCAACAACCACAAACCAGTGCTGTGTCCGTTGCGCCAGCGCGTCGTCGATGGATCAATGAAAGGAATAAACTAGGAGCTACTAAATATCTTCTGAAGGAACTAGCACTGGAATATCCCAAAGAATACTCCGATAGTTTGAGAAGGTCTGAAAGTTGTGTACATTTTCTGTTAATGAAAATACACTCTCAAATTTTTGCCGTAACTAATGAACTCGGCTAATTCGACAGGATCGGACTTGTTCAGCCGGTGTAACGTGTAACGTAACGAGTTCATTAATTTAGTAGATTTTCCTACTCACATTTTTGCAAACTGGGGGCCTTATATGAAAATCGATTCTTAAGGAATAAACTCTTAAATACGCACATAAAATGTTTATTTAACACTTTTTTTATTTTGAATTTGGGAAAACAATAAGTAACTTATCCAACATTTAATTTATATAGAACATTCTTACCAACACGCACCTTAACAGTAAAGATTAACATGCTTAATGCATACATAGACACTCACACAAACATAATACACCTACATTAATTTTAATACAACTACGAGCATACGGCTTACCGGTATAAGCGGTCACCGTAACCTATAGACATCTGCAACACCAGAAGCATCGCAACCCTAACCCTAATCCCCCCAGGAGCTTTGGTCACCTCACTCACCACAGGAACACAACACTGGCTGAAAGCAGTTTTATTTGCCTGTGATCTACTGTAAGATCGAGTTACTTCTTCAGTCAGGCTATCCATAATTTTGAGCAGGATATTGCAATGAATTCACAAGGGCTGCTATTGCTTTATTAAACTATCTAAGTGTGTACTATCACATTATATAATTAACCTGAAATGTTAGTATGTATATGACAATAAATAATAAAAAAATAAAATAAACCGGGTGCCTAGATCACTTGTTTATTGCACACACAAGTTTACTACATATACTACAAATAGAAGTTATAGGAATATTTTATTTGCACAGGTTTGAATTATGGGAATATATTTCATAACATAATATCATAAATTTTACCACGAATATAAGCGCTGCCAAGTTTCATGAAAGTATTATTGGAAAATGTCTTAAAGTATGCCAAAAAGCTTCATATTTAGTATTTAAGTGAACGAAAATTTTACTTATTACTTTAGCTTAATATTATTATTTTTTCACGACAATAATTAATTTCAAAAAAGTTCGTAAAAAATATTTTATACTGATTATTAACACATAAACATTTTTACCTTTCAAAATTTTACAATATTACACATATTTAGAACACAGAGCTTAAAAACTACTACTACTACTATACTATTTATCCTAACCAAACCGCCCACTTACGGTCACTAACCCGCCTGTCCAGCGTGGTGACTATGGGTAACAGACATGAATCACACCATTTTTGGCGTGAACTTGTGGAGGCCTATGTTCAACAGTGGACTGTGATAAGCTGAAATGATGATGATGATGATGATGATGATGATGATGATGATCATGATTTATCCTAATTTTTAATAAACATCTAAACCACCACAAATATTTTTCCTCTTATAATATGCCTAGTTCTACACGGAAAAAGAAATTCTATTCAATAAACGCATATATTAATAAGATTAAATTAATAAAATTTTGATCACTTATAAAAACAATCACACCTAAATAGCAAACGACAGATTCATTTTCAATTTCGAAATAATATAAGCCCTAATAAACTAATTTTAAACCAGCATGTTTCGAATAGCTTGTTGGGATTGCCTTTACTGTCAATAGAAGAATGAATATTAGGTATCTGAAGATATTATCGGTCTAATAAAACTCAAATTAACTTTAGCACAAATTTATCCATCCTCAAAAGCACTTTTACGAGTTCTAAAGTACGGCATGAAGAAAATTAATTCGATTTAAAAGATACTCTTACGTATTTTAAATTGAATGCAAATGTTTGAAAAGTCTTTTAAATTTCTTCCTTAAACGTTTTCCTTTCAGATATATTAATTTCCTGCTTTGCGTTCCTTTTTAAAGAATTTATTCATAAAAAACATATAATTTGATAATTTGATACTAAATATCTATCTTACTAATATTATAAATATCTTAAAGAAAAAAAAAATATAACTTTTATAAATATAAATATATATATACGGTCACCAACCCGTCTGCCCAGCGTGGTGACTATGGGCAAAACACATGAGTTCACGTTATTTTTAGCGTAAACTTTTGGAGGCCTATGTCCAGCAGTGGACTGTATAGGCTGTAATGATGATGATGATATATATATATATATATATATATATATATATATATATATATATATATATATATATATGTGTGTGTGTGTGTGTGTGTGTGTGTGAAGGTGTAATGTATAATAAAAAAATTCATAGAATATGTTATTTCTTATTTAAGAGATATTTAAAAAAATGTCGTCAATACAATCCCAATATTATAAGTTATTAATCTAATCTTTACAGGTTGGGTGCACAATTTTTGGATCTTCCGGAAGTTGATTAATAAATTCCCGACAAACTGTGTCTTTTATATTTGATGTTATAGCAACAAACATAACAGCTTTAGTTTTAAAGGTAAAGCCCTAAGTTGTGAAATATTGATTTTGTACTGTATTTAAAAATGTATGTTTAAGAAAATATGCCTCAAGAGATACCTGTTCTGGGTCTGTGTTCTTTCAAGTCAAAATATTGCTTTAGGCTGTGTCAAACTCAAATTCATTATCGCCTGTAACCTGCAGCCAAAAGTAACGTTATCGAAAAATATTTTTTAAATCAGACAAGAAAGTTATCAAATATTTGAATTTATATAATATAACTTTATTTACCAACCGTACATAGCGAATTGCGTAACCGACTTCATATAATTGATTACAATAAAGGTTCTGGTAAAAGCGCTAACAAATGACAACTTTATTCGATGAAGGACTAAATTCCATTGACAGTATTAAATAAATTAGTTGAGACGTTTTCAGATTTACAGAAGCGTCTAGTTTCAGAATTGGTCTCCTTTGATAGATCGATGGTTAATAAAAGTTTATAAAGGAAAAAATATAAAAATATTTTACACATTTTTATATATCACTAAAGTAACAAACGAGCGTACGGTCAGCAGATAATAAGCAGTTATAGACTCCTGTGGATGCCACGCTGGCGGTTGCGGTTTCGATCACCGCACATGACAAACATTTGTATTGGCCATACAGGTGTTTGCCGTGGTCTGGGTGTTTGTGCAGACCTTGTGGGTCGCCCCACCGTGCCTCGGAGAGCACTTTAAGCCGTCGGTCCCGGTTCTTATCATGTACACCTGATAGCGATCGTTACTCATAGTAAGAAATATATCCGCCAACCCGCATTGGAGCAGCGTGGTGGATTAAGCTCTGATCCTTCTCCTACATGGGGAAAGAGGCCTATGCCCAGTAGTGGGATATTAAAGCGTGGACTCCTGCAACATCAGGTGCTGCAAAAGCGCGTTGCCGACCCTATCCCCGATCTTTCCCAGGAGCTCTGGCCACCTTACTCACCACAGGAACATAAAACCACTTAAGATCATTCTTATTTGACCATGTTCTTCTAAAATATTGTGGTACTCCTCTAGTGAGGCAGATTATGAGTAAGATATTTTATGCTATTCCTTCCCTAAGAGAGCTTTTGAGGTAGTACTTGAGGTACCTACCTCAGTAAGATTCCCTTATAGCATGTATGCCTTCATTCATTGTGATCTGAGCTTTTGTGTTGGTGTTGTCTATGTTTCTGGTTTCCTGACACAGAGTTCTCATCTTACCAGAAGGAATTTAGTACTGAGCCTTTATATTTATAAACTGTATTCTTCCTTTTTACTACTTAATTCAAATCCATACCAATTCTATAAAACTAGTTTTAAACCCGCTATCTTGAACTGAATCGAAACTCAATTCGTTTAAGTCTTTGTACGAATTCCTTTATAGTGAGTTAGCAGTTAAAGTGTTTAACGTGAAACTAATATACATCACGTATCTGGTTTATTTATTGACAAAAGCAGGAGAATATAACTTTAATTGAAAGAAATAATTTTAAAGAGAAAGGCGTGTTAATTACTTACTATACAGATTCTTAATATTTTTTTCTAGTTGAGTTCTACCTGGCTACAAAGTAGTTGGCCAATAATATTTTAAAAAAATGTACTTAGTATTTTTATTCAATTAAATAATTGTATATGCTTGTAAATGAAAAAAAAAACTGACTTCAATAATAATAATAATTAATTAAAAACGCATTATTAAGGATAACACAAAAAAAAACATCCGTTAGGTGTCGATAAAATTTAAACAAAAGCACATGACAAGCACCAGCATTATTTTCATAAAAAAAAAGAATTGTTAAAACCGGTATACATAGTAAAAAGTTATTAAGTAATAAGCGCACATAAAAAAATGTAGTCGAATTAAAAATAATTCCTAAGGGAGGACCTTTACCCAGTCCTAAAAGTATACGAAACGCCAGGGATGTAAAAAACCTAACAAATCGGGATAAAATCCGAAAAACTTATTTCATTATAATAAAACAATATCCTCTCAAAATTTCAAACTTTCCTTAATAACTGGTTTAGTCAATTATCAGTCCGTATTCATTACAAAATTGGTTGTAATCTAGGGTAGTAAACGAGGACACAACTTTAGCTGATAGATATATAATCAAGTAAAAGTTAATCCCTATTGTCTTCGAAGTATTGACTGATTTCCAATCTCAGTGATTAGAAATTATCGAGAGTTCTTATAAATACCACAATAAAATACTCTCATAGTTCACTTCTTTTATTGTGGTTAGCAACAGTGAAGAAAAACATTTTTCTTATTAAAATTAAATACTTATTGAGAGACGTAAATATAACCATATTATTTGTACAAATAAAAATTAATTGCCGAAATGTATATACGCGCGTAACTTCCAAACGACTCCGCTAAATTGTATAATCATTTTTTGTATAAATGGCAAACAAAAAAAAAACAGATTTCAATTACATTGACAAGTAATACAACATAGGTAGACGAAAAAATAGTCAAGTAAATACGCATTATCAAAGATTACTCAAAAAGTTGTAATCAGATCTCGATGAAATGTGACCACATGATAAACATCGGCTTTCGATTAAATTAAAAATCATCAAAATCGGTACTCCCAATAAAAACTTATGCGGATTTTCGAGGGTTTCCCTCGATTTATCTGGGATCCAATCATCAGATCCTGGTTTTCTTATCATGGTTCCACACTTAGTATATCTCCTTTCCATCAAAAAAGAATGATCGAAATCGGTTAAAAAAAGTAAAAATATTTTTGAAGTCGGTTAAAAAAATTATTACATTTAATATGTTTTTTTTTTTTGAATCAAAGCCTTCTTAATCAATTCAAAATCTTTAAGAAGAGAGGGTGGAGTATTCTGTGGTATTTTGAATCCACCAGTGTGTCTTAATAGACAATTCCCATAATATAACTAGCTAACACTGTTGCTTTGAAAAGTTAAGTAATTTTAAATTTATTTTCAATTAATATTTACTTTTATAACTGATAAAATATAATTAACGAAACGACATAGTCTATGCTGGGAATAGAGGAGTTCTAGTTTTCCACTTTCCACATGAATGTGACTGTTTCATAAGGTTGCAAGGCTTAAGAGTTAGCGAATTGATACCTTAAAAAAAAAGAAACTAGTGTGTCTTTGACCACACGACTGAAGTAAAGCTTCTGCATAATAGGCCTGCACTGTGTCTTAGATATGCGAAACGTAATTGGCTCTGAAACAAAAAAGAGAAAAAGAAACTGTGTGCTCGCACCTCTCTCTTTTGCTCCGTTCACCTCATCTGATCACACTCTTCGTAACGTTCTCATCACGCATTCATCAGCTTACTCCCTAAGTCAAATGTGCATAAAGTCACAAATACACTCGAGTCACTCCCATAAGCGCCGGTAGGGATATACTTAGCAGTATTACGTTTTACACATAAAAAATAAACAAAAGTATTTCCCAATTATACTTAAAAACAAGTGATTTTTATTTAATTTCCGCTACGGCGTGTGGCTTTACTCTTGGCGCTCAAAGTGCATCTCTAGACTTTTAATTACGGGCGTCAGTAACGACGTATTAATATAAATTAGGTCAATGGAGAAAGCGACATTGGTATTACATTTCAACCGTAACCCATCGATTACCAACTTTCGTGCGTTTTTTTTTCCAAGTAAAAAGTATGCCTTGGATACAAAACATTACGTTATAATCAACTCTATGCCCCTTGCGTTATCTGCGATCGAATTTCACATTTACGATGCTTATTGGTATGAGAAGCTAGAAAATTTCATTTTTTAAAGGATTTGATAGAATTGGACAAAAACCTTCATAAATAATAATTATATTTGCTCGCAAACGAAAAAACCGACTTCATTTACTTCGACTTCTTAATTAGACGCTCGAACAGTTAGTTAATCTTCGAAAATAAAACCATGGTAACACGAAATTCGTTCAACTAGTCAAATATAATTAGGCATGGCATTGGTGTGTGAAATATATAACTACTGTTGTATATAATATTGTGTAATAATTATGTTGTTTTATTACATTTATTAGTGATTGAACCTCTAATGTCACTGTGTAAATTATACTGCTCTCAAGCACTAGCAGTATTGTGTTCCTGTGGTGAGTAAGGTGACTAGATCTCATAGGGGAGATTGGGGCTAGGGTCGACTACGCGCTCTATATGCTACGGTAATCGCTTACTGTGAGGTGAGCCCTACGTTTATTTGCCGATCTAGTTATCTCTATAATAAAAAATATAGAACATAAACATTGTTCGATTTTTTTTCGAGGTTAACTTTCTAAAAAAAAATGTTTTACCTGATACTTGTGCTAGTAAAAAAATTAAATCTACTAAAGTTAGTCAAACTGTAGTCATCATGATACGTACCTATTTTTAATAATAATTTAATTTCATATATGCAATTTAAAATTATTTTTAATTTAAAATACTGATTGTTATACAAAACGTGATATATTTTTTTATATGAAAGAAAGAAAAAAAAAACTTTTTTATCGCCCTACCAGTACAAATGTTAAAATGACACATACATTATAACATATAATAATACAGAATAATATATAATAACACACACACACACACACACATATATATATATATATATATATATATCATACATATTTAATAGAACAGTCTCAGTAAGTAATTACAAACATAATCTCATAATCCATCGTGACCACTCAATTTGATTAAGAGATTACGGCCAAATAATACGAAATACTAATAAACGTAGCTTTATTGACATAATAGCTATCCAGTGTTTTTATTCAATTACTAGCTGTGCCCGCAACTTCATCCGCATGAAATAGTGACTTGGACATTTTTTTTGGGTGTATCTTTTGGTTTATTTCAAATTATAAACACCTTCGTTCGGGTTCACACATTCAACGTGTTCACATGTTCAACGTTATTCTTTCAATTGGCATAACTTTTTTATTTATAAATCGATTAACATGAAATAAACACTAAATATTAAGTAAAGCTTATTACAATATATAAGTGAAAACTGCATCTAAATCGGATTAACAGCTTCTGCGTTAACGCGCACAAACATATTACATTGACATTTTTATTATATGATATACCTATAATAAAATCGTAGCAATTATTGTACATTGAAAATTTTATGAAAAAGTTTTCAGTACCTATATTCGTGTGGTATTTATAATCCTGTAATTTTTTTTTTATTATTTTCCGTATAAACTTTCGCGGTCATTTAAACATCACATCACTCCTTGTCGCCGATTGTATAACGATCGCGGTAGCAAAGTATTGAACTTCAACAAAAAATACTATGACAATTGGTTATAGACCAGATCTTAGTGCTTTGAAACGTAATAGTAAGATTTAGTTGAAGCAGTTATTAATATGTAGTGGTAGATAGTAGTAGATGTTTTAATGGAAAAGTACAAAAAAACTACGCGATTTTCCTAGTTTTGTAATAACAGTAATTGAACAATAAAACAGTGATCTCTTTTATTATTGTATAAAATTATTAAGCGTAGTACGAATAAAATGAACATCAAATGGATCATAGAAGTAATTGTTGTTGGATGTGACAATCAACAAATTATATTACAATATAATATTAATGGAAATGAATGTTTGAAAGATTTATCACTACACATATTATGTCAGTAATGTCGTAAACATTTATTCATATATCTGTAATTTCGTATATATTTTACACTTTCGATAACTTTTGCCGTGTAATGGGGTCGGAAAACAAATTGGACAAAATATGGCGATTGAAGCGAATATTAAAAATACGAAAAATCATACCAATCAAAAAATGTAAACAATTTTCTTTTGTTCTACTGGTTCGAGGTGAAAAATTTATTTACATTTGATATATTAAGTCTGTTAAATCGATGAAGTTTATAGGCTATATTTTATCATACTTAAATAAAAACAAAGCACCCTTCTTAAAGCCAAAACCATTTCCCAGACAATCGTGTGCTAGTGTTTATTGGGTTTTTATTTTCAAACTATAAAATTTTTAATTTATGGCACTTAGATGATAATTGTATAAATAAGTTAGGTAATACATTTTAACCACTGTCATTAATTTTATTTCCAATGCTTTTTATTCAAGTGGCTTAATACATATATATTGTTACTAACACAATACAAAACCCAACTTAAACTCTCAAACAATGAAGGGATAGAGAACTAAGACAACTATCGTTAATTAAGTCACGTATTGTTTCTTCTTTTCAATGGATGCTTGAAAACCTTGGCCGTCGTATCCGTTTGGTGAAAAAACAAGGTAATATTGCCAAAATAAGATTTTATCAATATTTGTATTTTTTAACTATAGAATTTTAAAAAGACATATATGAATCAGAACGAGGATCTACGATGTGCTATGAAAATAAATTGGAGCTTAGGTTCAATAAATGCAAAAGCATAAGCTTCACTAAAAAAAAAATGGTAAGCAGTTTCACGTATTTCCTTTGTGACTCAGATATTGATAAAGTACAAAATATAAGAGACCTGGGTGTAACAATAGACGATAAGCTACACTTGGACCCTTGCATATATAACATTATTAGTAAAGCCTTTCAAATGTACACATTCCTCTACTGAATTCAGAAATCCATCCACACTCGTGTATTTTTTAGGCCCTTAATAAGATCACAACTTGAATACGCCGTTGCTATCTGGAATCCATTCTACATTAAATATGGGATAAGCTTAGAAAAGGTATAGAAGAAGTTTTTACGTCACGTGAATTACAAATGTTATCCTAAACGTATGCCTTATGAGTTGCTTGTAAGGAATTACAAACTGCTTGACTTGAAATCTAGACGACTGCAACTAGAAGCTATTTTTACGATCTTTGTAATAATAAGTATGATTGTATGAACATTGTAAGCTAAATTAGATAGTCTGTGCCTTCGCGCGCTCATTTGCGACCATCCTGCCGTTGACCGCATTTATCTTTATATTAGAGCTTTGATTGATACTACAACAATCTTTTCAGCTTAGTTATTATCCTATTTAGTTAACGCTACACTACATAAATCTATACTAATATTATAAAACTCAAAAGTTTGTTTGTTTAAACGCATGTCTCAACAACAACCGGTTCGAAATGAAAAATTATTTTTGTGTTGTACCAAGTAACCTGTTACCAAGATTGGCTTGGTTATTGTTTTTTTTAAGTAAAACTTCTTTAAGCACACTTGACTTGGGGAATAAGCTGGTAAATGTATGACGAGAGCGTTACGATTACTAAAAGTAGTTGAAAGGGAGATATATATTAGTGAAAATAGAAACAGACATATGTTTCGTAAGTTTTACTTTAGTCTGGTCTAAAGTATTCTCGTTTTTTTCCTTAAATGAATGCGCATGGAACCGCGGGGCTATACCCTATACCCTAGTACTTGTATTAATTAACTTGAACTCATCATAAATGTCGCAATATTTACAGAAAATTATAATGAATTACGTTACAATAATTAAGTAGAATTTAACACGATAAGCCTTAACTAGCTCGTTCGTCTCCCCACAGTTACGCCCCAACGACCACCTGTATGATATCTACGATTACTGACTTTCATCTGAAATAAATTGTAATACATAATCTTAATAAAACTGTGTCAATAAATTTTTATTTAGTTATTATCTAGCTGTGGCCGTTATTTAATTTTTATAGAAATAATTTCTAAATAAATAAAATAACCAAAAATCCTGACATGGACGCTATGGATAGATATGAATATATATATATATATATATATATATATATATATATATATATATATATATAAAATCAATTGCTGTTCGTTTGTCTCGCCAAAACTCGATATTGGCTGGACCGATTTGGCAAATTATTTGCTCTTTAAATATTTGTTAAAGTTCTGGAAATGTTTAAAAGGTGAAAAACGTAAATTATAATTAATGGAAAATACTAAAAACGACAATTTAATTTTCCAATACAAAATGTTCCTAGCTGTGAAACATCTGTCTTTTGTCAAAAGAATTGTCACTTGGTTGTCAAATATTTAAAGGAACGTTCAGAAAGTATTTAGTCCATATTTTATCACTATATATGCAGTAATACTTTTCACAAATACATGTAGATGGTACAAAGTCCACCAGGTCACCTAGTTGCGTACTATATCATTTTTTTTTACTTAATGAGTAAAAAAAAAGTTACAACTAATTAGCGAAACTAGTTACAGCTTAATAATGTTTAAATCTATATATGTACCAATATGTAATGGAGATATTGTCTTATCTGCGTTAATTTCTACATAATTTTACATGTATAAATAGTCGTGTATTACATTTAACGACGCAAAGAAATATTGTATAATTCATTAGTGAAAGAAATCTCAGTAAAATGTCTCGTGCCTAACCACGCGTTGGAAATCAGTCATTGTTTTTATACAAGATTTTACATTTTAAACAGACTATTTTATTGTTACCTGGTAACTTCGCTAAATAGAATTGATTAATTATTACAATTACATTGCTGGTTTTATTTATTTTATATTTTATTTTAAATATGTGTGTGTGTGTTTATTTGTGTATGTTTTGATGAATCAACGGATAGAAAAAAATGTGTCTTAATCAAAAGGTTTACCGTGTCATCAGCAACGTAAGAATACCGCAATATATCGAAGAAACCTTCACAGCTATAAAGAAAATGTAAGTCCTGTATGTATATTTATAAATCCGCTGAGGAGCTACACCGATTGTTCTTATCCTTATTATTATTCCATAGAAGATATTTAAATCTTTAATAAAACATAGAACATTTGTATGCTTTTATATTCATTTAATTATATATTTTTTTTATTGTTGTTTGAAATAATTTTAAAGATATAATGATTCTAAATATTTGTTAGTTACTATAAACAACTAGTTTATCATTTCAACTATAAATCAAAGTTATTTTTTGTAAGTGCTGTGTACTTCTTTAAGTGACAAATAAATATATAAATGATTAAATAATAACTGTGTTTGAACACAAATGAAAAAAACTGACATAAATTACATCGACAAGTAATATAACGTAGGTAGAAGAAAAAATAATAAATTAAATAGGCGTTAAGATTACTCACAAAGTATTAATTGGGTCGCGATCAAATTTAAATGGGACCAGATGAAGAGAATTAGCTTTCGGATAAAAAAAAATATCGACATCGTTCCAACCAGTCAAAAGTTTCGAGGCATAATACAACATCGGTGGATAAAAAAATAGTCAATACGCATCATTAGATATAACTCCAAAAGAACTAGTCAGATGTCGATTAAATTTAAATAGGACCACATGACAAGCCTTTTCGATTAAATTGTACCATTTCGTAGTATTTATATGTAATTAAAATCGAATGTGAATGTTTTCTAGTCCGAAAATGTAATTATTATTCTAATTAATTAATTAACTGTAAATAATGTAGTTGATCAAAATTTAATACATATTTCAGAATTAATATTTTTGCTTAATGTAATCTTTATTATTAATTTAGTAACTTTAGACTTTATGACGTAATGAAAGATTTTTTTTATAGAGATTGTTACAACTATATTTGTTTACGAACTATAATAATCATAATATAATTTAAGTTTAAGAAATCATATTTAAATTCAAATTTAATATGATACTTCATAATATAGAAAGTTTTAACAACATAGTTATTTGCTTGTTCGAACAGAATAACTACTATAATAATAACATATAAACAAAACTAATCAGACAATTAAAATAACAGCTCACCTCATTGTCAATCTCGTTCGATCTTACGGTCCCGACAATCAAAATAGTTAACAAAAAGCTCTTCATTTTTTTTTATCGATAATGTCCTTCACTTCACTAGCACCGTGTGCACTTATCGATATATACACAGTTTGACAACCGCTGCACTAACGGCAAATGCAGAAATGCGTAAAGTTGAACTGTTTTATATGTGCATGCATGGATGAACATGCAGTGGGGAACGCTAATGCATGTTAGTTTCTAGTTTATCTATGAGAAAATCTTTTCAAAATTTATTATAAATTTATTTTGAAAGATAAGCTTTATAAATATTATATTTAACAATATTTACAAAATAATTCATTTTTGATAAAAAAGAAATTATAACATTTTTGTAAATAATATTTTGGAAATGTTATACACAAGATATTAGATTATTTTTTTTTATAATATATTGCAAGAGTTATTAATAACATATATTTGAGTATGCATACAAATAATCTATGTCAAGAAAATAACGTAAGTATATGATTACCTTTAGTTTTATATATATATATATATATATATAAATATATTTTTTTGAGAAAAAATTAGGTTTTGTTATACAGTGACCACGTCACCTTACTTTTAGTTAATTTCGTCGACTACGAAAAATAATTTATCAATTCGACTGTATTTTTTATGTGTGTTACCTCATAACTTCTTCTTGGGTAAACTGATTTCGATTATTCTTTTTTTATTCGAAAAGTAACGCTTGTCATGTGGTCCCAATTAAATTTAATCGAGTTTTGACATGTGCTTTCGAGTTACCTCTAATAATGTGTATTTACTTGACTATTTTTTCGTATATCTACGTTGTATTACTGATCGATGTAATGAAAGTCGATTAGGTCGGGGTTTGTTATTGTCAAGAAAATATTTGTGTGAATAAAATAAAAAAGGTTATATTTACTAAAAATGGAGGTCGGCTAGTTATAAATAAAAGGAAAATCGTTGAAATACGATACACATCTATACTTCTTAAGTTACACACGAAGAAATTTTTAATAAACAGGTCAGACGGACTCACCTCAATCTTACCGAAGCGATTTAAATATTGTTTTATTTTAAATAAACTTATTTTTTTAATAAATTAATTAAAATGCATTATTACTTTGGAGGTGCTGTGTGGCTACGGCACTAAAGAATTTAGCCACCCCCTCTCTTCCCGTGGGTGTCGTAAGAGGCGACTAAGGGATAACAAGGTTCCACAACCACCTTGGAACTTAAGAAGCCGACCGATGGCGGGATAACCATCCAACTGCTGGCTTTGAAATACACAGGCCGAAGACGGGCAGCAGCGTCTTCGGTGCGACAAAGCTAGTACTGCGGTCACCAACCCGCCTGCCCAGCGTGGTGACTATGGGCAAAACACATGAGTTCACGTTATTTTTGGCGTAAACTTGTGGAGGCCTATGTCCAGCAGTGGACTGTATAGGCTGTAATGATGATTACTTTGGAGATCCAAAATTCTAACATTATTTCTTGTGAGAGCTATGCTAGCAGTAAAATATTCACACTTCAGCCTATCGCATTCCACTGCTGGACATAGGCCTCCCCAAGTTCGCGCCGGACATCCCGGTCTTCCGCAATCCTCATCCAGCCTACACCGGCAATCTTACGTAGATCGTCGGTCCAACGGGCCGGAGGACGTCCCACACTGCGTTTGCCAAGACGCGGTCTCCACTCTAGGACCCGTCTACTCAAACGGCCATCGGTCCTGCGACACAGATGACTTCATACACTTCGTCGAGTCTTCACTTCGAAGATTCAGCAATGCTTGAAGACAAAAGTTTTCAAGCAATGCGTCCTGCCTGTGTTAACATACGGAGCCGAGACGTGGACACTGACGAAGGGACTGGTCCACAAGTTTAAGGTCGTTCAACGTGCAATGGAACGGGCTATGCTTGGGGTCTCTCTCAAAGATAGGATTAGACGTAGCCCACAGAATTAGCAAGTTGAAGTGGCAGTGGGCTGGTCATCTGTGTCGCAGTAAAATATTATTATTACTTATTTCAGATAATTAAAATAATTAAATTTTTGAAATCGACTTCTGCTAAAGTTAAAGCAGGCCGTTATAAAACCTTGTTTTACATATATTACAGGTACAATCAAAATAATTTAATTGTAAATAGTAATAATTTGCAAATTAATTAATAAAAGTGCGTTTTTTTTATATAAATATACTTTAAAACATTATACTAAATCTCATAAGCTGTATGCATTTAGTCTGTAACATCCCACTGCTTAAGGGCATAAGCCTCTATTTTGGTGTAGGTAAAGGATAAGCTACGGTATAAATAAATATATCCACTGAATTTACAAATATTAAAACTGAATGTAAGTGAAACCACGCGACGCGATAAAACTTAAACCGTTTCCAATATAGGTTCTACTTAAATGACTTAGTCTGTAACTGTTATTTTTTAAATGAGCCGTTATTTTAAACAATTTTTAATAATAGCTATTAATTGTATCGTACCAATATTTTTAACCTCCAAAAAAGGAGGAGGTTCTCAATTCGACTGTATTTTTTTTTTTTATGTATGTTACATCAGAACTTTTGACTGGGTGGAGCGATTTCGACAAATTTTCTTTTAATCGAAAGGTGGTGTGTGCCAATTGGTCCCATTTAAATTTGTTTGAGATCTAATAACTACTTTTCAAGCTATATCTAATAATGCGTTTTTACTTGACGCTTTTTTCGTCGACCTACGTTGTATTATACGACATAACTTTCTACTAGATGTACCGATTTTGATAATTCTTTTTTTGTTGGAAAGGAGATATCTCAAGTTTAGTACCATGATAAGGAAACCAGGACCTCATGATGGGATCCCAGAGAAATTGATGGAAATTGTTGAAAATCCGCAATAACCTTTTACTGGGTGTACCGATTTTGATAATTCTTTTTTGTTAGAAAGGGAATATCTTTAGTTTGGTACCATGATAAGGAAACCAGGCTCTGATGATGGGATCCTAAAGAAATCGAGGGAACTTCTTGAAAATCCGCAATAACTTTTTACTGGGTGTACCGATTTTAATAATTTTTAATTTATTCGAAAGCTGATGTTTGTCATGTGGTCACATATAAATTTTATTGAGATCTGATAACTACTTTTTGAGTAATATTTCATAACGCGCAGTAACTTGACCATTTTTTCGTCGATCTACGTTGTACTACTCGTCGATGTAATTGAAGTCGGTTTTTTTTCGTTTGCGAGCAAACACAATTATTATCACCATTCTATAGATAATAAAAACGTTTAAAAATGTTTATTTTATACAAAATAAATGGAAAATGGTTTCATTGTTAGAAGGGGGTTTATCGTATCAGTATATGTTTTCATGCAAGCTTTTGACATTTATGCTTACTTTTATCATTTAGACACTAGGTGATTCTACATAAGGCGTTCTGACTTATCCTTTGTCAAACACTAACCTAATTGTAGCGTTTTCTGAAAAGTTACTAATTTTTTTACAATTTCCTCAATCTTTCTTACCATGATTGTCTTCGGAAATGTATATCAAATCTGAAAAACAAAAATTAACACAACCGGTCTGCTCATTCTCGAGTGCTGCGCTTAGCAAAAAATTAGCGATGCATTTTATCTATATAGTTATAATTGATGATATTATAATTTACGACAAAAAGTATCTGCTAAATATAATTGAAAAAGTCTTATAGACTGTATCTAGTCTATACTAATATCATAAAGCTGAAGAGTTTGTTGGTTTGTTTGTTTGTCTAATAATTATTAACTAATTAATATTAATCTATTATCTATTTAATATTAAATCATTCCAGGAACTAACTACTTGTTTTCGAATTGAATTTTCATTATATTTACCCAGGTCTATTTACGGAGGCAGCTTATAACCGATATAAAATTTTAAAGCCTTGTTGCCACAAATGTATCTCAATGTAGCTCAATTGTATATATTTAAATAAACAAACAAAATCATAACCTAAATAATACTAGATCAATTTAGACTGTTCTTAATAGCAACACTTAGATAGTAAATAATAAACCTCTTCTCATTTCACTGTTACGTTATCTTTACTGCTGTATTATTTTATTCTACCGTCCTCAGACTGAAGGGACGTTAAATTTAAAAAGGAGTTTTCGATAAAATAACAAAAATATTTTCCCACCATTTCCTAAAATCGAAAATGAAAAATTAATACTTCCAATTTATATGATATTCTCAGTTTTCCTATTATTATATTATTTTGCGAATTCGCTACTAAACGATCTTTTTTATATTGACAACTAGTTATTTATTAAACATTTTTTTAAAAGTATATTTCATATCGCTACATACTTAACAATGTTAAAATACAAAAATATAGACAACTCCTTAGTTAGCACCTCTTTTCTTCGTCGACGTTATTCAGAAACAAACCCACGTCTTTCGACGTTTTCGTAATGTAATTGGTTAAATTACGATTTGATGAGACGTTATGTTACATCTATATATGTGTTTAAAATATAACATAAGATATACATATAAGACATACATATAATAGATAAATGGAACAATTTGTATAGAGTTAGTTTCAGCATTACATCTCTTGTTTTTAAATCTTATTTTAATTAAAATTTAAATTTTAAATTAATTGTTAAATTTAATGTTACAGATTGAAATTGATTTCATTTCATTATTATAAATGTACTAATTTATGTTATTATTATTGAATGTTTGTTTTTATGAATTTTATGATTTTTTGTGTGATTATTTAATTAGTTAGACATAAAATTATTATTATTATTTTTATTGCTTTATTGACTTGTTTAAATTATTTGTTAAATTTAATGTTATTTGAATACAAAAATCTGTAGATAGAGGAAGAATTTATGATCAACTTAACTAACGCATTGGGTTCACTGTTATGTTAGTTTTAAGTTTTTTATGCATAAATAAATATTACGAACGACAGATTAGGGAAATCGTAAATTATTATTATACAATAACATTATATCAAAAACTAGCTGTACTCTGCGCACGTTGCGACGTTTTTTTTTTTTTGGTCGTACCAACTCAGAAATCATTGTGGGCTCATTTGCTGAAGATCTTGACATGATCAAATGCATAGTTTACGATTCTATAAGTATTTAGTAAATTTGTATTATAGTTTTTAAACAATCACAAAAATAATCATATATAAAAGTATTGTAATAATATTGTCGGCGGCTCTTCTCATTAACTTTTGTAACTATATAAAACAATTACTGATATTTGACGTTGTTTATTTGACAAATCCTCATCTCCTTTTATTATTTTCTTTATCTTTCTTCCTTAAATTAAATGTCAGTTATAGTTTCAATACAGTTCTGTATTGTTGAAGTTCAACTCTTGAAATATTTTACATAAATTTTATTACCCACATGACACTTAAGCATATAATTATTTAATAGATCTTCAGCTTTATAATACACCAGCCGACCCGTGCCCGTTTGTTATGCAAATATATACTCGTAGTAGTTTTCATCTCGGTCGCATTTCTTCGACTTGATTTACGTATACTATTATTTTTACTGAATTTTTTATTCAATAATAATAAAATATAGCCTATATCACTCCTGAAAAGTGTAGTTTTTTGTTAGCGAAAGAATTTTCACGATCAGATCAGTATTTGCGAAGATTACCCCCTACATACAAACAAAGTTAAAAACTTTACCTCTTTATAACATTAGTATAGATTAGTATAGATAATAATTATATTGTGTAGTAAGCCTTATCGTTATAAACTTTTATGCAAGTGAAAATGTAAAAGACAAAAGTCGTTCGACATACATGCAATGTCAAAGAAAAAATTCATATTGGATTTCGTAAATAACGTGAAATGCAACAATATATTAAATGGAATTTAATAAAATACCACACCGAATATGCCAAACATTACCTAGAATTTCTTGTTATTTCCTTTCCGTGAATTTATAAATTTGGAACACGAATTTTTATTCTACTTAGACATAAACAAAAATTATTACGAGAATAATTTAAAATATATTTTTAGTAAATTTTATTAAAATAAAATTCAATGGGTATAAAATATGATAGCAATTTACTATAGTAAAACCTGTTTTTTATTACAAATAACATTGAATTTTTACATTCAGCAAGTTTTTTGTACGAGTAGTTAAGTCAGTTTACAAAGCTTACCTATCAAAGGTGACAACCCTACCACGAAATTAAAAAAAAAAGTAAATTATAATAATTATACTCATTATAAAACACTAATTACACCCAACAAAAAAGTATATGATTCGAAATTAAAAATAAATGAGAGTCAATACAAAATCATACATAATTCAAGGCACATAACAACTGGTGAAAATGTCACTGAAAAAATTACTTTCGAGCAACGATGCTCTTATAAATAGCCAATGTGGAAAGTAACACGACAGTGTTGTCACGCGATTAGCTGTTAATTAACGCGATATTATGTATATGGTGTACGACTTGTAGGTACACACGAAGAATTGTTTTATTTTACACTGTACGACACACATTGATTATTAATAATTTTATATTTTTTAGCTGATGGCAAGCCGTAACCTATCGATGCTTGCAACGCCAAAAGCATCGCAAGCCCCTTGCCGACTACCCCTAACCCTCCTCAGGAGCTTTGGCTACCTTACTCACCACAGTAGCACTCCTTGAGAATAATAATATTATTTAGCTCTGATTTTCTGTAAGGTCTAGGCACTTCTCCAGATGGGCCAAATTTTGAGTAGAATATATCCCACGTAAGATTGCCGGTGTCAGCTGGATGAGGATTAGGGAAAACCGGCATGTCTGGCGCGGAGGCTTGGAGATACATATGTCCATCAGTGGACTGCGATAGGCTGAAGTGAGTGATACAGGTACATACACGACATAATGTCATAATGTTTTTTTTTTGTGTATTTAATGTTTTGTTTCAACATTTTTTTTCTTGTCTTATAAAATATTATATTATGTTTTGTTTTTATGTGTTAAGTCTTATCGATTATATATCATTAAGACTTTTAAGACTAACAGGTGGCCTCAAGCAGTATTATATAACTTTTTAAATTTGACGATAAATGACATATACGTTGACCATGCAACGTATATGTCATTTATGCGCCTAATACGATCAAGCTAGGTCAAGAGCCCTTTTGTGTCGGACGGCCCAAAAGGAGACGACGACTGGATGTCACGATTGTGGCGCGGCGGTGGACTATGCCCAGCACACCCTCGAGGTGTGCCCGATATGGGCGGCGCTGCGTCGCGATTTGACGACAATCATCACCGCGAGGCTCGGCGACGACGAGTCCTGGACGGCGATGGTCTCCCTCTGCGAGATAGTAATGTCCCAGAAGGAGAACGACGAGCGGATGAGAGAAGAGGCCACCGACGAAGCCTCCGTCCGCAGGCAACGAACGGGGGTGCGTAGGAGGCGCTACTTAATGCGCCTCCAGTAACGCCCCTGTGCTCTTGTCGGGCCGGAATGGAACTCGGTCCTGCTAGACATGTTGTCGTCAGGATTGTTCAAAGGTGAGCCGGACAGTCCCCATGGAGGAGAAGTCTGGCCTTTTCGCCGAGGCCAGCCGGTCATTGGAGGGATCCTGTTGCCTGCGACATATGGTCTAGGACTGCCTACCCGGGCGTCCTGGATATCACCCGTAAATGGGTCCCCCTTCGATACCAAAAAAAAATGTCAAAAGCCCTTGAAGCTTAGAGTTCTCACCCAAAAACTAGCTGATGAGCTGATGGCCTTACTCTCATTATATAATTTTTTTGAGAAATATACACTGCTTGGAGACACAACTTACACAGTGAAAATATGACAAAAATAAAATATAAAAAAAGCAAAGGGAAAAAAAAAACGTAACAAGATATAATTTTATAGGACAAAACCTGTGTTATACAACTGTCGTTACCGTTTTTCGTGTAGATGTCGTACATTGAAGACGTCTTTGTAACAAAAACTAATACGATTAGGATACGTCCATATAAGAGATGTAGGTTTCATTTTTTATTGTTTTAATATTATAGCAAATATAATGAATTGTTATTTTATCATAATTAGCATTTTTTGTATTGTATTGTTAAATGGTATTTTTGTAAACACACACAAAGTATAATTTTGTAAAGTATTCTAAATGAATTGTATTTTTTTATTTTTGTAAACAAAATATTTTTGTTTGAAACCGCTAATCTCAGGAATACTGGTTAGAATTGGAAAAAAAATCTTTATGTGTTGGATAGTCCTTTAACCGAGGAAGTCAAAAGGTAATAATAAAATCACACTTCAACCAATAGGAGCTGTGCATTAATAAAAAATGTTACGAAAACGGGAAAAAATACTATATTTTTGAAAACTTCCGTTGCGTGCGCTGCGTTAACGCTTAAAGCTACCCAAAATTTATTATGTATGACGGATTTAATCGTCATTAAAAATTGTAAAAAAAATTAGGTTTAACTCGTTATAACATTTTTTATGGTAATCAAATTTGTTCTAAAATAATGATTTATTTGCGTAGGTGGTTTTATCGATACATAAATCCTTATCCAAATAGAAAAGTTATTCATCACAAGTGTTTCTTTTTACAATATTGTCTTTGAGATCATTTAATTTCAATGAATATCTTAGAAGAAACAAGCGCACGACTCACCTGATGGTAAGCGACTACCGTAGTTTATAAACATCTGCAACACCCGAAGCATAGCAAGCGCGTTGCCGATCCTATCCCCTATTCCCCCCAGGAGCTCTGGTCACCTTATTCACCAACAGGAACACAACACTGCTTGAAAACAATATTATTTAGCTGGGATGTTCTGTAAGGTCGAGGTACTATCCAAGTTGAGCTGCTCCACATTTTGAGCAGATAATTTCCTCCTGTGCCCTACCTCAGTTAGTTTATCAACATGGCAATTTTATGCAGGTAAACTTTGTTTTTAGAGAATTTAATAATATATAAAAATTTAACTAATTATAATATTTAAATAATTTATTATAAATTAAAAAAAGAAATCTGATAATATGTACTTACTTTACTTAGAAGTCTTAAGTATAGTATTGTTTTGAGATATTAAGCCACCCTTATAACTGAAATGAGCAATAAGAACTTATTTGTATATTTATCGATTTCAAAGCCCAGACTACTAAAAAGGAGCTTATACTGTAAATAAAATAAAAAAGGTGCATAATTATTTTTAAGTTTATTGTTTTTAAAAATACTTTATAATAATGGTTAAATATATTTTTTTATTATATCAGTGATATCAGTGATATTTTTTTTATAAATGGGAAATGTATCTATAGCTTTAGTTTATTGCGTGTTCACAATCAAATGACGAAACCCGTTCGTCAATCAGAAGCTGAGAAAACAATTAATTATTGGTGTTATTTTGTACGAAATTAATTAGATTTTTTTTCTATTTTTAATTGAAAAATATGAATTTGTGTCTTCAATAAGACATGTATCTAATTGTTTCATTTTATTTTGTTAAGCGTTATTTTTTCTATTTTTATTTTATATGTCTACATTTGCAATAAATTATAACGTGACCTATTTCTGTACATTGAAATTATATTATCTTGAAAATTTTTTTAGAGAGTATTCCACAATTTATGCTAGAGTTAGCTTTTATTGACGTGGGGACAGCAAAATATATCTCAAAGTCGGGAGTAGCCTGACTGAGAAAGTACATCGACCTCACACAAGATCACATCTAATTACCACTGCTCTTAAGAAGTGTTGTGTTGCTGTTATGAGTAAGGTGGTCAGAACTACTGGGGACGGTAGAGTCGGCAATGTACTTGCAATGCTCCTGGGGGTGATGGCGTCCATAAGCTACCGTATACGCCTACTATCAAGTAGACCGTATGCTTGTCTTGTCACATTTGTAACGAAAAATTGCTTTTGATACCTAGGAATTTTAATGAAACTGACTACAACCCAAGCTCCTAGCTAGAAGCTACGATACTGGATGCTTTTTATCCTCAAATCCTGTATGGGAAATAGGATGATATTAAGAATTTATAATCACGCCTGCCAAGCGTGGTGACTATGAGCAAAACACACAAGTTCACGCCATTTTTAGCGTGAACTTATGGAGGCTTAAGTCCAGCAGTGGACTGTGATCGGCTGAAATGATGATGATGATTGTAAGCGAAGCAATATTATCTATGACCCATGTACAATATAATCTGTAATGTGGTACAAATTTGTATGTTGGTAAAATGTAAATAATAGTGTAAGGTGTATTGTAACTTTGTAAGTCATTATGGTAGTCGTCCAGTAACCGTCGCTGCGATCGGCACGTTTTAATTAAGTCATTTGTAAAAGCTTCCATCTATCCTCAATAAATATATCTCCTCACACAAATGTTTTCTATCCGTCCAAGATCGACCCTCTACAATGATGATGAAGAATATGTTACATGTGTATCGTTACAACAATTTTTACATACGAATGAATATACCTACGTCCATATAATTATGCAGTGACTTGTTTTTTCTTTTTGTTTGTATTACAAAATTATTTAGTACTAAAAACGTATCGCTAAAAAACTTCTAATCAATATTAATCTCATTCAAAGTATTGTAATCATGTTTTTTTTTTCAGTGGCTGAGGTCGGCTTTGACATGCTGATGTTAGGATAATAGTACCTATTTATGTATAAAATGAATGCATTTAATGTGTCACAGAACTTACTATAAATTGTTTAAGAAATGTTTGTACTAATTTAAACTTTAATTAATGCTGTAAAAATATCTGATTTAGAAAAAATTGTTCTTGTTACTTTTTTTGGACCTTGCTAAAAAAAAATCTATTTCTGTTATATACTTTAGGACAAGTTTACATAAACCTTTTATGAACTAATTGTAAGCTTTGATCTCTATAAAATGAATCATAACTTAGATAGTAGGTACATTAAGTCAGTTAACATTATAGATGGATATATTTTTTTTTTCAAAATTGTACATAATTGTACTGTTATTTTTTTAATTCCACCGATTCATCGTCATAAAGTCATGATTTTTTTATATGAAAATGTTTGTTAGAGGTTTAAACCATTAACTTATAATCTCTTGAACTTGTGTGTAAATAAATGTAGTAATCGTTAAGAGTCATTAGAAGTTACCAAACGCGGTGTCATTCAACGCGAACAATGACTGCTAGAACAAAGTACAAAGCTTTTTTTGCGAATAATATGCGCTAATGATAAACTGTAGAGTGCTATTATATATTTCTTTTAGTATTTATCAAGAACATATTTTCAGACATTATTTTTACCCATATTTTATTTTGGGCGCCTGTGATATTTTTGTAGCAAATTAGCTACGAAGTGATTTTGCTTCCAAAAGTAATGTAGATTTCGACAACAACTGTTGTGCTATAACTATTTTTTTATAAACATACATAGAAATAATACATATATAATAATATAAATACAAATATTATATTACATCCAGACTCGAGCGGGAATCGAACCCGCAATCCGCAGAACAGAAAGCATGGCCACTACAAACTGCGCCAACGGGCTAGTCATAGACAATATATTATATATCTCTAAATATTTCATTTATTAATAATACAAAGGCTAAAAATCAGCTGTGGCTAATACATTTATGTAAAGACTATAAAGAATAAAATAACATTTATATTTAGCGACACAACGTAAAATAATTAGATGTGAATAAACTAATAACTCAGATGGCGTAGGACCGGACGGAGAGGCGAACATTAGGGAAAGCTTATGTCTGGCGGTGGACTTTTAAACATGGATGGTTGGAAACCAAACTAACTTAAAATCGTAAAAAGGCCTATAAAGCAACCCTGTCATTAAATATAGCAGTTTTTCTTTATTTCCAAACTCTCTACTTTTAGACATCAATAAGGTAATGAGTTTTTACTAGGTATGATTAAAGGGTTATGAAATTAGACAACAAATTAAGATACTCGTAAAATGTAGAGTACATAGCGATACTTAGTTAGGAAGAAGTTATAAAATGTCCTTTTAATCTATCGCTTCGTAAAGTACTAACTTATCGTTGAATTTTACGATGGCAATAAAATTCCTTGAATGCAATTCATTACTTCTAAGTCATTATAGTAATAAACTAAACGTCGGTCACGTAAACAATTACATTAAAATCTGAAAAAAAACTCACCAACTGCCTATTTAATCGGTAAATGGCTGTGGAATAAGCGGTAATGGATGTGGAATAATATTTGTAAACCCATATACAACGTTTATTAAACTGGTATCCTTCCTTTTAGGGCTATAGAAATACATGGAAGCATACCAAAAATTAAGGCCGGAGTAAGTACTGCTCATCTATATATATAAAGATTATTCCCTATTTCCCTCGGTCACGCTATCACGCGTGAACGGCTGGGCCGATTTCGCTAATTCTTTTTTTGTTGTGTTTGTTATTGTCAGGAGTAGGTTTCTATGAGAGAAAAATTAAAAAAATTGCGCGGAAAATTAGAAAATTTAAGAATACTTAACAACCATATAAAATTAATTCTAATCTAACCTTAGCGCTTTGGACAATATAAACTTTTCTAATGTAACCTGATGACAATTGACATGTAATTGACAGAATGCGTGCTGCAAATATCATCAAAGAGGATGTAAATCACTTTTTTATATTATTTCTTAAATTAATTATATCAATTCGAATTCAATATTTATGGTTCAGACAGGACAACGTCTGTCGGGCCAGCTAGTTATATTATTTTATATGTCTCATTTATGTGTAATATTTTTTTAAGTTAAATGCAGACAGTAAGATAATACACACACACACACACACACACACACACGCACGCACGCACGCACGCACGCGCGCACGCGCGCACGCGCACACACACACACACAAACAGACACACATTATTCGATTTTTTTAAGTATATGTGTCTTTATTCCAATTACCTGTATACAAAAATGTTAACCAGCAGGTTTTTAAGTATATCGATACATATAATAAAAATTTAACGGATCGCTGTCTGTAAATATAAGATACTAGCTGTGCCCGCGGCTTCGCCCGCGTTGAAATCAGTTTGTCACTAAGTTTTCCCGGCATACTTCCAGTGAAACTCTCATCAAAATCGGCTTAGCCGTTCCGTAAACTTTCCTCTTGAAGTCCTCTCTCTATTGGTGAAACCGCATGAAAATCCATTCAGTAGATTTTGAGGGAATCGATCACATACGCTTTTGGGGACTTTATTTTATAATACAGTAACTGTTGTATTTTTTTATTTCAGTCACTTGAAATGCTTATCACTCTGAGTAACTTTTTCAAAGGCACAATTTAGTATAATTCAATAGTTATTTTTAAAAAACCTCTCTATTTATTTATTACCACATTTTTGGATTTATTTTCAGGCTGCAGTATAAATAACCTATCAGGCGAACTTATAGCTGCTGTATATGTTTCATACAAACTATCGACCCCAATTAAACCCCCTTAGCGGTGGAAGATCGCAAAATCCGGACGTCGTCCGACGTCTTAGCGGACGTCTACTAAATATAATCTACGTCCCTGCCAAATTTCATCGTTGTCCATCTTGGATGAATGGAGATCATCCAGCGGTTTTTGAGTTCTCGTGATGAGTGAGTCAGTGACCTTTCTCTTTTATATATATATTTATATATTATACTTCCTCACGATCTTTAGAGCATACATTTTAAATTTCAAGTCTCTTACCGTAATAACATAAGACTTTCATTCAAACTTCCAACCCCCGTTTTACCCCTTTGAGGGCCGAGTTTCGTAAAATCAGTTCTTAGTAAATGTTCACGCCCTATATGGAACTTACCTGCTAAATTTCAAGTTTGTAGCTGTTATAGTTTCGGAGATTTCGTGATGAGTGAGTCAAGCTACCATCCCCCGTTTTAACCCCAAAAGGGAGTTGATTTCTAAAGATACATTATTTGAACACCTTCTCACTATCTATAGAGCATACATTTTAAATTTCAAGTCTCTTACCTTAATAACATAGGACTTTCATACAAACTTTCAACCCCCGTTTTATCCCCTTAGGGGTCGAGTTTCGTAAAATCAGTTCTTAGTAAATGTCTACGCCTTATAAGGAACCTACCTGCCAAATTTCAAGTTTGTAACTGTTATAGTTTCGGAGATTTCGTGATGAGTGAGTCAACCTACCATCCCCCGTTTTAACCCCAAAAGAGAGTGGATTTCTAAAGACACATTATTTGGACACCTTCTCACTATCTATAGAGCTTACATTTTAAATTTCAAGTCTCAGACTTCAAAAACATAGGAATTTCATACAAACTTCCGACCCCCGTTTTACCCCCTTAGGGGTCGAGTTTCGTAAAATCCGTTCTTAGCGGATACCTACGTCCTATAAGGAGCCTACCTGCCAAATTTCAAGTTTGTAGGTGTTATAGTTTCAGAGATTTCGTGATGAGTGAGTGACCTTTCGCTTTTATATTTATTATAGATTATAGATATGACAAAAAATATTATTGGGATCTTTAGCACCCAAAGAAATGAATGTTAGAATTTTTGTCAGTTTGTCTGTGCGTTTGTGCGTACTAATCTCAGAAACAACTTATCAGATTTAGATGCGATTGATGCTAATATATTGTGGTAAGTTTCACTTCACATTTAGTGTTTGTTTTATGTCAATCGGTTCATAAATAAAAAAGTTGTGCCAATTTAAAGAATCACGTTGAACATGTAAATATCCAAAACGCGGACGAAGTCCCAGGCACAGCTTGTCTATTACAAATGTATAATTAATCCTGCTTTGTGGCTACGGCACTAAAGAATTTAGCCACCCCCTCTCTTCTCGTGGGTGTCGTAAGAGGCGACTAAGGGATAACAAGGTTCCACAACCATCTTGGAACTTAAGAAGCCGACCGATGGCGGGATAACCATCCAACTGCTGGCTTTGAAATACACAGGCCGAAGACGGGCAGTAGCGTCTTCGGTGCGACAAAGCCAATACTGCAGTCACCAACCCGCCTGCCCAGCGTGGTGACTATGGGCAAAACACATGAATTCACGTTATTTTTGGCGTAAACTTGTGGAGGCCTATGCCCAGCAGTGGACTGTATAGGCTGTAATGATTGAATTAATCCTACTCTTAGTATATTGTTATTATTTAATAATTATTACGTAATTTCTTGAATTGTGCAAATTTAATATTTATATGCTATTGGCCTTTTGAGTAATATAAAGAGTATACTTGCTTCTAAATGTTATTACATACATTTAATATTATATTATGAGATAACCGTATAAATCACTCAAACCTTCTCTTGGGCTTACCCAGAATAAAATAAAGTGGTCGTAATAATTTTCCTTTACATATGATAGGTATTTAAATATTTATGAGTTGTAATATAGCCTAGATATGTTCCCTACTATGAGTAACGGTCACTATCAGGTATATATGATAACAATCGGAACCGAGGGCTTAACGTGCTCTCCGAGGCACGGACCCACAAGGACAGGTAACCAAATCGGAAAGAAATATATTTACAAATACAAATATCCATCCTGGACGGGAATCGAACCCGCAAACCGTCGGTGTTTTAGACGACTACTCGCACCACTACACCAGAGCGATCTTTCTGTGTATGTCTATGTATATAAGCACATCACACTAAAATACATAACAACCAACATTGTCAAAAAGTCTATCACTAAGTACTTACCCCATACACTTGTGTAGTAATTAGTAGTAGCGCCTTACAAACTGACAAACCACCCTTTAAATTCATTTTATATATAAAACTAGCGACCCGCCCCGGCTTCGCACGGTTGCTAAAACTTCCAGTATTCCTCTTCTATTATGCATGTATTATACATCTATCATCATTCATAATCTATTAAAAAAAACCGCATCAAAATCCATTGCGTACTTTTAAAGATTTAAGCATACATAGGGACAGAGCAAGCAACATTGTTTTATACTATGTAGTGATGATATTACGTCTTAAATATAGCATCAATAGTATCGTTAAGTTTACGAGTTTCAGAATGCGTTTGAGGGTCGTATAAGATAACTGAAAGTTATTTAAAAAAATTGTAATATTACATAAGCGTTATGTCGCATCTTATTGCTAATGTTGCGGTAATTAGATTTAGATTTTGAATTACGAAATTTGTACCAAACATTCCTTCCTTACATACGTACTTTAGCACCTCATAGCTTCTACAGATGAGAGTCTAAGCAAAATTTCCAAAACCGAACGGTCAGAACTCACGCACAGAGGCGCGGTTACATTAACTGAGATAGGGCACAGCAGGAATTTCTTGCTCAAAATATGGAGCAGCCCGACTGGGGAAGTACCTTGACCTTACAGAAGATCACAGCTAAATAATACTGCTTTCAAGCAGTATTATGTTCCTGTTGATGAGGAAGGTGACCAGAGCTCCTGGGGGGGATTGGGGATTGGGTCGGCAACGCGCTTGCGATGCTTCTGTGTTGCAGGCGTCTATAATAATTGGCAGGCGTATATATAATTTTTTACAAATATAAATCTAACAGCTACATATATAAAGTATAATCAGAGGAATGTGAAACGAATCATCTATATTATGTGAAATATCTTAGACTTATCTTATTGTTGGACGTCGATTTTCGAAAAACTCTTTCCACTCCCACGGAATGCAATGTCTTTCTCGATTTTGTATAACATAATATTTATTCTTAGATATTTCCGCATATTGACATAAAATTTCGCGCTAAACCATCCTCAATATATTCAGAATAAAAATATAAGAAGGGAAAGCCTTAGCAACGGCATAATGTCTTCAATCTCGGTATAAATCCGAGATCAAACTGTAAGAATTTATGAAAAATCAGTAGAAAATTTCATATACAATGTTTGTCGCAAGCAAGGAATGAATTCTAACAGTAAATCTCCAAGAAACATATCTTTTAAGCGTATAGCGCCGCAAGCTACTTCAAACATTGAAAACAAGCCAATTTAATCCAATAGTTGGAGAGCTCACGTGGGGAAAGAAACGACCATGCGAAACCGTATATTCCAGAAATTAAAGCATTGTTGTTCTCTTCGACATATGTTAAGCAATTTAAAATAGCTACTTAATAGTATAAAAAGAATGCCCATAATGCTTTAAAAGGGAAAATTCGTAAAATTGTTAACAATTTAACTAAAATTTTTGTGTATCGATGGTAACTAAGATCAAGAAAACTATGAACTAAACGTACGTACATATAAATACAAAACACTAATACTTGAATCGAAATATATGTGTGATCGTATGTGAAATAATTCTAAGGCTAATATATTTTCACCTATTCTATACAATGTTGAAATTTATTGAATGTACTTGTGAATAGAAGATACATAGAAAAAGCAGTTCTTTGCCAGCAGTAGAAAATTTATTAGCTAATTCAGTTCAATCTAGGAACTTTATTGTATTGACTCATCCTGAATTATAAACTTCTTTGAGAATTTTCTGAAAGTAAAAATAATGTTTGAAATAGTAGAACTAAAAACTTTAAACTAATTATAAATATTAATTAGTATTGACTACACGTAATATTTTCTATGAACTTAGTAAAGGAAGCGGGTGAAAATTGAATTCCAAACAAACTGTAAGCCCTCGAGCAAACTTCTGCAAATAAACTATTATAGCTATAATCCAGCTTATCTAGGAGGTGCACCGTAATTCAACTTCGGATCGAATATGGAATGTTTTTCTTACGCAAAACCATCTTTTATACTTAATCGCATTATACGACTACAGTCATGCAACTTTATGAAAATAAAAGTAGATTTTTTTATAGTTGTCTTCTTGAGTTTTGTTCTTTCTTTGAAATTTTTACTATTCGTATCCAAAAGGAGCAAACGGTCATCTGTCACGTGGCTCCTTGAAATAAACCGGAATAGGTTAACATCACAACATATATTTTCATAAAAAATGTAAAACAGTGACCGCCGTAACGAGAAACAGTAAAAAAGTTATGTGTGTGTCAGCTTAGCGCTTATGGTTTCTATTAAGTTCCCACGAGCTTAAAACCTTTCTTCATAAATATAGCATGCATCGAAAAAACAATTTTAAATATCGAACAAATTAAAAAAAAAAGTGTTATTTTATTAATACACAATATACGATGATAAAATAATCTCAAGAATCCTTCTACGTGCGAAGGAACAACTTTATCTGTATTAATGTAATAATTATGAGAATTAATAAGAACTTTTTAAGTAATTTTCTTTAATGTTTTGATTTGATTGCTAATGATTCACGTTAGAAATACACATTAAGAAACAAAATTATTCAAATCATACCTTTACAAGCCCTTCAAATATCATATGTTCTGTTTCTGTTATATACTTTAAAATTTTACTTATTAAACTCAAAGGACACTACAAGTTTTTCAGTTTTAAAGTCACAATTCAAAGTTGAAAAACTTTCTTTCAAAAGTCGTTAATGTAGAAAAGTAACTTTCGAAAGTCCCTAGCTGTGCCTCGCTAGACTAGACCGAATTTTAAGATGAATGGTATAACTTTTTGAAACTTATTTTGTTTGAAATAAACGAAATATGTCATATATATTTAAAAAGTATTTTAACTCTTGTGAAAGTAGCGGTTCATGGTGTTGCGTATTTTTATTCGAGTGTTGTTTTAATCTATATAAATAAAAATGAACGTTGCTAAGCACATAACTCGAGGATGGCTCGACCAATTCGGCTATTTTTTTTTTTGTGTTCCTTAAGACCCACAGAAGATGTTAATACCGAAAAAAACAATATTATGAACTTTTGACAGAGCGAAGCAGCTCCGGGCAGCTAGTTTATAATATTTTTGTAATTACTTTTGTAAGGGGCGCTAATAAAACGTTCTCTTTAAACATAATATTGTTTCATTTACACAATAACAAGATGTTTATTTTATCTACACTAGACTACTATATCTTCAATTATATTTAAACAAAAAGAAACTTCTCATTAACTAATAGAAAAGCATATAATTATGCGTGAATCAAAGTATTAAGTATTTAGTAATACTAATATAATAATCGTGTATAACCAAAAGGCAGACTGTTGTATGGAAGGACATATTATTATTATTATATTATTTACGTATATTTTTTTAGCTAAAATAATAAGAAATAGGATTAATAAAGATTAATAAATAAAAGCTAATCTTCGTCGATTATATTTAGGTAAAACCAATTCAGATAATATATCCGATAAAAAATTTTTAGACTTATCAGACCTTATTAGACCATAGATTAATATTTTTTTTAACATCAGGTCAAGTTTGCTGCTCAGTATATAACAATTCAGTTCGAATTTTTTTTGCGTAAGATTACGCTTTACCTAACTGTGATTTATGCGATTAAAGCGAAGTGTCGCCGAACCCAGTAATACACGTACTAACATACATACATGCATACTTACGGTATAGTCAAATAAAATAAATTTGACACTTTGATGCAGTGACTATTATATGAAGTTTCTAATAATTCTTACCATTCTTAACCTAAGTTCTTAAGATAATTCTTAAGATATTTAAAACACTTTCTATGTATGTTATGTACACATGTATTTCGTATTTTTTTATATATATTATTATATTTAGCGACAAGGTAAACATTTTCTTAAATAAAAAAAAAACTTAATAAGAAAGGATATTTATTGCACTTACATTTGTGTACAATAACCTATTAATTTAATTAATACTTAAAAACTAATAATAAATTAAATAAATAAATGCTGGAAATACATCAGTCTAAAAAAGTATACAGTCGATAATAATTAAAAGTCGAGTTATGGCAGTATAATACATTTACACATTTGAAAAACCAATAAATAATAAATTTAAAGTCAATAAATGATAATTTTATCAATTTTAATTTTATCAAATAGGATTTTAATGATTAATTAATGCTGAAAATCTTACATGAGTATTTTATGTTTGTTTGTAGTCCACAAGAAATTATAGTAAGAAAGGAGATGGGGACTTTTGGGCCAAAATGTAATGAGTGGAGATATGGTTTAAAAAATTGGTCATATTTTTTTATTTTAAAATATAAAATATCAGCTCAATTCTGAATCTGGAAGCGGAGAAAATTGAGAAAGATAGTTTTTGTCAAATTAAAGCTATAAACAATAACGCGCATTTAAATAAAGTTACATTAATAGCGAAAATATCAATTAATATTTGATAAACCAAAATGATTATCGATTTCGTATTGATTTAAAATTAATCATAATTTTAATGATAGCTTTGACAGCTGACTGACAGTAATAATATGTCCGTCACTCGTTTCGTGTGTACTGTTTTCCAATGCATTCTGAGTCCATTCCTGATATTTATGGTTTCAAGTGTATATTTGTAATGAGTTTTCAAACATTGTTCACTAAATATACCAAACATTGTTGCTACAAGAACTTAGTGATCGGGTTTTTTTATAGATATTGTAACATAACCTCACTTTTACAAAAAGTCTAATAACTCCACTCTCAGATAGCCAAAATATAGATAATTTTCAGCGAGGCATCAATAAGCCTAAATGCATTAATTGATACCATTTTCATTTCATTACATTTTGGCCCAAGAATGTATGGAATCGTATCCATCTCCTTTTTACATAGTAAATAACGTGAATCGTTGAATGTGTTACACAAAACACAAAGACGAGAACACCTGGAGAAATTGTGTATTTTTTCAAGTATTCAAATACTTTATTGTTTCCCACGGAATTAAAAAAAAAGTAAGAAATTACCTAAAACGTAACGATCATTTTAATTTCACGTCCAATAACGTGACAGTTAGCACGATGAGATAATGTCTGTATATATTAAGTACAACATGTTTTCAAAATATGTTGTACTAAATATTTAATTTTTTACATATTTTTTTTTTTTTTTTATTTCTAATGTGCAAACACTGAAGCTGTGAACGAGAAAACCTATCTTTTGAAGCTGTTAAAGAACTAGTCGATTTTACATATCAGATAGCTATTGTTTTATACTATCTTAACTTTAAATAATACACTCCTATGATTACAATAAATAGGAAATAAATAATATAAAGACAAATAACCTTTGTTCAGGCTAGTCCACCAGGTGCAGTTATGTAAACTGGTGAAGCAGTAGGCCTGTGCTTAGAGATCGTGTAGGCTCGGTTCGAAGGCCAATCCTTGCCGTACCCCCGCCCGAGGAGTAGGCGTAACTACTACCGTAGTCAGAGTTGAAGTCGGATGATGAGTCTCCCCCGAAGTAAGAGTAGTGTGTCATTGGATGATGATGCTGAAATACAAAAATATAAATTGTATGTAAACTTGATAAAGAAAATTCCAATCTAAAATTAACATGTTTTGAATAATTGAAAATTTACTTGGTGCAAAACTATTTACCGAATCAAAAAAGATCGTTGAAAGTTCTAAAAGTAAATATAAAAGTAATAAAGTATGATAACACTAAACGTGCTTTTCATTACTATAATGGAACCTTCTATAACTTATTTAAAATAGAGAATCCCATTCTTCAAAATAGTCTCTAATTCTGATAGATAAGCGAAGTACTCATCTGATTATCAAATTTGCATGCGTAAATTTAGACTATATTGATGCACAAAATATTAATGCCGTGCATATAATTATGCACATAATCTATCGTGCGTAATCTATACAAATAAATAAAATTGGAGTGTATATTTGTAATATTAAATAAACCGCTTTTTACTAAATGCATATGGATGTATACACGGTATATGTACCAAAATATAATATTTTACAATTTTTGTCTGTCTGACTGTCTGTTTGTTCCGACTAATCTCTGAAAGAGCTGGACCGATTTTGACGGGACTTTCACTGGCAGATAGCCGATGTAATAAGGAGTAATTTAGGCTACTTTTATTTTAGAAATTTATTTATTTTATAACTCTGCAAACTAAACAATAATTTTTCGTTCAATTCCGCGTGGACGAAGTCGCGGGCACAGCTAGTCCTAGAATAAATGGTGTGTGCTATCGTTATACTAAAATTTGGTCTCGAATTTTTGAAACATAATTTACAACTTCGATGATTGGGTTACGTATTATATAAATAATTTAAAGTTACTTTAAGTTACTTATTATTATGATAATATAGATTTAAATCTACATTCAAGTTATTTTAGAAATATCTTCGGAAAATATTGCACTATTAATATTGAAAACAAAATTGTATTTTTTTTCACGTTCCTTTATATGTCCATTATTATATATTTACATAATGGATTTAAATGAAATTTGCTTCATTCAGATTAATACTAAGAAATAGGATACTGAAAGAAGTGGATACTTTTTATTCTGAAATCATAGCGATAATTTTGGGTGGTAAGCTAACATGTGTAATTAAGAAGTTTCAAAATCAAGCCGTTTTGGATGTAAGAATAGCAACGCTAAAATATGTAAAAGCAAAGACTCTCTCATCTTGCGTGGAAGTTTATATTGTTTACAAATATACACGTAATGAAGGCACGTGCGTCTTCAACGTTTATAATTTTGGATTTATCATGCTTTAGCGATTGGCTTCTGGTTATAGTACTGTGTGTATTTTTAGATCAATGTTGGCTCTTGCCTTCAGATTTTGACGCTGAATTTTTATTGCAACAATTACTACAATGAGAGGTAGTATAATATAGTATGGATCAAGGAGGATAAGAAAATGTTGAGCTATGCCGTAAACATCACTGTGTGTGACGTCACCTGGATCAAATCACATTTACAATTGGTTGTGTACCAACATCTCTCAGGGTCTGTTTTGGATTGCCAGTATAAATTTGACGGATAAAGTAGAGTTAGATAGTTAAAAAGACATAAGATATATTATATATGTCATAAACGTTTATCTGTTATTAAACGTATTCACGTATAGACGAATTTTTTAGCAAATGGTGAAAAAAGTCTTTATACTTATTACTTTGCTCTATAAACTGCTGAATCGCGTTTCATACCCAAATTTTACTTTCCAATATGGTTTTTGAATACATCAAGGCATTAGAATCAAACCAGTAGAAAGTGTTCAACCCCAAAGCCTGTATTGATATGCTCAATTATGCATACTATTGTTCTAGCAAAACTCTTCACTGATTATTTTAATAGCTACTTTTATTTCATTATCAATATCACTTAAAGTACTAGTATTTTAATGTTGGAAATGCTACTCGAATGTTATCTGTAAAAGCCGCGTTTTATCGAGTAGTGTCGATAAGTTCAGGCGTACTCTATTGATTTCAACAAAGTGGTTGTGTACACAATTCGAATAGAATGTTTGCATATCATAGACACAGCGATATACTTCAACCGTAAGCTCTACTTTGCTCTTGCTAGGTCACCTATGGATATCATAAATATTAAAAATACTCTTTACAGTACATCATCATCACATCAGCCTATCGCAGTCCACTGCTGGACATAGGCCTCCAAAATTTCGCGCCAAAAATGGCATGAGTTCATGTGTTTTGCCCGTGGTCACCACACTGGGCAGGCAGGTTGGTGTGACTAGCTGACAGTCTGACTGATTATCAGGCTTTTGATTAAGAATTACCTGATTCATTGGTTTTTATATTCTATCTTTATGTTACTTAGAATTTTATGATATCACCTGAACGTAATGGCTACGGGTATCACATTTATAAAAAGTATATTTATAAAAATATGCTATAAATAAATTAAGTAGCATACATTTGTCTATCTCGACAAGTCAAGTGTCAAGAATCGTGTTGCTTCATATGTTTTTTTTTTTTTGTATTTTAGAAAATTAGGAAATAAAGCGATTTTATCAAACAAAAGATGATCTACGATGTACAAAAATGAAAGACTTAACAATCAAAAAAGTTAAAAGTTTTAAGTATCCACGTTAAATATTGAAGATCATCTGTGAAGCGATAAAGCAAATTTAATATTTCACTGTTCAGTTAAAACTTTTCTTATTTTATATTTTTTAAATTCTTAAGCTAAGGATATCTCCTTGAAACTCCTATTGGCGATCTTTCTCAGCAAACCCTTTTGAGACAAAGTTTTAATCTCTACTTATATTTAATATTATAAGAATAAGTTAAAAATGATAAATATGTTCTAAATATGTGTATATAAATAAAATTGAATCTCTGATATGTATATTCGAACATAATTTCCGGCAGACTGTACTAAATTGGATTTTTTTTGCGTTCGTAATTATCAGAAATACAATACAATGTTTGTATAAAAATATACATATTAATCGAAATATCGCAATATGAAAAAATAAAAAAAACGGCAATTATCCCGTTTTGAGTAAAATTTGTAATGAAAATAACCACGGTAATTTAAAATATTATGCATATATACATGTAACATATATACATGTAACATACTACATACATATTCTATATAAATAAGTAGAAAATAATAAACTGACTAGCCCGATGGCGCGATTTGCAGTGGCTTTACTTTTTGCACCCGGGGCCTGTGAGTTCGATTCCCTAAAGTCTTGGTGTAATATTATGTATTTATCTATATTATGTATTATTTCTATGTAGGTATATTTATCAAAAACAATACATATCTACATAATACAATCATAATATTGCTTAGCTTAGGAACAGACGATCGTATGTGTATGTTAAAGATAAAATAAAATAAAATTTTTTGTTAATAGATCCAAGTACTTTAAATAAATTAAATTTAATCACATGTCCTTAATTAGAATTACATGCTATAAAATATCAGGCACACAGTTTCATATAATTAGGAAAGTCATATTCATCAAATTTAATGATTAAAATTCACGTCTGACTCAAATAAAATATTAATATCTCTATATATTACGTAGCAACATAATAATATACTATATTACCCAAAGGACAGACAGCTAAGTACGAAGCAGGATATAAGATGTCATTTTGTATCCTCGTCACAAAAAGCTCATTGCTTAAGGGATTATAACATTAGTACATGTACATACGTTGTATGTGAGATACATTATTAAGGTATTAGCCGAGCTTTGTAGATATTTTTTCATTACTTTTTTGGAACTACGGATTGGAATTATAATAAGAATTCTTTTAAGTATGGATAGCATATTTATATGAGGGTATAAGAAGGCTATTGGCTACATAACATCATGCTATGACTAATAAATGCAAAGCCTCAAAGGAAAATTTAGTAAAACATGGGAATTTAGTGTAAAATTAGAATAGAATAGAATATACTTTATTGCACACCACTCGGAAAAAAATTACATAAAACAGTTATTTACACATAGAGATAGTAATGTACAAAGGCGGTCTTATCGCTTAGTAGCGATCTCTTCCAGACAACCTTTAGAAATTAGTTCCTTTTATAAGCTTAACGTATGGACTAATATGATTTATTTTAACTATGAGATCGAAATGAACGACAGCAGCAGCTAGTCATTAATGTAGGGTATATTTATATAGCAACTTTGCAGTAGAACATTATGTACTTATAAAGTATATTGATGACAACAGTAACGAAATAAATGAATAAATTTGTGTGAAATTAATTATCCATTTCTTCTCAAAATAATTTTTAATAACTGATTTAGTAAAATTAATTACGAAAAAGCAACAAAATATGTTTCACTGCTTCTACTAAAGTCGTCCAATCATCAAATTTAAGTCTGGTGTTATTTTTTTTTTTGTAAATAAATAAATAATATATATACTTTTAATATCATATTGCTTGTTAACTATATACCAATTCTTTATCAACTGTTTGTACACTTCCCTGCCGCTTCTCTTTTTCTACGTTATGTCCTATGCCCAAAGGTTGTCTGGAAGAAATATCTCTTAGCAATAAGACCGCCTTTATACATCTTTCTTTGCATGTATCACTTTATTTTGTAATGTTTCTTTGTGGGGAACAATAAAGAGTATTTTTATTATTATTATTAAATATATTTACCATACATACGGTCGTCTGTTCCTAAGATAAGCAACTTAAGTCTCGTGTGATGTATTTTAAGAATTCCTTACCTTGCACGCCTTCAATGTGCTGAGCAAACTGGGCAGAAGCAAGGCCGCGACCAACAGTAACTTTTTTAACAGCATTACACCCAGAAGAATGGGAATCAGTAGCATCTTCACCTTAAGTGTCGCCATAAGATTCATAAAGGGTATCATTATCGCTAACCTCTTCTTCTTTCCACGACCTGTAAATTTAAGAAAATACGATGAAAAAGATGGTCAGATGACACTTGATTTAAAAAAAATGTATGTTAGCACTGACCCGTGACTGGCGTTTTCTTTTTAAGAACGTTTGCAATGATAATGAGAAATTAAAATATTCTATTAAATGAATCAAATTACATTTTAATTAAAAAAAACATCAATAGACTCTTGCTATTTGTATCGGTACAGTGAACGTATACTATTATACATATATATTAATAAAGCTAAAAGCGCTGTAAAGTGCCTCTCTCCAGCGTCACTCTGTTATTTTAATACTGCGCTTCTTATGTCGTCTCTTAAGAAGTAAGCTTTAAAACAATTTCCTATAATATTCTTCTTACGGTTCAGACTGTAATATCCCACTATTGAGCATAGGCCTATTTCTCCATGCAGGAGAAGAATCGGAGTTCAATCCACCACGCTGCTTCACTTTTGTTTGGCGGATATGTTCCCTACTATGAGTAACAATCGCTATCAGATATTTATGGTAACAACCGGGACCGACAAATTAACGTACTCTACAAGACACTTTGGGGGATATCCACAAAGACTGGATAAATACCCAGACTTTAACTTTCGTTCGCCCGTCCGGATAACACTTTTCGTAACGCTCTCATCACGCATTCATTAGCTTACTCCCCAAGTCAAGCATGAATAAAGAAGTTTTACTTCAAAAATTCAGTAAGAAGTTTGCCTGTTCGCTACAATAGTTAAATTAATAGTTATAGGTACAAATATTTTTTGACCTAAAAATAAAAATACGACAGTTAAAAAATCAATTATCCAGCTGTTAGTTCCGTCGAACTCGCGAACTCCCACGTCACAACCCAATTACAGCGGCCACACCGTTCGAAGTCTAATTTAAAAAACCGTGTTTATTTGTAATTGTAATTTCACGCTCTTGTTTATTTTTATGGTTGAAATGCATTGATTAGTCGACTTATCAATGCATCAATTTGAAATTCGATATTAAAGTTATTTGGAATTTTTACATTTAGTACTGTAATAATTGAGTTTGTTCTCGCACAAACAAAAACACTGTAATTTACGACAAAAAATACGCATTATTAGATACAACCCAAAATATGCTCATAAAATTACGCTCAAATTTAAATAGAACCACATGACAAGAACCACCTTTTGAGTGTAAAAATAATAATCAAAATTGGTTAACTCAATAAAATGTGACGAGGTAACACACACAAAAAAAAAAACAGTCGATTTGAGAACATCCTGCATTTTGAAGTTTTTTTTTTTTTGATATCGCAGGGTAACCCATTTACGGGTGATATCCAGGATGCCCGGGTAGGCATTCCTAGACCGTATGTCGGCTTAGCACTTGGGGGTGCACTACCGACCAAACCCCTGCGGGAGCCTTCAGCCGCTTTAATTAGAGGGTCCCGGATCTGCAGGCAACAGGATCCCTCCAGCGACAGGCAGGCCTCGGCGAAAAGACCTGACTTCTCCTCCATGGGACTGTCCGGCTCACCTCTGAACAATCCCGACAACGCCATGTCTAGCAGGACCGGGTTCCCATCCCGGCCCGACATGGGCACAGGGGCGTTACTGGAAACGCATTAAGTAGCGCCTCCTACGCACTCCCGTTCATCGCCTGCGGACGGAGGCCTCGTCGGCGGCCCCCTCTCTCATCCGCTCGTCGTTCTCCTTCTTGGACATTACTGTCTCGCAGAAGGAGACCATCGCCTTCCAGGACTCGTCGTCGCCGAGCATCGCGGTGATAACGCTCGGCAGTGACAAGTCCCCTCCGAGGACTGTCGTCAGATCGCGACGTAGCGCCGCCCATCTCGGGCACACCTCGAGGGTGTGCTGGGCAGAGTCCACCGCCGCGCCACAATCGTGACATTCAGTCGTCGGCTCCCTTTGGGCCGTCCGACACAAGTATTCACCAAAGCAGCCGTGCCCGGTGAGAACCTGCGTCAGACGGAAGGTGAGGAGTTTGCGCTTACGGCGCATCCACCGCTCAAGGACCGGGCGCAAGGCAGCCGTTACGCGTGTGCCATACGGCTGCTCCGCCAGGTCCTCCCCCCACCTCCGCATTAGTGCTTCTTGCCCCATCCGGCGCACCCATAGAATCCCGTCCAACGTGGGGTTCTCACCGAGACCTCCTACCCGAGACGTATGAGTAGGTCTCGGCAAGGACCTCCGCCACGATCCTCCATTTTGAAGTAGTTTAGCAAGTTCTAACTGTACGTAATATTTTGTATAATTCCATTATAGTTTCATATGAAGGTCTCGCAAAAATAAATTTATATAGAATAGACATTAAATGACCCTTGACTGACATGACATAATAATATAATTAGTGGAGGAGCAGTACCAAAAATTTTTAAAAGATTTAACTCCACTTTTTTGGCCAAGAAATTCGACATAGCGATTCAACGGGTAAATACTGCCAGTATTCTTGACACTATTCCACGCGGACATGATTTATAAATATTGAGTGCTTAAGCTGTGAAGAATATTCAAACTTATAATTTATATTATTGTAAAATTTCGAAATAAATGTATATTTTTCATTGGATTAAAATAATGAAACTAAGTGAAATGTCTTTATTAATAATCAAGAGAATAATAGACACAGATCATTTTGACTATTTTTACACTTTTATTTAAAAGAAATGCCAAAATTAGACCACATTTTGTAATATATCTAAGATACAGACACACATCTTAAAGGAAAATATGTAATAACACTTTTTACTCATAAAATATTATCAAACTGAGAATTGTTATTCAATATTTGACTCTGAGACTTCAAGTCTATGTCTAAGAGATAATTTAATATATTCCTTATATTAATATTGTTTAAATTAGATTATCCTGCTTTCTTGACTTATTTCCCCAGACGGAGTTGTGATATTATTCGAATCGTAACGATCTCTTACTTTTGACAGTGAACTAAGAGTGATGGATATGTCATTTGTTTTATTTTTATTTATTTTTTTCAATTTAATATTTTACTGTAAATTTTAGAAAAAGTAAGAAAAGAAAAAATTCCGGTCAAGTGCGAGTCAGCCTCGCGCACCGAGGGTTCCGTACAAATAAAAGTAAATAAAAATATTTTTATTAAATGATGTAATCAAAATTTTATGGTTATCGCAATTTTTTCTTTGTCTGCGCTATAATACGCTGCTTTGTACTAAATTTCAAAATTCTAAGTTCACGGAAAGTGCCCTGTAGGTTTTGATTCCCTTGCAAGTGTCGAAAATTTGCAGCATAAACGGCTATGTTTTGATTACGTTGGCTTAGAAGTTTGATTTTATAACAACGCTAAGGGACAATAGATTTGAGTATTTGATAAGTTTTTGTAAAAAAGTGTCTTGACAGACATACGGACAACAAGGTGATCCTATAAGTGTTCCGTTTTTCCTTTTGAGGTACGGAACCTTTAAAAACAGACCACCCTGTCTATATAGAACATATTGATATCAAAAATGCAAACAGCCTTAAAATATATCTAACGTTACTGCAAATTAATAAAAACATGTCTTAAGAAAATTGAGTCATAAATTAGTAATAGCAATTTAACATGTGTATATTTTTTATTTTTTTATTTTCGTTCATAGACGTCTTGGTACCTTTCAATTTTAGTAATATATTTTGAATTATAATATAAGACATGTTACGCTTAAAAACCCTATGATATAAAATCTTCATGCCAATTCCATTCTACTATGTTCTAAGATATCACAGGATGTTACGTCCCAAGATTTTTTGTGATGGGTTACGTCACGACGTGACAATAAAATATTTTCGTTTTGGGACAAAAGAGAGTTATTTGAATGTAATTTATTTTGAAAATATTTAATAAGGGCTTACAGTCAGAAACTTGTATATTTTCATTCCCAAATTATTATTGGAAAATCGTGGGACGCAGCTTAAGCATATACCAATGATGATGAACCATATCTTAAAACATCATTTAATTCATATTCTTAATTATAAGCTGCAAAATACGTTAATTTAAACTTAATTAATTTAAAATTAAGATGCTAAGACGAACATAAATTGAATAAAACCACACAGCAGTATATCTATCTATTTACTTGGGTGGTTCGTGTAAACGAACGACGCTTTAAAATTAAATTAAATATATCCTGTGTAGACAAACACACGTTTCATTAATTTAGTTTATTGAATTATTTTATAGAACTAAGAAAAGGCCATTGGTATATTTTTAATGGAAATCATTATAACGAGGCTTACCTTATGACGGATATTTTTTTAGTAATGGATAAACTAAAAAGAAAAAAACTAACTACAAGACCTGTTTTCCATACGATATGGCATTGATATGTTTTTAAAGATTTAGAATATTTTTCATTACTTTGTACGGGACCTCAGCTATTATCGTTTTGAAACTTCTGAAATGTATAATTAAAAGTGAATGACACAGATTCTTTCTGATTTTAGATTAGATCAGATTATAGAATCTCCTTTCCGAATCCATTATTTTAAAATTAAATACACCATATCTTCATGTAATTACGCGAAACCCGGGATGAACAGAAACTTCCGTACTTGCTTTATTATATAGACTTAATTAAATGGATGGTTATCCGTTTATCGCGAACGAAATCGTGGGTATAGCTAGTTTTCAATATACACAATAAATAGTATAGTTTTGCTCTGCATCGTGAGATTTAGCTTCGTTTACAGTAAGCGCCTGAATTATTGATACAGAAAAATTTTGTTTGATGTTTCTGAATGGCGTACCTCGAAACGTACCATTTGGTTAGCCTCTTAGCACTTCATTTGTGTACAAGTACTGTCGTCACGTTCCTGATACCTTTTTTTTTCATTTATGTAATACTAGCTGACCCGGCAAACTTCGTATCGCCTAACACAAACTTTATCGTATGGTATTAAAGTTCAAATTGACTTTTAAGTATTATCACAAATCTTTTGTATGGGAGTATAGAAAAGTGTTGTTTTTAGACTTTTTCACGAAATTTAAATTTTTTTTTTTAGAATTTTTCTCTCCGTAAGAACCATCCTCGTACTTCAAGGAATATTTTAAAAAAAGAATTAGCGAAATCGGTCTAACCGTTCTCGAGTTTTGCGCTTAGCAACACATTCAGCGACTCATTTTTATATTACAGATGTATAAAATGCGTTAAATATTAAGAGTTAGATTTGCTTATCTCAGTACAGGAGTTACATGAAGAAAAGGCTAACTTTGTAAGATTTTAAGAATGCCTTATTCTCTGATATTTCAACAGAATGTCATTAATGTTGTGGATAACGATATTGAATTAGTAGAATGCTAATACGGTCCTAAAAATATTTTTCGTAATTCCGGATAATGTCCTAAGCTTGACACTGTAAGGCAAAGGTCTTTTCAGTTATAGAAAAGAAAAAGCTTGGTACAGAAGCTTAATGTAACTATTCCGCTAAAGGATTTCGGATTTATATGTCTCTATATTTTGTTTAAAACAAAGACGTTTTATTAGGATACCTCAAATCAAGTGCCAAGCAAATTAGAACCTTGATGTGCCATTATTGAACAATTGCCTCGTGATTGGAATCGACGTCCTTCATAGTAGTTTTTACGTTCACAGTACGTGTGAACTACTCGATTTTTTACCGATGTCAAAAAACGAGGAGGTTCTCATTTCGACTATATTTTTTCGGTGTGGTGGTGGATTTTGTTTTTTAATTCAAAGGTGGTGGTTGGTTCCATTTGAATTTAATCGAGATCTGATGACTACTTTTTGGGTTATCTTGCAAGTTTTTTTGCGAGCAAACAAATATTTACTTTCGAAGCAAAGAAAAAATAAATATTTTTTTTTTTATATATTCTAAAATTCCTTCATAATAATAAAAAATTTCGAAAACAATTCCTTCTAAGAACATGATCCTATTAACGTTTTCAGGAATTTCGTATCCAAATACCAACCAGATACAAACGGGCTTAGAGATAATAAAAAAAATACCATATAAATCAAACCTACGCAAATTGGTTCTTTAATTCCTTACCAAGAGAAGAGTCTGTCCCGTTTTATTAAATTTTTTGTAATATGGTAAGGAGATTGTTAATAAAAAACTTAAGTCGAGTCATTGATAATGCCACTTTATTTTCCGTTCTAAAATCAAATATTTAATTTATACATCTGTTTTTTTTTTTTAAGTTGAACTAGAAGATCCTTGCGGTTTTACCTGCGTTTAAGAATAATTGCTATTTAACTTATAAGCCATAATAGATTCTAATATTTTCAAAGAAATGTGATATAATAAATAAGCAAATGTCTTCAACTAAACAGCTCCTAAGAGTAACTCAATTCTGTATCAAGGTTTTGAAATCACAATTCAAAAGCACAATTGCCAAGGTAAATAAAAATGTCTGTTCGGCCTATAAAAATAAAAAGAATAGAAAATATATAAGAGTAAATAAAAATAAAATATATTTAATAAAAAAAACATAACATAAAACAAGGCTGTATGGTCTTAGATCTTTGCCTTTACAGTTATTTAAACAAAAAATGAATTTATGCTTACATTGCTTTGGAGCGAAATGATAAGTGGCGCGCCATTTTTTTTTAAAGCATATATATCTCAGTCATTAAACATCAGTTGTATCGTTTGTTAAAAAACCGTGTGAAAACAATAATTAAAGTCTGAAATGTTACTATCAAGTGCGAAATGTGAATATAACATCTGAAAGCTACGGAACTAAGCATGGTTACCGCAAGTTGTATCGTTTGTTGATCTTGGAGTCGAGATCGTTTTTATGTACTCCTGTTCGAAAATAACTTATAAAGTTGTGAAACGACGCATGGATTGCACTGCTCGCAGCGCCGGAGCTAAGGTGAAGTCAGACGCGGAGCTCAAAGGTATTATAATAGCTTTAAATTCTTCCTCTAATCTCAAAACTTTAACCATGGATATCTCCATAACCATGGGGTTTCGAAGTGTGGCAGTGTTACCTTGTATAGCTTCCCCTACACCCTCCGCCCCCCACACCCAAAAACCCCATAATTCGGTTTTTCCTAGTCTAGATCTTAGCCTCAAAAGCTTTATCTATTAGATATCATCATCCGTTAAATAGAGTTAACCACAACCTTAGGCGTAACAGGCGCTTAGAGTAATAACTATCCGTCTGTTACGTTGTCTTTTTATCTTTACTGTTGTCTGGGTTAACTTGAAGCATGTTAGAAATGTGAATTAATCATGAAAAGCCTTTAGTAAACAAAACAGACAATTTATTAATATTACGCGGGGAGCACTAATCGTCCAATCAAAACTGTCAACGCTGTATTCAATAAAACTTGACTTTGTGAATTAAGCTTGAAATATAAAAATACTTGAAAATTATTCAAATTGTTTTTTTAGTAAAATAATATCTAATATATAAAATTCTCGTGTCGCGGTGTTTGTAGTTAAACTCCTCCGAAACGGCTTGACCGATTCTCATGAAATTTTGTGTGCATATTGCGTAGGTCTGAGAATTGAACAGCATCTATTTTTCATCCCCCTAAATGTTAAAGGTAGTCCACCCCTATTTTTTTTTAATTTTTAGATAAATTATTTATTTTTTATCTTATTGTAATTTGGTGTTAAAAATACATACAACGCTAAATTTTGACTATATTTAAATGACTATTTTTAAATAGCGTTTAGCGGCAAAACAACGTTTACCGAGTCAGCTAGTATTGTTATAAATAGGTGACTCGACAGGCGTTGTCCTACGATCTGTCAAAACGCATGTAATGTTGAAATATTCGTTATTACAGAACAATTCCAATTTATTATGCAAATTTATTGTTTTTTATCCATTAAGAATCCTCTATAGTATGAGGAAACTTCACAAAATATTAGCTAGATTAGGCCGTTCAAAATTTGGTGCTTAACACATTCCTCGATTCCTTTTTATTTATAAAGATTAATATGATTATGATAAGGAATGTTCTGATTGATGATACTCCTAAATATTACCCTAAAGATAATAAATCGACCTGTCGTTGCTTAATTTTGAAGTGTTAAATACTTCTAAACTTGTGCTCTGTGATTTAAAAAGTCCTGAGAAAACTTTCTGAACTTTAGCGGACTTTTGAAACATATTTAGGAGACTTATGAAATATATATGTATTTGCAAATACGAAGTGGATTGAAGTACTACAACATACGGAGTAGTTTGATGGATTTAGTTTCATCCGTCTTCTTAATAGAAAAGGTCTTTGCCAAGCAAAATGTCATTTACATACATTGACAATACGAATACAACGAGGATGAAGAAAATAATATTATTTTCATACTACAAGTAGTAAACTAATAAAATATTAAACATATTTATATATTATTATTATTATTAATACTTCATTTTTGAAGATACTGCACAAAGATGTTACGTTTCTAAAGTGCAGAACAAAAGTAAATCTTATATGTTAAAAAAAATTTGTGAACTCACCACCATCAAACTCTTGGTCTTCAATGGTCCTTGCGCCTTCCGGCAAATTGACCCTCAAACCCTTCATCTTGAAGAACTCCTTCACCAGGCTCACAAAGTACTTAGCAATTTCTGTCCACTCCGACAAGAAGCCCCTTGGTTCATTCGCTAATAGATCCACTTCCTCATTGAAGGTGAGGTTCTTAAGCGTTTCTTCATCTAACGGTACAAAACTTATCATAGAATTGGCTATTATAGTTTCATTGCTATTTAAATCACCGAAGAAAGTTTTCTTAGCAATTTTCAAGGCTTTATACTTGACGCAAGACATTGCTTCACCTTTTATTAGGCAGCCATCTTTTACGTACCGCATGTATCTATTTTCTGAGCAATCCGAATTATGTACCAAAGTTAGGATTGTTAAGATGATTGTAGACCCTAGTACTATCATGATTTAATATTCTGTAACAATAAATATTTTTTTAAAATATAGTACAATATGATGACCGATCTGGTGTAATGGTGCGTGTGCCGATTCGGCGGCGCCCAAGCACTGGCGGTCGCGGGTTCGTTTCCCGCTCGGGGTGGATATTTGTGTTCATTCAAATGTTTATTTCCGGTCTGGTTGTTAGTCCTTGTGATTTTCCCCACCGTGCCTCGGAGAGCACGTTAAGCTGTTGGTCCCAGTTGCAATCATGTATTTATCCATCATGTATCTTATGATATTTAATACGAATAACATTTTACATTATAGGTTCATTGAAATACTGCTATACTCTTTTAGAGATGGAGAGGATAAAGTTCGCGAAGATTTTGAAGCGTTGTGTTAACCTCGAAACAACTTTTGCATTATAAGTATGTAATTTATGATTCATTACTATCCCCATCATATTTTTTACATTTTTAACCGACTTAAAAAATTGAGATTGCAGAAATAGTGCTGGTAACAGGAGTAGCCTAAGTTAAAAAGTTCCACCGCTACTATTACTTACGGAACCTTTTTAAAAAGAATGGTATATTATAAAATCAACCTCCTTTTGATAAAATCAACAAAATTAAATTTACAAACACTGTTTTTAGTCTATGGATTCAACATTTAAATATTACGAACAAGGCACAAATTGTATTTGCACTGCGTTCATCATAATGTTATGCAAACAACCTCTAAGGAAGGCATATTACATTATACAAGAGTAAATAATGAAATAACCGCCGGGATTCATAGAACTCCTTTCAAGTGTCCTTATGTATGTTTCAAAGATTTCTGCAGACGTTAGACTTTTCATTGTGAAAATTCGCACGACAAATCAATTAAACTACCAACGTAGTTTAGGATAGCTACTTATTTTGGTTGAAGGCTATCAAGTTCAACTTAAAAATATATTGTATCGATTGGGTCTACTAACAAATAGTCAAAGAGTATTCGTGAAAGGACCATGCATGCACGGTCGTCTGTTTCTAAGGTTAGCAACTTAATGTTTATAAGCAGCCGACTGTTATAACTATTTTTTTTTTGATAAATAAACATAGAAAGAGTACTTATATAAATATATAAATGCAAATATTACACCCAGACTTAGGCGTAAATCAAACCCGCAACACGCGGAACGGAAAGCAGGGCTACTACAAACTGCGCTAACGGGCTAGTTAAACTAATGTGAATTACTAAAGAAAATACAAAATTTATTATTACGTTTTCAAAATTAGTATTTATCATGTTAATAGTATAATTTTATGAATGCTAAAATGACTCTGTCTAGTTGTCTACACCATGATGCTTAAAAGTAAAAATCCTTACGAATAACAGTACCTTACAGATTCGAAAATAGTCACTGAAATAGCTGACCAAATCTTTTTTTGGATGGACTTTTATGACCGTTTGGTCGAACGTCGAAGGTCGATCCTCTATTTAGGTATACTGACCGTACCTTGGAAAGTACGTACAACTATCCGTTGTTATCAACACAACTTTTTAACATCGTTATTTATTGATATTAATTCATCCTAAGTAGTAAATGTAACAAATTATTTCTTTTAAGAATCGTACGTCTGCGTAGGGTTGTAAAAAAAATATAGACTTAACAAGCGAATTAGGTAAAGGAAATATTATTAATTAACAATCAACATTTACCTTTGTTAAATATTAAGTAAGGGATAGTTTTAGGTAATGTTTTGGTTGGACAAATTATCTTCTAACGAAGTTCTTGAATACATAAAAGAGTAAGAAAGGTAGGAGACTACATAAAGAGTAGCAATATGTATTATATTATGTACAAAACCTTATGAGTTTGTTTCTTTGTTTGCTTTTTTTAAGGTTTTTTTTAATGATATAGAGATAAAAATATTAAATGTTAATAATTTACATATTTTTATTTAGATCTTTCGACTATTAAAAAGAAAAAAGCATTAGCCAATGAGAGTGTGATTGCGCATCATCATTTAAGCCTGTCACAGTCCACTGCTGGACATAGGCCTCCACAAGTTCACGCCAAAAATGGCGTGAACTCATGTGTTTTGCCTATAGTCACCACGCTGGGCGGGTTGGTGACCGCAGGGCTGGCTTTGTCGCACCGAAGACGCTGCTGCCCGTCTTTGGCCTGTGTGTTTCAAACCCAGCGGTTGGATAGTTATTCCGGCATCAGCCAGCTTTTTAAATTCCAAAGTGGTAGTGGAACTGTGTTATCCCTTAGTCGCCTTTTACGAAACCCACGGTAAGAGAGGGGGTGACTATATTCTTTACTGCCGTAGCCACACAACAAAAAACATAATAAAAAATAATCACTTTTTGAAATATTGCTTTTTAAACATTAAAACAATCAAAATATATATGATTCTGGCTTTATATTTTAGTGCCTTACTTACATTTAGTTTGCATTTCATCTTGCCCGACAAAAGGAAACATTGTGAAAGAAATTTAGACGAATTTATATGCCAAACAACAACGAAATATGTAACAGAATTTATCTTGTTTTAAGGACCAAGTTTTCATATGAAATGTGACTTAAACTAAAACTATGTGGCTTTATAAATTCTGGTTTACCGTTGTTTTGCTCGTAGAGTTTTGTTATTCTTCTGTTCAACTAATTATTACATTGCTACATTTCAGTTGAATTTTAAATTGTTATGGGGAAAAAATTTTATTTAGTGCATGGAATAATATATATATTTTTATAAACAATATAATTATATATTTACTTTTAAAGTGACGCCGCGTTAGCGCAACGGTCACAGCACTGGTTTGTGGCTGTTGCGCTGGCGGTTGTGGGTTCGATCCCTGCACATGACAAACATTTGTACTACTTTCTAGACACAACCTTCTTAATCCTTTTCAGTCTGGTTTCCGCCGTGGTCATAGTACGGCTACTGCTTTAATTAAAATAACGGACGACATCAGAGCTGGTATGGACAATCAACTTGTCACGGTGTTAACATTACTAGACTTCAGTAATGCTTTTAATACTGTTGATTTTGACATACTACTTGCCGTACTTCGTTCTCTGAACATGTCTGCTGAGGTGACTGACTGGTTCCAATCTTACTTGTGTGGTCGTCAGCAACGCATACATGTTGAGGGATACTCCTCTTATTATTATACAATTAATGCTGGCGTGCCGCAAGGTGGCGTGTTGTCCCCTGTATTATTTTCTCTTTTTATTTCTTCTGTCACTAAGCACATTAACTCTCTCTACCATTTGTATGCGGATGACCTCCAAATCTACTCGCAAACTTCTCTTAGTGATCTGCCTAAATGTATTAATTTACTGAATGAGGATCTTATGAATATACAAAATTGGAGTAAATCATTTGGTTTAAAAATCAATCCTTTAAAGACGCAAGTTATTGTCATTGGTAGCCAGAAATTAATATCACGCATTATCTGGTCACAGGTCCCGTCAGTGATTGTTGACGAAATACGTATACCGATAAGCGATCAAGTGAAAAATCTTGGTATTATTTTTGACAAACACCTATCTTGGATACACCAAATAAACTTTATAAGCAAAAAACTGTTTGCAGCAATTGGGTCTCTGAGAAGGTTAAGCAACTTTCTTCCCATTCCCACTAAAGTTATGCTTGCACAGACTCTCCTTTTACCGATTCTTGACTATGCTGATACTAGTTTTGTTAATTTAAATGAGGAACAATTAAATAAACTGGAGCGCTTACAAAATCTCTGTATTCGGTTCATATTTGGTTTACGTAAATATGACCATGTTTCAGAATTTCGCAAACAGCTCAAGTGGCTACCTATCCGACTTCGCAGGAATACACACATTCTGTCTCTCCTTTACTCAATCCTATTTAATCCTCTAACACCTTCCTATCTAAAAAATCGTTTCGAATTTCTTAGTGATACTCACGAAAGATCTCTCCGCTCTGATAATAACCTCATCCTAAAGATTCCATATCATTCTTCAACCTTTTACTCTAAATCTTTCACTGTTGAAGCCTGTCGTCTCTGGAATTCGTTGCCGCTTACTATAAGACGAGCTCAAACATTGGAATCATTCAAGAGGCTAACTAAGGCAATGTACTTGTCATCGTAATATTATTTTATTTTTATTTTTTACTTATTTATTCGTTTATCAATTTATTTTTTTCTCTGTGTATGTATTCTTCTTTGTTATCAAATTATTATGTGTTTTTGTAGGTATTTGTGTACGTGTATATGTGTGTATTTGTGTAGGTGTATTTGTAGGTATATGTATGTATATGTGTATGTATGAATATATATAATATATACTTATGTTTACGTGTATATGTGTGTATTTGTGTAGGTGTATTTGTAGGTATATGTATGTATATGTGTATGTATGAATACATATAATATATACTTATGTTTATGACTGATAGCACTTATTTTGCGCCCATATCCCCAATAACAATCAATTCTAGTCCTCTGCCCAAAGGTTGCCTGGAAGAAATCGCTGCTTTAGCGATAAGGCCGCCTGTTGCAACTAATGCAAATTTATTATTTATTTTTTTACCTAATTAAACTTATTTTACTTTTGTGTTGGTGTGCTAAAGTGTATATAAATAAAATAAATAAAAATTTGTATTGGTCATACAGAATAATGTTTGCCGTAGTCTGGGTGTTTGCCCCGTCCTTGTGGGTCTCCCCACCGTGCCTCGGAGAACACGTTAAGCCGTCGGTCTCGGTTGTTATCATTTACACCTGATAGCGATCGTTACTCATAGTAGGGAATATATCCGCCAATCCGCATTGGAGCAGCGTGGTGGATTAAGCTCTGATCCTTCTCCTACATGGGGAAAGAGGCCTATGCCCAAGAGTGGGATATTACAGGCTGAAGTATTTTAAAGTACTTGGAATATTAAGCATTTGTATTGTGATTTTTAAAAACGAACATTTTTTTCATTATTGTGTCTGTAAACTGCTGAATGAAACTGTTTGAATGATACTTAGCACAATTTGAGACCATACTATAAGCTAGAACATCGAGGTCCCTTTATTCTGTACTGTTCCCTTGGAACAGTTTAGAGACGCCTAAAATAATAGCTAATGAAGTCGCGGGGATAGCTCAAATACTATAAAGTAAACTACAAAAACTAACAAAATTAGTTTTAATAAAAAATAAATCAAGATATAAATATATGAGTAACGTAAGCCAACCGAATGAAAATAATAGTTATACACTCACAAATAACCAAATTCCTTTATAAGTTAAATAAAATTTTATTTGTAACTTCCAAAGTTCAGTATAAAGATATTCGAAGTTTAGTTTACAAAAGTTTACATTGAAAGATTTACAAACCCTTTGCTGTTTCTAAGGAATTGTTTAAACGCGTAAACTTCGATCAGAATGTGCGTAAACTCGATTAGGATGTAATAACCTTTGAATTGTTACGTAATTGATAAAATTAATTAAATTTAATTAATTTGATCTAGAACATAACTTTATAACACCTAACTGTTCTATCGATTTCATACAATCATAATATCATTCGATTATTAACCGATTTCCAAAAAAGGAGGAGGTTCTCAATTCGACTGTTTTTTTTTTAGTATGATACATCAGAACTTTTGACCGGGTAGACCGATTTCGACAAATTTTGTTTTAATCGAAAGGTGGTGTGTGCCAATTGGTCCCATTTAAATTTATTTGAGATCTAACAACTACTTTTCGAGTTATATCTAATAATGCGTTTTTACTTGACGCTTTTTTCGTCGACCCACGTTGTATTATACCGCATAACTTTCTACTGGATATACCGATTTTGATAATTCTTTTTTTGTTGGAAAGGCGATATCCTTAGTTGAGTACCATGATAAGGAAACCAGGATCTGATGATGGAATCCCAGAGAAATCGAGGGAAACTCTCAAAAATCCGCAATAACTTTTTACTGGGTGTACTGATTTCGATAATTTTTAATTTAATCGAAAGTTGAGGTTCATCTTGTGGTCACATATAAATTTTATCGAGATTTAATAACTACTTTTTGAGTAATCTTTGATAACGCGTAATTACTTGACTATTTTTTCGTCGATCTACGTTGTATTACTCGTGAATGTAATTGAAGTCGGTTTGTTTTCATTTGCGAGCAAACACAGTTATTTATTTTTATACTACAGTAAATAAATAAATAAATGTTTACAACATACACACACATCACATCATTTGTTCCTAAAGTAAGCAATGTAATGCTTGTGTTATAGGTAACAGCCGACTGGTATAGCTATATTTTTTTTCAATACATACATGTAAATAAAACATATATAAATAAATATATATTATTATATATCCCAGACAAACTGGGAATTTAACCCACAACCCCCGGAGCAGAAAGCGGGGTCATTACAAAATGCACCAACGGGTTAGTCAAAATAATAGGTATTTAGGTATACTCGTAAGTATTTTTTTTTATGTCACGAGGTCGGCAAATAAGCTTACGGCTCACCTGATGGTAAGCGATTACCATAGCTTATAGACACCTGCAACACCAGAAGCGTCGCAAGCGCGTTGCCGACCCAATCCCCAATCCTCCCAGGAGCTTTGGTCACCTTACTCACCAACAGGAACACAATACTGCTTGAAAACAGTATTATTTTGCTGTGATCTTCTGTAAGGTCGAGGTACTACCCTAGTCGGGCTGCTCCATATTTTGAGCAGGAAATTCCTGCTGTGCCCTACCTCAGTTAAGTTAAAAAGTCTCAGTTAAAATATTAGGTAATTTATGATTACAGATCGATAGTCTTAAAGCCTGCACTGCTTAGAAAGCTAGGACGTTGTGAAGGTACGTACGACTATTTTATGAAGTATAATAATATGCTAAATGTATAAAAAAGACAGTTTTTCTTAAAGAGTGATTGCGAAGTTCTTTTAACATTGATTTTGATTTTTGGATAACACCAACAAATTGTATATTTTTTAAATTCTATTTATGGATACAGTCTAGCCAAGCTCGCACTTTCTTTCCTTTATTATTATTATTTTTTTTTTTTTTTGTATATTATTGTTGTGCTCGTACAATAAGTGTACTAACTTTATGAGTATAAAAGGTTGTGACCATGGCTGGTTATATGACTACATTAATGAAAGTTGGTTAAACTTGCTATCCTAAAACTATAAAATTAAATGCAGTAGAACTTAATATACGGCTGTCTGATTATCACATATATTAATAATAATCATTTCATTAATCCCATATCGTCAGGAACTACGTTGGTGTGTACAATAATAAGTGGCAATTATGTCTACACACAACTGTCTCATTTATTTATTTTTTTCTTTATTCTCTAATACCGATTTTTGATTTTCCTTGATTTTTGAATTTCACTAAATTTTTCAATAAATATTTTGTCGAAAAAAAGTATTTATTGATCCAATTTTGCCGTAACTTATAAACGTTATGTAAACACCTTATTATAAAAGACATTAATTCCGCTTTTGTTGTATATATTAAAATACAAATAGCAGTGAAATATAATTTATTTCATCAGTGAAATTGAAAACGTTTAAATTGAAAATGAACTTGTTGGGATTGACTGTTGCCACGTTTTCAGACTTCAAACAGTTTTAATTGCCAGGAAGTCGAATTTAGCAAATTGTTATAGGTAATTGAAATATTTTATAAATGTGTTTATCGTAAACTAGCGACCCGCCCCGGCTTCGCACGGGTGCAATGCTGATACTAAATATACTACAGAATGGATTTATTTATAGTATGAAGCTAACTTACAGTATGGTTATTAACATAATAACAACAACATTCATATATGCGTCGTTAGGTTACACGTTGTTACAGAATGCGTTGAAGTAATAAAGGTTTACTGATCGTTCCCCGTAGGTGATAGCATGATAATAAGTAGCCTATATGTTGACCCAACTTCTTAATAATATTCGTGCCAAATTTCAAGTAAATCCATGCAGTACTTTTTGAGTTTATCCCGGACATACATACAGACAAGCAGACCAACAGACAAAAATTCTAAAAACTATATTTTTGGCTTCGGTATCGATTGTAGATTACACCCCGAGCATTCTTTTAAAAAAATATTCAATGTACAGTTTTGACTTTCCTACCATTTTATTATATGTATAGTATAGATTCACTTTTTAATATTTAAGTGGACACAGCCTTAGCTCATTTTCTCCTAGTACAAAATAAATGTATTTTAAAAATGAAAATATTAGGTTAAATTGAACACTCCCTTTCTTTATTAATAATTGTATTATCTTTTAAATTGAGAAATATATGACCACGATCAATGTGTTACGTCACACGTCCTTGATTTGATCATAAGAATGCAAGGGAAATATAGGAAAGCGAATGTGGGTATTTAATCTACCGTCGTCAACTTTTGTGGGTAAAAATAGAATTGCCTATTTTTTTATATATAACTAGGTCGGCAAACAAGTGTACGGCTAACTTGGTGTTAAGCTATTACCGTAGCTTATAGACGCTTGCAACACCAGAAGCATCGCAAGCACGTTGCTGACCCTATCCCAAATTCCTCCCAGGAGCTCTGGCCACCTTACTCACCAACAGAAACACAACACTGCTTGTAAACAGTATTATATCTATGATCTTCTCTGTAAGGTCGAGGTACTATTTCAGCCTTTCTGCTCCATATTTTGAGCAGCAAGGCTGTACTCTACCTCAGTTAAATTGTATTTTTTATGTATGTATATGTAAGACAAAATTCATAATTGAAGATTAACACCATATTTTATAAGGATTTCCATGATGATAATTTGGATGAAATTTTTATATAAGAACTTTTCGAAAACCGTATAATGAGTAGAAAAGTTTACTCATTTTTTTATCTGTTTCGTAAAAAGTGCTCACAATTTTTTTTTAAAAATTACCTGGTAAAAATTATGCCGACAGTAAATTTATAATTTTGACGAAACAAATTAACAAACGCACTAGTCGCCACTACGGTTTTCGAAGGTTCCACTCGATTTCTTTGGGATGAAATCATTAGATCCTGGTTTCCTTATCATGATACCACCCCAGTAATATCTCCATGCCAACAAAAAAAAGAATCGTTAAAATCGATTCATAAACGACAAAGTTATCCGCGAACATACATAAAAAAATCGGTCGAATAGAGAAACCTCCCCCTTTTTGAAGTCGCTTAAAAATTACTTTTCAACACACACGCATAGGTCATAGTTGAATTTCACTAACTAATCTTTACACTTAATTATCAACAAAATACACTACCAAACAATTATATAACAATAACAAACATAGAACAAAAGAACCACTTACTGTATGTGTATAACTCGGAAAACACAAAACACTTTTCCTTTTACGAAATATTTTTTTAAACGTGGATGTAAACACTAGCACTGGTGGAGGCTCAATGTCAAGAGAGACGATTGAGACCGTATTTAAATGAATGGCAATCACGGTGGAACAAGATATGATCCGGATCATTTCAACGTACAGACGCCGGCACGCCACTTTCCCCACTTTTATGTTTCTAATAATATAATTACATGCAATTTTTAAAAGAGATAAGTGAACAGCGATATAAAAATTAAAATTTTCTTGTATACGGCTTGAAAATGTAGTTTTATATTTAAAATAGTTTAATAAATAAAATAATAGATAAAAAAAATATATTACAAATTTTCCGTCTTATCATCAAAAAATTTAAGTTAATCTAAATAAAGTTTGCCATTATCTTTAATAATTTAGTTTTTAAATCGTGAATTGTATGTCTAGTATTGTAAATTTTGCAATAAAGTTAAAAATTTGAATAATATGACGTTAAGTTTTTTATTTGACTGTTACTAAGATAAATAGTAATTTTTGTTTTATTATTGAGTACCAAATTATAGAACTAATAATTGTGTTTGCTACCAAACGGAAAAAAACGATTTCAATAAAGTGGATCAGTATCCTATACCCAAAGGTTGTCTGGAAGAAATTGCTCTTTTAGCGATAAGACGACCGCCTTTGTACATCTTCCTCTAATTGTACTACTTTTGTTTGTATTTTTTAATTGTGTGCAATAAAGAATATTATTATTATTATCAGTAATACAACGTAGGTAGGCGAAAAAATAGCTCATTTAGAGCATCATTAGAAATAACTCAAAAATTACTCATCAGGTCTAAATTAAATGTAAATGGGTCTACTCGTGTTGTCCTCCTCAAGCACCAGCTATCGATTAAAAATTAATCAAAGGAAACAAAAAATCGGTACACCTAATAAAGAGTTATGAGGTATATCAAACTTAAGTCGATGAAAATAATAGTCAATTAAATACGGATTATTAGGGATAAATCAAAAGGTAACTGTAAAATCTCAAATAAATTTAAATGAAATCACATTACAAGTGCCATCTTTCGATTGAAAAAGACTCATCGAAATGGTCAACCCAAATTAAGTTAATAAAAAGGAGTTATGAGGTTACACACATAAAAAAATACTATAGTGCACGCCTTAGCTTAATGAATCTTAATGTTATGCTTAATGAGTTCTTAATGAAATAACTTTTTTGGATTTTATCGCAGTTTATTAGGTTTTTATTTTATATAAAAATTTTATCTTCAAAATAAACCAAATGATTCAAAATAAATTTGATAAAAATAATATCTATCTAAATAGGTATGAAAAAAGAGAAACTAATGAACAGTAACATTTATAAATTACATAGTCAGACAAAAATATTCAACGTACATCTTGACAAACATACGTATCTTTTATAGTAAACATTCCCTCAGGTTTCGTAACATAATACACCCCCGTTTCTATTCCTATATAGTTTCACTTGCACTTTCTTCTGGTTGACAAAAGGCGAATGTCCTTTCGCTATTTACTATCGCTTCCCCTTCTATAATAACTATATTGTTTATTTACACATCATTTGCCATCCTTAAAGTTGAATTTATTAATAAAAAAACTATGTGACTATATAATACTTGAAAAGGTTGAAAAAAAACAGTGTAATTGAACAGTACACAAATATTCACAAAAGCATATGATTGATTTCATAATATCCCCCTTTTTTACATCAGCTGAAATGTCATTATAATTATTCTACATAATATAAAAAGGTAAGTGTAGGTAATTACATGTGATAATATACTACAAATAAATAATTCACGAAATTATGGAAATTTTCCTAAATAGAAACCATAAATCTCGAGAAGAGATACGTTAAAAAAATAGTTTTTCAAAGCGTTAATGTAATGATTAACAATGAAAAAAAAATGGATATTTTAATTTTTTTTGTTATCGTTTTTATAGGCTATACAACTGTGATAAGTGACAACAGCTAGAGAAACAAGAATTTCCTCAAACATATTCAGTCGGCCATTTATGACAGATTATTCTTAGAAAATTATATTTTCCTTTAAGTATAAAATGAAAAAAAAATATGTTTTTATTTTTGAAGTTTTACTCTGTTTTCTTTTCTCTTAACTGAGTTATAGATACAGTAGTAATAAGTAATGTTTTTTTTTTTATTATAAAGTTTACAATCTAGTTTGCTAAACCGCAAACATAAAATAGCTGAAAGTAAATTTACGAAAGATATACAAAACTCTAATATATTAAAACCTCGTTATCGATGAAATCAGGTGATAGAAATAGTTACAGTATACTCAAGAAAATTTATTCCATTGAAAGTTCGCTAAAATGTTATTAACCCTTAAAAGTTCAAAGTGAACAAAATCTTTATTGAATCAACGTCTAACATTTTCTACGTGACCAGTAAGTCAACTACGAATCTTAAGTGGTTTAATTTTAAAAGATTATTTTGATCAGTTTAGTTTTCACAACTCGTTAAAAAACTAATATTAAAGTTACCCATCTAAAAGAGTTCGGTAAGACGATGGCATTTGATCTGCGATTAATTTTATCTTACTTCTTGGTCAAGTAACGTTACCTAAACTATCTACGTGTACATTGACCTTAAATTTCTCTTTCCTTTTCTCTCTTTCTTTTTATAATGTGATAATAATTATCATCTAATGAACTATGCATTTTAATTGTTTTAGGATTGTAAATAAGTATACGTTTCACTTCATAGTAACTCGTTACCGTAGTCAAAAAACACCTCAAATATCAAGAGAATCATTAGCGCGTTGCCGATGCCAGCTGTCTACACCGCGCTTAGGTATGCCTATTTCATCCACAACAGGCACACAAGAGAGCAATATTATTTTGCTGTTACCTTTTATAAGGTCGAAGTACCTCCATGTATTTGTATATATCTATGTATTCATATGTTTTTGGTAACAATTGACTAGATAACTTGTCTAAACATTTTTGTAACATTAATTATTATTTTATTACAACTTGCGTTTGTTCGACGCTGGTTAAGGGCATGCCCTATTAATATAAGGCTTAAAGTTTAATTTCCCATACTACTATGAATTGGTTCTACATTTTATTAGAGTTTTTCCAACGCAAAAGCATTTATTTATTATGTGCTCGCGACTTTGTCCGCGTGGAATTAAAAAAAAATAGTTCGGTTCCCAGTTACAAATAAATAAATTTCTAAAATAAAAGTAGCCTAAGTTACTCCTTATATATATCAGCAATTTTCCAGCGAAAGTACCCTGAAAATCAGTTCAGCCGTTTCAGAGATTAGCCGGAACAAACAGACAGATGGACAGACAGACAAAAATTGTAAACAATGTTATTTTCGTATATGTAGCGTGTATACATCCTTATGCATTTAGTAAAAAGCGGTAATTTTAATAGGACAAACGGACACTCCAATTTTATTTATTTGTGTAGATGCTGACTTACAACTGAAAATAAATAAAATTCTCAATCATTCGAAAATAAGCACTTGTCTGAATACAGTTCGTATGTTCATAATTCACGAGTCTATCTATCCACTCAAGTGTCGGCTAACAATTTAATGGACAATGGTTTTATAGTATATTCAGGTACCATGTATCCATGTTTAAGTCAAGGTATCTTTCATGAAGTTTTTTCTTGTAAAGGTCTGTTATTATACTTATTCTTATTATAAGCATATTAAATATTCCACGAAATTAATAATTTTTTAACACAACTAAATGACTGAGATAAATTATGTTCAAACCACAATATCCATTAAAACTTTTTTCATGCTTTCTTTATTTTTATAAAAGGTTTTCACTGTCTCAAATGAACTGTTACGAGCTAACGATTCTTAATGTATATAAGTTAAAGACCATTGCTTACAATAGAACAAATAAAAATGAAAATATAATTTTTTATTTCTTTGGGTAAGTGTCCTAAATATTAAATAATTTTAAAGACCATTGTTTACAATAGAACAAATGAAAATAAAAATATCATTTTTTATTTCTTTGGGTAAGTGTCCTAAATAGGAAATAATGTAGATTTTTTTTGTCAGAATTCGAAAGAGAATATTTTTATTATTTTTTTAATTTTTTACGCTGGTAGAGAGTTCCATTCTCTAGCCGTACGCATCAAGAATCTACTAGCGAATCGCTTAGTGCGTATAGTGGGTATGTCAACCATAAATTTTTAAAGTAAAAATAGTAGTAGTAGTAGGTTTTTTTTAACCTATCGAATATTAAACTCGGATAGAATTGGCGTGTCAGTTATTTTTAAACAACATTCAGATATAGACTCTAGAAATGTATTATAACCTGGTTTGGGCTAGTTGCTTTTACTCAAGGGTTTAAAGTTCTCTGGTCCACGATTTTTTTTAACTTGCTTGTCATCAATTGTAAGCTATTTTATTCCAATTTTCCTTTAATAATTTGAAGACGCTTCCATTAAAATATTTTGTTTAGCAAAGGTAAGTAATATATTCAGCAGAACATTCGTTTCCTTTGAACGTATTAAGCTTACTTATATTTAAATATATGCATCCAGAGATCAAAGAGTACGAAGATCTTTATAACGAATGATGTTTAATTTAGCACTAAAAAAGTCAACAGTTCAGCCATAAAATTTGGCCTTCGAGTTTCGAAAGCTACTAAGAATTGTTTGTATTGAAATCACAATTTTGCGATTGTTTTTAAGATGACTTATGTTTAGTTTTTGTATCCTTGTTTGATGAAGTATAGAAAGAGATTGTGTTATGTAAATTTCAAAATACTTTATTAAGTTTCAATCGTTATCTTTAGTATTATTAAGACAACGATTTTGTTTCTTTACATCTGATGATGCAACAGCATGATATCAAGTTGTGTTTATTTCTCTCAAAAGTACAAAACAAAAATACATAAAAAAGAACATCAAATATTACAGTCACTGCCACATTGGGATTACTTGTATTGTCGAAAACACTTTCTTTCTAATTGAAACAATGAAAATAGTCACTTAAGTAAACTAACAAAAGAAAGAAAGAAAAAAAGAAAGAAAGAAAAAAAGAAAGAAAGAAAAATATTTTATTGTTCACAATAAAAAGATCAAAACAATATAAATACGGTTTACACACCGATATTACGAACAATACCGGAAGCCACTCAGCATTTGTCACACAATTGCAAACAATGGTGAGACGCTGATTTTCAGTGATTCCTCATTGGCACTCGCTTGGAGCGACATCACTAACAGCACTGAACCAAAAACACACTCACACAATTGTAGCTCACTTAAACCACCCACTTAACCGACACCAACATACACCACAAGTACCCTGTACATTTCAGAAAAATATAAACATTCGCAACTGCCACATATCACCTACACCCACAAAAAGAGAGCAGTTCTGTGACCGTTGCATCAACGCGTCGTCTATCGGCATTCTGTTGTTATATCTGCACTAAAACTAAACTAAAAAGAGATTTTTTGTGTAAGTTCTAATTTTATTTTGTAAAAAATACTGTTTCGTTCACAAATAAAATTAAAATATTAATAAAACTTAAAGCAGAATCAAAGTAAACATTTTAGCTTTTAGAAATGCGTTTGATACTTTAACTAAGACATGACAAGATGGATACGTCAAGCGCGATGTAAGCATCGTCGAAAATTATTCAATTTACTTTTTTTTTTGACGAAAACCTTGCTTTTAATATTTTTGCTTATAATTATTACCCGCAACTTCGTAAAACATGAAATTAATTCTCTGTCCGGGCGGCTAGACAGGCCTTTTCTGTCGCTCATTTAGAACAAAAGGTTATTAATAAAAAAGGAGATGCTTAATTCAACTTTATTTTTTTATTTATGGTACCACATAATTTGTATTACGTGTACCGATTTTAGCAATCATTTTATTCAAAAGTTGGTGTTTTTTTTTCTTGAGTACAACTAAAGTTTTTTTTTATAAAAATTTCGATGCGAACGTATCCTTTTGCTTCAAAACACCTTTCCTGTAAAATTATCAACGTAATACTTCGCCTGCTTCAGAAAATTTTATACGAAAGACGAAAATATACGATGCCCATTAATTTCGTATTAGTCACGAACTAGACTTAATATGACCGGATGGAATTTTCCGATACCGTTATCCGGTCGGGCTAGATAACCTTTATATAAAAAAAAAATATGAAAAGTCCCAACGAAATCTTAAACTTTATTTATGCTTCTTTTGATCATGCAAAAAAGACAGCAAGTAATAAAAGTACTTTTAAAAAGACAAGAATAGGATTAAAAAGATTTAGTTCGCCCTGGATAGATAACAATATTATCAGGCTTTGTGATAAGAGAGATTATATATTTTCTAAGTGGAAAAATAGTCTAGATCCAAAAATTAAATTAGATTATAACAAAATTCGAAATAAAATTCATAAACTTTTAGAATACAAAAGAAATAATTATTACGTACAATATATTAATAATAATTTTAGAAACACAAGAAAAATATACAAAATCGTTAACGAAATGTTAGGAAGAATAACACTATCATTAGATATGGCTATACATAGAGCCTTCGATGCACAGGGTATTAATACCAAAGACATGACCGAGAACTTTGCAAGAACATTTGACAGAGCAGTTAAAGACATTATTCCAAAATGTAATTTAAAGTTATCTGATTCTATAGCTACACGTAAAACTTTGGACTCAAGTATATTGTTCAAACGAGCATCAGCAAAATGTGTAAATAAAATAATTAAAGAATTGAACCCAAGAAAAGCTCCAGGCTTGGACAATATTAATATTTCCGATATTAAAGTTATAGGCGACAACATTTCTGGTTCAATTTCAGACTTAATTAATCGTAGTGTTGAAAGTGGTCATTACCCGGATGCTCTAAAAATAGGTTGTATAAGACCAATTCATAAAAAAGGTAAAAAGAATGATTACTCAAATTATCGCCCTATAACACTCCTATCTTCCATAGATAAAATTGTTGAAAAATATGTATCAGAACAGATAAATAGTTTCTACACAAAACATAATGTAATCAATCAAAATCAGTTCGGATTTCAGTCGGGTAAAAGCACTTCATTCCTTTTGTCAAGATTTACCGACGAAGTCAACAAACATCTTAATGACAAAAAAATTGTCTTAGCTCTCTTTATTGATTTCTCCCGTGCTTTTGATACATTGGTACATCGGCAGCTAGTTGACAGATTAGATAATTGTGGAGTACGTGGTCCACTACTGACCTGGTGCAAAAATTACTTCGATAACCGAACCTTTACTGTTAAAGTAGATAATATTTGCAGTAAACATATATCTGTGACTGAGGGTACAGCTCAGGGCTCTGTGCTGGGACCACTTTTCTTTTTAACTTACGTAAATGATATTAACAACTGTATGACTAATAGTACATGTTACCAGTTCGCGGATGATACATGTCTTGTTATGGCTAATAGAAATCTCGAAGCCGCTATAAGCAGTTTACAAGTCGACCTAGATGCCCTAACACGATGGTGTCATGACTCTGGTCTAGTGCTCAATGCAAGTAAAACAAGACTACTGATTATTAAGTCTCCATATATTAAACAATGTCCTATAGAAAATTTGATTGCTCATAACCATGACTGTCTTCACGCAAAAAATAAAGCAAATTGTAAATGCCCAACTATAGAGATTACCCAAACACAGAAATATCTTGGACTTACAATAGATAACAAGTTTAACTGGATTCACCATATTGAACTAGTGTGTGACAAACTAAGACAATTTCTTGCAAATATAACAATACTTAAAAATCGTATACCATTCAAATTAAAAATTATGCTTTACCACGCATTAGGAGAATCCTATATACAATACGGAATTAGTAGTTACGGCCGCACGTATAAAACTTACCTCGATAAAATATATAATCTCCAATTAAGAATATTAAAAACAATAGTGTCACCAAAAATAAAATGTAAATTTTCCAATAACGAATCAGGGCTCTTTAAGCATTGTAAAATTTTACCAGTACATTCCAAAGTAAATTTTATATTGCTTAAAGAACAATTTTTCAATATATCATCAAAAAACATTATTGAACATCCTGTATGCACACGGGCGATCACTGAGAGACAACTACGTACACAGCGCGCTAACAATATGTATGGTGAGCGTACAACTGCTTATATTGTGCCTCGACTTATTAACAACCTACCCGTAGATTTATGCAAAAGTATTTCAAATAGAAATATCAAAAATAAATTAAAACAACATTACTTAAATATTTTGAACTAAACATTTACTTACTTAATTGTATTTTATTGTATTATTGTATTTATTTATAATATTACAAATTGTTTTCTTATTTTCTTATTAAAAGAATTTGAACATTGTCTGTAACCGTTATAAATAATGAATGTGTATAATTAGACTAAGATAGCACAGGTTGAAACCTTAGTGGTTTTTTGTTGCTATTTTTTTTAATATTTCGTGTATTACTACTTTTATAAACGATAATTAAATAAATAATAAAAAATAATAATAATAATATCAAAAAGTCTGTAAATAATTTATCTGCTAGTACGTCATACCACGCCACTACATCACTATAATAAGCTCTAACCCTCTTTCTTTAAATAGAGAATAAGTTTTTGCCTAGCTATGAGCACCATTTTATACTTATACTAGCTGACTCGGCAAACATGTCTTGCCACTCGACGCTATTTAAAAATAGGGGTTGGTGGTAGAAGGGTAAAAATTTACGGTTGTATGTATTTTTCAACGCCAAATCATAATAAAATAAAAAATAAATAATTTATTTAAAAATTAAAAAAAAAAATTAGGGGTGGACTACCCTTAACATTTAGGGGGATGGAAAATAGATTTTGTTCGATTCTCAGACCTACCCAATACGCACACAAAATTTCATGAGGATCGGTCAAGCCGTTTCGGAGGAGTTTAATTACAAACACCGCGACACGAGATTTTTATATGTTAGATATCATAATCAAATTTTAATTTTTGACGGTTACGTCATGCCATTATTCGATTTTAATTGCTTGCCAATATACGTATACCATATATTGTCACCCTGTGCTGTGTGGCTACGATACTAAAGAATTTAGCCACCCCCTCTCTTCCCGTATGTGTCGTAAGAGGCGACTAAGGGATAACAAGGTTCCACAACCACCTTGGAACTTAAGAAGCCGACTGATGGCGGGATAACCATCCCACTGCTGGCTTTGAAATACACAGGCCGAAGATGGGCAGCAGCGTCTTCGGTACGACAAAGCCAGTACTGCGGTCACCAACCCGCCTGCCCAGCGTGGTGACTATGGGCAAAACACATGAGTTCACGTTATTTTTGGCGTAAACTTGTGGAGGCCTATGTAATGATATATTGTCACCCAAAGTGGAGAAGATGAAACTCTGACCCTTTTACTACATGGAGAAAGAGTCCTATGCCCAGAACTATGATGCTACCGACTGTATATACTGACTGTAAATACCGACTGAATATAAAGATTATTTGTCGATTTTTGATATTGAGCTTTTAGCAATGGCCACATTAATTAATATTTAAAGAATATCTGTTAACTTTTGAAAGTGTATTACAGTCCTTATCCTGTTTTAATCTTTATTTATTCGTATATTTTAATTAACGGCTTTCAATAGTGCTAAAATAGAACGGGTGATTTCGCCACTGATCCGTACAATAGGGGAGACACGAAGGAGATCGATCGGTGTGGTCGAGATTAAAACAAAAATAGGATTTCAAAGATCGTTTAAATTAGTAATCTTGTTTACTTTTAAAATATCAAAAAAATACTAATAAATACGAAATACACTACTTTAAACGATAAAAACAAATCTTTAAGCCGATGACGGTTTGTTAAACCTATTTTCATTGACGACGTTTTAAGATTACGTGTTTTAAATAATAATAAATGTAGATTATTTTACTTATACATAAGACGAACTATAGAAACGATTTGTTGAGAAAAAGTTAACGTTAAAATACTTCTAATAAGGTGATTTATATTTCCAATTGAAATACGAGAAACTTTTATATTTAGGTGTTGATTTTTTTCCTTTTGTTAAGCAGCCGGTCCCGGTAGTTATCATAAATACCTAATAGTGATCGTTACACACAGTATTGAACATATCCGCCTACCCGCAGTGAGCAACGTGGTGGATTAAGCTTCAATCCTTCTACTACACGGAGAAAGAGGCCTATGCCCAGCGGTGGGAAATTACAGGCTGAAGCGCTAAATGGTATATCAAGGCATTAACAATGTCTGTCTACATTAGCATACTCAACGAACGGACGGGTAAGCTCGAACTATTAAACCATGGCTTAGTCTTTAGTAATATTGAACTATGTTTAAATTGGCCAGTTGAAGGCCTTTCAGATAGCCGTACCAATTTGCTACGATTTAATTGGTCAAGGGTCGCTAAGTTACAGTGATGAGTTACTATTTTCTGAATAGACTATTAGTACATATAGAGTAAGTTAATTATTTTTTTATTAAAGGTTATTCGATAGAGATAGTAATTAGATCGCCTTTGCGTATCTTACTTTTACATTTTTTTTTCTTTATTAGCAGTAACAGTTATGTCAACGAACTTTTTATCTATCTACCCATCTATTTAAAACTTAATTTTTTTTTTCGAATAGCAGTTTATTAAGGAAATCTAATTTTTTTAAATACCTTTACGTAAAGATTGGAACAAACACAGCCCTTTGGCACAGTTGCACCCTGCTATCTATTCTCCGGGTTGTTAATTACATTCTCATTCCGTACCTGAGTGTATTATAAATATATTTATATACTAGCTGACCCGGCGAACTTCGTATCGCCTAACACAAACTTTATCGTATGGTATTAAAGTTCAAATTGACTTTTAAGTATTATCACAAATCTTTTGTATGGGAGTATAGAAAAGTCTTGTTTTTAGACTTTTTCAGGATTTTTTTTTTTTTGAATTTTTCTCTCCGTAAGAACCATTATCGTACTTCAAGGAATATTTTAAAAAAAGAATTAGCGAAATCGGTCCAACCGTTCTCGAGTTTTGCGCTTAGCAACACATTCAGCGACTCATTTTTATATTATAGATACATGATTTACATTATATACATTGCAAAAAAAAAAAAAAAAACACTTGATATATAACCTAAGCCACAAATATTAAGTTTAAGTTGCCTTACTTATGAACAGACACACGTGTGTGTGTGTGTGTGTGTGTGTGTTTGTGTGTGGGTGGGTGTGTTAAACATATATATTTATTTCTATGAATGTAGAAAAGCTTTGACTTTACAATGTAAATCGTTCTGTCAGAAAGAAAAGTCGTACATTTATAGTCGCGAGATAAGTATAAATTACTCAACATTACGTATGTTTCACGGCGCATAGTAATTTCGTAATGAGGTATCTACCTACATAATACCGTAGAAAGTAAAAACGGTGAAAACTGCCTGTTTTTCATTTAAAATAATTGGATAACACTTTTCCATACTAATATCTTGTCAAGGCCTTTTATTAATAATAATAATACACAATTAGTTTTATAGAAATATACGCTTTTACCCAACTATGAAAATTTTTTTTCGTATTATTTTTTATGTTTAAAATATGTTGCCAAATGCATACTTATTTTAATTGGAGGCATAATAAAAAGCTGTTAATACAGCAGATCTAAGGCCCTTTAAGGTCCTAATAAGGATTACATATCAATTTACTATACGCCTGAATTGCTCGTTGTCTAGGTAAATATAACCCAAAATTTGTCGAAATATAAGATTAAAAAAAAAATATTAAAATCAATCAAAATGATAACGATTGTAAATGGTGACCATGGTGATTTCATTTGTAAGATTTCCTTTAATACACTTATCCACAATCATTTATGCTCATATATATAATATAAAAATATGTATTAAAGCAGCTCTGTAAAATTGCTATAGAAATACGAGTATATGGCTTGAATATACATAAATTTTAATGAAAACGAGGCTTAAAGACCTTTGGTTTTTGTTGTCTTAGACGGTAACTGTTTATATAGAGATTTCTATTACGTGATTTTCAATATTATCTATTAACTATACGGTTCACCTGATAGTAAACAAATACCGTAGCTTATAGACACCTACAACACCAGACGCATCGCAAGCGCGTTGCCGACCCTATTCCCAATTTCTCCTAGGAGCTGGTCACCTTAATCACCACTGGAACACAATACTGCTTGAAAACAGTATTATTTTGCTGTGATCTTCTGTAAGGTCGAGGTTCTACCTCAGTCGGGCTGCTTCCCATTTTGAGCAAGAAATTACCTGCTGTGCCCTACCTCAGTTAAAAAATAATTTGTAAATGAAAAGTAATAACGGGTACCTAAAACCCTATACCTGTTTTAATCTATTTCTGTAACAAATAAAAATAGGTAAAAAAACTTTTTAAGTTAAACGGTTTTATGTTAAACATACATTGCAATGTTTAAGATAAATGTACTAAAAACCAAAAAATAATAAAATAGATACAGTCGTGGGAATTATAAACATATGCATAGACTAGACTAAAATAAAACCGTGGGGCACGTCAATTGTCTACAATCGTTGATTAAAATGTTTGTTTTGTAATGTTACACTATAATTAGGCAGTTGTTCAACCGACAACGATGGACGTGTGATAAGTAGGGCTAGAATGTGGAAACAAACTAGCAAGCTCGATTATAAGCGAGTTTTAGGGTTTCATAGTGGTGAGCGAGTAGTACTTTTATCATATGTTTTGTCGATTAAAGACAAACTACGAGCAGTGAAACGATTCCTCGCCAGCCAGCAGTGTGAATGTCCAACGATAAACTAGTTGAAACATCTCTTTTATTTACATGGAGTGTATAACTATTGGAATTTCCATGAGCAAGAAAATAGTAAGTAATTTCCTCACCGTCTGCGGGCCAACTGCCTATTTTAACGACGAATTAAACGATTCTTCTATCGCACATTAAGTCGATAATTTGTAGACAATTGACGTGCCCCACGGTTTTATTTTAGTCTAGTCTATGCATATGTTTATAATTCCCACGACTGTATCTATTTTATTATTTTTTGGTTTTTAGTACATTTATCTTAAACATTGCAATGTATGTTTAACATAAAACCGTTTAACTTAAAAAGTTTTTTTACCTATTTTTATTTTCTAGTTTTTAGTTTTTATTTCGCATTCTGTTTAATTCATTTAGTGCTTCATTATTGCAAGGCCCATCTTAAATATTGAGGTTGTATAGTGCACTGTATTCTTCTTGTCAAGCCCTTTTATTTGATACCCATATTGGTGGGATTGATAAAAAAATGTTATCAGACATTTGGTAGCGGCGGCCAGCTTAGATTTCAATTTTGCATATTAAATTGTATTCTACTTGTTGAGACCTTTCATTTGATACCCATGTTGATGGGATTGATAAAACCTAAGTTATCCGCCATTTTGTAGAGGCCGCCATCTTGGATTTTAATTTTATATAGTACATTGATTATACTGGTTGAGTATTTTCATTTGATACCCATATTGATGGGATCGATAAAACCTACGTTATCCGCCATTTTGTAACGGCCGCCATCTTGTATTTCAATTTTTTATAGTATATTGTATTCTGCTTGTTGAGCCCTTTCATTTGATACCCATATTGATGGGATTGATAAAACCTACCTTATCCGCCATTTTGTAGCGGCCGCCATCTTGGATTTCAATTTTTTATAGTATATTGTATTCTGCTTGTTGAGCCCTTTCATTTGATACCCATATTGATGAGATTAATAAAACATAAATTATCCGCCATTTTGTAGCGGCGGCCATCTTGAATTTATAATGATAATGAATAAACATAATTGTATTGTCACCAAAATCCAAAGTGTATACAAAATTTCAGATTAATCGGTTGACAGGAAGAGGGTGAAATTTGAATTACTAAATTTGACCCAAGAATAATAAAAAATAAAACAAACGGGGTGAGCTAAATAAAACCGTTTAAAAACAGACAGCGTGGCCGTAACGAAATGGATGAGTAACAATTCAAATTAATTAAATAAAATATAATTAAAAATTATTGAATAACCGCTCTGGTGTAGTGGTGCGTGTAACCTATAAAACACCGATGTTTTGCGGATTCGATTCTCATTAGGGATGGATATTTGCGTAGTGGGATAAGCCCAATCCTTTTTCTACGTGGAGAAAGAGGCCTCTGCTATAATCGTCATTGTAAAGATAACATTATTAATAGAACGTAAAACTATAATTACAATATTCTGTAGATATAAATCTTACTTTTTATGTAACTTGATTTTGATTAGAAAAGTCTTTCGGTTAAAATATCGAGAACAAAATATAAAAAATGACGAAAAGCGTGCCTTATAATACATTTTCTTCTGAATGATAGATGGCGGGGTGAAGACAGAATGATTAGTAAGGGATAGTTACAATTTATTATTAATGTTTATTATCAATATATGATTGACGTTTTGAAGCTTTTCAATCAGTAGAGGATCACATATTTAAAGATTCATTAACGTCTGTATCGTAGTTTTGATGGCTGAAGCGGGTACTTATACGTATACATTTATATAGATCTTTTTTAACTGTGTTTTTTTTTTTATCTGTCACTGATGAATCTGTGATACATCATCTAACTTAACAGAATTCCATTCTAATATAATTCTATTATATATTAACGATTATATGCCCAGAGTAAAGACCGCTTCTTGGCAAACGCAGTGTAGGACGTCCTCCGGCGCGTCGGACTGACGATTTACGTAAGACTAACGGAATAAGGATTGCAGAAAACCGGGATGTCTAGCGCGAACTTGGGGACGCTTACGTCCAGCAGTGGACTGCAATAGGCTGAACTGATGATGACTCATAATTCTATTTATTATCACTAATAGTATAGAACTAAATACTATCAAGACTATAATAAGCTGATACTGGGTGATATTTTTTTATACAACTAGGTCGGCAAACAAGCGTAGGGCTCACCTGATGGTAAGAGATTACCGTAGCCTATAGACGCCTGCAACACAAGCATCGCAAGCGCGTTGCCGACTCTCCCCCAAAACACTACATTCCAAATTCATTTATAAACACAACTGTACAGGAATACCTCAAAAATACTTTAAGAACCTATTAATCTTCTATCTTCTATCTTCTATCTTCTATCTTCTATCTTCTAACTTCTAACTTCTATCTTCTATCTTCTATCTTCTATCTTCTATCTTCTATCTTCTATCTTCTATCTTCTATCTTCTATCTTCTATCTTCTATCTTCTATCTTCTATCTTCTATCTTCTATCTTCTATCTTCTATCTTCTATCTTCTATCTTCTATCTTCTATCTTCTATCTTCTATCTTCTATCTTCTATCTTCTATCTTCTATCTTCTATCTTCTATCTTCTATCTTCTATCTTCTATCTTCTATCTTCTATCTTCTATCTTCTATCTTCTATCTTCTATCTTCTATCTTCTATCTTCTATCTCCTATCTCCTATCTTCTATCTTCTATCTTCTATCTATAATCTATAATCTATAATATATATAAAAGCGAAAGGTCACTCATCACGAAATCTCCGAAACTATAACACCTACAAACTTGAAATTTGGTAAGTAGGCTCTTTATAGGACATAGACATCCGCTAAGAACAGATTTTACGAAACTCGACCCCCAAGGGAGTAAAACGGGGGTTGGAAGTTTGTATGAAAGTCCTATGTTTTTGAAGTAAAAGACTTGAAATTTAAAATGCACGCTCTATAAATGATGAGAAGGTGTTCGAATAATGTATCTTTAGAAATTAACTCCCTTTTGGGGTTAAAATGGGGGATGGTAGGTTGACTCACTTATCACGAAATCTCCGAAACTATAACAGCTATAAACTTAAAATTTGGCAGGTAGGTTCCATATAGGGTGTAAACACCCGCTAAGAACGGATTTTACGAAACTCGACACCTAAGAGGATAAAACGGGGGTCGGAAGTTTGTATGAAAGGCCTAAGTATGTTTTTAAAGTAAGAGACGAAATTTAAAATGTATGCTCTATAAGATGGTGAAAAGGAGTCCAAATAATGCATCGTAATCTATATATATAAAAGAGAAAGGTCACTGACTCACTCATCACGAGAACTCAAAAACCGCTGGATGGTCCATCCATCCAGGATGGACAAAGATGAAATTTAGCAGGAAGGTAGATTATAGTTAGTAAACGTCCGCTAAGAAAGGATTTTTTGATATTCCACTGCTAAGGGCGTTTGATTGGGGTTGATAGTTTGTATCAAACATATACAGCAGCTATAAGTTCGCCTGCTTGGTTATTTATACTGCAGCCTAAAAATAAAACTAAAAATGTGGTGTATAGAGAGGTTTTATAAAAATAACTAATAAATTATACTAAACTGTGCCTTTAAAAAAATTACTCAGCGTGATAAGCATTTCAAGTGACTGAAATAAAAAAATAATTTGCTTAAACATCTTGATAGTAATGCATATCTTCATAACCACGCGAACGTAGTCGCGGGCAACAGTTAGTGTATTATAACAATAAGTCCCCAAAAGTGAATGTGATCGATTTCCTCAAAATTTACTGAACGGCTTTTCATGCGGTTTTACCAATGGAGAGAGGGCTTCAAGAGGAAGGTTTACGGAACGACTAAGCCGATTTTAATAAGGTTTTGAGTTTCACTGGAAGTTTGCCGGGAAAACTTTGTAACTCACTGATTTAAACGCGGGCAAAGCCGCGGGCACAGCTAGTAATTATATATAAATATATTGTTATATTGCGGAAAACCGGAATGTCTTGCGCGAACTCAGTGAGGCCTTTGTCCAGCAGTGGACTGACTGGCTGACTTGATATAACGCTTAAACAGATAGTTGATTCCGTGTTCATCATCATCATCATCTTCACTTTAGCTTGATACAGTCTACTGCTGGTCATAGGCCTCCGCAAGTTCAAGCTCCTCATGTGTGTTTGCCATAGTCACCACGGTGGGCAGGCGGATTGGTGACCGCAGGGCTAGCTTTGTCGCACCGAAGACGTTGCTGTCTGTCTTCAGCCTGTATATTTCAAATCCAGCAGTTGGATGGTTATCCCGCCACCGGTCGGCTTTTTGAGTTCCAAGGTGGTAGTGGAACTATGTTATCTCTTAGTCGCCTCTTACGACACCCACGGGAAGATAGGGGGCGGCTATATATTTTATTGCCGTAACAACACAGATATTTTGTCCAAATGAAAGTCCAGTAATAAAATAATAATTGTGTTTGCTCGCAAACGAAAAAAAAACCGACTTCAATTACATCGAAGAGTAATAATACAACGTAGATCGACGAAAAAATAGTAATACTTTGTTCGTATTCCATATAACGCGACATTATAAAATTGTAGAATTATATAATGTTCTACTGTTATTTCTAACATTTTGTTAGCGATTGTAGGCATAAATTTCATAAAAGGCCCGTCGTCGATTCGCGCGAAGCGCTGACATCGCTTATTACGGCGGGTTTTTTAGTTGAAGCGGATTTATATTGAATTACGGTTTATGACTTTTTTATTAATAATATGTAATGTTCATGTTTTCACACAGCTCCGATGCACGACTGGAGTTTACCCCTTCAGATCAACTGTCTAAATAGGCACAAAAAGGCTTACTAGTCTAAGAAATATATTATTACTATATCAAATTGTAAATAAATGAATCCAATAACGCTATCTATCGGAACCTAATTGCGTTATTAGAAAACGTCTGAACGCCATCTCTAACAAGCTCATTCGTTCAGTAGATTTTACTGTTCAATTTTTTCATTCCGGGGCCTTAAATGAAAATCGATTCTTAAGGAGAAAACTCCAAAAACAGTCAAGTAAATACGCCATATCAGATATAGCTCAAAAAGTTCGAGTCAAATCTCAATTATATTTAAATGGGACCACATGACAAGCACCACCTATCGATTAAAAAAAGAATCATCGATATCGGTCCACCCAGTAAAATAGTAATGAGGTTAATATAACGTTGGTCGACGTAAAATAGCCAAGTAAATACCCAGTATTAGCGATAACTCAAAAATTAAAAGCTCAAATATATTTATAACGAATAAACTGCTACTCTCTACTCTAGTGGAATATTGTAATTTGATCGATAGTGAACGAAGTAATTTCATTAAATTTTGATAGATGGCGTTGTGGCAAAGTATTGAACATGACCACAGTCGTCTTAACATCGTCATGTAAACACGTGTCATCAAAGATTACTCAAAAATTACTCATTATATCTCAATCATATTTAAAACGGACGACATGACAAGTATTAGTTTTTGATTTATACAAAAAAGATCAAAATCAGTGTACCCAGTAAAAAGATATAACGTATAATACAACGTAGGGTGACGAAAAAAACCGTCAAGTAAATACGCAATATTAGATATAACTCACAAACTACTAATCAAATCTCAATTAAATTTGAATGGGACCACGTGACGAATAGTAGCTTTTAATCTGTATAAGAAACGTCAAAATCGGTGCACCCAGTAAAAAGTTATGAGGTATAATACAACGTAAGGTGACGAAAATAATGTCAAGTAAATACGCGTTATCAAAGATTAATCAAAAAGTAGTTATCAGATCGCGATAAAATTTATATGTGACCACATGGTAAACATCAGCTTTCGATTAAAGTAAAAATTATCAAAATCGATACACCCAGTAAAAAGTTATTGCGGATTTTCAAGAATTTCCCTCGATTTCTCTGGGATCCCATCATCAGATCACCAACACGCCAACATGCCAATACGCCAACACGCCAATGGGCCAACACGCCAACACGCCAATGTGCCAATACGCCAACACGCCAACACGCCAACACGCCAATGCGCCAACACGCCAACACGCCAACACGCAAATACGCCAACACGCCAACACGCAAATACGCCAACACGCCAATACGCCAATACGCCAATACGCCAACACGCCAATACGCCAATGCGCCAACACGCCAATACGCCAACACGCCAACACGCCAACACGCCAACACGCCAACACGCCAACAGGCCAACACGCAAACACGCCAATGCGCCAACACGCCAATGTGCCAATATGCCAACACGCCAACACGCCAACACGTTAACACGCAAACACGCCAACACGCCAATGCGCCAATACGCCAACACGCCTACAGGTCAACACGCCAATACGCCAATACGCCAATACGCCAATGTGCCAATACGCCAACACGTCAACAGTCTAACACGCCAACATGCCAACACGCCAATACGCCAACGCGCCAACACGCCAATACGCCAATGCGCCAACACGCCAACACGCCAATATGCCAATACGCCAACACGCGAACACGCCAACACGCAAACACGCCAACAGGTCAACACGCCAATACGCCAATACGCCAATACGCCAATGTGCCAATACGCCAACACGTCAACAGTCCAACACGCCAACATGCCAACACGCCAATACGCCAACGCGCCAACACGCCAATACGCCAATGCGCCAACACGCCAACACGCCAACACGCAAATACGCCAACACGCCAACACGCAAATACGCCAACACGCCAATACGCCAATACGCCAACACGCCAATACGCCAATGCGCCAACACGCCAATACGCCAACACGCCAACACGCCAACACGCCAACACGCCAACACGCCAATGCTCCAACACGCCAATGTGCTAATACGCCAACATGCCAACACGCCAACACGCCAACACGCCAATGCGCCAACACACCAACTCGCCAATGCGCCAACGTGCCAACGCGCCAATGCGCCAACACGACAGGACGCCAACAAAAATAACAAACCTGTTTAATAACGAACCGTTATTTATGATATTATATTTATCCAGGTCCGGAAGAAGCCACTTCGCCATCTAAGGCCATCGTGGCAAGTTTGCCGGGAAAACTTTGTGACTCACGGATTTAAACGCGGGCGAAGCCGTGGGCACAGCTAGTATAAAATATAAATATTATATTTATAATTTGATTTAGATCTATATAGTATCTCTTGATAACGTAAATAACATTTTTGTAAGTTTTGCACTACTCTAAGAATTCTTAGATGGACCTGAATAGCAATTTTTTTTTAGAGAGACTGCACATAATCATTATATGAGCTAAAAAACTAATGTTAGTATTAGTTTAGCTAAGAATATAATAAAGTTACGTTGAACAATGGAGCAGTATGTAACTAATTTATTGAGATATACATACATACGACAACTAATGTTAGAACAAAACTACATGTCATGAGGTATCTAACTTGGTTACTCGATAAAAGATTGTCCCCGACAAATCCGAAATGTATCGAGAAAAGCCGAAGTGTGTAGAAAGTTCTATTTACACCTAATACAATAGCCTTTTTAACCGACTTCAACTCCTTAAGGTTACTCAATTCAACCGTATATATATATATATATAATGTATGTTCGGGGATAACTCTGTCGTTTATGAACCGATTTTGATAATTCTTTTTTTTTTTTTTTTGTTGGAAAGGTGATATCCCTATTTTATAACCATGATAAGGAAACCAGGATATGATGATGGGATCCCAGAGAAATCGAGGGAAACTCTCGAAAATCCGCATAACTTTTTACTGGGTGTACCGATTTTGATAATTTTTAATTTAATCGAAAGCCGATGTTTATCATGTGGTCACATTTAAATTCATCGAGATCTGATTACAGCTTTTAGAGTAATCTTTGAATGTGTAGATAGATAGATAGATAGATACTCTTTATTGTACACAACAACGATCAACACAATGACATATTACAAATAAATAAAAAAACAGTGTACAAAGGCGGTATTATCGCTAGAGTAGCGATCTCTTCCAGACAACCTTTGGGTATATAGGACACAGCGTAGCGAAAAAGCGATAGGGAAGTGTACATAATAGTAAGTGTGTATGTGTATTTACTTGACTATTTTTTCGTCTACTTACGTTGTATTACTTGTCGATATAATTGAAGTCGGTTTTTCTTCGTTTGCCTGCAAACACAATTATTAAAAAAAAAAAATTATATCCAAGTGAAAGTACGTTAGCTAAATCGAAGTTATATAAACTAGTTATTGTTTTTGTAAATCTTTTAAGAGAGAATTTGTTGCCAACAAATAAATAAGTTTTGGCAAACGATAGCGCAGGTTGGCGTTTTTAGCGAGAAAATACAGCATAAGATAAAATATTGTACGAATCTGTTAAAAGGTATACATATTCAGCACGAATACTATTCATAAAAACATTATAATAATGCTTTTCATATTGATGGCAAAACAGTTCTAGTCTACATATAACGTACCTTATTCGTAACGTTCCTTTTCTTTATGAGATGTACTCTCAGGACATTTTATATGTAAAATAAACAAAGTACCTTTTGAAGATCATAAAGGTTTCATACTCAATAGTTGCCAAAGGGGTCTCGTTATTAAGATACCCTTGTCAATCGTCTGTTACAGGGTTGGTTGCTTAAAACTGTAATAGATAGTTTGGTTTTTCGTACAATTTATTATTATATTTCACGGTTAAAATTGATCATATTCGTAAAATAAACAGCAGTTTTCTTAATTGTTTTGCTTACAGATGTAATAAAGTCTATTAAAATTCAAATAAATTTTGATTACCAGCAAAACAACATATAATATAATCCATATAAAGCAAACAATTTGCTGTTTTAATAAAATGTTTATTACCTCTGGCTTTATGTGAAACTTTATTTTATATACTTTTCTTTAGTGATATGAGCAAGCGTTGTGGTAATGTATTTAGATTATTTTGATTTTTTGTTACAATGTAAATATACATCTTGGGCACTTCGCAGTACTTTCTGCTCCACGAGTGTAATATGTAGATTTTTTTATATATCTATTATTTATATGTATATTTATACATATATTAATACGTGATGCAAAAACTTTGAACGAAAATTGCGCGGACGGAGGAGTATGAAATTTCGTACACTTTCTATACTAATATTTAAAATATGTAAAGTTTCTAACTTTGTTTGTATGGAGGGGTTAATCTTCGCTAATACTAATCCGATCATGAAAATTCTTTCACTAAAAGAAAGCTACACTAATCAGGGGTGATATAGGCTATATTAATAGTATATTTAAATCAAGTCGGAGAAATGCGAGCGAGATGAAAACTTTACTATATATTTGCAACAAAAACAATAATAATTAACGCTCAACGAAGTGGACACGGGTCGGCTAGTTGTATATATAGATGAGCTAATAATGCTAATATTTTTTTACTATGCATAAACCTACATTAAATCAATAAAAAAAAACATTACACACATTACCTTGACACACACACGCATATATAATCTTTTGTTTATTATTTGTATTGTCTTTGATAAAAAAACCTTGATAATGTTCAAACTTAGAATTTAAATTAATTATGGTCGAATTACGATCACTGGGTGATCTCTATTTCATTACAAAGTATTTAACTATATCAGTCAGCTGTTATCTACGGCACTAAATTTAACACTTCTTTTTCTCATTATTTTTGTTTAATCTTTCACGCAATGTTATAGTGCTGTTATATGTATTAGCTAATAGTTGAAACTTAACTGATTTCAGTTATTGTAATTAGTCATAATGTAATAATCTAATATATAAAATTCTTGTGTCGCGGTGTTTGTAGTTAAACTCCTCCGAAACGGCTTGACCGATTCTCATGAAATTTTGTGTGCATAACAGGTAGGTCGGAGAATCGAACAACATCTATTTTACATTCCCCTTAGTGAGAAGGCTAATAAAATATATGGCAAAACAACGTTTGCCGGGTCAGCTAGTGTAATATAAAATTGTATGTTTCCCAAATAAAAATAAAATAAAGATAAAAAATTGCCTACCATAGGAACAGACACGCGTGTTTGTATATAAAATATATTTATATATTTATTAAAAAAAATAATTTTATGAATATGACTGTTAAAAAATTAACTGTTCTAAAAAAACTAGGCTAAGGTACTAAATAGTAAATATTTGAACTTTGTTTATTCCTTGCGGATCGTGGAAAATTTTAGTTACTACGCAGTTTTAAGGTTAATCAGAACATAAAAATTGGCGTAGCTCATTAAATTATAATCAATAATTTGTTTAGATACACTAAATAAGAATAAGATATTCTGTTATTTTTTTTCAGTTTTTATTAAAATATTTATTTTAATAACTATTACAATATGTGAAGCGAAAAAATACAGGAAAGAAATCATCAAATACCCAGATAATACATTATTTTGGGTAACGGATTTCTTTGTGAAGGGTTGTAGAAATTTCATAGAAAACTGCCCTGCTTCGTATAGGTAAGTAATATTTTTACAATTAATGTAGAATAATGGAAGTTTATGTCTAGTCAGGAGGGGACCCTCACAATAATTGGAAGTTGACCAGTCATAGGAGAAATTTGATTGGAACAGTGCTCCACTCACGGATAATTTATTTACGAAATGTAACTAATGTTATGCAGCTCGTTTACGGCGGTTTTTTACACCGGTTTTGCGTACTCCCCGTAAGATTTGGTGATTTACAAACATAAATGATCAGACCAGAAACAAATATTTGTATAAACTGGAAGACAAGAAACTTTTCCCAATGGGAGTCAAACCTACAACCATCGTTGTTAACGGGCTATTCTCACTACTACACTAGATAAACTATACCATTTTTTTTTGTTTCTCGTATCAAAACAATAATAATAATAATAATAATAACGCATTTTAAATTCACACAAAATATAACTATATACATACATAATATACAAAAGCAATATAAAATAAAGTGTACCATTAAACGTAACTCTATTACTTTGGTGTTTTATCGCCTTCGAATCTTATATATTCGAAACGTGCTTGGAATTATTATCTCTTTTACAGAATTCAAGAAATATGTGCACGAAGCTATAACGGGCATTACAAGAATTTTCCAAACTATTGCGAGATGCAATATGAAAATTGTAATACTTGGAGGAGTAAGTATTTTGTAATACATTACATCGTGTATTTATATTGTTATGAACATAAACCAATGCTTTAAGCATTTATAGACTAAAACTGTTAAAATGTTAGAACTAAGGGTGAATTTATTGCCTATTTGAATTATTATAATTGTCAATCTTTAATCATCATACCTACACAAAACATACCTACACCTACACACATATCTTTTTGACTAGCCCGTTGGCGCAGTTTGTAGTGACCCTGCTTTCTGCTCCGAGGGTTGTGGGTTCGATTCCCACCCCGAGTCTGGGTGTAATATAAATATTTATTTATATATTTATATATGTATTATTTATAAGTATGTATGTATGTAGTAAAAAAATATGTAGCTATATACCAGTCGGCTGTAACCTATAACACAAGCATTCAGTTGCTTACTTTAGGAACAGACGACCGTGTGTGTATTGTGTAAATATTTATTTATTTATTTATTTATCTACATAGAGACATACATAAGTTAACTTTGTGCATAAATACGTACATATATTCATCATACATACATACACACATAGATGCTATATACATAGCTATGGAAAAGAGACCATGGTACTGAAATTCACTTCATGTTCTACTGTAATTGGGTAATCTTACAAGGTTTTAACACAAAGCTTAATCGTAATATTGTAACTTGTAAATATTATCAAAATTTGTAATAAAGTGTACTCTACATTAACATAGTCCATGTACTGTAGTAATTATATAATTATGTATAATTGTGTTTGCTCGCAAACAAAATAAACGACTTCAAGTAACCGACAACAATCAAAGTAGTCATCAGATCTCGATCCAACTTAAATGGAACTACAAGACATCACCTTTCGATTAAAACAATCATCAAAATTATTTTTAAAGAATAAACTACTAGCCTAGTGGATAATATAGTTCACAGCCTTATAGTAGTATCTGGCCGTGTAACATCATTTGATCGATAGTCCGAACCAAAGTAGTCTTATTGGCTTACGATAGATGGCGTCACGATAACGACGCGTACGTCACATAAATACGCGTCATCTAAGATTACTCAAAAAGTACTGTGTAAAATGTAACTATAAAACAAGTATTAGCTTTTAATTAAAATAAGAATCATTAAAATTGGTATACCCAGTGAAAACTTAAGCGGTATACAACGTAGATAGACAAAAACTAGTCAAGCAAATACGCATAATTAGATATAACTTGAAAAGTACTCGTTAGATCTCAATTAAATTTAAATAAGACCACATGACACACTGACATGACACACTTTTTGATAAAAAATCAAAATATCGATATTGATCCACCCAGTAAAAAGTTCTGAGGTACAGTCGGCCAAGAAAGTGGTGTACCAGTTTTGATTTACTTTCCTGATCATCGAAAATTACAAGAAGGTTCGTTATTAAAAGATATTACTGAGAGAGACATATAATAATGAGGTAAACCTAATCGATAAGTATTCGTACGTCATTATTATACATGACATTTTAAACTCTATTAGGTATAAATAAAATCGTTATCAATAATCAGATAAAGACGGCAATAGAAGTTGTCAGATCGTTCTGCAAGCGAAACCAAATTTTATCACCTATGAATCTGCAAGCGGCACTCAACCTTAGGGTGGTACACAACTTTCTTAACCGACGGCATCACACATAAAAAATACAGTTGAGAATCTCCTCCTTTTTGTAAATCGGTTAAAAAGTAACAAAAACTAATGCAACTTTAAAAAACGATAACTCTCAAGTTAAAGTTGTAGTAGCACGTAGTAGTAGCGGGAGCAGAATATTGATATATTGATGTAATAGTTAAAATTGCTTTAAAAGTGTTATATATCTTATAGAAAGAAAATCACGAAAATTTCTAGTAATATTGTACTGTCTTTGTAGCGTTTATTAGTTTCTATCGACACGCTGAATTAAATACCATTCAAATAAAGTTTCTCAAATCATCCTATTTTCCAAATAAACTAAACAGCGTGATATCAACAGCTTTCTTGGAACCATAAAATATAATTTTCCGCGTCTAGACAGATCGAATGTGGGGGATTTACCGTTGTATCTTCATAACTTTCATTATGGTCCATATTTTTTCCAAACAATTTTATAATAGCGCAAAGTAGTGTTTCAAAATAATTGCAACGTCAAACTGTCCAAGTTTTTATTAAATTTTAGTTTTTAACTTTAACTTTTATATAAAAATGTGTTAGTAAATATGTTACAGAACTGTTTTAACTCATTATATTATTTATTACTAGAAAACATTTCTTTGTGACCTAGTTAAGGGTATTACAAATATAATTAAAAGTAGAAATTAATTAGTGCCGAAACTTACCAATTCGTCTTAAATGTAAGCTTAGTATTATTTACGTTTAGTTTAATACAATTTTTATGCCATATTTTTTTAATGTTTATATTTAAAAAATTGCTAGTAGCTACAATTTTTTTTTATTCTGAAATATTAGTGTTTGTGTTAGTGTAGAATACAGTGAAAACACACATAAATGTTCTAAATAAAAAAATACGTTTTACAACAAATTATTTGAATTTGGAACCGAGACAGGTTCTTGGACCTCTCCAAAAAAAAAAAAAACTTGATAGACAATAAAAATAAAAGTATATTTTACCACTTCCATCGAGCACTTAAAATATCACCGCACATATTTGTTGAATAACTTAAAATATTACAAACCCTTGCTATGCCTTGTATCTAAAAAAAGTCAAGTATATTCTTGTTTCCTCGTTTTATTTCTTTTGAATCAAGATAAGTATCGTTAAAAATAATTTTAACCGTTTTCAATGTAAGGCACTCAAGATACTTGAGTTTATTTTTACCTTTTGATGGCTTTTATAAGTGACACATAATATAAAAAAGATACCCTTAACAACAGTACACGAAATTTCAATCTGATACCTCTGAGTTTTGAACGTTTTAATATTTTGAAATAATTAAGTTAATTGAATGATTATGTTTAATATTTTGAAAGATTTAAGTTTGAAAATGGAATTTATAAAAATATTCATATAGAAATCTAATACAATAGGTTTTCCATTCATAATTGTACATTTTTTTTTTATCACTGCTCAAAAACATTTTGGTTATCATCAGCCGAAAGGTACCATTGCTAACCACCCAAAGCATGTTTAAAGGTCTTATTTAATTAAATATGTCTGTTTGGTTTCACTTTCCAAAGTTCTACAATAGCTTACTAGTTGTAGTAAGTTAATACTAACCTCAGAATGAGACTTGTTTCAAAACCGCAAATGAAACTAATATGAAGTTTCTCGTGATTTAGTTAAGGAGAACATCTGACCAAATTTGGTTCTAATACAATTTCGGATTACAATACAAATTGTGTTACATTAGAACCGAAATGGTAAAATGGAACAAAAACTCGCAAATCTTATGCTGATATTTTCTATAATTTACTATCTGTTTTCGTTTTCCCTCTTTATTTTTAACTTCAATTCGGCCATATATTTTTCATTCATGTTTTATCGCCGAGGTTAAGGGAAAACTTTAAGAGATATTCATCTATCAATCTACATTAGTACCTATAACATGATGAACTCCAATCCTATATATCTTATATAAGAAGATGCTTTGCCCAACTTTAGTGCAGAATCTTTGCTTTCAACATCCAAACTAAACGCGTTGTAGTGTGTAAATGAGTATATGTATCTGTGTGTGTGTACCATCCTATATATAATTATGTATTTGATGTATGTTAATAAAGGAATAGTATTAGGTATATCATCGCTCGGCTGTTCTAATACTGACATCCCTACAGCGTATACCTACGCGTATATTTCAACTCAATCGATTGAAGATGCTTAAAATATATGCTTAAAAATTGAGTTAAGGATTCCACCGTAACGAATATACATACGATACAAGCTAAATAAGAGGTAATAATTTTTATTCGTGATTTTTCTTCCAGATTGGCAAGTCTTCAAGAGAAATCGTTGCTAATTCAAAATGTTTTTAAGAAAAATGTAAAGAAATTTTTCAATTAAAAACGGTTAAGTTTAGTAAATAACTACTTATATAAATGGTATTTTTATCGTTTTATTCCTTAATACCTTGGACTTTCATCGTCTTTGTAGTTTTACAGATAATTTTTTTTTATGAGAAATCATTAATTTATAACTCACAGTACGTCTAGTTTAAAACTGTAAGAATGGTTAATTAATAAATAAAAAATATTTTTAACATCTTACGTGACATTTTCGAAATAATCCGTCTTAATTTAGAAACAATGAAAGCCTATGATCCAAAAATAATAAGTGAATAAAAACAAAATTATAATTAATTATAAAGGATTAAATTGAATCTATAGCACCAAAATTATCACAGTTATTTTTTTTTCATATATTAAAATATTTATTCCAAAGAACAAATCACGAGTTAAAAACAAAACGTTTGGTAAAATTAGAGATACAGCAATACCAATTTGCCACAGTAACCCGACAAAACAATATCCTAAAATAAAGCCTTCGAGTTTCATTAAATTCGTGGTGATTTCTTATAAATTAAATTTTTCGCACAATACAGTGGGTCGCTAGTTGATGATAAAGCTATCTGACGTATAATGCAATCTAATAGATACAATTTTACGACTACTTTTTTTCTTACAACATCTATCCGCAACCTTTGAATGCTTACGTATTTTTATAGTGAAGGTGAAACAGGCCTTTTTTTACACCAGCTGATAAATCATTTAATTAGTGCGAGGTAGAATTTATCAAACAACAAGTAAAACGGACTGTAGCAGCTGTAAACAGATCTGTGGTGAGTATGACCATCAGGACGTATTGATTGATTGATTGATTGATTCAACCTATAACACCCCACTGCTGGGTCTCTTTATTCATGCAGGAGTCAGGTCGGAGATTAATCCACAACTATGATCTACAGTAGGTTGGCGGATATTTCCTACTTGGAGTAACATCAGGATATATTAAAGAACTATTATTTATTACATAAGTATTGATATAAACATTAGCTTAATTGGAATAAATGTATCCATTTCGGTGATTGGATAACTTTTCAGGTTGAGTTATTGAGTGAAAGGTGAGTGCTATACGTTTCCGACGTTAAGAATAATTATTACAGCCATTAGTCTGGTATACTACATTAAACACCATTATCGCTTCGCTTTTTACACTTCTTCAAAAAAAGAGGACTTCAAAAAAGAGGAGATTACACCATTCGATATATATCGAAATTGAAATAACGACTAGTTCGCTTGTTAATTTTTTTCGTCTACTTACGTTGTATTACTTGTCGACGTAATTGAAGTCGATTTTTTTCGTTTGCGAGGATACACAATTATTATGCCAGAGTGTCAATTGTGATAAATGATTACAATAACATCAGTAATAGTAAAATTGTTTATATCTAAATTTGTAGATAAAGTTTAAGCTTTTTACATCTAAATCAAAATTATTGTCTTAAATTTAAATTTATAGATAAATTTTGAAAAGCATTTAGTTATAATAAATACATTTATAGCCATTCTTTGAAATTTTACTAAAGTCCTTGAACAAGAACTAAACTAAACATCTGGCCCTTGTAACAGCTTGTAACAAAATTAGCATCACAATAAATAAGTATTGTCAGAAGTATTATTTATTCAACCTTACAATTTTTAGGTTTATATAGGTATAATATATGACGCGATGTCTGAAAGAGATTTCTTCTAGTCAACCCATGGTCATGAGCAAGTGTCTTCTATAGCGAGGCAAACAGTGCAAGAAGTATTCATTAAGAAGAAAAATAAAATAAATAAATAAAAGATAATAAAGTTTATGTATATACAAAAATGTAACATACTACATATTAACAAATACATAACTACATAAAGATACATACCAAAATACAAATATACTTATACATATACATAAACATATACATACTCACTATAATATATACGTGAATACATACATATTTTTGAATATCATATCAAAAATTGACCGCTCCAGCGGGATTCGAACCCGCGTCTTCGACATACCGTGTCGACGCTCTAGCCAATTAAGCTATGGAACGATATACTCGCTAGAGCGAAACTTTTGATATGATGATTTTTACTTTCGGTTTAAGCGAACCGTGGCGCCGTCTATAGTGAGTTCTTTACAGAGACTCGTAACTATTCAAAGTTTCATATTACAATGAAAATCTTTGACAGGAGACGACACCATGCTATTTTTAATATGTACGATTTTTATTTTTGTGTTACCCACAATTAGGAATTCTAAACATTTTTGAATATCATATCAAAAATTGACCGCTCCAGCGGGATTCGAACCCGCGTCTTCGACATACCGTGTCGACGCTCTAGCCAATTAAGCTATGGAACGATATACTCGCTAGAGCGAAACTTTTGATATGATGATTTTTACTTTCGGTTTAAGCGAACCGTGGCGCCGTCTATAGTGAGTTCTTTACAGAGACTCGTAACTATTCAAAGTTTCATATTACAATGAAAATCTTTGACAGGAGACGACACCATGCTATTTTTAATATGTACGATTTTTATTTTTGTGTTACCCACAATTAGGAATTCTAAACATTTTTGAATATCATATCAAAAATTGACCGCTCCAGCGGGATTCGAACCCGCGTCTTCGACATACCGTGTCGACGCTCTAGCCAATTAAGCTATGGAACGATATACTCGCTAGAGCGAAACTTTTGATATGATGATTTTTACTTTCGGTTTAAGCGAACCGTGGCGCCGTCTATAGTGAGTTCTTTACAGAGACTCGTAACTATTCAAAGTTTCATATTACAATGAAAATCTTTGACAGGAGACGACACCATGCTATTTTTAATATGTACGATTTTTATTTTTGTGTTACCCACAATTAGGAATTCTAAACATTTTTGAATATCATATCAAAAATTGACCGCTCCAGCGGGATTCGAACCCGCGTCTTCGACATACCGTGTCCGTACCGAGTATATCGTTCCATAGCTTAATTGGCTAGAGCGTCGACACGGTATGTCGAAGACGCGGGTTCGAATCCCGCTGGAGCGGTCAACTTTTGATATGATATTCAAAAAATGTTTAGAATTCCTAATGTGGGTAACACAAAAATAAAAATCGTACATATTAAAAATAGCATGGTGTCGTCTCCTGTCAAAGATTTTCATTGTAATATGAAACTTTGAATAGTTACGAGTCTCTGTAAAGAACTCACTATAGACGGCGCCACGGTTCGCTTAAACCGAAAGTAAAAATCATCATATCAAAAGTTTCGCTCTAGCGAGTATATCGTTCCATAGCTTAATTGGCTAGAGCGTCGACACGGTATGTCGAAGACGCGGGTTCGAATCCCGCTGGAGCGGTCAATTTTTGATATGATATTCAAAAATGTTTAGAATTCCTAATTGTGGGTAACACAAAAATAAAAATCGTACATATTAAAAATAGCATGGTGTCGTCTCCTGTCAAAGATTTTCATTGTAATATGAAACTTTGAATAGTTACGAGTCTCTGTAAAGAACTCACTATAGACGGCGCCACGGTTCGCTTAAACCGAAAGTAAAAATCATCATATCAAAAGTTTCGCTCTAGCGAGTATATCGTTCCATAGCTTAATTGGCTAGAGCGTCGACACGGTATGTCGAAGACGCGGGTTCGAATCCCGCTGGAGCGGTCAATTTTTGATATGATATTCAAAAATGTTTAGAATTCCTAATTGTGGGTAACACAAAAATAAAAATCGTACATACATACATATTCTATAATATACAGATGATTAGCTAGTGAAAGCAAGATGTTTGCCGTGGTCTGGATGTTTGTGAAGTCTTTGTGGGTCTCAAACAGATGGGAATTCCACTGAAGTTTTAAGTTTAAATTTATCTCTAAGAAGACTGTATTATCACTGACAATAAGCCTCTCGTTATTTATTTCTAAATTATAATATGCATAAAGCGTAAGAAAAAGAAAATTTTGTAACAACTATGCCAATTTTCCTACACACACGAAATCCTTATTCAATTACTGCGTATAACCGGTATTAAATGCGTTCATACGTATACTTATCAACATAAAAAAGCTAAGATTATTGAAAGAGTCTCATTTATGATTTATAATACACAAGCTTAGCCCCGCGGTTCTAAATTCCATTGCAAATGTTTAACATAAATTTCTTAGAGCAAATTTCTTTATCATAATAAAGAAAAACGCTCTACTAAAAGAGAAAGAGCTTATTATTTTAATAATTTTGAAATAAATCAAAAATTGAACTGAGGTAAGGCACATCACGAAACATCCTGCCCAGAATCTGGAGCAGACTGAATGGTGAAGTACCTCGACCTTGCAGAAGATCACAGCTGAATATATGATAATATAAAAACGATTAAAAAACCCAAATTATGATTTGCTGTTCGCGAAGTCTATTTAAGCGTCACAACGAGATGGATAAATTACCCTTCAAGAATATTGAACGAATCTATAGACTGATTTAAGTGCCAATCATCGAAGGTTATAAAATATTTATAACAGGAGGATGAAACTATGAATAAATTTAAAAAAAAATTGAGATTTTACCATCAGTTAGGTATATCTTCTAATATATAAAATTCTCGTGTCGCGGTGTTTGTAGTGAAACTCCTCCGCAACAGCTAGATTCTCATGAAATTTTATGTGCATATTGGGTAGGTCTGAGAATCGAACAACATCTATCTTTCATCCCCCTAAATATTAAGGGTAGTCCACCACTATTTTTTTTTAATTTTTAAATAAATTATTTATTTTTTATTTTATTATGATGAAATTTTCACCCTTCTACCACCAATCCCTATTTTTAAATAGCGTTTAGCGGCAAGACAACGTTTGCCGAGTCAGCTAGTATTTATATAAAAACATCGGGCCGTAATTTTACTACTAGTTTCAAGTATTTTCATACCATATTTCATATTAAAAATAAATGATTGATAGGTAAAAAGTCAATGCGATTGCAATGCGAATGCCATGCAATTTTAAATTATGAATATTAAATGTATGGGTGCAATAAATTTCATCATCATTACAGCCTATACAGTCCACTGCTGGCCACCACAAGTTTACGCCAAAAATAACGTGAACTCATGTGTTTTGCCCATAGTCACCACGCTGGGCAGGCGGGCTGGTGACCGGGGCAGGGTATTAAAATTGAAAAATTAAATTTATTAAATATTAAAAAAAAACTAGTTATTCGGAGATGAATCTTTCTCAACCTGAGGCAATTTTACTTTCTTATTATATCAGCATTTTAACGTCAATTATTATTTATTGAAACTTCCGTCAAAACTATTTACGTAGTGATTACTATATTTTTATTAAACATTTTTTTCAAAAAATATAATTATAAAAAAATTGCACAATTTTTACAAATTTACGTAATACTTCTATTACGTAAAATGTTTCGTCAATAACGAACGTTAAATTTTGTCTAAAGTAGGAAATGGAAGCACAACTTAAGCTCCTTTACCCTCAAAAACTGATTAATAATTTCACGTCAATAAGGTTGGACGTAACAGATGGCCGCATAAATCTTTTTCGGCTTCGCTTCGCCATGATCCGATCGATTCTTAGACCTGTATTAAAATCTTAGTTAATACGCCGAGTTGCTTAACGTCAATTGCTGACGTAATTTCTGTCTTACTCAAAAATAAAAGTAATATTTCTAATTATAGACAATGGTAAATTATAGGGAAACTAAAGATGAGTGATAGGTACAATCGCTTAAGCTATCATCTATATGTGGTTATCGAGGAGGTTCTATATACGAGTATTTTAACCCTGCTGCTATCATTAGTCCATAAATTTCGTAGCAAATTTCTGTATTCAGATTTCCTAGGTACTATTTTCCTACAGTAAATTTGCATGTACTCATTTCAATTGGATATCCTTGTTGCGTTTGCAATATAGTCCATTTAGAATGATTCGAAAGCCGTCTTGTATTGAAATAACGTTAAACAAATAGCATTTACGTTTTGGGATTAATCTCTTTTATATAACTTACCCCAGTGATTGATGTAATACTCGTTAAAAGAACTCTGTGGCTTCTATCTCAGCTGGGAATTTTTTTTTAAATCTACGTATGAGAGGATTCATCACAATTTCGTAAGTTTCATCTAGACGTAGTTCAGCGAGATATTTCTAAAAGTCTTTGACAATCTCCAAGAAGTCAATCACTCAATCAATCACATCAGCCTAATACAGTCCACTGCTGGAAATAGGCCTCCCTAAGTTCGCGTCAAAAATGCAGTGAACTCATGTGTGTTAACCATAGTCACCACGCTGGGCAGGCGGGTTGGTGACCGCAGGGCTGGCTTGAAGAAGTAATTATTTGTAAATTATTTTTACGCGTATGAGATAGCGGAAGTTCTTGTTCTAAAAGAAAAATAGATTTTCGTAGTAAAATTAAAAACGAAATATTCAGCTCAAATTTTGACACCGAATCCTATTAAATTAAGTATTCTTTTAAACATTAAAATGCAAAAGCAAGAGAAGAAGATTTATATATCAAGCGCATTTTGCTTCATATTCCCTCGCTCACGTCTAAGAAGCTGAGCGTTCATATTTTATAAATCCGGTGTATTTTCTTACAATATCTGCATTTTCAGTTACGATGAAATTTTTATGTTCAAATAATTATTTATGAAAATTCATTGATTTATGAAAATTTTATAAGAATAAAGATGATAATCTTAGCCTATAGAACCTTTTAAGGATGTGACAGTTGCAAGAGGCAGCTCTTAATATAAATACAATACAAACTCGAAATTTAACAAGTAAGAATATTATTTACAATATTAGCATTAGATTATATTTCATTTAAACGATAATTCAAAAGTTAGAGATTCGTTTATCATGTGACAGACCAGCGTGTGTATAGCACTTATAGTAAACTAAAGCCAGGTAGTCACAAGCGATTAAAATATTCTAATTTTATCCTTTCAATTCAGTTTAAAATTACAAAGAATATTTTAAATAATTTTCTAAGCATTAGGCTTGATGCTTTTAAGATATGGATCTAGCCACGCTAAGTAATATTAAAAATTTTAAAAATGCAATACTGTTACTTGGCTTATGACGCAAAGATGAAGGTCACAATAATTAAGATGTACAAATAATTATTAATAATTCGTCACGATTCCGTTAACAAAAACTGACAATTTTTGTATAAATACTTACAAACTCGAAAAGGGGTTTTTTTTTACAGCATAGTTACTTATACTATAAGTAAGATTTGTAACCAGAATTGGCTTATCCCTAGTGGGTATCCCTAGTGGGTAGGCACTTTGTACATTGCTACCATCTTCACCTAGCTACTAAGTCTAAGAACTACTTCTTCATGACTTTGTCGGCGTGGTAAGTACAAGTCTGTTAATCTTTGCAGTACAATGGTCGATAAATGGTCTTTTCAGCAGACTGAGACATGTAAACCATTTTGTTATGTCTACTAATAATGGTTGTATTTTACTAGTGAATACTCTGCTCAAGTATGCAATGGATACGCTGCAATTGATGGGCGTACGTCATGTAAACAGTCGTTAGCTTGAGTTATACCGGAATATAGTGCATATTGCACTTATCGGTCTATAGTTTCGATGTTACCTTGTGTTCAATTGCATTTGATAAATGACGCGATAAACCATAATATTGTTATTGTATGTAAACTACAATCGATTTTCTTTATTTGGGCTTTGTTAATAACAATAAAAAAATGGAAGGTTTATAGATTATAATTATGATGAAACGCAAATTTAGGGAATTTTGGGTAGTAAAAAAAATATATAGTCACTAAACGTTTACACGATGAAAACCTTTTTGTCAGAAAATTTTAGTCTTTAAAATACTTTGTAAAAGTAATAAGCTTTTATCATTTTTGAAATAAAAATGAATTGTTGAAATATGTTTACACACATTACTTTAGAATGACTGTATGTAATTTTATTATTATTATTTTTTTGTGTTATTGTACGGATAAGGTTATTATTAAAAAAAATAAATAAAAAAACCGGTAAATTAACGAAAAGAATATAATTCAGTACAAACTAGCACTAGGTAATCTAACTTTTTGGTGTCCTAACATGATATATGGATGAGTATCAACATCTAGACATGGCAAAATTTATCGCTAACTTAACAAAGACCTACGTAGCATGACTATAAGATTGACGTGAACATTTATGAATAATTTTTACGTTAAGATTATGAAATAATATTAATCATCGTCATTTTGACATCTAGACAGCAAAATCTCAAGTCTGAAAACTATGTAGTCTTAAAAATGGAATCACAAGAATTTAAACTGACATCTTTATTGTCCTAATAATGTAACCGTTTTTATCGTAAACTAGCTGACCCGGCGAACTTCGTATCGCCTAACACAAACTTTATCGTATGGTATTAAAGTTCAAATTGACTTTTAAGTATTATCACAAATCTTTTGTACGGGAGTATAGAAAAGTGTTGTTTTTAGACTTTTTCAGAAAATTTAATTTTTTTTTTTTTTTTTAGAATTGTTCTCTCCGTAAGAACCATCCTCGTACTTCAAGAAATATTTTAAAAAAAGAATTAGCGAAAACGGTCCAACCGATCTCGAGTTTTGCGCTTAGCAACACATTCAGCGACTCATTTTTATATTATAGATAATAAGTATTATCATTTCGAAATACAGACTCTGCTGAGTAGGACTTTGGTATAAATCTCAAAAGCTTTGTATTTTCAAAAGAAAAAGTTTCTACAAATACTGTCATATTTTTATTTCCAATTTTATTCCTCAAATCAACAGATTGTGATAAATTATTATTATTATTAGCGTTTAATTTGAATCAAGTATGAATGAATCCGGAATTGAATCCGGTCACAAACCCGCCTGCCCAGCGTGGTGACTATGGGCAACACACATGAGTTCACACCATTTTCGGCGTGAACTTATGAGGGCCTGATGGGAAAATTATGTTGAAAAGGATGATTTGAATCATTCGATTGGATTACAAACAATGTATGTCATTTATTGACTTAAGCCACAATAGGAAATGTCAAGATTTTCTGGAGAAGCCCGGCGAAATAACTCAACTTTACAGAAGATAACGGCCAAATAATGTATGTAAATATGCTGTCAAGTAGTGTTGTGTTTCTGTGGTGAGTAAGTTGACCAGTAGGTAGGATCGGCAATGCGTTTGCGTAGTTTCTAGTATTGCAGGCTATAAGCTACGGTAATTGTTTGCCATTATAAAGGTGAGCCATACGCTTGTTTGCTGACCTAGTTATATAAGTATCCTAGCTGGTACCCGCGACTTGGTCTGCGCTGGATTAGTAAGTACTTCGAATAGCTTATTATCTTCTCGATATCTATCTTTGTACCAAAATTCATCAAAATTGGTTCTGCGACATAAAAATCAATTTGTTACTACCAAGTTCATTAGAAATATATTATCAATTTTTATTCTATTTATGGTTCACTGTTTTTGCGATAATGGCTTACTCATAGAAGATAGATATATACTGTCGCGGATTTTTTTGTAGGACTAATTAAGATAAACATTTCTCTCATACATTATATACGCGTAAACTCTACAGTTTTTGCAGCGTACTCCACAATAGCTCGCAGATGGCAATTTTTTTTCCGACTTCCTTGACAATTATCGTTACATTTTAGACATTTCACACACTATCTTTAAAAATTATAGCCCATGTGTTCTTCTAATGTATAAGCTATATTATTGTAAACCTTCATTAAAATCCATTCGGTAGTTTTTGTGTGAAAGAGGAACAAACATCCATACATACAAACTTACGCACTTATACTATTAGTAGGATGGATATTAAAAAAAATGCACTAAAAGATTGTACGTCTGCTATGACATGCGATTTGGTTTTGTTATGTACGATTAGACATTATATTATTATTAAAAAATTCATGTGTCATATAATTTCATAACGTCTAAAGAGAAAAATAAATTTCGCAATTGGATTTAATTTCCTTTTCCTGCATGTTATGAAATATCTTCGCTCTTTGTCAATGAAACTCTGAAAACAAAGATAAACTTTATCAAAACGTGATTGATTTGAGATAAGTTTAGAAACCATATCACGCTTTTGTTTAAATTGTAGGGTGCATGAATACACATGTATATACGAGCTAAATATTTGCGTTTGTGTTGTATGTCTTTATATAAAATCGTGGGTAGATTCCAAAAAGAAATTTTGCATTTATACAATTTTCAAAAATGTCGATCATCTTTTTTCGGAGAAAGCAATTTTCTTCGTTTTTCCTGTTTATCGAACGTCGGTTTTATAAGTTCTGACAAGATAACAGAACAGGAAAGACAGTTTGTTTGTTTGTTTGAACAGAAGTTTAACTGACAAGAACTAATAAGTTTGTTTGTCTATTTTACAGATTATTTCTTGACAGTGTAGGATATTAAGAAATATTTATACTACAAGATATCACAGCAAGCTGAGGAGGTTCATTTACCAATTATTGAAACAAAATACAGATAAACCTACTTGGAATATTTCGTAGAAATAAACTAATAGACTAAGACTAAGAGTTACTCGAAAAGTTAAAAATAATATGTGTTGTATCAATACAAATAAATAAAATTAAGGTGTCTGTTTGTAATATTAATTTTTTTTACTAAATGCATATGGACACGGTACATATACCAAAATGGCATGTTTTAAAATTTTTGTCTGTCAGTCTGTCTGTATGTTTATTCCGGTTATTCTCTGAAACGGCTGGACTGATTTTTATGGTATTCACTGGCAAATAGCTAATGTAATAAGGAGTTACTTAAGCTACTTTTATTGTAGAAAGTTTATTTTATAACTCTGCGAACTGAACAATAACTTTTTTTTTTAATTCCACGTGGACGAAGTCGCGGGCACTGCTAGTGTAATAAAATTTTGAGATATGCGTTGTCACGAAGGCTTACAAATAATTTAATGAATTGGAAATAAGCAGATTTATATACCGGAACATTTATGTCAGATGTTCAGTTGTATCTCTGTGGATCTTACGAAGCAAATTTTAGTTTTAAAAAACTTTTTTTTATTTGTTCATGAATGATCCTTCAAAAATGTAATTGATGCATTTTTGCGATAAGATAAAACTTATAAGCAGCGTCAAAAAAATAACAAAGGAAGTATAAAACAATATGCCTTAATATTTTTTACAGGAAAAAGATACAAACCATCTTTTTTACAACCGATTTTAGAAATGAAGTAACGGATAAATACAAATAACTGTGTTTGCAGGCAAACGAAGAAAAACCGACTTCAATTATATCGACAAGTAATACAACGTAGATCGACGAAAAAATAGTCAAGTAAATACACATTATCAAAGATTACTCCAAAATTTGTAATCAGATCTCGATGAAATTTAAATTTGACCACATGATAAACATCGGCTGTCTATTAAATGGAAAATCATTAAAATCGGTACACCCAGTAAAAAGTTATGCGGATTTTCGAGAGTTTCCCTTGATTTCTCGGGGATCCCATCATCAGATCCTGGTTTCTTATCATGGTACCAAATTAGGGATAGATATCCCTATATCCTTTCCAACAAAAAATAATTATCAAAATCAGTTCATAAACGACGGAATTATCCCCGAACATACATAAAAAAATATATATATATACGGTCGAATTGAGTAACCTCCTCCCTTTTTTGAAGTCGGTTAAAAAGAAGATTAAAATGTCTTTAACGTTTAAAGTTAATTTACATAAAGATGTTCATCTGAAAGAATTAGTCGGGTACAAAGGGTACTTTACTAACTAATTTCGTAGTTTAAAAGTATTTAATTCTTTTGACGCTCTGTAATAGTCTGCACAAAAAGTAATTATTTAGTCATAATTTATATGCTAGACCACGACTGGATTTTAATTTAAGGTCTAATCCAAATTAGACTGAATAAAATCTTATATCAAATATTTTTTTCTATTCATAATTTAATCCGTTACTTACGAGTAAGTTAAACTTAGCTACCCCATTTTAATATATTTTTTTTATCATTATAATAATGTTATATCAAATTACAAACGTTATCTTTTATTGACAATTTACGCCATTAAATATTGGTTGATCTTCTATACGGAGAAAGAGGCCTGTGTCCAGCAGTGGGATACTACAGGTTGAATGCAAAGTATTGGTCGTTTGATAAAAACAATACTCTCTTACTAATAAAGGACAACATAAAAAACCTTAATATATGTACGAGTATATATGCCTTAAGTAGGTTTTTTTTAATTATGCTTTTTTTAATAAAATAATATTTTTAAGAATATAAAAATTAGCTTAATTTATTAATATTTATTGTAAAGATTATATTAACATACAAAACAATAAGCGTTACGTTTTATTTCGACATTGTGTTCCGAATCTTTCACAATCGAATTCTTGAAAGACCATTGATATGAAGAACGATATCTTTTACGCGTAATACGCTTTACAAAAGGCGAATACTCGTATAATAGTCAATTGAAGACATGATATATGTTTTATAGTCAACTAATCTGATGTATTAGTATTGGTTTACTAGACTTCCCGAACGGTTTTGGATATTTCTTTGACTGTTCACACTTGTTACTAATTTAAATAAGTGATTTTAGTCCAATAGAAAATTGCTGCGACCAATACATCGCAAAAATTCTTTACGCACGTTTGACGTATGTTGTGTGACGAGAGTGTTACAAAAATTGTGATTGGGCGAGGCGAACGGAAATTGAGAGGGAGATGTAATTTAGTGAAGATAAAAAGAGACTTACGTATCGTATATTACTTTAGGTCCAACTACAGGAATTTTTCTTCAGTTGTGTCGTCTAAAGCACACTCAATTTTTTTTGTATAAATTCGATATTTTTCAAATGCTATACCAAAATAAGTTGAAACCCAAAGTGTACAAAACCATTAAAAGATATGGCCATGTTATTGGCATACTTATTTTTTGTATCTAACCTAGCCTGATACGTTCAATTAAAAAAACTGCAGTCACAAGTGCAGCTAGTATTAATGCCTGAAGTATAAAAGTTTTATTACAAGAGCTAGTATAAATGTAGTCTGTAAATGCCACACTACTCGATTGAGACATATTCTCCAACAAAGATTAGCTTATCTTAACAGTTTATATGTTTTATCTTCTATTCATATAATTGTTGAAACTTTTGAGAAGATTAAGATGTGACATCTGTTCGATTATGTGGGAAATTTTAAAGAAATGTCTATCAGATAATGTATTTAGGCACTACTATGTAATAAAATTTTATTTATAGTTTATTAGGTATCGAAAACTATTTGTGAAAATGTGATGTTTAAGTGATTATAATATAATAGATTAAACGATTTTGATGAAATGACAAAATTTCCACCAGTCAACAAATCAGTAAATAACAAATATACATATACAAACATTTCAACTTTAGATTTTATCATCATTTCGGAAAATATTTTTCGAGACGAGAATCACGAGACGTATTTTAGACATATCGTTATTTTTATTAGCGATTGTATTATTATGCAGTATACGCTATTTCAAATAGCACTAATCGTTTGACCACCTGAGCCTAAATAAATAATAATATTAAAGCATTTAATATCAGTGACATAACTGTTACAAAGTAAGCTTCACAGAAGACGTGAGAAAAATTGCACTTGAGGATCAACGGAGTACTCATATATAAGTGTCAACTTTAATAGTATTTGCTATTTAAATATAAGCAAGAGAAATTATTATTGTAGCTCTCCACGAATAGTACTTAGAATAAATCCAAATGTATATATTTTCATAATACTTCTACTGGAAACAAATATCAAACTTATCGTATTATTACAAATATAAAAGTGTTTTACGTGTTCAAAAAATATAGCTTAGGCTATAAATATTGGGATATACTTTCAAGGATAAAGTTAGTGATATCCTTAAGTGTATCAGCACTCCGTATTTTTTTACTATGCGTAAACTATCCCCAGGTGCCCTCTTCACGGTTCAGCCTGTAATATCCCACTACTGAGCATAGGCCTCTTTCCCCATGTAGGAGAAGGATCAGAGCTTAATCCACCACGCTGCTCCAATGCGGGTTGGCGGATATATTCCCTACTATGAGTAAAGATCGCTATCAGGTGTACATGATAACAACCGGGATCGACGGCTTAACGTGCTGTCCGAGGCACGGCGGGGAGACCCACAAGGACTGCACAAATACCCTCTTAAGTGATTAATATCTTAGGTAGATGCTTAGTTTTATAGAACTTGTAAAGTATTCTTATCACTACTCACTAGCAACTATAAAATAACTGCTTGGTGACAACGAGGATGCTTGTTTATCCCACATCGTCGTTGATGGCTATAGAGCCCTATTGCCGCCCGGCACTTCTTGCCACATCGATTGCACTCAAATTGCGAATCCGTTGGAGGAGGAGATGAGGCATAGCGCAGTGGAAAATTTGATGTATGATAGATTGAATCCTAGATCAAACTTTGATAGGTCAAACAATAGCCACTAAAATAGGAATGATAAATCTTGAGCTGACGAAACTAGTGCCATAGCTTTAAAATAAATCCTATATAAACGTGTTTATAGAGCAGTAAATAAACTTGTCTGCCATATTTCATAGACGCAAAACACACTGACAAACACTTTTGAAAGATTTATTTCTGTCATTCGTTTTATTAGATCTAGCGGGGACGTAGCAGCAGATACCCAAAACATCTAGTACATAATTTGCGGTATTTTCTTTTTTTGATACTAATAGACATTGAGCGTTGAGGATTATAAATACTAAACGCGAGTTAATTGTGGTTTTTCGAGAATCTTATTTACGACCACTATTTATTTTACAACCAATGCAATGTGTGGGTAATATAATATGAATTTGTGCGGTTTTTAATTATGCAAGTATTATTGAAAAGAACTTAGTGATTTCGGAGTTATTTTTTTGATTTGTAGATTAAAAATCTACTTGTTATTATGTTACTTAAAAAGTGTGAAGGTATTCAAAAATATTTAGTAGTGCTGTGGTTCTGTGCCGATTAAAGTAGCCAGAGCTGCTGAGAATATATTATTGACAGAAGCGAGAAGTCTGAAATGCGTTGCAGGCATCCATATGGTACGGTAACGACTTACTAACAGGTAAAGCTTATTTGTTACCACAGTAGTAAAAAAAATTGTTTTGTGTAACTCATTTGAAATATAGTTATCACGTGTTATCGTTATTGTAATGAAACAACTTTATGGTGTTTACTCCTTGAAAATCGATTTTATATGAGGCCGCCAGTATGAAAAAAAATATGAGGAATAAAATATACTGAACGAATGACGTTACGTTTCTCGTAGCGCCATCTATTGGAAGCCAATAGAGTTCCGATAGATGGCGTTATTTAAATAAATAAATATTTACAACATACACGCACAGTCATCTTTTCCTAAAGTAAGCAACTGAATGCTTGTGTTGTAGGTAACAGCCGACTGGTATTTCTACATTTTTTTAATAAGCATACATATAAATAATATATATATGGGGTCACTACAAACTGCGCCAATGGACTAGTCGACTGCTTGATTTGCTTATTTACCATTTTATACGGTATTAATCCTTTTTTGTGCCTATTTAGACAGTTGATCTGAAGGAGTAAACTCCAGTCGTTTGTTTGAGCCGAAAAAAACAATTTTTTTTAGATGCCCGACGTTTCGGCTACTTTACAGCAACCAAAGTCACGGGAGGACTCTTGTTATCGTTTTTTACTATATATAAGTCTATACGTTTCAATTGTACGTATTATTTAGAATAAAAAATGTCAACATACCTACATACGTGCCGCGAGAGTATACCGCGGCACGTATGATAACAGTTCCGTTATAGTAGGCCTACTTCTCCTACATGGGGAAAGAGGCCTATGCCGAGTAGTGGGATAGTACAGGCTGAAGCGTATAGTAGGCCTAAAACTTTTCACGACACACAGACTTTCCAGTATAAAAATTAATTTTGAACAAAAAATCTTTTACAACATAGCATTATAGATATTCATATTTTTGCATTACGTGTGTAGTGGCGCTTACGTTATTTGGTCATCATCATCATCATTTCAGCCTATTGCAGTCCACTGCTGGACTTGAGCCTCCACAAGTTCGCGCCGAAAATGGCTCGAACTCATGTGTGTTGCCCATAGTCACCACGCTGGGCAGGCGGATTGGTGACCGCAGGGCTGGCTTTGTCGCACCTAAGACGCTGCTGCCCGTCTTCGGCCTGTGTATTTCAAAGCCAGCAGTTGGATGGTTATCCTGCCATCGGTCGGCCTTTCAAGTTCCAAGGTGCTAGTGGTACTGTATTATCCCTTAGTCGCTCACGCATAATGGACCACCTTTGCGTCTAAATGCGGAAAATCGAGCCCAACACAAATATCCCTTAGTCGCCTCTTACGACACCCACGCTATTTGGTACATTACTTTTATTTTGGCCTCGATTTTTTGTTGGAAAAGCATATGGCTTGGTAACTTACTGACTGTTATTTATACAATAAAATAGTTTAAATATATTTTTTAACCACAGCAAGATTAATGCGCAATACTTATAAATATGATATTAAACATATTTATATCCCAATAAATGGTTCTACTAAAACAAAAAAAAAATTCAAACACGCATTATTAGGAATAACTCAAAAAGTATTTACTGATAATATCCCACTCAAATTTAAATGGGACCACGTGACAAGCATCGATTTTTTAATATAACAAAAGATCGTTAAAATTAGTACACTAAAAAATAAAACCGAATGAACTAAGACCAGAGAGTTCGTTATTCGATCGTCGATCGAAAGTCGATTAAAAATATTATTAGCTTTATTAGGCAGTAAGAACAAAGTATGCTATTTCACATAACTACGACTATCAATTCTGAATTCTTGTTTTAAACAACAAAAATATAAACTTTACTTAATATTACTACCGCTTTGGTTTTATTCTGTAGTAAAACGTGAGTAACGTTGAAAAGTTACTTTAAAACTTATATCTTGAGTTTTATGCAGTCTTATTACATTAGAGTGTAAGTGGATAAAGTCATATATAAGGACACGGTATATTATTATATACCGTTACTGTGACCGTTTATATATATAGGGTCGAATTGAGTAACCTCCTCCTTTTTTTGAAGTCGGTTAATAAAATTAGTAAGATTGTGTGCTAAAATATAGATATAGAAATCCGAAAAATACCCAAAACTGAATCCAATAGGGTTCCGATAGCGGTCTGCCCTACCCCTAAAGTGTTCTTTAGAAGCCGGAGGCGCAGAAGGGAGGGAGGGAGAAAAGCCGGGGGCTGCTTGTAATGCAACGTAGGTCTACGAAGAAATAGTCAAGTAGAAACACATTATTAGATAGTGTAGAACACAACTGAGAACACTCAACGAATTACTTATTTCTCACTTCAAATCTATAGTTGTTCATTCACAATACACACTTTTAACTATATTAAATATGTTGTCACACTAATCACTTACACGCCCCTTATAGAGTAACAAAGTTAGCCACACAATAATTAAACAATAACTGCTTCTTCACTGAAAAATTATCATATTTATAGGACAACAATCCCGCCAATACATGACAAACATGGCGACTGACCGATCAGAAAATTAGTATTAACTATTCTAAGATCGTGTCTCCATCTTTATGCTCTTCCGGTACTTCAACAAATAATAATCACAGTAAGAACAATACAATCTTCTTCTTCTTTTATAATTGGACTCCCATAGAAATTGCCAAGTCAGAGTGTTTTCCCTCAATTAGTTCTTAGTAATAATAAAGGTACGTAATGAACGTAATACTATTTTATTGTTACCCAATACTATCTTATAAAATTATTAGAAGCATAAATTTAAATGACAACAGTATTTATTGTTTAACTACCCTGCAAAACAGATAACAAAGATGGCGACTGACTAATTGTAAATAAATATTAACGCTTCAGAAGATGGTGTCACCATCTCTGTACTGTTCCGGTATTGAAGGAATAAATAATAAGAGTACGTAATATCGACACAAAATCCAATATTTTAATAATCAAATGTAATGCTAACAATAGTTAGAAACACGAATAGTTATCGTTTTAAAAGTATTATCGGTTAGACTGTAAGTGTGTGTATGTTGTCGATAACACAAGTATTAAGTTGCTTATTTTAGAAACAGATGACCGCGAGAGTATAAAAAAGTAAAAATATTGTAAGTGTCATAAATCAATTGTAATAGTTACTGCTACTTTTAGAGTATTATGGTTAAAGTTATATAAATGAATTACATTCAATCTATTTATAATACTAATATTTGGTTTCTTAATATTTTAATTATAGTGTCTCTTAGTCCATATAATTAATGTTAAACCAAGTATAATCAGAAAGAAATATTTGTAAATATAAATATCTATCCCGAACGGGAGTCTTTGCAAACCGCTGATGTGTAGTCGCCAATACGGCACAAAAACTATTCCAGAGCAGTTGTTAAAATATTTTGTTAAAATTTTTGATAATTATTAAAATACTTCAGTCTACTCAAGTAATTACATCGTAGTAGATGCCACGTGATGTTAATTTTTTTTTCAAGTATCAATTCATTTATTCAATTTAGTTAAAATGTTTCTTTGTTGACCAAATTCTTTAATATGTACGATTTTTATTTTTGTGTACCCACACATTAGGAATTCTAAACATTTTTGAATATCATATCAAAAATTGACCGCTCCAGCGGGACTCGAACCCGCGTCTCCGACTGACCGTGTCGGCGCTCTAGCCAATTAAGCTATGGAACGATGTACCCGCTAGAGCGAAATTCTTGATATGATGATTTTTATTTTCGGTTTAAGCGAACCGTGGCGCCTTCTTTAATTTATTTTTATTTGCACTTTTTATAATAAAAAATGAAATTATTAAAATCAGTATAAAGCATACATATTATGTCAAGAGATGTATCGCCTATTTTGTTTTAAAATAATTATAATTTTTGAACTAATCGGCTACTAACTATGGAAATATAATTATTGTTCGAAGTCGACATTATTAAAATAAATTAATTCGACATTTGAAATTAATTTAAGACTGCTAGGTACAATCTTCAAATAATTGTGATTGCTCGCAAACAAAAAAGAACCGACTTTAATTGACATCGACAAACAGCTAATACAACAAAGGTAGTCGAAAAATAAAGAGTTAAATATAACTTAAAAAGTAGTCCTCGGGTCTCGCACAAATTTAAATGATATCACACGTAAAGCACCAGCTTTCGTATACAAAAAGACTTATCAAAATCGGTACCTCAAATAAACACGCTTAAAAAATATAACCGATTTGAGAAACTTTTAATTTTTTAAGTCGATTAATAATAAACTTTACAATTGACTAAAATTATGACTGTAATGGCGCATTGCTGTACCCAATAAATTATTATTCCTTACCAATAAATCGTTCTTCGAAGTAATAATTTTAACCGAGATATCTTCAATAAAATTTACTTTACTAACCCACTTCCAAAAAAAAAAATAAGAGGTTCTCTATTCGACTGTATTTTTTTAAAGTATGTTACTTTAGAACTTTTGAATGGTTTGACCGATTTTGAAAAAAAAAAATAATCGAAAGGTGTGTTTCATTTGGTCCCATTAAAATTTATTTGAACTCTAACAATACTTTTTGAGTTATATCTATTAATGCGTTTCTACTTGACTATGTTTTCGTCGACCTACGTTGTATTATACTGATTAACTTTTTACTAGGTGTACCGATTATGATGGTTTTTAATTTAATCGAAAGCTGATGTTTATCATGGTGAAGACATTTACATTGAGATCTGATAACAACTTTTTGGGGAATCTTTGATAACGCGTATTTACTTGACTATTTTTCGTCTACCTACATTGTATTTCTTGTTGATGTGATTGAAGTCGGTTATTTTCGTTTGCGAGTAAATACAATTATTAAATTAAATTTAATAGATTAAATAAAAAAGAAATAACAATAACTAAGCGTTACTAATTAATTATAGCCACTATAGTAGAGTTATAAGATAAGTAGAGAAATTATTAGTGTTAGTAGACCGAGGCGTCGTCGCTGAAGTACTGAACTTCAGTTGAGCTCAGTCGTGTTTCAGACGGCAAGGCGAATGCACGTCTGTCATTCACAAATACATCGTAACTTACCCGAGAAACTAGTTCAAGCAATCCGTTTTTGAAATTCGAACGTGTTCCATTAATATATTCTTTTTTTATTTAAATTTTGTCTTCGAGTGTATTCTAGTTTTTTTTTTTTTGTTATGTTCATTGTGGTCCAGCAAAATAGGTGGAATTGAAAGTTTTCGTAACAATGGCAAATGGACATATCAGACTGCATGCAGTGGTGCTAACGTAAACTGGACGTTATGCTACTTCTACGTGAAGCGGATTTTGAACATCCTCATGCCTTTTTATGATGATATGGTAAGTTATTTTACTGACTTAAAACATTAATTTTTAAGAGAAAAAAATTAAAGTGACCACATTATTTATACTATTTTCATCGAGGTAATTCTAGAAAAACATTCTTGAAATATTTAACCTATCTGTGGTTAGTTCAACAAAATACGATACGATTTTACGCGTTAATTCCTAATACTACGGGAATATTTCTATTAACGTTTATGTTATTCTAAGTTCTTGAAAATTCACATACGAAGTTTTATTAAGCTGCTTTGTTTAGTTTGGGACAATCTACTTACAAAATTTAAACTGATTTTTATAAAGAGTTTCTTTCCGTTTCTTCTCTGCAGAATCTACGTTCCGAATCGGTGGTAGCTTCACTTTTAATTAAGTAATTAAACGAAATATCATTTTAATTTGTAAAACTAAATTCTTACTAAATTTTGCGTTTTGAATATTTATACATATTTTTAAAAGTTTTGATAAGATATGTCCAGTATGAAAGGTTAAGATCGGAGATAAACAAATCAGCTTCTAACGTTATAAGAAAATTTACAAGGTTATTTGAGATAAACATTTTTTCTTACTTTCGAGAAAAAATTAAGATGAACGCCAGATTCAGTAAATTGTGTTTCTAATTTGCATTGTTTATTTTTAATATTTTGTATGTTTTTATATTTTACGTATTACAAATATGCTCTTGTGCGTTTTATATTTGAAGATAATTAAAAAGAAAGTTTGATGTATGTAACATTTACTTATAACAACAATACAAATAATGTTTTCTGTTACTTATTAATGTATAAGAATATTGTATAGAATTTTAAATAATGTACCTACTTGTATATTTCATCAAAAATAAATACGTAACACTGATTATGATACGCAAATCAATAGGTGATCAATTTCCATTCAACACCTAACATCTAGAGATATTTTCGTCCAAACAATATTATTATAATTTTTTAACAGAATCTTGATTAGGAATTTATTTAAAGAATAAGAATCTCAACGGATGTCAAAAACAGGCATCGATTGATTGGCCTTGCTTATGCAATGGTATAAGAATTTCTTTATTCGTACCTGAATTGATCTATATAATAAATATTAATCGCCCTAACGTATGGCCACGGGTAACTTCCGATTGACAATATCAAAATTTCGTCGTGTCGGTATTTCGAATCGACATACTGACAAGCACGCTCCTCTTCGTCCTACAAAACTAAAGCATCTTCCAGTACCATAGTTGATGGACGAGATCAGGTCATTGATGACGAGGCAGAATTATGCCAAATATAAAAATTAAGAAAGAACTATGAATGTGGAAAGAAAATTTCCACATTCTTATATTAACTATAATACATACATTAAATATAAATTATATCCCTAGTCGCTTTCGGTTCAGCCTGCAATATCACACTGCTGGGAATAGGCCACTTTCCCCGTGTAGGAATAGGATCAGAGGTTAATCTAGTATTTAATTATTTTTTTTTGAAAAAAATTATAATATTTAGTCATGGCTGGTTTAAGCCAATCATTAAAAAAAATCAATCTGAATATTTTATTTTATTAAAAGCTAACGTTGTCTCAATTTTATTACATTAGTATGCTGTGTGGCTACGGTAATAAAGAATATAACCTCCTCCTCTCTTCCCGTGGGTGTCGTAAGAGGCGACTAAGAGATAATACAGTTCCATTACCATCTTGGAACTTAAAAAGCCGACCGATGGCGGGATAACCATCCTACTGCTGGCTTTGAAATACACAGGCCGAAGACGGTCAGCAGCGTCTACGGTGAAGACAGCCCTACGGTCACCAACCAACCTGCCCAGCGTGGTGACTATAGGCAACACACACGAGTTTACGCCATTTTTGGTGCGAACTTGTGGAGGCCTATGTCCAGCAGTGGACTGCGATAGGCTGAAATGATGAATTATAGTTGGCAATTTTGTTTTAGTATTTTTAATTTTATATGCGGAGTTAGTAGAATATTTCTGATTAATCACAATATTGCACTTTTGTTCTTTTGTGATAGAACAAATTAATTTTGAGACATTCAAAACGTCTTTTTATTAGCCACCATTTTAGAATATTGTTTTAAATTTTGAAACAATAAAAATTCAATTCAAGTCGTCTTTTACCAAAGAAAGTTAGTTGTTACAAAAAAAAGGGATACGAACAAATAATTGTTTTTCAAACAAGTTGTGTAACTGAATTACGACAGGTGGTACTAACCTTTTAAAACATACTTGTTTACGTACATTGTTTAAAATGGAATAACTTTTTATTTATTAAAAAATTCTTGTAAGATTTGAGTTTAAAAAGTGGTGCTAAATGAAATATATTAGGAAAACACATTACTGTGTGTGTGTGTGTGGGTGTTTTTCTAACACATACTATGAATGTCGCGTACTAGGTGCATCGTAATTTACGCTTCATCCTGTAATATCCCATCGCTGGGCATATGCCTCTTTTCCCATGTACGAGAAAGATCGGATCTTAAACCACCACGCTGCTCCAATGAGTAACGATCGCTACCAGGAGTACATGATAACAACCGGGACCGACGACTGCTCTCCGAGGCACGGTGGTTAGACCCACAAGGACTGCACAAACATCCAGAAAACGGCAAACATCTGTATGGCCACTACAAATGTTTGTTATGTGCTTGGATCAAACCCACAACAGCCAGCGCAACAGCCACAAACTTATGGCATAAAACATATAAATAAAAACACACCATAAAAATGTATGTATTTTCTAAAAAATCTTTTTTTTTTTTTGACGACATTCACAAGGTCCAGGCTCGATTTTGGCACAAAGAACAGATACAAATTGCTTCATAGTTAGGTTAAAATATGAATAAACGTTCTAACTTTGAGATTATGTTTTACATACATAGTAGTCACGATATATATGACTTAACCAATTGTATTGCCAAATTTTGTAGGGTTGCATTATTTTGTAAACCGTATTCCTCCAAACGCCTCATACAATAAAACTTCAATTGCAGGTTTGTGAATAAAGATTTCATTGCTCTTTCTGTCTCAGTAAGTATAAAAATAATAGTATAAAGTAAATATAGTATAAAAATGCATCGAACTTTTTATGAATTATTATTTACCGTATCAAAAATGATTACATAGGACAAGAGGTTAGAGCACAGGCCACAGCGACTGTTTGATAAATGTTTGTAAAGGCCATACGGATGTTTGTCGTAGCTTTTGTGTTCGTAATGTGAAACAGGGTTTATTCCTACTGTTTATGTCGAGTGCGAGATATTTATTTATAACTTGAACTTTAAAAAAAAATTATACAAACCTGGCAATAACACCAATAATTGTGTTTGCTCGCAAACGAAAAAAAAAACCGACTTCAATTACATCGACGAGTAATACAACGTAGATCGACGAAAAAATAGTCAAGTAACTACGCGTTATCAAAGATTAATCAAAAAGTAGTTATCAGATCTCGATAAAATTTATATGTAACCATATGATAAACATCAGCTTTCGATTAAATCAAAAATTATCAAAATCGGTATACCCAGTAAAAAGTTATTGCGGATTTTCAAGAGTTTCCCTCGATTTCTCTGGGATCCCATCATCAGATCCTGGTTTCCTTATCATGGTACCAAACTAGGGATATCCTCTTTCCAACAAAAAAAAGAATTATCAAAATCGGTATATTTTATTAGAAAAGTAGTTGTTAGATCTCAAATAAATTTAAATGGGACCAATTGGCACACACTACCTTTCGATTAAAACAAAATTTGTCGAAATCGGTCCACCCGGTCAAAAGTTCTGATGTAACATACATAAAAAAAAAACAGTCGAATTGAGAACCTCCTCCTTTTTTGGAAGTCGGTTAAAAAATATATATAAATGTTTCCATTCATTATTTCATTCATTCATTTTTCATCTGAGTTTTAAGTCACAAAATCTAAATAGACAAAATTAATTTTATTTTTAATGATCATTAAATTTTTCTGCTTTATTATTATAAAATGTTTGTTGTCAGTATAAATAAATGTACTTGTATTAGATGTTTTACCTGTCTAATTTGGAAATTTATTTTCAATTGTTACGTCTGTTTACTGAGAAAGGTTAGGCCATGACGTTTATAGGTACATACCGCTACAAGTCATAGGGACAGGGCAGTAAAATAAATGTCAAAGCACACATTAAAGTCATAAACTTGTAAATTGTGGAGTACGTGTGCTGTGTACCACTTAAATTAAGTATGTGCATTATATCCTATGAGCTGATTTTATTTTTCAATAATTATGCTTACTCGCAAGCGAAAACCAAACTGAGTTTAGTTGAGTTTTTAGTCGAAAAAATAGTTAGTTAAGTATGCATTTTTAAAAATAGCTTAAACACTACTCATCAGATAATGATCAAAATTATTATTTTTATTTATATATATATATATATATGTGTGTGTGTGTGTGTGTGTGTATAATCTGAATCTCGGAAACGGCTCAAATGATTTTCATAAAATTTAGTATACAGCGGATTTCGGAGGAGATAAATAAATCTAGCTAGGCTTCATTTTTAGAAAATTTCGTTTTATCCCTGTTTTTAGGGAGTGAAAAAATATCGTTAGAATACGAAGGTAAATTTCGCAACTGTCAATAAAGTTGTAATAGCTCGGTGGGAAATCAGCCGGTCGGGATCAACTGAGAAGATCATGGTTCAAATCGCCATGTGTCGCCCATGTCGCCCTGATCAAGTATTTTTTCCTTTTTTTCTAACTGCACTCGTTATTTTTTATTTAAATAGGCAGTTCTTATTTTTTATTATTATGTCGGTAAAATCGAAAAATATTATTAATATTTTGACATTATTATTTTTTAATTATTTTTTATTTTTGATTTTTTATATTCATTTATATTTTTTATTATTGTCGTTAAAATAATTATTCATATTTTATAAATATGTAATTCGTATTTAAATATGATTTAAAAAAAAACACGATTTGTTGGAGCGCCTATCAGTTTTTGAGAAGCAATTACTCTCAATCTTGTAATTGTGTAATTTGTATCATTTTTTAATTTATCGTCATTTTTTTTATACATGGCCTTGTTACACATCGTGCGTTAATTCATTATTAATAATTGTGTTTGCAGGCAAACGAAAAAAATAACTGACTTCAATTATATCGATATAAAAATATAATACTAAATATGACAAGATAAATACACATATGTTTTATTGTGACCTATTAATAGTAATTGCTTTTGTCAGGAAGGTAGATTAAAGGTAAAAGAAAATATCAAACAGGTCAATCCTAAAATGGCTAGGTATTATTGGTCTTTTTCAAAAGACTATAAGGTGATTTTTTCCCAATTTGGACGAATTAGGGGACCATGAAAAAAGGCAGCCATAATTTTTTTTTAACAACTGACATTAATATATATCATATTTAACAATTACTCTCTCAAAAATACAAATTAATCTTTCTTAAAAACGAGTATCAAACTTTTAATGACTATGAATAAGCACATTACAATCATGTCAAATAAAAATTTACGATAGAAAGGTCCTTGTAAAAGCGTGTTCGAATTAAATATATTAGGGATTTGATTTGATTTGATTCTCGCTTTAGGTCGAATCAGGGGGCTTAGCCAAGTTGACAATCTACAATCGATAACGCTATTAGAAAACTAACCAAATGTATAGGAATGACATCATCTCAACGTAAAGTCACGTGATCATAACAAACGAATAGAAAATTCGTAGACAAGTTTACTTGTTCAAAATGTTACAACGTCGAACGGAATCGTTTCTACAACGACGATCACTACATCCCATACAAATGGTAGCCATGTTACAGTTTTGACAAGCGTCAGCGAAACGATATCGAAATTTTTTAACGATAGTTAAAAGATTGCCGAGACCCAGTAGTAAACGTTAAAAAATGGCGTCTATTATGATAATATGAAAGAGTTGTGTTAGGACCGAGAATTATTTATTTACGATAATTTTGAACTATATGCAGCATTTAGCCATGATGATTTTGGAAGAGCCATGCTGAGTTATTATTGAATAGGTTATAGTAATTTTAATTAGTAAGATTTTATTTACATTGTCTAGTTACAAACTTTTATTCTTTTTTTATAAAAATTAATAAACGCTTTACATTCAACGGATCCCCCAGTAGGACTTTCTCCTGTGTTGGGGGTCCGGAAACACACACAATACACAAACACAACACCCAGACCACGACTAACATCTATATGGTCGATATAAATATCTGTCGGGAGCGGGAATCGAACCCGCGACCGCTAGCGCAACAGCCAGTGCATTTACCGTTGCGCCAACGCGACGTACTTAACTTCGTACGTCGTACGTAACTTTTATGTAGGTCCTTCATATTTAATTTATCATTTACCTACATATGATTAATAAGTTATTAATAGTATTTTGTAAATGTCCAGTTAATTTTATGTTCAATGTTATGTACCTACTTAAATATAAAATAATTAATAAAACATTATTATTATTACAAATAAGTTTATTATTGTTTTATTAAAACACTGATGATATTCGTGGCATGCACAGTTGAAAAGAAAGGATTTTTCAGTCATTAATACTTTTTATTTACAATTCACTCAAAACCTACATTTTAGGTATTATTTGTTACTTTACATAAAAATCAATTAGCTACAGTTATTGTACATAAATATTAGTTTCATTATTACATTTTAAGTATAAATTAAAATAGGTTTTGTTATATACAAACAAAAATTAATTGTTCCTCTGATATTGCAGGCAATTTGAAATTGTATATAGCCCTCAGCTGAGACCACTATCACTACATTAGACATTTTAAGGAATAGTGTTTGTCGGAGGTAGCGATGATGGTCTCAACTTGTAAAAAATGCTAAAATTTGCATCAAATTGTCTAGTACCAACTAAACGACTTAAAATTACATTTCGGCTTTCTTCCATTGCTATCTTTCGCAATTCTAATCACAACCTTTCCTTTTCTCTTTGTGGAATTTTTTTCCCTTTCCATGAATTCCAGTAAAGCTGCGAACTGTTCTGGGCTTGCTCAAGATCTATATTCCATCATATAAACCACTTAATTTTTAGGACTTTATTTTATTTTATTTAGGACAACAAACAATTGCATAATAAAAGTTTATCAGCGCCGTTATCCACATATAATATTATATACATGGCAGTACAATATTTCTGAAAATGTAAATTACAATTTAAGAGAAAAGAGAAAATGAATAAAATTAATGAACATGACAGCTAACGAAACGATAAGAACAAGTCCTAACCAATTCTTAAAATTAAAATTGCAAAGATTTAACACCTAATATTCTTCCAAGATATTTTTCATTCCTATTCAGAATCATGTTATCATAACATGTCGAGTTTTTCTAGACACAGTAATGTTTAAAATTAACACTGTGATATAATAATAATAAACCAAATATAAGAACTTTACCTTATTTCGGTTACGCATAAAACAATAAGTTAATAACAATTTCTTCTTCAGGATTAATGGCTTTCAATAGTTCTAATAACAATTTGTAATTTTATGTATTACGACGTTGTGACTTTGACGTTAGTTTGACGCTCGTAAAAACGCTCATCATAGACTAAAGTATTAGTTTTTTCTAAAAGATGTTGTAGAATGAGCGTTTGACTCAGTCGTGTCAACTTGGCTACCAATTTAAAATGACTTACGCCGAGCCGTCAACGATTGCAGAAAGACGTTCGATACGAAACGTTTGTAACTTGGCTAGGCCTTCAGGTATAGTACATATTGAACGCTATTCAACATGGTAATAAAGCGTAATGGTCCCATTTAGATCGGAAACGAGACATTTTTTTCCGACAATTTATGTTAGTCTACTACTTTATATTGCTAATAATAATTCATGTTAGCATTTTGTATTCTATTATTTGGATTAAAGACTTATAAATATATATCTTTGTGCTAAATGCTTGTGTTATAAGTAACAGCCGACTGTTACTGCAACATTTTTATTTCAATAGATATACATGCAAATAAATACACACACAGAAAGCAGAAACACAGCAAAACGAAAAAAACAGGTTTTATCTAAATTACGTATACATTATACATTACACACGTTATTACACACACATTATTAAATTAAATACAAAAATATACACTCACGCGTGGAAAAAAAAAATCATATTCCGTGGTAGATGTATGGCGTTACAAACCTTGTTTTTGTATTCTCATGTAACTGTGAAGAGTTCCTTGAGTTGTGTACTTATATCTTTGAGATGTATTTTTATATGTGAGCTCGATAAAGCAAAGTACAGATTTTCGTGAATGTTGATCCTTTCAAAGTTACTTCATACAATAAGTATAGGTTTTTTTTTTCGTTTGTTTACAAATTGAAACACATACCCTCCACTGATTACAATACAAAACTGATTTTATAACTCTATTTGGTTTTAAATCAATTAACATCACCAAATCAGAGTATGACAATATATACTCAGCTATTTACAAAGTGTGCTGTGGCATGTATACATTGTGTGTTTTAAGTATGTAGGAAAACAATGAAAAAAAAAACAATTATATTAAAATAGCAAAGAATAGTGTTGTGTCCAGGAAGTTAATATTGATTTGCATAATATCTTTTCTAAAGGTGTATTTAAGATAGTCTCGTAGAAATGTGGTGACGATGTACCCACTACAACCCTGAAGTTACATACAGATACATACGAGATGGCTTCTTAATTGTTAGTTAATAAAAATTAATTTAAAGTTATTGTTTCTGGTTTCAATAAAAAAATTAACCATAATTATTTTAAGATATTTTATTGAATTTAAATTTTAAATATAAAAATACACATTATCGATTTGTTATTTGTTTGTATCAACGATAACGCAACATCGAAACAGTCTTAATAAAATCTTCCATTGTCATACTTCGTATTAGATAACGACTACTATAAATTGAGACATAAATGCTACTATCTAATGCTACTATCCTAATATAAGACGTAGGTCCTTGCTTGGTATCCATACTTAGTCGATAACGATCTAGTGCGATATCAATTTTATGAACATTTGCGGTGGGATATTGAAATTTATTTATTTTGATAACCCTCGAGAATAGTGGTTTCTGGTATAAAATATATGTATAGTAATATCCTAGGGTTTATAGTACCTTCTGGAGTTTTTAAAAGCTTACACTTGTGTATTACTAGTGTTTCGCACAGCCTTCGCACGAGTTTTATATATTTATTCGTTTACAGTTTAAGTTAATGAATTCCAAAAGTGCCAAAATAGTCCAAATGATATCGACAATGTTCCATAGAATAGACGAAGAATAAGGGTTATTGTAAATGTATGGCCTTAGTAACAGTCTCAGTTCTCGTGAAGTAAGTCCTATCTCACTCGAACTCACACCGATGAGTTTATTTTCGTGCGTTATAGTTTTTGTTCTGTGGTAACTCCTAGATATTGATTTGAATGAAATTGTATAAACGATTGTCATAAATTGTTCGAATGACCTTTTTTTTAGAACTTAAAACATAAATGTATGTCATCGCGTACTTTTTTACACCTGTAAAAAGATGAATAGATCCGCCTTATATGGGTACTCTTACAAGGCATCGTTTTAGTATGTAAACTCACACACTGCTAGATTTATTCCTAGATTTATTCCTGTACTTTCAAGAGCTGCTGTTATATCTCAAACACTTGACGCAAACCGTTAACAACTATTAACCTAGCAGTCTTCCAAGTTAGTGATCTATTAGTGAAACCCATATGAAAGAAATAATTTATTTTATAATAGTAGTGATTATTCTTAGAGCAACGTTAATCGTTATGCTAACTAACGGCCTTTAACATTGAGCTTTAAATGTTTAGAGAACGAAAGATTTGTTCGCGGATTGTTTGATCACAAAAATACGGTAAAGTTTTTCTTTATAAGTTATTATAGTCACTTACACTAAGTAAATAGTGAATTTAATTATATGGTGGGAGACTGATGACGTGTGATTACAGGTATTTCTATACCTAGCATAATCATCAGACTCACATCAACAGTGATGAGATTCGATTTTAGGTAAATGATAGTTATTCTTGACGAACGTAATGAGTGCCTAATTACTTTAATTGTTAAATGTTAATGTAAATTAAAAAAGAACCTATACAATAAAACTGTAAACTTGTAATTTGCTATAACTGTAAAATTGTTGTTTTCTGTGTAATCCTTTGTAAATAAATAATTAAAAAAAACAAAAGAAAAGTAAATTATGGATTTAATTTATATTAAAAAATATTTATAGAAAACTGCAGGTCAATCAGCCTTTGATAAATAAATCAGCCGGGAAAAACTCTTTCATTTTTCGCTGCGGCTTAATCGCTCTTAATTTAATTGACGTTTTCCATTTAGATTCTTTTATAGTGATTTTAAAATAAAATAAAAATATTTATTTTAAAATCACTATAAAAAATTCAACTGATTCGTGATTTCAATAATTTCAAATATGTATCAATCACTAAAATTATTGATAACGGGATATTTACCATGTTTTTTATTTTCATTTAGCGGAGCTCGCTATTTCATTATTTAATAAAATCTTCCATTGTCATGTAATTTCTTTTTTTAATTAAATTAATTTAATTTATATTTATAATTATAAGTATCAATCAATTTGTTGATAATTTATAATTCTAATAATTGATCGGTATTTCGATTTTATTTTATTATAAATAATCAACTTTGTACAACCACTATTTTTTCTTGAATATTTCAATTTATTTTTATTTTTATACTAGCGACCCACCCCGGCTTCGCACGGGCAATGCTGATACTAAATATACTACAGAATGTCTTTATTTACAACGTTCACAGCTTTTTGTCATTTGACAATACAACAAAATGTTTTCTTTACAGGTTATTCTTGAAAGAGCGGCATATAATTGGCTATGTGAAAAACACTCAAAGATCAAATCTAAGCCTGCGACGTTAAAACCCCCTTGACCCTGCGATTTATTAATGGTTTATAAAATTCACTTAGTTTTTGTTTGAACTCTACCTGAAAAACCTGAAACCTTACCAAAACTTACCTTGAAACCTTAAAGCTATACGTATGATTATTAACAAATATGCCACATTGTTAGTGTGTGCTGCAGTAAAAGATATTTAAAAAAATATATTATAGAAGTATAACAAGCGCGTTGCCAACCCTATCCTCTATTCCCCCAGAAGCTCTGGTCACCTTTCTCACCAACAGGAACACAACACCGCTTGAAAGCAGTATTATTTAGCTGTGATCTTCTGTAAAGTCAAGGTAGTTTCCAGTCGGGCTGCTCCATGTTTTGAGAAGGAAATTTTCTACTTACTGTGGTATTTATCTTTATTTTAATAAGCCGTATACTAAGTATAATGTAGGTACATCAATACATTAACTAATTACTCTTTTTTTTACTCTACTGCATTTTTTTTATTTGTATTATACGTTTTTGTAATCAATTCTGCGGTATATTCTTAATAAATGCAATTTTCTCAACCCTTAGAAATATTGGCAACTGTATAGTTTTTAATGTGATTGGTGTTTTAAGTCGAAAGAATACGTTGCCAAGCACGAATGTAAACGGCAAGCCAAAACTTCGTTTTTGAACCACACTTGTCCTAAATTTGTTGGCCAAGTACCTCATCGAAATAGGACGAAGAGACTTATACCTTCTGTTACGAAAAATTTACTGGAACACGAATGGTTTTATCAGCAATTTCAATGGTGTAAGACCGATACGTGCTTTTTCTTAACCGATTTCAAAAAAAAAGAGGAGGTCATTCGACTGTATAATTTCTTATATTTGTGTTATCTTATCTTATCATATCTTATGATTGTTACTGACTATTGCTTATCAAGGTACAATCGAATTGAAAGACTCCTCATTATCTTGAAGTTGGTTAAAATTTAACTTAACGGATACCAAAATGTTGAGTAGATATTAATAATGTATTTACTAAAAGATAACGCTTCGACTTATAAAGGCTACGAAAAAATATAATGTTAAACCTTATAAGGTCTAGTTTTGGAAAACAAAACCAATTTTAACTTTTAATATGTTATTCGTGCCAATATTGTTTACCTGCACAACAAATTTCGTTAAAATAAAGTTATAATAAAAATTTATTATACATCGAAAAACTGTATTTTAAATTTAATAAAAATAATGCTTTGGAGTTACAGTTCATAAATTCATTTGTAATAAATTCACTTTTTTATTGAGTTTCTTTACTGAATGAAAATTATGATAAAATGTATTTGATGATAATATAATAAAAGGCTGACAAAGATATGTAATCTGTACATTTACTATGTTGTGGAATAGATTTCGTTTGATGGTCAAGGCTATTGTGGATATAATCTAATAGGAAAACTTATTTTACTTGGAAAACGTTAGTGATGAGTAATATATAAATAACGTAATAATTTATTCCTAATTCGTACTTTCTAAAAATAAACAAAAACATGTAAGTTTACTAAATTAACTAAAAGCTTTATCAAAATCGGCCCATTAAATCTCAAATTCAAAATAAACACTTTTTGTAACGAGAAACAGATACTGGCATTACTCCAATTATCTGTGGCTTTATCAAATGTTAACGACATCACTTAGTCTTCGTCATTACTATTCAAGTTCTGCCAGCTGGTACAGTGGCAACACTCGGATAAGCACTAATTGCACCAATATTCGGGTTAGATAATCGTTTAACTATAAATTATAGGCAATAGGAATGAGGCTTGGCTTTTATTTATGTTATTTCAGCTTAATAGGTATTGAATTAATTACAGCCATAGTAAAAAAAAACCGTCTCTAGTGTAATAGTTTGCGGCTTCAATTTCTGCTCTGGGTGGGCGTTTGTTTTTGTACAAAAGTTTATTTTCGGTTTAGATGTCTGTCCTTATGGATCATGAATTAATCATTTGTGTTCAATTTTTATATTTTAGTTGATTTTGTCAATTTTCTACCAACTGGCCAAATTTTGCTTGAGTCAATAATTTGCCGTCGCAACTCAACAAACAAAGGTAAAGTGCAGTATTGATGGTAGTAATAATCTTTGTACCGTTTAAATGTAGATATAAAAATATCCAATCTTTTGCTCTTCTTGATAAGATAAATAATACGACGGTATAAGAAGAATTTGATTACTTTTGTAACGGTTACCATCTAATATGCATATCATACATACATTCACACACAGTTCATGAAATAATTCAGATTAAGTTAGTGTACTTACCAACTTATAAAAGCTAATATGTACTTTTAAATATTGTGTATAAAATTCTAGTACCTATTATTGTGTTATTATTATCACTCAAAGGAAATAGTGATGATAGCCGAATTATAGACTATGTCTGTCTAGTTGGGCTACAGACGCTAACCTCATTACTTTTAATGTTATTGCCACATTGTCATTTTATTATATGGTTCTAAGTTTGTGGAAATAAGGATTGTAATAGTGTTAAAAAAATATTAAATATGGTTTTCTTCGAATTTATTGTTTGTTAATTTATAAAAGTAATCTCAAGATATTCGACTTTCGTCTGATTTTTATCCGGGTTCAAAGGGACTTAGTAGTATTACGATGTGATCCAAAATTAAACAGAAAGTAAGTACGTTAGGCCCATAGGACTTATCGGCTTTTTTATTTCAAAAGTACTTCATGTTTGAAGTCAACCAATAGATAGTGACACAAGTTTTTTTTTTTAATTCTTTACTTTTAATGTTAGTATCATAATCAGTTCTGTATTACTGCGTCTTTAAAGAATGACTTTACAAAATATTTTGGTTGTAATATTTTTGATAAACATCGCCGTATGTTATCAAACTTATTTTTAACAGATTTCAAAAAGGAGTAAGTTATCAATTCGGTTGGTTTTTTTTTTAAATATGCTTTTAAACTTACAAACTAAAATTGCTTGGCAACCTTTTATTCTTCATTAAAAGACGTATAAACAAAAAGTTTGATTGTTTAGCAGTCGAATAAAATCGTCTTTCAAACGTGTCAAATATGCGTTATATTTGATTATTTTTTATTAATCGACTTAAAAAGAACGAAGTTCTCTATTCGACAGTATTTTTAAGTGTGTCCCCTCCTAACTTTTGACTGGGACCACCGATTTTGATAATTCTTTTTTCTAATCGAAAGCTGATTTATCATGTAATTTAAATTTGATCGACATATGACGCGTACTTACGTTATACCTAATATATATTTTTGAGTTATACCTAATATTGCGTATTTATTTGATTATTTTCTGGACGTAGGTAAAGTTACATTACTTGTCGATATAATCTTAAGTAGGTTTTTTTTTCGTTTCCGAGCAAACTCATTTATGCTAAGCCGTTATGAAATAATAACAATTTTTCATTTACTTTCAAATAGATTTCTTTATTTAATCCCAACTCTATTTTAATGAAAATTCGTGTAAAGGCTTCTTTTATCAATTCATGAATAAAATTTCATAGTCTTTTATAAATCTACACCATGTGGATTGCCACACAATGTTGTAGCATTTCGAAATCACACCGCGGCGTCGTATATTATGAATATCAGATATATTCAAATATTTATGAGGTACGTAACGTATGGTCGTTTTATTTATTTCCTTGTACAAAGTAAAGGATACTATTTCATATTGTAGTTTCGTAACTTTGAGTCCTTACAAATAAATTCAACGATTTGTTTTTAGAATAATTATATAAATATTATTTATAACATTTTAGAGTAGAAAGTATTTAGCTCACAATAAGGAGACTAAAGACAAAGTGGGGGCTAATAGCACAGGACAGAGAGAAGTGGGCATCATTGGAAGAGGCCTTTACCCAACCTGGGGCGACCTTATTTAACTTAAGTAGTTTAGTATAAGTAAAAGTAAATATAAGCAAATTAATAATAGAGTCTGAGATGTACTGTAGCATGTTCAAATAAAGGCTTTTTTATTTTTATTTTATTTATTTAAGGAAACTAAAGAAGTACTCTAGCCTTACAAAAGGTTAGATTTAAAGAATACTTCTCTGAAATAGTGTTTTTTTCTGCTTTGAGTAAGGTACAAAAAGTATTTAGAAATTGCTTTCAACGCAACAAAATATATAAAAATAATGCTGAGTAAGTCTGTTTAAATGTCACGACAAATACTTACTTGATCTATAAACGAAGCGGATTCTTGCTGTCCGTTCTTCAGCGAGGGTTGGCAGATATATGTACATGTCCGCAAACTTTACCAGAACTATTTACATACCGTTGAGATATGTACGGACAAGCTTATCATAAAAGTTATTTTATAGGTCTTGGATATAGTTTACTATATCCAATTTTTTTTTTGTTACAATTATTGATCATGATAATAGGTCTCTTTATTAATTGAAGTAGGTAAATATTTTGTTTATTTTTTATTGTATTTTATAAAACAAATATTAATAAAATAAAATAAAAAGAGCCTTTATTCAGACTTGGTTTACACATTAACTCTTAAACAATATTCTATAATATAATAATAAACTTAAAACAGTATTTCTACTCAACATATACATATAACTTTAATACTCGTTATATTATTTTTTTAACGCCGCGTTAGCGCAACGGTTACAGCCATGGATTGTACCTGTTGCGTTGGCGGTTGCGGTTTCATTCCCCACACATGACTAACATTTATATAGGTGTTTGCCGTGGTCGGGGTGTTTGTGCAGTCCTTGTGGGTCTCCCCACCGTGCCTCGGAGAGCACGTTAAGCCGTCGGTCCCGGTTGTTATCATGACATCTGATAGCGATCGTTACTCGTAGTAGGGAATAAATCCGCCAACCCGCATTGGAGCAGCGTGGTGGATTAAGCCTTGATCCTTCCCCTACATGGGGAAAGAGACCTATATTGGCCCAGTAGTGGGTTATTACAGGTTGAAACGATATTTTTTTTAAGTTTTAATTTTCATTATTTTTTGCCTCAACAACCTTGTCTGTTTGCCTATTTTAGGCAAAGGCCTCTTCCAATTGCCTCCACATCTGTCTATCACGAGCTTTTCATGTCCATGTGTTACCTGCCACAGCTTTGATTTCATCGACCCATCTTTAAAAATGTCTACCCGTCTTTCTCTTCATGTAACCTGTATACCAGTTCATTAGTGTTTTGCTGTATTATAAAATATAATAACATTTAATTTGGTTTTCTACCGTCCTCGCGTTGATTGTAAAAAAGTTTTTATAGCTGATTCCCGTAGGGCTCTGCTTGGCATTGCCCGCCATTTTATATTTGACTTTCAATTAAGAACCACAGCATACATAAATAAAAAAAATTATAATGAATAATAAACGTATTATTAATACAACAAATAACACAATGTTATCGTAGTGTTAAAACGACACATAATACACAGGATCTCTATGAAATTTTATAAAAACAATGTGTGCGGGCTGATAACAATGATATGTGCTCTTATGTAGATAACCTTTTAAACCAACAACACGATATAATATTATTTATTTTATATTTATATAACTAGGTCGGCACACAAGCGTACGGCTCACCTCACGTTAACCTGTAACATAAGAAGCATCGCAAGTGCGTTTTCGACTCTATCCCCAATCTCTCCCAGGAGCTCTGGTCAACTTACTCACCGACAGAAAAACAATACTGCTTGAAAACAGTATTATTTATTTTGTGGTCTTTTATAAAGTTTAGGTACTACCCCAGTCGGGCGGCTCCATATTTTGAGCAGGAAATTTCCTACTGTACTCTACCTCAGTTAAATTATATTTATCATTGTTAAAAGCATAACTTTTGTGTTTTAGTTTATTAGCCTAGCCATTTATGTATGTGTATGTATTTATGTGTGTGTCAGCTCCAACGCACCTCTGGAATTGACTCCTTCAGATCGATTGTCTGAATAGACACTAAAAAGGCTTACTAGTCTAAGAAAAAGATTAATACCATATCAAATGGTAAATAAACGAATCAAATAACATATATATCGATCGATTGATGACTCTATCGAATCATCGTCTTTTCTTAGTAGAATATCTTTCCGATAAATGGCGTAACGAGAAACGTAACGAGGTCATTCGTTCAGTAGATTTTTTTCATATTTTTTTCATGTCATATAATAAACGATAATTATATAAAATAATCGATCCTTATATAATAATCGATTCTTAAAGAGGAAACTCCAATACGTTTAGTTTTTTTCAGGCAAGAGATGTTGCGCAGGAAAACACCACTATCTCCTTCACATGTTTCAGCGTCACTGCTCCGCGTTACTTCACACATAATTTTACTTCTCATATTGTTTTCATACCATGAGTCTTATATAGTTTCGTCAGGACTAAAATTCAAAAATAGTCCTAAAATATACTGATGAATTCAGCATGCAAGTATTCCATTTTAATTAACTATTATATAATCAAAGCTCCGTTTTCATTAAAATTAAACATAAACAATGTGTGAGAGCATGAAACGGATATCGTAGCATAGATAACCTCTTCTCCGATACTTTTAAATAAAATATTAAGTGAGTACCGTAGTTTATAGACCTCTGCAACACCAGAAGCATCGCAAGCGCGTTGTCGTCCCTATTCCCAATTCCCCAAGGAGTTCTGGTCACTTTAATCACATTAGAAAGACAACACTGCTTGAAAGAAGTATTATTTAACTATGATATCCTGTAAGGTGGTTCATCCACAGTGGGGCTGCTCCAGATTTTGGACAGGATATTTTCTGCTGTACCATAACTTAGTTAATTTATCATTAGGTTTGTCTATGTGATAAAAAAAATAACGAAGCAATAACTAATATTTTAGAATTGTGTTAATAATATATTTTTTCTTCCCTTGAGCGCCTTTTTCATCGGTCGTTGTTAAAGTTTCCTATATTAATAAGCTACCAATAGCCTTAAGCGAAGAAGGTAATACCTTTATCATTGGCGTCGACTTCACCTCAATTAATAAACTACAAATTTTATATTCACTGTTGCAAATATAAATATACCACGAATAAATTATAATTCGAAAAAGAAAAATATACGACAAATGTCATAATATGTTGGATACCGCCATTTGACAGATAACTTCAAAAGCTACCAGTGAAACAGGTCCAAAATAACACAAGTAGTGTACACGTGTTGATAAAGATGTTAAGTATAAACATTTTTATCTACTTTTTTGCATATACAAAGATTCAGCAGAATGCGCTATCTTGTTAATAAAGGAGGTCAAGAATCTGATATAAAGGGAAAATATGGAATTAGCCCGGGGCGCTTAATGACAAAGTTGAGTCTAGACGTACATACACAATATAGACATCAATGTTTGGATATACTCGTAGGCACAAAGTGATGCTTCATTTATTTATTGTTAACAAATATTTAGTTTCTTAGTAAACACTTTGTCTTCATAATATTTAAGTGTATTTGGATACATCTACGACATTTCGTATCTTAGGAATTTGTTGTCCATACATCTATTAGTCTCATACTGTTACAGTTACTTAAAAATCATAAAAGTTGTTATTAGTAGAGCCATAAAATAAGTAATAGAAAAAAATAATATTAATTATGGCCTTCTTCAACCACTGTGACTTTTTTTATGAAAATTCCACTTTTTCTTACAATTTATTTAGTGTTAAATATTATGTGGCAATGAAACCGATTACCTTCACTTAATAGGGGCGCATAATTTCCACTATATTTTCTAAAAATAGCTCTGTTTGACATAAAAATCAGAATCGATTAATCTCGCTTGCGCAAAATTCCTTAAAAGTTCTTTTACAGAAGCTCACCCACGTGATATAAAATATATACTTACGAAATATTCTGCCCAAAATGATAAATAACTTTTCGATTTCGTAATGTTCAAGTGAAGGGAGCGACTTAAGAAATTATCGAAGTTATGAAGAGATAGGACGCTTAATGGTTCAAATGAATGTTATAAAATGTTGCGTTTGTTTTACTTCTAACTTTGTTTCTTTATTTAACTGAACATTTAAATTTAATATTGTTTTAAAAACATTTGACAAATTGATTAAATGTTTTTTTGAATTTAATATTTTTTATTTATTTTACCAATATTTTAATGTTCACACGGGGATTAACGCGAACAAAATTTTAAGGTAAAATATATTACCTTGGGGCCTGACATTTCGGCCAGGTTACACCAGTCTTGTTCCGTTAATCCCCGTGTGAACATTAAAATATAATAATGCAACGCGAAAGTTTAAAAGTTGTTATTTTATCAAGTTAAAAATCAATTGCGATTACAGTCGGTAGACCGTGTAGATGGTAATCTATGGACATTTTCCTGTAAAATACACTATAAGTAGTGGTTGAAAGACATTATCAACTTTTCTTAAGAAAAGTCAGAAAAATTACCAAAAGCAAAGCGTTTTGAGCTTATAGATTTAGTTCACAGTTATATCATCACTTTGCCAGCTTTATGAATATGCGTAACAGATTCCTCATCTGGTAAAAATCCTAAGTAAAAATAACAATGCAATGGTTATGTCATCTCATGTCATGTTATAGCTTAACTTATATATAAAAGTTTGTGCCTATAAAGTTAGCTGCTGCTAAATCCTTGGAAATAGGAAATTAAAAATGATAACAGCATTTATATTAAGATAAAAAAAAATTACACACATTCTAAATCAAGGATATGTTATATTAAATAATTTCAAAACACAATTTTGCTCCCCCTAGTGTTAGAATGATGAAGAAAGGTCCATTTGGAAACAACCACGATTGCAGGAGTCATCTCAAGTTGAATATTTTAACTATCGTAGTATATTATCATTTGCACTGTGTTTTGCTTTGAGGAATTCCTAATTAATGAGTAGAAACCATCTTTCAAACATGAGACATGTTTTGATTTAATCATAGCCATAATTACTTCCCCTTGCTTAAAATTAAATTCAATGTTAATAAGGAATATAATGTAATATGTCTGCATGTGAGTTTGTTAGGAGCTTTCATTAATGCCACAAGTTTAACCAAAAACAATTCTATAGTTTTAGTATAAAAATGCAACAAAAATTAATATACCTCTGTGGAAGGTCATCTAATTATTTTAATCGCTACTAATATTATGAATATAAATGCAAGTTTGTTTGTTGCGGTTTCACGCGAAAACTACTTAATCGATCATTATGAAGCTTTGTACACATATTTTTCGAAGTTTAAGACATAACATCGTAAAAATCAATGCTAGCGAAGCCGCGGGTAAAAGCTAGTTTTATATGAATCGATATTATTCTGTCATTCCAAATTATTGCTGATTAAAGTTAATATGGAAATCAGATTAATCATTAATATCAAGTTTCTTGATCTACATTTAATCCTGTAACCTTAATATAAATCCTTCATAATACGATCTAAACCTGTAGTCTCTTGTGGCTATGCTTACGAAATTAATTGAGATCAGCTTGTTTATAAATACACGGATTAGTATAACATTTTCAAGAGAGTTATCAAACGTCTTGCTTAAAAAAATTGTCAAATAACTTCCATAATTAACTAGGATTTTAATTCTTCATTTAAAGTTGCACGTATTCAATCCAGAATCCTTGGGATTTGCTCGTGTGGAATATATTAATGTTGTCGATTCGAATTCGGTCTATTGTCTTGTCAAGTCTTGATTGATTAGGGTTTCAGCGTTTCACGGAAGTTTCCGATCACGAAAATGTGCGGTAGTTTTCACTTCCACCATTTTAATTTATAACGGTTTATTTATAATCTAACACAGGGCCATTAATATTATAGTGCATTTATAGTAGTGAAATAAAGTAGTGATTTAAGAACAATCAACAATCGACATCTCGAGTATATCTGACTAGCCCGTTGGCCCAGTTTCTAGTGACCCTGCTTTCTGCTCCGAGGGTTGTGGGTTCGATTCCCACCCCGAGTCTAGGTGTAATGTAAATATGTATTTATATATTTATATATGTATTATTTATACGTATGTTTATCAACAAAAAAAATGTAGCTATATACCAGGCGGCTGTTTACCTATAACACAAGTATTAAGTTGCTTACTTTAGGAACAGACGACCGTGTGTGTATTGTGTAAATGTTTGTTTATTTATTTATATTTTGTTAAAAATGACAGATAGACCATTGCGCAATTATCACGCATTAATACAGCAATTTCAGCTAGTTGGCCCAGAATAACTTACAATACTAAAGTACAAAATAACATTTATCATAGTTTGGAAAACGTAATTTAAGGTAAAATAACAATGGATATAAACTCGTTTATGGGTCAAACACAAATTGCGTAATCCATAATTTCCTAAAATTAAAACATCGAATTTCGTTTTGAAAATCAGCCCTTAGTTACATTGTACTCTTTGATCATTGTTAATAATATGGATACAGATCAGTCTTACACACTTTCGCTAAGAATCACAGTTTTATTTTTATCTGTCCACAGAAAAGACTTAGTTGTCTACAGTTGATAACATAAACCTTATTTAAGCACTTACATTATTACGATTCATTTGAAAAGTCTAATTAAATGTGCTCAAAACAATATTCGCTATCATCACTAAATAGTTAACATTATATAATACGTGTATTTTAGATATTAAAAAATAATCAAAAGTTAACCACAGAAGGGACCTGTCCTTTCCTGTCGAAATTATACAGAAAAATCTAATTTTCTAAAAATAAACGTTTCATAATAATAATGTTATCGTGCGCTTGAAAACAAATGTTCAAAATAAAGTCATTGCCCATAGTAAAGAAAATAATATTATAAAATTGGTATATATTAGAAAATAATGAACAATCATCACATGTCATGTCATCACAAAGGACAAATTCCGGTAAAAATTAAAGAAAAAAATATATATTTTTATCGTCAGAATCGTCTGATATGATAGGCTGGCGTCGTTTCTTTGGTTTTATTTCTACGGAAGAATTGGAAGTCTCTGAAACGAAGCGACGTACTCTATTTAGGGGTCTTTGGCTTGGTAAATTTAAGTTTTGAATTAAGTTATCAGTGTTAATCTTTCAAAGTAACCGGGTGTTATTGACTCAGTAGTAGCTTCACTAGTTCCTGGGCTACCAGAATACTGAATAGAGTGAGCTCCAGCAGGACTATCGTGATGATTCAGGGTCCTGCTTGAGAAGAAACAGGCGAAAAATTGGCCAAATGAGGCTCAGATAACACAGAATTAGTAAGGGAATTTGGGACTTTAAACTGTATTTGAATTTATCCTAGTTCGTAATGCGAACATTCTTCATGGGCTGTGCAGTTTAAGCAGCTTAGTCATCTAGCACGGATAATATTTGAGTTCTGCTGCACAAAGTTTGATGTATTTCGAGCGTGCCTTTAAAAGGACGTGTAAGCAATCTTATACAAAACCTAATCGATTTCAGGAAACTTCGACTCTTCGATGTTATAAGTTTCTATACCTCTACAATTTAAACTTAAACATGCCATCAAATCATCTAAATTCGATACGTCATTTCTCTTTGCAACACGACTGTCACAAATGCGCTTGATACACCTACCAACACCATCAGGTGCACCTTTTCCATGACCTCGCTTAGTAAAATGCCAATTAATAGTTGTAACGCAAAACTCTTTACTTAATAATGTAGCAAGTTAAAAAAAACATAGACTTGTTGCGGAGTTAAGGGACCATCGCTTAAAATGTGCAAAATTTATCTACAGGAAATATGTCTACAGGAAAGAAAATTGTAAATATATTAAAGATGGCGTGTTACATATTGAAGTTAGAATAAAAACAATTTAGATTTTGCAATCAGTTACTTAATATGCATAGAAGCTTAGGTCTAGTTTATTTTTAAAGAGTCTACTTACTAACATACACGCAGTACAGGAAAGACTCACCAAACATGACCAAAACCCTGTGTAACTCCTTAAATAAATATTCTTCATCGATACCAAAATCGTTTATCAGAGTTACGAAGAAATGAATACTGGAGAAGACAGTAATGCCAATACGATAAAAAAATAAATATCGGATGGGTTCCAAATTTTTAAAACATTGTCTATTTTACGTGTCTACAGAAGAAGACTATAAATATCAGAACAAAAGTTTATATGTTTTTATTCGTAATTTAGGAACGATGATTTTTTAAAGAACACATATTTAAATTATTGCTTAGTTTCCAAATGTTTCTTTAATTCAAATAAGATACTAATCGATCCTTAAATATTTTTAAATCACTGTCAAACTGAAGGACGTCTTATCCGAACAGTCCACAGAAGGGGACATTTTCGCTCTAAAGAGATCCTTAAATTAATATTTTAGTTATTAGATCTGAAAAACTTTAGAAATCAAATCGTTAAAAGTTTTGTCTTGAATTTAAAAAATGCCTGCACGATAAAATAATTAATATCTATAGTTTATGTAGCCTGAACACTTTTTTTAACGTTTTTGTGTTTGACCCTTATTTATATTGACTTACGATAACTTTGCAACGTGTTTGAATAAACTTTGGTAAGTGAGTTTGCTATGGAATAAAGTTTTTGTGGTAAAAGTATCGTAGAAGAGAACTCACGGATACTATTGAGAATGGCAATGCATACTAATAGAAGGGAAAACACTCTACATCTATTTCTTTGTGAAGAAGATTACATTCGTTTCGCGTTTACGAATATATCGAACTATCATACAAAAGACGTACAAAATATTTATTTCTTAAACCTTGCTGGAAAAAAAATATTTGGGGCGTGAGTAGCTGATGCTATATTTTGACGTGTTAATTTAAAAAAACTATATACAACATAGAGAAACTTACTAGTTGAGGTAAATTTAGTTACCGACTGAGCTAGTGAGCTAAGTTCACAAACTTAGTTTTTACTTAGTACTACAACTTTAGTACTTTGACTTTAGTAGTCTATCAATATTCTGATAGCTAATGCTGTAAACTACTTAAAACTAAACAACTTACTTTACAATATCTTACCGTGTGACCCTAGCGCCACCAGTGGCAGAAAATTACATTAAAATATTTACCTATAATAATTAATACAAAACGAATAGGAATTAGATCCAGTCCTTGAACTGAATTTAGCGTGAAGTTACATGATACTCAGATATATAATCCAAATTATTTACTATTGTAAATACGGATACAATATACATGCAAAACAATATTTAATTGTAAATCCAAATTTACGTTATGTAACAAGACGCGTTAAAAATCGTGCCATATAAAATCTACGCCCAAATTATGAATAATAATTATGCCCCAATAATAATTATGTGGTGTCGTGGGACATCAGGTAGTAACGAAGTTCCTTCGGATAGTATAGAAGCAACACAATTTGAAAAAAAAATGTTGAATTTTATATATATTGTCTAGTTCTTGATTTTTTTTTTTTTTAATTTTGTTGATTGGTTTTTAATTAAGTACATAAAAGTATTTAGAAAATTTAGTATTTCAGCAAATAACAAATACCGTAAAATAAAATAAATCAAACAAAATAATAGTAGTAATAATAATAATTCAAACTATTAAGTGAAATAAAAAAAAAATCATTTTTTTTTTGTCGTCAGTATAAAATCACATAAATAATTTAAAAAAAGTTTACTAGTAATATTTTAGTTTTACAAACGTCATATTATACAGTCGTGTAACTGATATTACGTCACTTCCGTTATATATTTTTCTTACGGTTTTGGTATCACATTTTTTTCAGTTCGGTCGCCCAGTCAAATATCAAGTCTGCCGTAAGGAACTTCGTTTCAATAAATATCCGGGTGTTAATTTACTCATTACATTAAACCATATTTCAATGCCTTTAAATGTACAACGTAACTATTTTTAGCTTTGTATGAATATCTATACAAAAGGAAGGTTTTTATTCATTTAATTTGAACTGAAACTCATTTCTGATATTGCAGGTCTCGTAATAGCAGATTACTGGTTTATCGTTGGCATTATAATTGTTACTTTTAATATTTTGACATTGTACTAAATCGATGATGTTATAAATACCTTCGTAGTATATATGTATATCTTCATGATGGTGTCCTTTAAAGATCTAACTAGGAGTAGTTTATAAGCGAATCTAATCCCTATCATTAAGTTTATAAAATAAAATATTTCCAGGAGCTTAAGATGAGCAGTAGATTTCATATTTGACATAAACTACAGGTTTCAAGTGATTTGATCCTTAAACCAAGGTTTATGGTATCTGCAATTTCCGAAATAACAAAACAAAGAAATAGAAATATCTACTTAAGGTGATTTAGATTATCTTGTTTCTGATACAAAAAAAATTATTATTATTAAATCATACTACACGTTTATGAATTTGAAGCTTCTTGCAATAAAAGCCTGCTGACTTTTATTAAAAATAATACCCAGTGTCCAATAATTTCTTCTAAAATATGCTACTATTCTCCAGCTATTTATGAATTTCATAGAACTCGAACATGTAACTGCAATATAAAAAATTTTGTCTCTTTTCCCCATACATCACAAGTTACGAGACTAAACTACTACCAATAATATTTAATTAAATTTATATGTTTTCTATTTACTAAGTTAGTGATATTTCCAATTAATTATTATTATATTTCAAATTGATTCTTGAAGAGGTAATCAGAATTTCTATTAAGAGCGTCACGCAAAGGTAACATTTAATATTAATATGTACGATTTTTATTTTTGTGTTACCCACACATAACATTTAATATTACCTAATTATGAACTTGACATTAATTACGCGTCTATTTATTTATTTCAAAGTAAATTCATATTTATTTTTAATTGAAAAAGGTATAATGTTTTGACGACGCGTTTTCGAAACGGTCACAGCACTGGTTTGTGGTTGCTGTGCTGGCGGTTGCGGGTTTGATCGCCCGCACATGACAAACATTTATATTGGCCATACAGGTGTTTGCCGTGGTCTGGGAGTTTTTGCAGTCCTTGTAGGTCTCCCAACCGTGCCGTTTTTTTTTATTAGTACCCCCGACATGGGGTTGGAGTCTGTGCTTAAACTGCTCATCCATACCAGTTCTCGCATTTATTCTTCTCGCACTTTCATTCTGCATACTAATTTCTTTCTTTCATTCTTTCCACATTCACACACTGGGCTACCAACCGTGCCGTTATAATGTACACCTGATAGCGATCGTTATTTATAGTAGGGAACATATCCGCCAACCCGCATTGGAGCAGCGTGGTGGATTAAGCTCCGATCCTTCTCCTATGGGGAAAGAGGCCTATGCCCAGTAGTGGGATATTACAGGCTGAAGCGTATGACCTTTAGTATCGTAAAATATGCATTCGATTATATCACTATCTTCAGAAAAGTGTTGGGCATGAGCCAACAAAGGTTTCTGAGTTAGTACGACAAAAAAAAATTAAAAAAAGCGTAGCAACGCGCGCAGGGTACAGCTAGTAGTAAATAAAAATAAGTAAACTACGTGACAGTCAAACATATATCTACTTGGTTGTTATATTAAAGTCAAATAAGACATGCATCCATAAAACAACCCCTATCCTCAATAAAACACAACACAGCTGATCTACTCGTAAATGCGTTACGTCTGTCATTCTAACGCAATAGCCTTTAATACCAATTGCAGGAATAGGTTCTTTGTCATTGTTGAAATCATCGTTGCTCTTTTGTTCTGTCTTTTCTTTTTTGATGATTCTAAATTTATTTATCCAATATTTTATCGTACATTTAGAATCACATTAAATTAAGTAATTAAAAAAGTTCAAATGCGGTCCTATCACTGATAGTGTTTTGTGGGGCGAGGCGGACGGAGGTTAAGAGGGAGATATAAGGTAGTGAAGATAGAGAGAGAGTTACGTGTCGTATTTTAGTGTAGGTCCAACTAAAGATGTTTAACTAGTTCAGTTGTGTGGTCTAAAGCACTCGTTTTTTTTTTTTTTTTGTGAATATATCAATTTTTATTCCTTAATTACAAACCTTATCTTGACAAAAATGAATCAAAAAAAAAAAGAATTGTCCATTTGATGCAGTAATTCGAAAGTTATACGAGAACACACATTTCGTTGTTTAATTTTATTTATCCTAGACAACTATATTTTTATAGGTATGTGATAAGTAAATTACTTACTAACTGGATTATAGTTCATTTTGGGTAGTACTAATTCTGAATTTATTTAAACTACCGAACGTCTTTGACAAATGAAGTCTTCATTACTGAGATACCCTTTTCGTCTATAGAAAGTCAAAGTTTACTTAACATAAAGCTTGGAGCACGATAAAGAGCCCAACTGTGAACAGAAATAATAGTACATATAATGTGTTTGCTCGCCGAGCCGACTTCAAGTTACATCGACAAGTAATACAACGTAGTCGAAAACATTGTTTGTTAAATTCATATTTTAGGGATATCTCCAAAAGTACACGCTAGATCTCAATCAAATTTTAACGTAACTACACGACAAGCACAATCGGTACACCCAATAAAAATTATCAATCCATCCAATCGTCAATATACGAAACTTTAGCGTTTAATATCTATAATAACGAATATTGAACGTAGTGTAGGCGTCTCTACTTATAAAGACAATTATATTAAATTGTAAGCTACTGAAAATGTTCATACAGTAGTCTCTGCATACACTCAGCTTTACAAACTTTAGTACGGTCAGCAATTTGGGAAGCCGTTTAACTTCAAGACAAAAGGCTGTGCTCTATCAGATAATGATAGAAGTTCGAGATTCCGTCTTTTGTCGTATTGTTATAAAACAGTTTAAAGTGTAAACTAAAAATTTACTTATCGTAGTTGGAAATAATTACAAATAGGTATTCGTTCTACATACATCTTCTTTATATATAAAAATGAGTCGCTGAATGTGTTGCTAAGCGCATAACTCGAGAACAGTTGGACCGATTTCGCTAATTCTTTTTTTTAAATGTTCCTTGAAGTACGAGGATGGTTCTTACGGAGAGAAAAATTCAAAAAAAATTTTTTTAAATTTCCTGAAAAAGTCTAAAAACAACACTTTTCTATACTCCCATACAAAAGATTTGTGATAATACTTAAAAGTCAATTTGAAGTTTAATACTATACGAAAAAGTTTGTGTTAGGCGATACGAAGTTCGCCGGGTCAGCTAGTTGTATATATAAATATATAACATTTATAATTAACTAGCGACCCGCTCCGGCTTCGCACGGGTATAAAATATAATTATAGCCTATGTCATTCACTGAAAAAATGATTAAAATCGATCCAGTAGTTTTTATTTATTCATTACTGCCCGTGACCCACACGCGTTAACTTAGAGTAAAAGCCGGCCGGAACCGGCGCAAACGCTACGTACCGCGATTTTTAAATCTGTAATATCTTCGAAAATATTCATTTAAATCATTTGCTGTAAAGGGCCATATAGATCTATATTCAATAAAAAATATATTTAAGGTATTTAATTGGATAAGGATTAATGCTGTATTGGTTAAAATCGCTTCGAAAATTAGCCATTATTTGTCGTAAAAAGTAAATGACAAAAAAATGTTATTGTGGGATATCCATAAGAGATAGGTATATACCACCGCGGAGTTTTTTGTAGACCTTTTCAATGTGTACAATACTTAGTACATTATTTTGATAAATCTCGTAGGGTTCAGCCTGCGTTTGCAATTTAAGCGAAAAAAAATAATTATTTACGACATAACATTAGAAAACTCAAAAATAACAGTATTTCTCCACTATTTAATGGATGTTATTATACATATAAATCTTCCTCTTGAATCAATCTATCTATTAAAAAGAACCGCATCAAAATCCGTTGCGTAGTTTTAAAGATTTAAGCGTACATACATGTGCAGGGACAGAGAAAGCGACTTTGTTTTATACTATGTAGTGATAGTTACAGGGTTTATTGCTTTGAATGCAAAGTTTTTTTGACGTTAAAAAAGTCGCTGTGTGTATATAATTACGAATATTTATAAGAAACTTTTTTTACGAACTAAGGTGAGGGCACAGCAGAAAATTTCCTGCTCAAAATCTAGAGCAGCCCGACTCGGGTAGTACGTCGACCTTACAGAAGATCACAGATAATAAATAATACCGCTTTCAAACAATGTTGAGTTCCTGTTGGGGTTAAAGTCGGCAACGCGTTTGTGATGCTTCTGGTGTTGCAGGCGTCTATAAGCTACGGTAAACTCTTACCATCAGGTGAGCCGTACGCTTATTTGCCGACCTACTTATATATATAAAAAAACGTGTTTTCCGTCTTCTTTTGAGACTGCTTTTCTATTGCTTGTCCTATACACAAATGTTGTCTGGAAGAAATCGCTCTTTTTGCGATAAGGCCGCCTTCCTCTAATTCTATTGCTTTTTTGTGTCCTTTAATAGTGTACAATAAATAATTTTATTATTATTACCACGAGTTTCCGATATATTGGTACTGTTCAAGTGCCATGATCACAGATCACGGTACATTGATAAAGCGAAAAATTTTTAATTAATAGAAACAAATTTGAACTTTAAGGGTCGTTGTATCTGTCCCCTGAGTTTCAATAACCTGAATGTCCTACCTTTTCGTTTCGTATAATGCTGAGTAAACATTTTGTTACATATTTTTTACCGTTTCCTTTTTGTTTGGTTTATTATTTGGATTATTATGTGGTTATGCTAATTTGAACCTTTTTTGTTGTTTTTTTAAATATAGTTAAGACAATAACTTACTAGAACATCCGTAACGCCGTTGAAAATCCGTACAATAATATATTATTTTCTACAGTTAAAACGTGAAATTAATGTAGACTAAATAACCATAAATATTTCACAAGGACAACTATGCTTAGACTTTCTTACTAAGAAAATGAACAGTTTTTTTTTTTGAACGTGATAATCACGTAGTCGACGTGACTGTATTGAAATCGTTATTTGTGTTAAGGACCAGTTTATTGAAATTACCTTATATATAAAATTCTCGTGTCACTACGTTAGTTACGATACTCCTCCGAAACGGCTGGACCGATTTTTATGATATTTCGTGTGCATATTGGGTAGGTCTGAGAATCGGCCAACATCTATTTTTCATACGCCTAAGTTACAGGGTAGGGGATTAAGGGGGGTTAGTAATATATATAGCAAAATAACGTTTACTTGGTCAGCTAGTAACCATATATAAATGAAGCATATATAAGGTTATAGGCTCAAATATAATGCTACGACTTATGGACAAAGACTTAAGCATTAACATCAAATATGAAGCTACAGAAAGCACAAGAATTGTTTATACATTTTATTAAATTTATTATAAGGTCTTTGTAATTAAGAAAATTTACACATCATTATTATTCTGAAGGAGAAAACTCATCTTGATCTAAATGAGACGTGTCCGAGGATATTACAAACATTACATTAAAGTAAATGAGATCTAACACAGCTCACGTAACTACTACTATACTATAGTATAACTAAACAACTAGAAACCCTTCTAATCTTGTATTTATAAGTCATGAACTGCACTTCTATTTCACTCCCATATTCAACTGATTCATTTTACATGAGCATGTTTGCGTAGTTTTTTTTTTTTTTTACATGTGATATACATCCACGGGCTTATGAACCCATGTCCTTTTTTATTCTAAAAACATGCAATTTTTATTTTTATTTTTTTTCTATTTCAAGGTAGGCGTTACCGTTTGCGTAGTTTAAGATGAGTGCTTTTGTTTAATTTACTTTATTTATGAAGTTATACTGATTTTCAAAGTTATACTTCTAATGGCGCGTTAGGGAAAAAAGATGAGAGTAAATTTATACGATGCGCGCGCACACCGTCACCAAAAAGCGACACCCTGAAGTTAGCTAGTCAACGAGGAAGAAGTTAGCAACCTGAAGTCAGCTAGCCTATGAAGTATAACTTTACGTGCTTACATAAGTACGCTTCAGCCTGTAATATCCCACTACTGGGCATAGGCCTCTTTCCCCATTTAGGAGAAGGATCAGAGCTTAATCCACCACGCTGCTCCAATGCGGGTTTGCGGATATATTCCTTACTATGAGTAGCGATCGCTATCAGGTGTACATGATAATAACCGGGACCGATGGCTTAACGTGCTCTCCGAGGCACGGTGGGGAGACCCACAAGGACTGCACGAACAACCAGAACCACGGCAAACACCTGTATGGCCAATACAAATGTTTGTCATGTGCGGGGATCGAACCCGCAACCGCCAGCGCAACAGGCACAATCCGTGGTTGTGACCGTTGCGCCAACGCGGCGTCCGTAAGTACGCACACACTTTTTTTATTTTATTTTGTGTAGTTTTGTTAATATTCGTAATAATCATACTTACTCTATTTGCAATTGAATTGAAAAGTACGTAGATTTTAATAATAATTCTTCTGGAATTCTACTCTCTGCTTCATCTCATTTGTATCATCAAACATGAAAATAAAAAAATAAGTGTTTGCTATTGAGGTGATTTCGAAGCTGAAAAAATGTTTGTATTTGTATAAATATTTGTTCATTGTCTAGGCGTTCGTCGCAGTTGATTTTATTGCCACGCCTTAAAGGGTAGATACAGCCATCGATCATTATCTGTCATAGAATAATTTTCTTCTAAGCCGTATTGGAAGGTGGGTATAGCTCAAATTCTTCTTCCGTATAACTGAGTAGTATTCAAGCAAGTAAAGATTTAGTTCTATACCACTCATATTATATAACACTTTTAAAAATTAATTAAAACAAAACCTTAATAAACAATTTATAAATAAAACACCAATCCATCAGCTTCTACCCCTGAAAATAAACGAAGTAAGAAAATTAAATTTGAATTCACATTTTTTCCAGATAACATTTTAGCGTGAATGCTCGAATTCGCTCATCAATATTTTGATCAGTTCATTGCACGTTTTCACAAATTTATTTCCTAATTTTCTGGGAATCTGATCGCGTATTGACAGAATGTTTTGCGGTAATTGATGTTAATGGTGGTTAGCGTTCTGTGTTGTTTTAGTATTTACAAATATAAATATTCGGCATAATACTAAATTCAAATAGTTTACACTTTCGCCTTTTATTTTTTTTCTTTCCTTTTTATTATGTCAGTTTTTTTAAAGTCATACTTACAGTTTTATTACTCCAACATCATCTTCTTTCTACTTATTTATAGATATAAACTACCTTATTACTTCCAAAACTTAATATTCATATAATTTAAAATTAGGTAGGTACAGTTATTATTATTATAATAACAATAAAATTTATAAACTCATATCCAGTCATATTCTAATCTTAATCACAGGAAATAGAACAGTAAAAATGTACCTTTCTTTGTGTTCGTTTACATTTACTCCTAATATGTGACCGACACATTTTATAGCCTATAATTATTTATTTACTGCATTATGTACACAGCATGTATTTTTTTTTTTTTTTTTTTTTATATCGCAGGGTAACCAATTTACGGGTGATATCCAGGATGCCCGGGTAGGCATTCCTAGACCGTATGTCGGCTTAGCACTTGGGGGTGCACTACCGACCAAAACCCCTGCGGGAGCCTTCAGCCGCTTTAATTGGAGGGTCCCGGAACTGCAGGCAACAGGATCCCTCCAGCGACAGGCTGGCCTCGGCGAAAAGACCAGACTTCTCCTCCATGGGACTGTCCGGCTCACCTCTGAACAATCCCGACGACGCCATGTCTAGCAGGACCGGGTTCCCATCCCGGCCCGACATGGGCACAGGGGCGTTACTGGAGACGCATTAAGTAGCGCCTCCTACGCACCCCCGTTCGTCGCCTGCGGACGGAGGCCTCGTCGGCGGCCCCCTCTCTCATCCGCTCGTCGTTCTCCTTCTGGGACATTACTGTCTCGCAGAAGGAGACCATCGCCTTCCAGGACTCGTCGTCACCGAGCATCGCGGTGATAACGCTCGGCAGTGACAAGTCCCCTCCGAGGACTGTCGTCAAATCGCGACGTAGCGCCGCCCATCTCGGGCACACCTCGAGGGTGTGCTGGGCAGAGTCCACCGCCGCGCCACAATCGTGACATTCAGTCGTCGGCTCCCTTTGGGCCGTCCGACACAAGTATTCACCAAAGCAGCCGTGTCCGGTGAGAACCTGCGTCAGACGGAAGGTGAGGGGTTTGCGCTTACGGCGCATCCACCGCTCAAGGACCGGGCGCAAGGCAGCCGTTACGCGTGTGCCATACAGCTGCTCCACCAGGTCCTCCCCCCACCTCCGCATTAATGCTTCTTGCCCCATCCGGCGCACCCGTAGGATCCCGTCCAACGTGAGGTTCTCACCGAGAGCCCTCCTACCCGAGACGTATGAGTAGGTCTCGGCAAGGACCTTCGCCACGAGCTCCCACGGGGGGTCGCCAGCTAGAGCAGTAGCTGCAGCCCACGATACCGTACGATACCCACGAATACACAGCATGTATGGAAATTTACCTGCTGGCACAATAAATACTCGTCTATTTATCGCTTTGAAATTCTTCTACCTTCTAATAGGTTACCTTATAATTGGTCCATTATATTCTGTAAACTCTTTCTGTTTATAGTACAAGTATAAGCCTATGAACGTCTTACTTATACAATCTGATTCCTATACGCTTCAGCCTGTAATATCCCACTTCTGAGCATAGACCTCTTTCCCCGTGTAGGAGAAGCATCAGAGCTTAATTCACCACGCTGCCGCTGTTCCAATACGGGTTGGTTATTCCCAACTATGAGTAACGATCGCTATCAGGTGTACATGATAACAACCGGTATATATATAGCTTATCGTGTTCTCCAAGGTACGGTGGGGAGAGCCACAAGGACTAACGGCCATACCGGAAATAAATAATTGTATCTACACACATATCCAGTCCAAGCGGGAATCGAAACCGCGACCGCCGGTGTTTAGGCGCCGTCTACACGGCCCACCTGCCATTAACCAGAGAGGTCTTATTTCTATAGGAATTATTAAAGTATACCACAAACCTAATTTTGTCCACGATAATTTCGTGGTTTCAAAAGGATAGTATAGAACGTGTACAGAGCACCCATGTATAGAAAGCTATTTGTATATACACATCACCATTTTCAAACGAGCAAAGTTAATTTATACTTGCTTTTTCTGAAGGAAAAAAATAGGAAACTTTTTCTTCTCCTTAAAATTAATGGACTATTAAATTGTGCTAAAAGTCTCTCATCGCAGTTATACTATTCGCAAACAATTTATAGATTTCCATTAAGGAATACCGTTTTATAGCTCAGGGTACTAGCTCAGGTTATTTTATATTGGGTCTTGATTGAATTCAAATTAGCCCATCCTTTGCATAAACTAGCTTACTTTGCGAATTCACCAACGTCAATCCCTATCTTGGACCGAAGATCTACGTAAGATTGCCGGTGTAGGCTGGATGAGGATTGCGGAAAACCGGGATGTCTGCCGCGAATTTGGAGAGGCGTAATAATAATAATATATTCTTTATTGTACACCAAAATATAAACAAACAGTAGTAATTACCAAAACAAGATGTACAAAGGCGATCTTATCGCTGAAGAGCGATTTCTTCCAGATAACCTTTGGGCACAGGACATGATATAGTAGTGACGGATAGGAAGTGTATATCCTTAAGGATGAATAAAAATAGTGTATGATAGATTCATTAATTCATACAAATACACATATAAGTACAAATATCCATACATAAATAATCAAAATAGTATTAATATACGTGTATAAATGTAAAATATATATTGATAATATAAAATATGCATGTTAAAATTCTGAATATATGAATATATTATATGTTAAGGGACATATAGTACTTCTTTAGACGTTACTTAAAACAGGCTGGAGTAGAAGCACGTCTTATTGAAAGTGGAAGAGAATTCCAAAGGCGTATGTCCAGCAGTGGACTGCAATAGGCTGCGCTGACTGACTGAGTGAATCCCTATCGTCAGATAATTTTGAGATATATATAGGTATAACATCTTGTATCGGGTTTACATTATCTAAGTAAAAAAAATACGATTCAGTCATTTTGTAACAGTATTAGGCAGAGTTAGCGTAACAGAGCACGAGTTCGTGTGTGTGTGTGTGTATGTGTGTGTGTATGTGGGAGGGGGAGGGGGGTTATTTGACAGATAAACACATAACACAGAGAGAGTTGCAGCAATCATATTGTCGTTTATAAATTACGCACACAAACGCTATAAATATACGCTATAATTTATATTAGGCTATATGTTATATTTATTTATTAAAATAAATTAATAAGCCAGTGAATAAGCAGTCGATAGATTGTAAGCAATCAGTGAAATTAGTATACGCCAATTATGTTTAGAATAAACGTTATACATTAGTGCAAACTTCTTTTTATTCAATAACAATTCTTATAAAAAAGTGCGTACGTACAAAGTACACATGTCAGAAGTGAAACTTTTTTGGCAAACTAATTTTTAAGTCTCGTTTATATTTATACAAATAGCTTTAGATTTCCGTTCCAGCGCCATCGACAAAAACGCTGCCGTTTCATCAAAACGTTGTCGTTGCATCCCTAAAATTATCCGTCAAAATTTTTGATTATTTTTCACATAAAAAAATACTTTAAAGTTGTTAACTAAATATTAATTAATATTTTATTTTCCATTAACACTTGTACCCCTATTGGCACAAGATAATGCAGTCAATATCATTTTCTTATGATGGAAAAAAGTTGAACATCCATGTAAAATTCCATGGAGAACTATTCGAAAATAAATATTATTTTTTTTTTTTGGAATTGATAGTATATTTCTAATTTTATTTGAAAGAATATCTGGCAATAAAATTTAAAAGTTTAATCATTACATTTAACATGCGTGGGTTTAACAAACATACCATTCATCGGATTTAAAATTTAACAAAACATGAATGAATTGAAAGGGTTCCTAAAACAAATTTTAAACATTTCCCAGAACTGACTGTTTTTATTAAGCGCGTATTGCTTTTTAGAATTGCTAATTTAATTAAATATGCCAACGATTTGGAAATCTGTTACAAAAACTTTTGGGAGAAAGATTGAACTATTACAATGCAAAATTAATTCTTCATAGCCAACTGTTATGAAATTACGTCTACAAATATAAAGCAATCTTCTATATAAAAAATAGTCGCTAAATGTGTTTCTAAGCCAAGCAAAGCAAAACTCGAACGACTTTTTTTCATAACTTTTTTAAAACTCTGTTAAAGGTTTTTATGAAAACAAGACGACGCGTCTGTGCAACGGTCACAGCACTGGTTTGTGGTTGCTGCGCTGGCGGTTGCGGGTTCGATCCCCGCACATGACAAACATTTCTATCGGCCATAAAAGTGTTTGCCATGGTCGAGTGTTTGTGCAGTCCTTGTCGGTCTCCCCACCGTGCCTCGGAGAGCACGCTAATCCGTCGGTCCTGGTTGTTATCGTGTACACCTAATAGCGATCTGTTATATCCCATTTTACAACGCAGTAAAAGCTTCATAAGCATTAATATTATACACTGTATTTTTCCTATAGTTTTATCATTACTCAGCAATTGAATTATATTGTTTCTTCGTTAATATTATTTTTATTAAAAAACAGTCAGTTAGACTCAGAGCCCCGAGTAGATCGGACATCAATTTAAAGTTCGGAAGTCAGTTTTCCAACATTGTGTCCAATCTTTTTAAATAAAGCAGTTAGCGGTGTAGTATAGTTTTTTTTAAAAAGACAAACAGGGTCGGCATCCTAACAAATTGGTGTCAGAAGTGGGATACCAGAGAAGTCTGACGACATAGAGTCAAACAACAGACGCTGGTATCCGAACAGAGCCACCCTTAATTTTTGACCGACAGTAAGCCTTGACCAAAGGTTAAGCCTGCGTCAACTACAAAGGACGACGATAAGCCTCCGCTCTCCAGCGTGAGCCCGCTCCAGCCGCTCAAAGGACGACGATCAGCCTCCGCTCTTAAGCGTGAGCCCGCTCCAGCTACTGCATCCAGGACGACGGTCAGCCTCAGCATATCGTCTGAGCCCGCTCCAAGTCTCCGGGTCTCCAGGTCTAGCTCACCACACCAAGAAAATTTCATCCGCTCCAGTTACGAGAGACGTCACAGCAACGCGACACCGGTTCCCACGCGACGACATGCGAGTGTGTATTGCCGTTTTCTTGTAAGTGTTTTGTGATATTTTTAAAGTATCAAATCGAAAATTTAACAGCTAAAAGTGCTGAAATTAGTAAAGTTTTCTAAATCAGTGTTCTAAATCAGTGTTCTAAATCGTATAAACTCTAAATCTACTTAATTTAAGATTTAAGCATTTCATATATTCATATTGTACTTATTGTATTTTTTTTTGTCCTATTATAAGCTCAGCATACATAATAGTATTTTAAGCTAATGTCTCTTAAAGCGGAATCATTGAAAAGAACCGAAATGTCAGAAAAAATAACTTTATCCTTTTTAACAAAATTTATCAAATCATATAGTGGGGATAGAGAATCACTCCCTGCATTTCTTACCAATTGTGAGAATGCGATGTCACTGGCTAATTTAGACCAACAACAAATTTTATGTAAATTTATATTATCGCAATTAGAAGGTAAAGCTCAGGTTGCATGCAGTTTAAAACATTTTTCAAATTGGACAGACTTAAAAACATTTCTAAGGTCTACATTCGGAGAAAAGAAACATGCGACTCATTTACTGTCTGATTTACAACATTCTAAACAATTGCCAAATGAAGACGTAACAAAATATTCATTAAGGATAGAGCAAATTTTAACGCGAATACATTCAGATATCCATTATAGCTGTAAGGACGAGAGCGAGCTCCCAGGCCGTATTGCTGCCATGGAAGACCTTGCTTTAAATTCATTTTTATTAGGGCTTAACCCTTCAATTTCTAATATCGTCAGGTGTAAAAACCCTCTAACTCTCAGTGATGCTATACAATATGCAACTGACGAGGAAAAATTATTTAATTTATACAAAATTAATTCAAGACCTCAGAAACAGTGTTCAATATGTAATAAGGTAGGACATAGTTCCTCAGATTGCTATAAAAATAAAGAGCCTAAATATTCGCGAAAACTATTTCACATAAATCCAAATAATAATTTAAATACAAACTCTAATATATTTTATAATAAAACGTGTAATTATTGTAAACACGTCGGTCATACGATCATGGAATGTCGCAAGCGTCAATTTAATATGAAACGCCGTGTGAATACAAGCAACGTGCAACATGACACGTCAAATGCTAATTCTAATATTGCCGGTGCACATACATGTGAAAACGAATCAAATAATTATATAAATGATTCTCAATCGATTAATCGTCATGAAGATTTAAATTAAAAAGGATTTTGGTTCCGTGTCTGCCAAAATCCATTCAAGGTCATAAGGACACGCCATATTCTAACTTTTCTACTAATTTTACTAAATCTAAATTTCAACACAAAATGTTGAATCCTATTACGAGTAACTCTACTAAATCCAAATCTCAACCAAAAGTGTTGAGTCATACTAATTCTACTAAATTTAAATTTCAACAAAAAATGTTGAATCTTACTAACTCTACTAAATCCAAACCTCAACCAAAAGTGTTGAGTCATACTAAATCTACTAAATCTAAATTTCAACAAATAATGTTGAATCCTACTAATTCTACTAAATCTAAATCTCAACCAAAAATGTTGAGTCCTACTTGTTCTACTAAATCTAAATTTCAACTAAAAATGTTGAATCCTACTAACTTTACTAAATCTATATCTCAGCCAAAAGAGCCGAGTCCTACTATTTTTAAGGGCAAAACTAATCATCATAAGTCTCAAAATGTTACTAACTCTAAGAATATATCATTCAAATCTAAGTTAAATACCTCTAAATGTATGTCTCGATCAAATGAACTTAATTCTACTATTTCTAGTGGTAAAATTAATTGCCAAAATAATGCCCAAAATACTAACTCTAATATTAAAACTATGTCACATACATGTGACTTAAATACTAATTGCAAATCGAAACTTATTTATGAAATTAATAATTATAGCAAAAAGGTATCTTTACCTCATATTTATTTAAATTCGAAACTTGCCTCGAATAAATTGTGTTTCCTTGTCGATACAGGATCATCTATCAGTATTATAAAAGGTTCCTGTCTTTTACAAATACCAAATTTATCGAATGAAATTGTCAAATTAAAAGGAATTAACAGTTCTGAAAATCCTGTGGAAACATTAGGTACCTTTCAAATGGAATTTAATATCTCTAACGAAATATTTAAATATAAATTTCACGTAACGGGAGATAATATTAATTTAAATCATTATGATGGAATTATCGGTAGTGATTTTTGCAATTATTTTAAGTCAAATATTAATTATTATTCTAAATTTATGACTATAATGAATCATTCTATTCCGATTATCTATACACAGCCAACTTATATCATTCCGGCTCGTGCTGAAGCCGTTATCGAGTGCACTGTATCAAATTACTCGCCCGACTTATATCATAACAATGAAGCTCTCGTATTAAATCACACCTTAAGTGAAGGTGTTTATGTCGCTAATTGTATAGTAAAGGTAAAACCAAATAAGAAAATAAATCTTTCTATTTTAAATACAACTGAAAATGATATTGAAGTAAAGAATTATCATGTTAAGTTAACGCCAATTGAACGTGATTGTTTCAATTCGGAATCTTGTTTTAATATTAATTCTATTTCGACAAATAAATTTGATCGTGCAAATAAAGTTTTAAGCCTTATACGCTGTTCACATCTAAATGATGAAGAGCGAAAAGCTCTCTTAGAGTGTTGTTCTTTATATACAGATATTTTTCATATAGACGGTGAACCCTTAACCTTCACGAATGCTATTGAACACACTATTAATACAGGTGATGCACCTCCTATTCATGTCAAATCTTATCGGTTTCCCGAGTGCCATAAAGAGGAAGTCGATTCTCAAATTCGAAAGATGTTGGACCAAGATATTATCCGACCTTCTATTTCGCCGTGGAGCGCCCCGGTATGGGTAGTTCCGAAAAAGATGGATGCTTCTGGCAAACAAAAGTGGAGAATAGTAATTGATTACCGTCGCCTTAATGACGTCACTGTTTCAGAAACTTATCCACTACCTCTTATCACCGACATTCTTGACCAACTAGGTCATTGCAAGTATTTTAGTACTCTGGATCTTACAAGTGGTTTCCATCAGTTAAAGACATGTCCCAAAGATGCTCCAAAAACAGGATTCACAATAAGTACAAATTCAAGCATGTCTGGACACTACGAGTTTACTAGAATGCCTTTTGGGTTAAAAAATGCCCCAGCCACGTTTCAAAGGCTAATGAACACCGTATTATCAGGTTTACAAGGCTTACATTGTTACATTTATTTAGACGATTGTATAATATACAGTCAAAATTTACAAGATCACATGATGAAATTAAAACTTGTATTCGACAAATTTCGCCAATTTAACTTAAAGCTTCAGCCAGACAAATGCGAGTTTCTAAGACACGAAGTCACTTACCTTGGCCATATCATCACCGACAAAGGTGTTTCCCCAAATCCTGATAAAGTAAAGGCCGTTTCTCAATTCCCAGTTCCTAAAAATCCTAAAGAAATTAAGTCTTTCTTAGGTCTAGTAGGCTATTATCGCCGATTTATCGAAAATTTCTCCAAATTAACTAAACCACTTACTTCTTTATTAAAAAAAGACGCTACTTTTTACTGGTCTCAGGAACAACAGATTGCTTTCGATATTTTGAAAGGAAAATTAATTAATGCCCCGCTGCTTCAATACCCAGATTTTTCTCAACCGTTTATAGTAACCACGGACGCAAGTAATTACGCCGTAGGTGCAGTTTTATCCCAAGGTCCTGTAGGTAAAGATAAGCCGATAGCTTACGCGTCACGTACTTTAAATCGTCCTGAAGGTAATTATTCGACCACTGAAAAAGAACTTTTAGCAATTTTATTCGCAGTCAAGACGTTCCGTCCCTATCTTTATGGTAACAAATTTAAAATTGTCACCGATCATAGACCATTAGTATGGTTATTTAACGTTAAAGATCCCGGTAGTAGACTCATTCGTTGGCGCCTAAAACTCGAAGAGTATGATTACGAAATCGTTTATAAACAAGGTCGCCTTAACTCTAACGCTGATGCGTTATCGCGCTGTCCCGTCAATGTTATAAATATTAACACTTTAAATAATTCTAGTTATGAAAAATATTTTAAGGACCAATTTACTAATAAACTTTCTACTTCGAATACTATAATTTTGGAATGCACAGAAGGATTACATTTATCTAAACAAAAAATCATTGTGTGTCCCGTCTCTTTAGATTTCGACTCATCGATACCTCACTGTGAAGAAATATTAGCGCAGTTAGAAAAGCCCGAGGACTTATTAAATTCTGAACGCGAACCTTTTACAATTCAATGCGTAAACGATAAGAATAAATCTTACTATTTTCTGTTTACCAAAGTTCATCATTATGAAGAAACTAAATTTAAAGATATTTACAATTTACTAATAAAACTTAGAAATAAAATTGTAATTGAGAATCCTGATATTACAGATATCGCTTTATCCGACTTTTCAGATCCATTTTCTAAACTAGCTTATATTAAAATATATAACATGATTGCTTATATTTTCCATAACACTAATATTAAAATTCATATATATAAGAACCAACTAATTTATCCTACTCCCGTGGAAATCCCTAAAATTTTAAAAGAAAATCATGACTCACCTATTGCAGGTCACCCAGGGTCAAATCGTATGTATAATCGAATTAAAGCTGCCTATTACTGGAAAGGTATGCGCTCTGATATCGTAGATTATGTAAAGAAATGTCAATTATGTCAAATTAATAAACCATTGAGAATGTCTAATAAGGCTCCAATGGAGATAACTTCTACTTCTACTAGACCATTTGAACGTTTAGCTCTCGACATCGTTGGTCCCTTACCTGAAGCAGGTTATCAAAAATTTAAATTTATCCTTACACTACAAGATGATTTAACGAAATTTTCTAGTGCCTATCCCATGGTCACGGCTACCAGTGAAGAAATAGCCAGAAATCTTGTACATTTTATGTCCCTTTTCGGTTTCCCTAAAACAATTTTAACGGATTTAGGTACTTGTTTTACGTCAGAATTATTCAAAGAATTAACTCAAATCCTAAAAATTAAAGCCCTATTTACTACACCGTATCATCCACAAACAAACGGAGCTCTAGAACGCTCACATGCTACATTAAAAGAATATTTAAAATCATTTGTAAACGAAAACCAGAACGATTGGCATTGCTATTTATTTACCGCAATACTAGCTATTAATACTACCCCTCATTGCACTACTAATTTCACCCCTTATGAATTATTATATGGGCATAAACCTAACATTCCTAATTCTCTATATGAAACCAATAACAATACAACTTACAATGAATATATTCGATCTTTGCAATATCGAATGCGTCTTAGTAGGGAAAAGGCTATTCAAAACATAATCAATAGCAAAGAAAAATCTAAACAATACTACGATGCTAGTTCCCGTGAAATTTCGTATAAAACTGGTGACTCAGTATATGTAAAATACCATCACCGACTCCGTAAGGCTCTATCACCGATATGGAAAGGTCCATACAAAATCATAAAAGTACACAATAAACATAATGTAACCATACAAATAGGTCGTAAACATATTAAATATCACACAAACGAGATTAAGCCTACTATTTCTACACCTTAAATTTATTCATTATTATATTTTTCAGAGCTTTATGCTATGGAAGCCGAAGCCACGCTGAATCGAGTATCATTCCTATATCTCATAGTCCTGGAATTTATTTTGAACCTATTACGAATATTAATTTTTATAACGATTATTGGAAAGTCATAACATATATAGACCTTATATCTTTAAATCCTTATCTTAATAAAATTGAAAATTTACTATACGATACCTTAAACCTTTGTTCAAAAATAAATACTGACGAATTTTCTCAATGTAAAGTTTTTTCAAATCCCGTTGAAATTTTAATAAAGTACAATTACATTAAGCTGCAATCTTTAGAGCATATAATAATTAATAATCAATCGTCAAATAAAGTTAAAAGATCTCTAGAATTTGGAGGGGAAATCCTTAAATTTTTCTTTGGTACTCTAGACGCAGATGACGCGAGAAAATATGACGCCGCGATAGAATCCTGTCGGAAAAGTGAATCAGAATTATTCAATTTGTTTCGAGATAATATTCACATAATTAAATCAACAATAAATAATTTTAACGCCACGATTTATAAATTAAACCAAAATGAGTTAAGATTAAATAACCAAATTAATTACATGAATGAAATATTTTCGCAAGTTACAAAAACTAATAATTTGCTTCTTCATATTTCTAGAATAAATAATTTGCTAAATATAATTGAAAGTTCCTTACTTTCTATTTCTAACTTGCTAGATACAACTTTAAACGCTATTTTATTCTCAAAATTAAATATTTTGCACCCTAGTGTAATAAGCCCTTTAAGTCTTTATAATGAATTAACTAAGCATATTAATCAAATAAACAAACACTTAGACTTTCCAGTTCAATTAAATATACATAATATTCATTCATTGATTGATGTTTCGAAACTTAGTTCATATTATTATAACAATAAGATTGTTTTCAGTTTGCAAATTCCGTTAATAACACCAGATAAGTTCACTGTTTATAAAAATATCCCATTACCGACTCCTCACGATGACTCACGTGTACAAACTTTTGCGCTTATCCAACCTTCTGATTCTTATACCGCTTTAAGTGACGATAGAATACATTATGCTATGCTTAATAATTTAAATGATTGTAAATTTATTAATAATAACTATTCTATTTGTGAACAAATTACTATGTTGTCTAGCATAACTAATCCTAATTGTGAATCGAAATTATTAACAGAAGTAACTCTTTCTTTACCTTCTGAATGTAACGCCAAGTTATTATTCGGCCAAATCGATATATGGCATAAATTAAAAAATAACAGATGGATTTATGTACAATCCGATATTAATAAATTAATAATAAAATGTAATGATGATATCACTGATCATTCTATTATTGGCATAGGCATTGTCAAATTAATTGAAAATTGTATTGGTTATTCTAAAACTATTCAACTAGTGCCAACAATTACTTATCAATTTTCTGTTAAATCAGCTATAGATATAAGTTTTGATATAACAAAAGACGATTGTTGTAAAAAGAGCATATTTAATAAAAGTTTACCATATTTAACGCCAATTTCTTTAAGTAAAATTAATTTAGATTCTTTGAAATACGCGAATCATCAGCTGAATAATTTAGAATTAGAATTAAATAATCTTCAAAATGAATCACACTTTATTAAATATGGCTCATACTATTCCGCATTCACCTATATTTTAATTGTATTCCTATTTTTATTCTTAACATATAAACTATTTAAATGTTTAAGAAATCGTCAAGGTAAAGATAGATATTGTATACAAATATTTAACCAGTGTCATAATAAAAAGTCATCGAAACATAGTTCTAAAATTACAAATTCAATTGAGATGACGGATATATCAACTTCTGAAGAAGATAATAAATCGGTAAAATCATTACCAAATTGTAACAATTATGAACCCTATAAAAGTGTTAGCAAGGTTCACTATTCCTCTGCACGAAATCTTAATAACTAATTCATGTCTTATTTTATTTTTCAAGTTGTACTTTGTTAGTACTAAAAATGAATTAATTACTATAAAATTTTAATTTCTATGTCATGCTATTTTACTATTTCTACTATATTATTTTATCAATGTGATTTACTAAATCCTAAATCTTTTGTAAAACGACTTGTTTTACTTATTTAACAAATGTTATAATAAGCTAAAATAAATGTAATTGCTAAATTTTACTATTTCGCTAAGCATACTATGTTATTTGCTAAATTCATTATTTTTGTTTAATACGTGTTTTATATTATTTTAGTTTAATTTCTAATTTTACTATTTCATAAATAAATTAAAAAAAGTAACTTTAAAATTTACTATTTCTCTTTTGTACAATTTTGTTTAATTTTTATACAATTTTATTATTCAATTGTACAACTACTACTAATTGTTTGTTAAATTTTACTCTGTTTCTTTTATACGATTTAATTGTAAAACTGTTCGAATTTTTATACTGTTACAAAATTATTTTGCAATATTTTACTATAATTTTTATTTTCTATTTCTACATTTTGTAATGACTTCTGAACTCTAATGATTTTTCTATTTCGAAACTTCGCTTCATCTTAATTTAGAAAAAGCTCAGTCAAAAGGGGGGGGCTGTTATATCCCATTTTACAACGCAGTAAAAGCTTCATAAGCATTAATATTATACACTGTATTTTTCCTATAGTTTTATCATTACTCAGCAATTGAATTATATTGTTTCTTCGTTAATATTATTTTTATTAAAAAACAGTCAGTTAGACTCAGAGCCCCGAGTAGATCGGACATCAATTTAAAGTTCGGAAGTCAGTTTTCCAACATTGTGTCCAATCTTTTTAAATAAAGCAGTTAGCGGTGTAGTATAGTTTTTTTTAAAAAGACAAACAGGGTCGGCATCCTAACAGATCGTTACTCATAGCAGAGAATATATCCGCCAACTTTCATTGGAGCATCATGGTGGGTTAAGCTCTCATCATTCTCCTACATGGGAAAAGAGGCCTATTCCCAGCAGTGAAATATTACAGGCTGAAGCATAACACAGTACGTCAGCTATATTTTTATAAATAATTTTTAAAACGTTAATATGTCTAGTTTTTCCTCAGTATTTGTAATGAGTTTTCATGGAAAGAAGAAAATAAATCCTTACAAGAAATTTTCAATTATTACAAAAAAATTACAAACAAAGCAATAGAAGTAGATCAAAGTAATGTTCCAATTTGCAGAAGTAATAGCGATTCACGGAAAAAGAACCGATATTCTAGATGAAACTGCAGAGTATTATTTGCTCTTAAATCATAATATATACTTTGTTAATGTAAAGTCAACTATATAAATTTTAAAGAAGATTCATAAGCTTTTTAATTATTATTAAGGGAAGTAATTAAGTTGAATTTTCTTAGATCAGGTTTGATCTAAGCGATTTTCAAAATATTCTGTAACAGCTAGGAGCTAGGGTAGGTAAACAAGGATGGAAGATCTTTTTTTAATACAAGTAAAAGACAACCTGACATTGGATTAGATTATATCTGAAGAGAAACAATTACTTATAAAATTAATTCAACTAAAAAACTTATAAAAAAATTGAAATAATTAAGGAATAGTTGTGTTTACCCGCAAACGAATAAAAACAGTAAACAAGTAATACAACGTCAGTTGGCGAAAAAAATTAACAAACGCCCTAGTCGTCACTACGATTTTCGAGGGTTCCCTTCGATTTCTCTAGGATTCCATCGCCAGATCCTGCTTTCCTTATCATGGTACTACTACCCTTGGGATATGTCCTTTCCAAAAAAAAAAAGAATTATCAAAATCGGTTCATAAACGACAAAGTTATCCCCGAACATACATAATATATATATATATATATATGAATTGAGTAGTCTCCTCCTTTTTTAAGTCGGTTAAATACAAAATCAAATATTAATCATATGACAGATCTCATTACCAGTGTGAAGGGTAAAAATGAGATCTGAATTACATAAATTGATTGAAATATTATCCCTGTAATAACTTTTTGTAATTAAACTCCAGTGATAAACTAACCACATGCCAAATTTTGCACTTGAATTTATGATAACAATAACAATGGTCAAGTTTTATATTACATGACTTTTTTTATCACTAGTTACATTCAATTTATAGCGTGTCTGTCAATTTAGTTTTTAAGACAATATTTAACAATATAGGTGTGATTATATTTGAGTTCAAATACATTAATTTCTTTCCAAGTTTCTTTGCACTTTATAGAGTACATTTTTTTTTATATCACTAGTTCGGCAACAAGCGTACGGTTCACCTGATGGTAAGAGATTACCGTAGCTTATAGACGCCTGCAACACCAGAAGCATCGCAAGCGCGTGCCGACCCGATCCCCAATCCATGGAGGAGGAGATCCCCCCAGGAGCTCTGGTCACCTTACTCACCAACAGAAACACAATACTGCTTGAAAGCAGTATTATTTAGCTGTGATCTTCTGAAAGGTCGAGGTACTACCCCAGTCGGGATGCTCCATATTCTGAGCAAGAAATTCCTGCTGTGCCCTGCCTCAGTTACATAATTATGTATTTTGCTTGTAATTGGACTATGACAAGATTTTTTTTTTATTTCAACCTATAGAATAAGGTTCTATCAGTTTTGTTTGTAAGACAATGAGAGTAACTTTTATAATTATATTTGAGTTCAAATACATCAAGTTTTTTTTCACGTTTCTTTCCAATTTATAAAGTAAGCATTCCTTTTGGAATTGGACTCAAAAAACTTCTGATAGACATTTCCTGCCCCGTGAGGTTTGTTCAATAAAAAAAAAACTTTCCATGTTTTTATTGAGACAAATCTATAGTGCCTTTTCTACAATGTAAATATAAATTGTCAACAGTAGGAAGAAACCAATTTGTATATTTACTTTCTTCAAAGGCACCTGAATTAATTTGAAATCGCAATAGAGTTTTGTACTGTAAGTGCTTATTTTCGAATCTCAAATGATCTTACAATAATTAGTACATAAAAAAGCACAAATTCATAAAATTAGTACATAGAACTAGGTATTATAATATTTATGCGTTGATTTATATGAGACTAGCGACCCGCTCCGGCTTCGCACGGGTATAAAATATAATTATAGCCTATGTCATTCACTGAAAAAATGATTAAAATCGATCCAGTAGTTTTAATTTATTCATTACTGCCCGTGGCCCGCACGCGTTAACTGAGAGTAAAAGCCAGCCGGAACCGCCGCAAACGCTACGTACCGCGATTTTTAAATCTGTAATATCTTCAAAAATATTCATTTAAATCATATGCTGTAAAGGGCCATATAGATCTATATTAAATAAAAAATATATTTAAGTTATTTAATTGGATAAAGATTAATGCTGTATTGGTTAAAATCGCTTCGAAAATTAGCCATTATTTGTCGTAAAAAGTAAATGACAAAAAAATGTTATTGTGGGATATCCATAAGAGATAGGTATATACCATCGCGGAGTTTTCTGTAGACTTTTTCAATGTGTACAATACTTAGTACATTATTCTGATAAATCTCGTAGGGTTAAGCCTGCGTTTGCAATTTAAGCGAAAAAAAATAATTATTATTTACGACATAACATTAGAAAACTAAAAATAACAGTATTTCTCCACTATTTAATGGATGTTATTATACATATAAACCTTCCTCTTGAATCAATCTGTCTATTAAAAAGAACCGCATCAAAATCCGTTGCGTAGTTTAAAAGATTTAAGCGTACATACATGTGCAGGGACAGAGAAAGCGACTTTGTTTTATACTATGTAGTGAAGTGTAAGGCACGCACGGTTATGCAAAAGCACACTCACCCGAAAACGCACACAAACAAACACACACACAGACACACCCACCCACCCCCTCACACACACACACACACACACACACACACGCGCGCGCACACACACATATTCACGTATAACGCACCACTATGTGACTACTTAACTACTTAACTAAAAGTATTTGCTTAAGTTCATTATACAAACTATTCATTAAAAAAAAAGTATACTCACAAATATTAAGATTCGTCCAAAACTCGTTATCAGATGAGACGAAGAAGAAACGCATCACATTAACGAAGAGTATACTTGTACTGTATAAATCTGAGGAACAAATCTTGTACCAACATTAATACTCGTATGCTGTCATGTTTTTACTTCACATTTAGGTTTATTTATTTCGTATTATATTTAGTGTTGGTAGTATTTATATTGCTTAACAGTTTATAAATCACCAAGAAAGATAAAATTATGTTTATGATCAAAATAGAACAAACAAATAAAGAAAGATTTATGTTGTTTGTCTTTGTAACCGACCATGCAAAACTAATCGACATTATAGAGATAGCGGTGAGACCGTATGTTGGTACTAATTGTTTATTTTCGTGTATTATTATTTATTTTGTTACTTTTGGTTTGGTCTACAAATAAGTGTAAATCAATTAAATAAATGCAGTCCCAATGAATAAGTACTTCATATACAAAAGCTGTTCTGGTAAATTGTTGGCAATGGCAGTGGTAGTCATTTCTATTTATAAAACGAATAAGCAAGAAAATATTCTACCACGTAAAACCTAAAAAATTTGCCTATTACTTCTTTTCGCCTAATTATACTGATTTTCCTTTCCATAATCACTCAGGTATTGAGACGAACAAATCAAACTAAAATCTTTTATTTTTGAGTTATTCCAAGAAAAAGCCAACATCTTGTACACATATAAGAATGATATGCTTTCCTTTTCATTTATTTCCGCGCATGTGTTTATTCTCTTTCGTAACATATCTGATGTATTTTTATTACGCTTAAAAAAATGGTTATATTTATTTTATTGTATCCATTGTGTTTCTGCGTACCAGTACACCCGGTTTAGGAAAAAAATGTATTTTTAAAGGTTGTTACGGTTTCTGATTTATGTGTGCCTGGTATTTTGATAAAAAAAATATAGTAATTGTACTAGCATAGACTATTCTACAAAGACGTGATTTTAAAAAGAATTCGCTCATATTTAATTTTTAAGAAATATTTTTCTATGTTCAATTTCGATTTTTTCATTTTTTTCCAAAAAAAAAACGTGTCAAAACTAATATGAAAGTACTTAAACGAATTCCAATTATCTTCTATGCGCCGTATCGCAAAAAAAAAAAACATTGCGAATTAGTATTCAAACTTTTGCCTACCTAAACTTTGTCGTCATGCGCCCATCTAAAAAAGTAAACGCTGATACATTCCAACCTTTTTCCTTTTAGCTTTTAGCCAAAAAAAAATACTGTAAACAAATTAATTACGACCGAAAAATAACAACAAAATTTTAACAGACTTCAAATTCCCAATAAATATAACGGATAGGTCTGGAAAATTTCAAAGTTTAACAAAAATGCAATACACATGCGCGCGTCTGTTACGCTTTTTTCTGTTTTTATACACAGAATCATTAATCTATCATTACGCCTCGACGGATTGATGTTTCAAATTATACTGGATAATGTTTTGATATTCAAACAAATTGTTAATTATCGTCTTGTTTCATTGTGTCTATCAAGAAAGGTGAGAAATACTTCAACATTATTAGGGCTTCTGCCTAATCGCATCCGCGTTTTATTAATTTCTTTTTTAATTCTCTTTGTATAATTTTAATACAGAAAGTAAAAGTTGGACCTAAAGTGTTATTCAGACATGTAAGAAACCGACTTAAAATTATGTACAAAATTTGAATTAAAATGTAATGAAACCAACTTGAGCACTTAAACCTATAAAAATAAACATGTAAATATAACATTCACACGTAATACGTACATGCGTACAAAACACAAAAGCTTGTCAGATTAATTGGCGTCTTCTAAAAGTAGTACCATTACTTTTGTAGCGTAATTATTATCTTCCTCAATAAACAAATCCTTAAGCGATAATTTTATCGTTTAAATAAAATTATTTTGGTTTGTATGCTAAAATATAATAGTAAATACACAGAAGTGCTTTAAAACATACACATAATCTAATCCATTTCTTTTAGTTATGAATAATTTCCTTTCCGCTTCTATTACCATGGTTTGACCGGATGAAATATATTTTAGGGATAAATGCACCTTTGCAATAAACGTTATTATTATGTTATATTTCTATATGTAAGTGCAATAACTATATAAAGCCTAATTCAATAAAAAATCTATACCTACCTTTACTCAAAGTAGATAAAAGCACTTAAATTAAATTAGTTTTAAAGACAAGGCTCGTCAAACTACTCTATGGGGATATTTTTTTTTATATCACTAGGTTGGCAAACAAGCGTTAGGCTCACCTGATGGTAAGCGATTACCGTAGCTTATAGACGCCTGCAACACCAGAAGCATCGCAGGCGCGTTGCCGACCCAATCCCCAATCCCCCCAGGAGCTCTGGTCACTTTACTCACCAACAGGAACACAATAATGCTTGAAAACAGTATTATTTTGCTGTGATCTTCTGTAAGGTCGAGGTACTACCCCAGTCGGGCTGCTCCCATAGATATAGTAAAAAAAAGTAGATAATGCGCGGCCTTTGTTGTTAGTGAAGCCACAAAACTCGGCTCCTTCAAGTAAATACACGCGCTCACGCACACATATGCATCAAACTACGCTCATTTTCGTTAGTATGTCACGAGGCTTCATACAGTAACTTTGCTTATAAAATGCCGTCTTGTGTGATTAAATGGTGCAAAAACAATACCAAAGTAAACAAAAAATCTGAAGGAATATCGTTTCACACGTAAGTACATATAAAACTTTAAATTTATTGTTATTTCAAAATAATATTGAGGTTATTCGGAACTTATAATTTCAATTTCACGAAATGACGTACCACGGGAGTGTTGCCAGTAGTTCTTTTTTTCAATACCCCAAAATGTGGGTAAGTAAATTGTACGCAATCAGAAAAATAATTAAGTAAAAAGTATACGAAAGAAAAGTTATTTTATGTTACATAAATTAAAAATAAAAAAATCAAAATATATTTATGAATTATTAACTCGTTTGTTTTATGTTTTTTTACAATTTTTGAGTAAACTAGGTACTACTGTTTTATTTTTTAATTAGGCTTTCACTCGCGGCTTCGTATAATGGTTATTGGTAGGTACATTAAAAAATACTAGAAATACAAGTGTGAATAATTCGGACTAAATAAGTATAATAATTATCACTTTACAAAATCACATTTTTTTTTAAACAAAAGCAATAACAAATTTTTTAGTTATTGAAATGTCGTATTCAAAAATAATAATTATCTGTACTCTCGATATTCGTATCTTAATAGTTTTTATGTGTTTAAAATGATAAATTGATATTTGTTTTTTAGTGAAATAAATAGTAAATGGAGAATTTTGTAATTTAAAACTTTTGTGCACGATAATATTTTGAGTCGACGTCGAACTGTCAACCGCTGTCAACCAATAGCACACCGGCAAGCATGCGACACGTGATAAACACTCCCGGCCCCCTACCTCGTACCACCAAATAGACCGATAAATCGCTTCTGCGCAGCTTCAAGGCCAGTGTTCTTTTTACATGACGCGAACTATACCCATATTTTACTATCAATTTTCATGGTTTTAGGTTTCCAACGAATATTTTAATAAGAGGTGAATGGGTAGCGGCTGTAAGACTGAGAAAATGACCACGATTATGCTGGCCATGCGCATAAAGTCAATTTAATACGATTAGTGATTGAAAAATATTTGAACATAAGACTACATCATATTAGTAAAATGCAAACAATGACGATGACTCTGAGTTCTAAGCGACAAAAATTTAAAAAACTTATACAACATAAAGGATTCTAGGTTTAAGAAAAATAGTTAAAAAACAACCGACTGCAAACTGAAAAGAGATAAACAGAGGGGATAGGAAGTGTCCATTCATACGATTATCTTACGAATATATTTTTTTATCATTCTACCGATTTTTTGTTTTATTTTTAGTAAATTTATTTAAAACTATAAACAGGTTTTTATTTTCACATACCCATTTTACCTATATTAAATTAATTGCTTAATAAAAATTTTAGGGACTTTTTTAAAAGGTGTCAACACTTCACTCACTCACACATCTTTAAAAAAGTGGCTTCAGTTTTCTGTTCTAGGTGCGTTATCTACCTTTTTTTACTTGATCTATGGCTGCTCCATATTTTGAGCAGGAAATTCCTGCTGTGCCCTACCTCAGTTAAAGATAGAACATCTTATTAAATATGGATACCTAAATACACTTCTTAAAGATAAACAGATTTCAAGGGTACGGATATAATCTATTAAACAGATAAGCTTGCTAATGATTACTTTATAACATCATTATCCAATCTAACATCTAAACCTAGTCCTAATATGTTACATTTGAGCAAGTGTTAGTGTAGTTTTGGTCAGATAGGATTTTATGTTCAAATATTAGGTACCTACTACTGAAAATTAGCTCACCCGCAGACGTTGTTCTGAACTGTCAAACTAGTGAAGTCGAAACATTCGTTACGTTTAATAATTTAAGTAGATATAGACTATAATTTATTGCACACCACTCAGGAAAGATTGACGTTAAACAGTTATTTAAGCGTAGAGTTGGTAATGACAAAGGTGGTCTTACCGCTTATTAGCGATCTCTTCCACATAACCTTTAGATAGAGGAAAAATATGCGTTGAGAGGTAGAAGAGGTGCAGCAGAGTAATTGTTTTTATTAATTATAAATAAAATAGTATATATGTAGACAAGGTATATTTTCATTAGTTTCATTTATTTTTCACATTTTTCTTAATTTTTCATTGCATCAGAACTTTTAAATAATTTGGTCGAGGCGTTCTTGATATTCTTGATTTTTAGATTACATAGTAGTAAGTTAGTAATTAGGCGGAAAGAGGCCTATGCCCAGCAGTGGGATGCTAAAAGCTGAAGCGTGAGTTATTAATATTTATGTGGAAGCCTATAAAGTCTAAGTTTTTTTAATCACCCTTAAATTGAATTTTACACGCACTATCGATTTATATAATAAAAAAAGATTGTAAACAGACGACTGATAAACTTTTATTTATTGAATTACAATAACAACATATAATACACAAATATAATGCACATAACGTCCTTTCAAAAACAAAGAAAAAAGTAGAATAATATTTTGTATAACGTTTACGTTCGTTACAAAAAATTCTTATTAAATTTCTATACAGTTAATATGTCCATTTTTATATATTGTAAGTTATTGTTTCTCTAAATTGCGAAATAATAAACGGATAATAATATGTCTTATAAACGTATACGCCAAGTTGCACTCTAATCCGCTGCGCTTAGCAAGAGAAGAACGACAAACGTTCACTTTTATAAAAATAAGAAATCTCTATTTATAAGATTTTATTACACAAAGTTCGTTGGAATCCTCGACATTAAGTAAAAAAACCCTGTGACTAAGGGGCTATAATATGTAATATAAGGATTAAGCTAGATATAAGTATAGTATTATAAGGAAAAAAAAAACAATAATAAAAAAAAGAAAAAAAAAACCGAAATTGTACCATACATTAGAATAAGAACCGGTCGGTGGAGTCACGTCTCTTTTGGAGACATTAAGTTATGGCCAGTTTCAATACTCTATCTATCTCTAAATTTGCTTACTAGAGATAGAATTTTGACGTTAACTCCATATAAATTGTGTCAAAAATCTATCGCTAGTAAGCAAATTTAGAGATAGATAGAGTATTGAAACTGGCCATTAGTCTAACTTGAACAGCGATGTTGCTGAGTAACCGCCTACCTTGATATAAAAAATAAAATAAAAAAATTGCATGTTTTTAGAATAAAAAAGGACATGGGCCCGTGGATGTAAATCACTTGTAAAAAAAATATATGTAATATAACGTTACTATCCTTATTTCGAGTCAGAATAGAAATAAACATCACTCATTTCATATTTCAGTAATAAGGAACGTACGCCGGTGACTTGGTTGGTGTTTTCGTAGTTCTCAGTTCTGTTCGAGCTATTAACGATGTCTGAACTGGGTCAAACACTTTTACACTTAAATCACGTCTACGATCACTGTAACTGAAACCGAGGGCGCTTGGCTGAAACACTAGTTTCATTTCTGTGTCGGAACTTCAGTACGTGCTGAGAAAAACATTTTCACAAATGAATAAAATTTAAGTTTCTGATTGTGGTATCAGAGTAGCAACTTTTTACTATGATCTGTATTTGTAACACGTCTTTATAGCAATAACAATGTTTTTTTTATATATCATTTTGCTCACATGATATATTTTACCGGCTAATTTTCGAAACTGCTTCTTTTCTTCGATTTTGATACACAATCATTGACACAAACTGATGATGTAAATAGTAATTTAAACTACTTTGTTTTATATCTCCTTTCCAACAAAAAAAGAATTATCAAAATCGGTTCATAAACGACGATGTTATCCCCGAACATACATAAAAATATTTTTATATTTATTTTATATTTTTCGAAGTTGGTTAAAAATGAATTTTGTTAGGTGCGTAACTCGAGAATGGCTCGAACATTTCGCTAATTTATTTTTTTATGTTCCTTAAGGCCCACGGAAGATTTTTATAATAAAAAATATTTAAAAATTAAAGTCATCAATGGGACAACGTTACATTTATTTTACTATTAACTATTGACAGAACGAATGTCTGTCCAGGCAGCTAGTAATTAGACATTACAGGTAGGTGTAAGTTCCTGCTGTAACTTCTTTAGATATATAATATATTATTGTTAATCTCATTTTCTAAAGAGTTTGTCTCTAAGTATTCTTCCATTCAGTTGACATTCGTGCCATAATGCTTCTTTAAGTTTTGATACTATACCATTGCTAGCAATTTGATCAATCAGAACGTTTGCATCAGATCTAATCAGTGACGTGTTGACAACAGACAGTTTGTGTTTGCGTTTAATTTTGCAATTCTGAGGTCTGACATTCAGATAACTAACTGATAGTTATCTGAATGTCAGACCAACAATTCCGCTAATGGATCTACAGCGGAAAATGACGAAACTGAATTGCTTTAATGCAACCGTAGTGAACAGTAAAAATCAATGCAGTAAGTCTGATTGACGTGAGTTCATTATCTGACAAAAATATAAAATCATTACAAGGAAAAAACATAATGTTTTTGCTCATACGAACTGTGTTTGCTACTATTTGGAAATACTGCTATTTTGTACAACTTAAATGACGATCAATCTATTCTCATCATCATCATCGTCATCACTTCGTCGCACCGAAGACGCCGCTGCCCCTCTTCAGCCTGGGTATTTGAAATAGCATGCAGTTGCATGGTTATCTCACCATCGGTCGGCTTTATAAGTTCTAAGGTGGTAGTGGAACTGTGTTATCCCTTAATCACCTCTTTGATACCCACGGGAAGAAAGGGGATGGCTATATTCTTTACTACCGTAGCCACACAGCGCATCAATCTATTCTAGTATCGTTTAAATATCTTTGGATTTAATTAAAATGAAATAAAGTTTATTAAAATATCTCAAATAAACTCCATTAAAAATAATATTCAATTAACGCTGAAAAATGAAACCCAGCGACGCTGGCATTGCGAAATGATCCCATGTAATCCCTCGGAACTTTTGATGTTTGTTGAAAAATTTACCGAATTCTCAAAGAAAGAATACCTCGAGCAGAATTCAGTGGATTCCGAGAATTATGGAAGATTTGTGACCTAATTAAAATCTGCCAATTGTGAATTGAAATCGGAAGAGATTGAAAATATTTTTTAACAATTACCCAATTACGATAAATATACTTTAATTTTAACTTGTCTATAACACATAAGCTCTGTGATTAAAATACAAAAGGTCGTTAAAATATAAATATAATAATATATATATAAAGTGTAGATTCTTTCTCAGAGTTTATAGGTTCAATAGGCTGACCCTAAGCTGTGCTAAATTTTCAAATGACAAATCGTATTTATTTTTGAAACTAGTGGCAGTACAAATTAAGAACTAACCCATCTCCATAATACAAGTAGAGGTATTATTCTGTATTGTTTACAAGATAGTATTGTAAATTAATGGTTATTTTAAATATTATAACAAAATAGTGGCAACCGTTCTGGAGGTCTTGAAGGTCTCCTGGGGGGATTTGGGATTGGGTCGGCAACGCGCTTGCGATACTTCTGGTGTTGCAGGCGTCTATAAGCTACGGTAATCACTTACCATCAGGTGAGCCGTACGCTTGTTTGCTGACCTAGTCACATAAAAAAAGGTGTGAAACAGGCTCAAAGCCTACGGTCGCGATTTTGATTCCCGCTGAAGAAAGTATTTCTATTTTAGAAACATTTGAATCTAGTTTGGTCGTACATCATTGTGAGTTTCCCACCGTACCTCAAAAACTACATCGGTCCCGATATTTTTTTTTATTTTACTATCGGAACCATTTAACAAATATGTAATTTGAAATTATAGCAGAGAAAGTATATACAAACTCACAGTGGAACAGTGAAGTTCACACATTTCTTCTATGTATTTCGAGAATAGTCTCCTCACCAGATACTTCTTGTTGATAGTTCTTGTCCAGCTACGATTTGATTTAGAGGCTGATAAATTACAGTACATTTGCAATTTGAACAATTTCTTGAGAAGTTTTGTTCGTATATAGTGTATATTTATGTGTATTTATAATGTATATTTATGATTAATATAATAAATGACTTACGTAACTTACCCTGCTTTATTAGTTTATAATAATATTTTTTGCATATATCAAGCATACATTTTTATAGCCTATATAATTAATTTTAGTCAACAAATAACTGCTTTCTGACACAAAATTACTTTAACTGTACCGGTAAAATGGAAAAGTAAATATATTAAATAAAAACAGATCTCACGCTTAATACGTTTACACAAACAAACGAACTCATTTGGTTTATTATATACGTATTAGTAGAAGTGATTTTAACACCATAATATTTTCCTTCTATTTTTGCTGAAAGTTTCGAAAGGTTTGCATTCTGAGCTCATGTTATCTCAATATAACTAAAAAATAGTATTAAAATAAAGTTTGATACGCCTTATGTCAATTTCTCCAATATAGAAAAAAAAAACTATAGTTAATGATAGCTGAGGTTGGGCAGAACAGGAAATATTCTGTTCAAAATAATACTGTTTTCAAGTAGTATTGAGTATTATAATGAAATAACTTTTTCGGATTTTATTGCGTTTTATTAGGTTTTTACATGCCCGACGTTTCGGATATTTTTTTACAGCAAGTTTTTTTTTTTTTTTTCATTATAATGAATGAAATTTGCGTAAACATTAGAAAACAGTATTGAGTATGGTGTACAGAGCTTATATAATATATTATGAGTAGGATCAGCAACGCACTTGGTGTTGCAGACGCTTGTTAGCTGACCTTGTATAAAATAAATAAATAATTTAATTTAATAAATGAACTAATATTAAAAAAAAAACTAACTATTTTAACATTAGGTGTCATCCACTACGATTAAAATGTATTTGTTATCTATTGACTGTGTATAGTATATAGGCAGCTCAACATTTAATTATCTCAACAGTTAATATATGAGAAAATATACTAATTAGGCAATATTTTTCTTTGCAATACTTATAATAAAATAAACTTAGTAGTCAGGCACGTCCCTGATTATATTTGACTATTGTACGTGATATTTGTACACATAAATTATTTTTATATGTAAATTTTAGTGTTACACTAGACTGCCCACGCAAATTCACACGTGTTGAAATATTTTATTTTCAGATCGTAAGAGATTTATGCCTATTACGGTACTCCTTCATGTAAAACAAACTCTATTTTAATGTACTCATATTTTTATAGCTAAAGAATGCAGAGGTAAGTAAATAATGAATAACTTTAAGCCCATAAAAGAAATAATAATAATATTGGAGAGAAACTTTGTATACAACATTATTTTAACATTGATTTTGGCATATTCCAATATGATGAAAGAAATCAAACAAAATAATGGTTCAAGAAGTACCTCAGTGGCTTTTACATCAAAAAGTGTTACTGTAGCTTAAAATTTATATAGATTCTCGTCGACTGTTGAGAAGTTTTATTGTAAGGAAAGATTTCCTTCAAAAGGTTGCTTTATTTAATTCTGAAATAAATATATGTTGACAAACGATCTAGTCGTCATCATCATCATCATCGTCTTTGGCCTGTGTATTTCAAAGCCAGCAGTTGGATGGGTTATCCCGCCATCGGTCGGCTTTTAAGTTCCAAGATGGTAATGGAACTGTGTTATCTCTTAGTCAAGACAGGGGGTGACTATATTCTTTGCTGCCGTAACCACACAGCATAACGATCTATTGTAGTGGTGAAATTATTCAACTTAAGGCTGGCGATGGCTGGTTTTATACTCATACACACCATATGATGTGGTCAATGTTTGTACGAATATCTGTTTCTGGTTTGGGTACATGTTTTTTGGGTCTTTTCACAGTGCCTCAAAGAGCACGTGTGGTCACGGCTGACATCATAGATAACTGATGGAGATCGTTAAATATAATAGGCATGGTATCGTAGCGTGATGGTTGGCGTTAAATTCCGACCCTTCCCACTGTATATTATGAAGAAGAAATCTTTGCACAACAGCGATGTATCACAAGCTAATTCAGTTTAGTTCAGTTACATATACTTTCCTTTACAATAAAAACGAACCCAACTTATCATTGTATCACAATACCACTTAAACTAAATATAGATCGGTAAATAGCAAAATATAGCAGCATACAATAAACAGAATCGCTCCCAAATCCCCTAGAAAGCTTTTAGCATTCCCAGTATCGATAGCAATGCTAATTCGCTTATCAGAACCGATACCAACCATTAAGTTGTGAATGGTAATACTCGTACTGGCGAATTCAACGGTAAGCAATCAGCAAGTACTAATATTTATAAGATTTTTGAATTTGATAAATGCTTTGTAAATGTATTATTTAGTAGTAATAAAATGTGGTTTGATAAAAGAATAAGGGAAGGGAAATATAATTCCAAAACCAAAATGTCATAATATTGTATTAATACCATAATAATTGTATAAATATAAACATTTTTCACAAATATTTGAATATATCTTTTAAATGTTTTGTGATTTTATTTTACCGTACTCTGTGAAAAGATAATAAATTTTCAACATAACTAATTATGTTGCTTACAAGATTAAGTCATTATCACAACATAAAAGTCTGTCTTTTATTACTTTCAAGCGAGGATTTAGAAGATTTTATTAATTTTTGGACGCTTTTTGCCAAAGTATAATATTATGTAAGAATCAGAAGCTGTGTCTGCTATCAACACGTTGCTCATGATACTTATCCTTTTTGTAAGTTTTTCTTGAGATGTGTAAGAATATGATAAACGTATCGCTGGCTCTGGAGACTACAAAATTTATTTCGAATATGAAAAATCATAATTTCAGATAGATGATATTACTCAGACATCATTACATTACTACCTATCATTAAGTGAATATACGCATATACGTGCATTTCTAAAGCTCCATTCAAAGAGATTGTACACATCAGTTGCTAGCGTAAGCACTTGCAGTATGTATTCATACAACTTGTCTGCACAACCAGAAAAATGTGACTCATTAAGTTTAAACAAACACTTTTCTCGCACACATAGGAGAGAAGGCCTTATTTAATATGTACGTAACTACTAATATCAAAACCAAAACTGAACATGAATGTGTTTATGCACAAAACAATTTACACTACAAACTCATATTTAGGCAGCGTATTTGAAACTACAAAGTCTGATTATGATTTTGCATTGAAATTGGTTTTCAAATTGTACGAGTACTACGGTAATAGGACCGGACTCGTGAATAGCCCAATGCCAATTTCAACAAAGCGTTCATTTCAGCTAAGAATCGTTCGCCCATATTCAGCCTAGGAAATGGGACACAGCGAAATCCCTTATTTGGAGTAAAGAATTGTGAATATGATTTCAAATGGATGCAACACAAATGGAATGCAGTCAACGAAATGCGGGCGAGCGACCTAGTTTTTAATCAGATTAATCCTCTCAATCCGAATATGAATATTTTTATGATATTCGAGACGTGACCTAATTTATGCTAATGATAGAGATAACAGGAAATAATTGGATAGATTAGTTGAATAATTGTGTAATTTGAACGTTATTGTGTAATTAGTTTAACGATTACTGGTGATCCTCAATAAATAAATAAATAAATAAATAGAATTTTTCACAAGTAATTAATCTTAAAAATGAAGGCAGTAAAATAAAAGCTTCTCACATTTTATATACCGAAAGATAGTTATATATAAAAGAATAGAATTAGAGAATATAGTATTTATATATATAAAACTTTTATTATTTTTATATATTACTAGTGTATTTTATTATTTGAATTAAGAAGGAACAACGGGAAATTTTCCGAGAAATAGCTGGCAATCATTACAGCCTATACAGTCCACTGCTGGACATAGGCCTCCACAAGTTTACGCCAAAAATAACGTGAACTCATGTGTTTTGCCCATAGTCACCACGCTGGGCAGGCGGGTTGGTGACCGCAGTACTGGCTTTGTCGCACCGAAGACGCTGCTGCCCGTCTTCGGCCTGTGTATTTCAAAGCCAGTAGTTGGATGGTTATCCCGCCATCGGTCGGCTTTTTAAGTTCCAAGGTGGTAGCGGAACTGTGTTATCCCTTAGTCGCCTCTTACGACACCCACGGGAAGAGAGGGGGTGGCTAAATTCTTTAGTACCGTAGCCACACAGTACATAGCAGTAATAGCTGGCAATAACGATTATATAATATTACAAAGGACTAATTTTGAAAGTATAAAAAACTAAACAAGATAATAACAGCTTCTTCGAAGCCGGCTTCTTTTGACATTATAGTTTTCATATTTCCAGGATGAAATGGCTTTTTAATGCAAAATATGTGTACTTTCTTTATTGCACTCACACATACATAAATTGACAAGAGCATAAAATTGATTTTACTGTAAGTCTTCAAACAACCTAATGCTGAGCTGTTTTCTCCAATCAAAGAAAACTTTACCTTTTACACAAAATATATAAGCCCTAATTCAACAAGCAATTTATGTATTTAATTTACAACGCGAGCTTAAGGCTCTAAAAAAATTCAAAACAAAAGAATTTAATTAAAGTATTTATTTTTTAAACATAATACATACGTGACTCAGATGACATATAAGATACATGGTAAATTAAAATGGCAAAATCTGAATCAAACTTAAGAATCGGTTTAATTCTAGTTAAGTAGGTGGTATAATATTGCATGACTATTTTTATAAATTAAAAAATCAAAAGCAAATATACAAATACAAAACGAAAGAGATATTCTTATAATAATCCTACAGGCGCTTTATTACTTAAGACAACAGATCGACTGTCCTGTGAGTACCTAGTAAAGCACGTGTAATGTAGTAATTACGTGATTTGACGCTAACGGAAATATGTTTCTGATATACCAAGCATTTTTCTTCTGCTTTTTTCCACTCTTATCCACTATGTAACTATTTTTTGCGTGTCCTAATAAATTACTGACTATGCATGTCTCATAATTTAATGCAGAGACTGAATTTGACCTAAATACTCATTTTCACCGTGTTTTCGATTTGGCAAGTATGTTGACATGATATATGACTGCTTAAAATTATTTAAATTTGTTCAATTTTATTTTAAAATTAAATAAGTGAAGTGATAGAAAAAAAAATTATGGTTAATTTTGGTAACTACTTAGTGTTTATTCTACCTATTTCTATTTTCAATGCTAAAAAAAAGTCAGTTAAAAGGGCAGTATTTTTGGACCAATTTTAAGTTATATACGAACTACTTAGTTCCGCGTAGATGTGTATGGATATACAAATGAAAGTAATTTATCTCTTCTGCGTGTGTATTTGTATCTTCAGCATTAAATTAAGCTTGACGTAGGCTCAGGATTGTATTCGAAGTTTTCGAAATGAAGATGAATCAGTATATTGGACCGATATATTTTCTTACTTTTCCTTTCAAAAATAAACATCTTATTGAACTCTCTCGGGCCTAATTTTCAAACAATTTCTTCCCAATTTGAAGTAACAAAGTCTCTAGCTGTCACTTTGAAACAGAACACTCACTAGTGTATAAGGATAGCATAAGATTTATTGGAAATCAAAATCCAAATTGCTTTAGACAATCTGGTCGTAATTCTACCTTATCTTCAGAATAGAAAAACCGGATAAACTAATCTATTTTTATTTGAAATTAATCGTTATAACTGATGAACATATAAATGGAAGTGTTATTCTGCTGGTGTGGGAATTTCCGTTAAGTGATTTCAAGACTTCCTTTTATTTTCCAGACGACCCTCGTAACTTCACCTACGTTAACATTTATGGCTACCGTTACATAAACAAGTAAACAAATCTTTTCTCCTATCACATTAGTATATATTAACTAAAATATATATGTAAGTATACCAGTAGAGGAAAAAAAATACAAAAAATATCACGAATCAATTTGAAATGATTATACGTGTTTTTGATATACAATTAAATCTTGTTTCGAAAATATCTTCTATTTCTGATTCATTGACACATAATTCGGAAAAGAAAATATGATGCAATCATACGATTTGACGATGCATGGACGATGTTCACTGTACCAAATTACGATAATATTCATTGTTAGGACCGCGTTCATATCTATCGCCTAATGTTTTCTTTTCAAATGTTTGTCATATTGCCATTATTAGTATGTACTTTACCCTACCCTACTGTACCTTGACCTCACAGAGGGTAATCGTTACATAAAAGTGTGTTTATATAATTTGCCGTCTAGCATCTAAACTTCAAAATAAACCACTCATACAAAGCATTAGCCTACTTTGTAATATTATAAATATTGGTGCTATGCAAGTTTTATCATAATACTAACGTCATACAATATTGACTTCCATAAATTTTAATTTTGTGTTTACGTGGAGTAGAAATTTTAATATTGTTACCTCGTATGAGGTATAATCACGATTCAGCCTGTAACATCCCACTGCTGGGCATAAGGCTATTTCTTCACGCAGGAGAAGGCTACAATTAAAGGATGTAAGTGATAATATTATCTAATTATTATTTAACATAATACTAATTCTTCTTTCTATATGAAGAGAGAGGCCTGTGCCCAACAGTGGGGTGTTATAAACTGAATCACATCGAATAATACCAAAAGATCTTCAAAATTTTAGTGTGACTTTATATTGCTTATTGCGCTGCAAATCTATACAACATAATATTTTCAACGGAACTCGGAACTGCCTGCCAAGTCTGCCTTAATTAGTGGCCAAACTCAAGACCAGTGAGAGGAAGATGGTAATCAAGTCTACCGCTGACATACTACATTTAAAAAATACATAATAACCAAAGACATTTTGTCTGGTAAAGGATAATATTTGATTTTAAAATTGTTCTGCGACCATTGGCGAACAAAAATAAGCTTAGGGAATTTACATTTGCCAGATGGTGTTCTAAAATAAACGTATTAGCTAACTCAAAATATACAGAGAAACTTTATAAATGTCCTTTTCTAGATAACGGCGAAAGCCTTTTTCTGCAGTGGGATATTTTGTAAGCTTATATAAATATTTAAGGTTATTTTTATTACTACATTGTAGAAATTATTATGACGATGGAGTTAGAGCTTAGAATAGCTATGAAGGTATTTATGTATATTGATTTTTATACTTACATGGCATTGAAATAGTGTCAAGGATTAATTGGACTATGAATGAAACACGAAACAGAAAAATGATGATTGATGATTATTTCAAAATTACTTTCGAACAAAATCTTTCCGCATTTTAGTTGTTACAATTCTTAGCCTAATCAATAAATAATATTAATAAAATGTGAGGTATATTTGTTAATTTAATTATTTATTATATTTTATATTTTTAAAATGTTTAAATACATATTAATTTAATTAATATACATATGTTGTATTTTTAATCTACTTTACATTATCAGAAATGTTTTGTAAGTTTAGCGCCACAGTAATGACAGTAATTTGTCTAAGTAGATGATACTTTGTCGAAAAATCACGCAATTCTTTTTATCTTGTATGGTACATGCCTGTACTTAACTAATCACATACATCTTACGAAACTCCATCATCACCTAAGAATAAATTTATGCGTTATATTATAACCTCACAAGAATATTCTAGGCACCTTAAAAATAATAAACATATTATTCAGAGTTCAAACAAAAACGTACATCATCCCTCTATATGTTTTCAGATTATTCAAAAGAAATTCTTTTAGTTTTAATTAAATAACATTTCGCGGGTTTTATTAAGATTACGTTGTGAATGCGTAAGCATGTATTTTTTTCTGAAAAGTACATATTAATCAAATTATATTTTCGAATCGTCGTTTTTTTCAGGTTTACTTGAGATTTTTGGATGTTGCCATGTTGGTTAACGTTTATAGTTGATGCTCTATTCTAAAAAAAAAACGTTGCCTAGCATTAATATAGCCTATTATTGATAAATTTTCTGTGTGAACGGACTGACGCAATTAATTGTATTAATGTTCACACAAAATGCTAAAGTAGTAGTATTCTCTCCGGACAATTCACTCCCGCTTACATTATTCGAAAAAAGTTGTTTTTTTTTGTGCAATTCACACACGGCAGAAGTAAAACTTCTGCAAGAAGCGTCAGAGAGATTTTTTTCATCGAGAATATAGAATATTGTATAATGTATTCTATCTCATTCTCGCATTCATCATATTATATTTCATTTATGTGTTTCTTTATCGTGACGTACTTTCATTTTATCGTGTTTCAAATCACGATTCTAAAAAAGTTTTACTTCAAAAAGCTTTTCCAAATTAAAACACACATTACGAGTAGAAACACCTTTTTTAATTCACCTTTTTTCAGAACAACTCCAACGCCGTTATACCCTTTTACGAATTGTTCACTGAAACAAAAGCCACCTTAGGCTGTTTATTAACTCAAGAGTGTCCGTGTGATAATAGCAGGTAATAAACAAATATATATTACTAACCGGCTTCAAAAAAGGAGGAGGGTACTCAATTCGACCGTACATAATATATATTTATGTATGATGTGATTTTGATAATTCTTTTTTTGTTGGAAAGGAGATATCCTAAGTGTGGTACCATGATAAAGAAACCAGGATCTGATGATGGGCTCACTGAGAAATCGAGGGAAATCCTCGAAAATCGTAGTGATGACTAGTGCGTTTGTTAATATACTTAATAACTTGTCGATGTAATTGAAGTCGGTTTTTTTCGTTTGCGAGCAAACCCAATTATTTTTTATTGACGACCGCTCTGGTGTAATGGTGCGTGATCTGTGTCGGCGGCGCCTAAACACCGACGGTCGCGGGTTTGATTCCCACTCGAAGTGGATATTTGTGTTTATACATATATTTATTTCCGGTCTGGTTGTTAGACCTTGTGGATCTCCCCGCCGTGCCTCGAAAAGCACGTTAAGTTGTCGGTCCCGGTTATTTTTAACTTATATAATTGTTATAGTTAGTAATTTAAAGCCCAAAAAAATTAAATTTAGCTTACATAATACAAAATGCAAAAAAAATGGGGAAAGAGGCCTATGCCCAGTAGTGGGATATTACAGGCTGAAGCGACTTACAAAATGCAATAATTATTCTCATTTTGATTACATATAATATTTAGTATGTACAAAGTTTGAATTTGTTTTTTTTTTGTAATTATGAAGATAGTGGCGAGTGGGATTAAAAGTAGCCTAAGTTACTCCTTATTAAATATTAAAAACAACTATTAACCTCACCGATATGATCCAATTTAAATTATTTATATCCAAAAAAGGATTGATGATGATGTTTTTGAAATATAATAGATGGTGCTGCTTTAAAATTGTCTTGATATTACTTATATTTATTTAACTATGTATATCGACCTAATTTACTTATATTGCGTGATTTTTATAGTGTGAAGCTAGCTTATAGCATGGTTATTAACATAACAACAACATTCAAATATGCTTCGTTAGATTAGACGTTGTTACAGAATGCGTTGAAGAAATAAAGGTTCACTGCTCGTTCCCGGTAGGTGATAGCATGATAATATGTAGTCTATATGTTGACCCAACTTCTTAATAATATTCGTGCCAAATTTGAGGTAAATCCATGCAGTACTTTTTGAGTTTATCCCGGACATACATACAGACAAACAGAAAAACAGACAAACAGACAAAAATTCTAAAAACTATATTTTTGGCTTCGGTGTCAATTGTAGATCACACCCCAAGTATTCTTTTAAAAAAATATTCAATGTACAGTTTTGACTTCCCTACCATTATATTGTATGTATAGACTAACCCCTTAATCTTTGTAACTTAGGGTTATGAAAAATAAATGTTGGCCGATTATAGACCTACCCGATATGCACAAAAAAATTCATAAAAATCGGTCCAGCCGTTTCGAAGGAGTATGTTAACTAACATTACGAAAATTTTATATATAATATAATAATTTTACGTTGAACCTATATCTCCAGCTACAATCTAAAACGTAAATTACAATGTTACAGCAATATAGCTAGTATACTGCCACATTAGATAGCTAGCAATAAAGTTAGTATACAACCACTTATCGCAAACGTCTTCCTCAGAATATTCCCAGCTTACAGCGTTGAAGCTAAATTGATATCTGTCGGAACCAATGACAAGAGCTTGTACTAGTAAATACTTGTCTATTCCAATTGTTTTGTAACACTGTAACAATATTACGCAAAATTGGGTATGTTTGATTTAATTTAAATATTAAAAGTTATAATAATCATATAAATAATATTGTATTCAAAATTTTATCAAGCACGTAATCTTGACCACACCGACCAATCTCTATCTCTTTTCCATTCAACGTGACATTGTCGTCATCACCAGTACTATTTTGATACAACTGAAATATTAACTGTGGCAGAAATTCGATTGAACCACTAGTGCCACCAATTTTGAAATACACGAATATGGTAAAACCGGGAGAGATGCCGCAGTGGGATAGATGCCTCATGTTCTAAAAACCTAACATCCCGAACTCACAAATAAAAATTAATCGCATAAGTAGGAGTCGAAGACACCCCGTACCTCAGATATCCACAGATATTCATGTGGCAAGGACGCGTTTGGATCGTGTGTGTAATTTTCTCCGTGGCGAAATTTACAAACACGTCAAAGTTTTAAAGGTTAGTATTTAAGGTTGTATAATTTTATAAATAGTAATAAATTCCGTTATATTTTTTATCACGTCTATATACTGGGTCATTGAGTTTGCATATAGTTGTAAATAGATGCTATTTTGTTTATAATTTATTTAAAAAATACGTGGGCATCTATCCCAATCACAAAGGATAGTTGCCCTGATTTTTTGAGGTATAGGTGCCCTCATCTATCCCTTCATTCACCATATACAGAGTAAGTTTATATGTATAATTTTTTTGTGTCTGTTATATTTTTTATGTATTTAGGTATATTTATGTTTGGATGTTTTACTGATTCTAGCAGAACTATGCCACGAAAATATAAAAGAAAGGAAGAAATGTGAGCTCGAGTATGTTCTTGGACTATAGAAAACCTACAGTCAGCTTTCGATGAGAAAGTATGATTGTGCATGTGCATGTTGACACTTGATATGAATATTTTAGACCAACAATTAAGAATTTATACTTTTTTTGAATAAATGATTGTAAAATTTAATTAAATTTATATCAGAGACTCACATATATAAAAATTATATTCTAATTATAACAATTAAAAGATATAAAATAATTGTGTTTGCTCGCAAACGAAAAAAAAAACCGACTTCAATAACATCGACGAGTAATACAACGTAGATCGATCTGGTTTCCTTATCATGGTACCAAACTAGGAATATCCTCTTTCCAAAAAAAAAAGAATTATCAAAATCGGTACATCTAGTAGAAAATTATGCGGTATAATACAACGTAGGTCAACGAAAAAAGCGTTAAGTAAAAACGCATTATTGGATATAACTCGAAAAGTAGTTGTTAGATCTCAAATAAATTTAAATGGGACCAATTGATATACACCACCTTTCGATTAAAACAAAATTTGTCGAAATCGGTCCACCCGGTCAAAAGTTCTGATGTAACATACATAAAAAAAAAATACAGTCGAATTGAGAACCTCCTCCTTTTTTTGGAAGTCGGTTAAAAAACACAAATTTTTTTCATTGCTATGGCCCATGTTTCTTGCAGACAATCGATGTTTTAGGAGTAGCCTAACCTAACATTTGGTTTTTGGTTTTTCGTTTACACGGTTTAAAAGGCATCTATCCTACTCACTATTTTCGTGGTGAGGCAACTATCCATATAGGTAGGCATCTATCCTCAAATAAAAGAGTTCACGAAAAGCTAATTTCTGCTTAATCTGCATTGGCTAGGTTGAAAAAAAATAGTTATAATTCAACATAACGGATTGAGCTAGCTACATTACTAAAAATTATTAGTATAAAAATCATATTTTTAAAATTAGGTGGCTATTTCAAAAAGTGAGGCATCTATCCCGGTTTTACCCTACACATACATTATTGTGTAAATAGTACTTTCCTGATCTTCAAAGATCAGTTTTGCTACCCATTTAATTCATTGATATTAATAAACATTGTTTGCAATTTCTTTTAATCATAATGTAATACTAATAACCTATTTCAGTTTGAGACAACATAGTTACTAGGCAGTTGACTTATTATAGAACTTTGGTTCAGAGATTATCAACTGCAAAAAGTACTAATGTATTCCTACAATTAGTGAGCTGGAAGCCAACATTTTCTTCTCCTAATCTCTTTCCTAATCTTCTCACCAGAACTTTTTGTATAGCATATTTTAAGTCAACGATACATTAGTAGTTTTCCTATTCTAATGCTATTTGCAAAAAAAAAAACTAAAAAAAATACAACGCAAAAAAAAAGGTTATTAATTCAAAACATTATATTTTCAACAAAACCATTAAAATCTTGCGTCAATGGACATAGCAGTCACCGAATGCGAGCAAATGACAGGTGATAAAATTCTTAAGTTATAGTGTCATTTTGACGATTTGGAACAGGTGGGTATAGCGAGAGTACAAAATTTTCATGTTTACACTGTATCAAGCACATTTATACAATTTTAAAGGTGTATTCAATTTTGCACCTAAACTCCAAACAAATAAAGCGTATACTCCCTTGCCTATTATTTACCGGAATCAATGAATATTAGTTTAGGGTTGTATAATGTTCAACGGAGCTTTAAAAATGTCAATTTGATACATAAAATACGTAAAAACGTTAACGCTCATATGTTTTATAGAAATGTTTCTGGAAATACATCTGAGGGCTCTGCCTGTTTACTTTGCCTGTTTGTTTATATTAAAATCGATTTTAGTTTGGATTTTGCGTTCGTTTGTACTTTATTAAGCATGTTGCAATAACCGATGTTGTAAAGAAGAAAGGCCTCGATTCTACTGTATTTTGTTACGTGATGTAATAACTTAATAAATTGTTTATGTTTACTTACTGTTAATGTGCATATAAAGTGGCCCTTGAAGGAATTAATTATAAAAATTTACTTTAGGTGGTGAATATATTTTATTATTTTACATTGTAAGGTTTATGTGAACGTAAAGTTTAAAATAATAAACACTGTTCAAAACGTAATAAATACGTACAACCAATGAGAAAGAAAATGTCAAAAAATTTAGTGCGGTGGACACTTGAATTGCGGAAGCCCGATACTTTAAACACCAATAAAGTATATTTCCCGTAGCGAAAATGATATACGACTGACAAAAAAATGTATTATTTATATTCCGATCTTTTCCAATAGTGGAACAATGAGTGAGTGAAAGAATAAAATATTTTGTCAAAAAAGCCCCGCACATGTACGAGTATGTAAACTGTTGATAATATCGCCTATTTAAGGGCTCTACTAGACGAGATGATAATAAAGTATATCTAGTGAACAACTTACGTAGGCTTAATCAGAAGCAAGTTTAACAGGGCTAGGACTTTATCCACTTCGCTTATAAACTTCAACTTTGCAATTCACAGGTAGCGAATAGAAATGTGCTGTGTGGCTACGGCACTAAAGAATTTAGCCACCCCCTCTCTTCCCGTGGGTGTCGTAAGAGGCGACTAAGGGATAACAAGGTTCCACAACAAACTTGGAACTTAAGAAGCCGACCGATGGCGGGATAACCATCCAACTGCTGGCTTTGAAATACACAGGCCGAAGACGGGCAGCAGCGTCTTCGGTGCGACAAAGCCAGTACTGCGGTCACCAACCCGCCTGCCCAGCGTGGTGACTATGGGCAAAACACATGAGTTCACGTTATTTTTGGCGTAAACTTGTGGAGGCCTATGTCCAGCAGTGGACTGTATAGGCTGTAATGATGATGATGATGAATGAATAGAAATATCTGAAAAATAAAACAGTTTGAAAACAAACATAGTTTGCGTTCGATTTTGAATATGAAAAATATAGGTCAGCACACTTTACTTGCGACCAGATAAAACTGCTTCTAATAAACAGGAAATATCGAATGAAATTCGTGACCATATTACAAATTAGATGAATTATGTCCGCAACGCCTACTTTGGTCTATATTAATATCTTAGTTATTACTTATTAACGTTAAGAGTCTTATTTGTAACCCAATCTAAAACCTTATTGAGTTTTGTTTGTTATGAAATCCGAGACCTTATTTTATTTATTATTTATTTACACTTTCGCACACTAATGCAAATGATATATAAAAATAGAATTTGCATCTGTTGCAACAGGCGGCCTTATCGCTAATACAGCGATCTCTTCCAGGCAACCTTGACCTTCTTGAGATTCGGGAAGATTTTTAACCTACGGAGTAAGAAGACTATTGACACCAATTGAACCTTTTTCAAAACGCAAGAAGTGGTTTTACTTCAAAACTCATCACGTTCTTGGCTTTAGGATGACTTTATATCTGTAAAGTCATCTGCGATTGATAAAACGCTACCAAATTATTCTAATTTCAAAAATTATTAAAAAATTGCAAAAGACCGTCTACTTACTATCTTAATGATCCATATAAAAATGTACATAAATCACTGATGTTTTTACGATTCGTTAAAAATATAGAAAACAATCAGAAGAGAATTTAGGAAACTAAACATACCCTATGGATTTATTTCATATCACCTAATAACACTTAAACAATTTTCAACAAATATTTAGAGTTCTTATGTCCTATTTTTATCTTATTTCTTTAAATGTCATGTAAAATTAATATTCATCATCATTACAGCCTATACAGTCCACTGCTGGACATAGGCCTCCACAAGTTGACGCCAAAAATAACGTGAACTCATGTGTTTTGCCCATAGTCACCACGCTGGGCAGGCGGGTTGGTGACCGCAGTACTGGCTTTATCGCACCAAAGACGCTGCTGCCCGTCTTCGGCCTGTGTATTTCAAAGCCAGCAGTTGGATGGTTATCCCGCCATCGGTCGGCTTCTTAAGTTCCAAGGTGGTTGTGGAACCTTGTTATCCCTTAGTCGCCTCTTACGATACCCACGGGAAGAGAGGGGGTGGCTAAATTCTTTAGTGCCGTAGCCACACAGCACAAAATTAATATTGCATCGAGTATATTTCAATATCAATTTCTGTAAAAGCAAAGCCACTTGGTATTAAATGATATACCTATGTTGTTTGAAACTTGCTTTATAACATAGTAAACCAGCTTTAATGAAAATAACTTACGGCTTTACGCCATACTGTTCGAAATACACCAAATTCTCGCCTTTGTCAGTATTGATAAGTTTGAGAAAGTGCGTCTTTGTGTCTTTAGAGCATGAAATTTATTACATAACTAACTGCGTCTGCGTGGAATTTAACAAAATAATTATTCAGTTCAATGTTCAGTTCGCAGAGTCAAAAATAGATAGAAAAAAACCTAAATAAAAGTAGCCTAAGTTACTCCTTATCACATCAGCTATCTGACAGTGAGAGTCTCGTAAAAATCGGTACAGCCATTTCAGAGATTTGCCGGAACAAATAGATAAAATTATACAAAATGTTATTTTGGTATATGTATCGTATATCCATCGATCACCAACCCACCTGCTCAGCGTGGTCACTATGGGCTGACGCCATTTTTGGTGCGAACTTGTGGAGGCCTATGTCCAGCAGTGGACTGTGATAGGCTGATGTGTGATACATCCATATGCATTTAGTAAAAATTTCGGTAAAAATCGGTTATTTTAATATTACAAACAGACACTCCAATTACGATAAATAAAATTGGAATATATACTTGAGCAAGCTCTTCTTCAAATAGGACATATTAATATAATCTTATTAGAGGTTGCTCCTTAAAACTGTGTTTTCTTGCAAACGAAAAAAACACCGACTTCAATTACATTGACAAGTAATACAACGTAAGTATACGAAAAAATAGTCAAGTAAATACGCGTTATCAAAGATTACCCAAAAAAGTTATAAGATCGCAATCAAATTTAAATAGGACTACAATACAAGTATTCAGAGCAAAAAAAGAATCATTGAAATCGGTTCACCCAGTAAAAAGTTCTGAGGTATGTATGTGTGATAATATATATATAAAAAATAGACGAATTTTCGAAATGATATAAAGTTCTCGGTAAGAAAAAAAACTTGACACACACACACACACCTTTTTTTCTACTCTATTATTTTACGCACACAAAAAAAAAACACAGACTATAAGACCGTGTTGATCACTATTTTTTTTTTTTTTTTTAGATAATTTCAAGAGTCCAATAATAAAATAAAAATGTCTAAATAAAATGTATTTATTCAAAGATTAATCTTTTAGTAAATTATTCCCTTGCCCTAAATTTAAGTCAAAAACACCTTTTTCAAAATATTTGTAAAATCCAATTCGCCTAGGTCTAGAACGGTACTTCACAATTTGCCAAGCAGAAAAGTTAAAAATGTGTTTCAAGCAACTATATTCTCCTGACAATAGTTGATACTTTGCTATCATTAGCACGCTATCAGTTAACACGCAAAACTTAAGCTCTTTGACGTTTGGAAGTACGTATCTCGTACAATAAAAGAAAAGAATTTATTCAAAATTTATAACAATAAAATTTCTTGCAATAATTCACCGTGGAAGTAATACTAAGAAAGCAATAAAAGAGTGATTTGAGAACTGTAACAGCCAGATGTGCGACGGTATTTTAAAAACACATTGACTGAAACTACTTTTATTTGTAGAACTATACAGCTTTACGCACCCGTTGCATACGAGAATTTAGAGGCTAATAATATTAAATATTTTTTATTTTTATTTAACAGGTTTAACTACAGTTACTTTCATTAATATAACTTAAAAATAATTACAAATATTACAAAATTAAATATAATAACTACTTATAGGTAAACACCACATGTATAACAATAAAGACATTACACAAAAATTACACAATCAGAAAACTTAAATAACTAAAAATATTCAAAATTAGAAAAAAAGTTGTCCTTTGACGGTACCAGACAATAATAAAATTACGAAAACGTTGTCAAAGACTGTACATATTACTCGTATTTTAAACACGTTTTTACGATAGGAATACGAGTAGATGGAGTCAGCGTGAAGGTCAACCAAACCACTACAGCTGTTTAGATATTCCTGGCACAAGGGAACTAGAACCTAGAACAGTTCTTCTAAGAGGGGTTATTGGTCTCCTAGGGGTACGTTTGGGAACACGGAGGCTAAAAGAGTGTAACAAATGTGGACAATTAACTTTGTTGTTAAAAATATATAATATACCTAAAGAAAATATTGATTACACTCTTAACGTTATAAAGAGAATTAATTCTATTTTATTTATTTCTAAATACCGTTGGGACTTCATTTGCATTGACAGTGAATATATGAATGTTGTTTTTTCAGTTTTCTTTGTGGCCCTTTTCATTTTTTCAGGATAAAGCTGTTCGTGATATATTAAGGGCCGCTTAGGTCTCACGGCATCATCATGTCGGCGTAGCAGATCTCTGCGCTAAAGAGTAAATTGCATATTAAATTATTATTTATTAAAATATTTTTATACATAATTTTACTGTTTTTTTAATATTTAATATTAGTTTTTAATCATTAAACGCTAGTTTATGATAGTAATATATATTATACCTTCATTTAAATCTGTATTTTTGTATGTATATGTTCGTAGTATGTGCGTATTTTTGTGCAATTGTAATATTAACTCAATTTATCAAATTAATTTAAAAGATCGATAAAATATATCACTGCCCAGAAATCTACTCCTACAAATTCAATAAATAAACCCGGTACTAAATCTATGTTATAAATAGCTGGTAGGTACACCCACATTACTCAATAAAGATCTCATATCTTATCTTTTTCTTGGACCCTAGTATATCACGTTGCTCCAGATTGTCGAATTTACTTATATTCAGATGGATAGTTGAATTTAGAGGCTTATTTAGCATTCAAAATTTTAGGGGAACCGATTCAGATTCGAAACTAAAGCGAGATAGGTACATGTAGGTCATCTAGCTAATTCGCATAATATAACATTACTTAATTTTAATTTGGTTTACTTAAGTAATGAAATTAGTACATAGTAGATATATAGCATAGATAGTCATTTAATTCAAAAATATCTGTAATTAATGAAGTGATGTGGTCGCACATAGCAAGTATTATAATAGGTCGCAAAATATATTTTTTGGGGTGTGAAGAATCGCCTCGGGATCACCAATTTAGGAGTGCGCAGAACGGTATGTAAAGTCCCTCATCCACCATTGCAAAGGGAGGATCCTCCGACGAGACGGGTGTTGTGTCTGGTGGGCTAACGCCCCCAACGGTCGCTTTTTTTTTTTTTTTTTTTTTTCGAATTGAAGAGTGCTGTTGGCCCTAGCGGCCTTTACAGCGTCACCGGTGAGAGGGGCCGGGCACTTAGGCAAGCCGGCCGCGAAGGAAGAATGGGAGCCCTCTGGGAGGGCTCGGAGGGGAAAGACGCCCGCCCTAAGGGTGTCTCCTAGCGAGATCGCACCTCGGCTTAGAGCGTCGTCGGAGTGGAGGAGGCGCTATGCGGAGCGCTGAGACGGCTTACGGACGGTCGGCTACGCGCCTAGGCGCGTGCGAGCCGTCAGAACGCGGGGACCTCGCCCTCGCAGGCGGGGGCGGTGTGTGTGTGTCCTGTGTGTGGTGGTGTATATGGCGTTAAGCGCCGTGATCCTATCGTCAGGGTCGGTTAAGGCGTGCATGGGACGCCTTTGTACGGTCTGTAAGTTACCTCTACCTACGTATTTGCAAGCCTCTGCTACAAGAGGATTTGGCTGACTGCGCGCTCTCTCAAAATACGCTGTAGCGAGTATTTTGAGGTGCTTCGCGATTGAATCGATCTTAAGGTCGCGATGTAAGTCGACGGTCAACGGTCGCTGTCGGGTTCTTATATATATATACTTAATCACTTTGAAAACTCTGATAGCGTGATGTAGCATACGTCAGTTTTTCTCTAATTACATAGTATGTTGTGCGATAGATGTCGCTACATTTCATACAAATAGAATAAGAGTGTCCCTATCCAGATTATTTCTTTCTTTTTAAATTTCACGTGTTTGTCGTCTTATAAGATAGAAGAAAGTTTTTCAGGTCAGCTAGTAGCTTATATTTGAACGAATAAACAATTACGCATCCTAATCAATGTGCAACGATTTAATTTCCTTTCCATTAACAATTTTAACTACTTAAAACTTAGGCAGCCAATTCTCAAGTCAGATAAATACAATATTTTTCCTTCTATATTACTACGTACTTAAGAATTATATTATTATTATATATTACTAGCTGACCCCGCAAACGTTGTTTTGCCGTATATTATTAACCCCCTTAATCCCCCATTATAACTTGGGGTATGAAAAATAATAAAATATTTCATGAGAATCGGTCAAGCCGTTTCGGAGGAGTTTAATTACAAACACCGCGACACGAGAATTTTATATATTATACTTGCTGACTCGGCAAACGTTGTATTGACGCTAAACGCTATTAAAAATAGGGGTTTGTGGCAGAAGGATGAAAATTTAGGGTTGTATGTATTTTTCAACGCCGAATCATAATAAAATAAAGCATAAATAATTTGTCTAAAAATAAAAAAAAATAGGGTTGGACTACACTTAACATTTAGTGGGATGAAAAATAATAGAATATATATATATGTATCCGACCGAATTTCGGCCATGGCGACCACTTCGACCCCTTACAGGGCTAGGCGCTGGTGCGCACGGAGATGGCTTATATAGCCGATTTTTGCAGTAAACTCCCTTGCACAAAGTGGGCAAGTGAGCTTACCGCTCTCATAGTTAAAGTGAATGGCGGCGAGTGGACGGTCCCTGAGCTCATCGCGCTTGGCGTCGAGGTCAGCTAGTCGCTGCTCCTCAAATTCACCAGTACGCTCCCTCACGATCTCGCGCCATTCCGGTCGCTGTGCTGCCAAACTCTCCCATCGAGAGGGCTCTATATTGCATCTTTTCATGTGACGTTTCAGAACATCTTTGTATCTGAGGAGTTGTCCACCATGCTTTCGCTGGCCTTCCTCCAGCTCAGAGTAAAAGATGCGCTTCGCCACTCTGTCCTCCGACATCCGTGATACATGACCGCACCACCGAAGTTGGCGACGCATCAAATATGCCTCAATGCCACCAACATTGGCCCGTCTTAGAACTTCGGTATTACGTACCCGATCGGACCATCTGATCTTCATGATGGTGCGCAGGCATTTAAGGTGGAATCGATCGAGAGTGCGTATATGACGACGATACACACACCAGGTCTCGGAAGAGTAGAGAAGGTTTGGCAGCACGATCGACATATAAACCGAGATCTTAGTAGCCAGCTTAAGGTCATGCGAGCAGAAGACCTTGGAACACAGCTTTCCAAATGTTGCAGCTGCAGCACTTATCCTGCTGTTGATCTCGGCATCAAGGTCACAATTAGCTGTTATAGTGTTCCCCAGATAACGAAATTTATCGACCTGTTTCAGCACATCCTCACCAAGCTTAATGGTCAGTGTCTCCCGACCATGGATGTCTAGAGACATTACTTCCGTCTTTTTAACGTTGATCTTTAGGCCGAATTTGCAACATGCTTGATGGAAAGCGGACATCAGCTGTTGCAGGCCGTCTGGGGATTCTGCCAAAAAGCACAGGTCATCAGCGTACATGATCTCTGTGATCAATGCATAAGATACTTTGGTGCGCGCCTTAAGTCTAGCTAAGTTGAAAAGACTGCCATCAGTGCGAAAGCGAATGCGAACTCCTTCAGAAACAGCTTGTAGGATCTCCTTGACTACTACTGCAAAGTATAGGGCGAACAGTGTGGGTGCTAGGACACACCCTTGCTTTACCCCACAAGTAACGGGAAAAAAGTCGGACTGTTCGCCGTCTACGGAGACGCAGCACTGCATATTGTCATGCAGGAGTCGCAGAAGTCTCACAAACTTCTCTGTGCATCCTAGCTTTCCCAGTACTATCCAGAGGGCTTCGCGAGGCACACTGTCGAATGCTTTCTCCAAGTCAACAAAGCAGAGATACAGCTGACGTCCCTGTTCTCTGCTTTTCTCCTGAAGTTGACGCACCGAGAAAATAGCTTCACATGTGCCTCGGTTAGGTCGGAAGCCAAACTGGGTTTCAGGCAGGATCCTTTCTGATAAGTCCCTTAGGCGGTTCAATAGAACTCTGGCAAAGACCTTCACAGGAGCAGATAATATTGAAATACCGCGATATGAACTACAGTCAGAACGATCGCCCCGGTTCTTGTAAAGGGCACTAATACGAGACAATTTGAAATCGTCTGGGACTCGCTCCTCCGCCCACATTCGGACAAACAGTTTCCAAAGAGACGTGTGCAAATCCTTACCGCCGTACTTCAACAGCTCGCTTGGTATATGGTCAATGCCAGCTGCCCGCTTATTTTTCTGCTGTCTGATGGCGGTGACAACCTCGTCGAACGTCAGCGGCTCATCTAGCTCGATAGATAAAGGGAGTTGAGGCATTAAGCTGATGTTTCGCAGATCCGCTGATCGATCCACGTTGAACAGAGTGTTAAAGTGTTCAGCCCAGCGTTTTAATACTTCCTCCTTGCTAGTGAGGAGGTGTGAACTGTCTAAAGACCTCAGAGGTACTTTTGCTCGGCAGGAAATACCAAGCAGCTTTCGCAATTCGCAGTAAAACTCCCGAAGCTGATTAGTGTCAGCAAGCCACTGCATTCGACAAGCTTTGTCACGCCACCACTTATCTTTTATCTGACGAGACAGCTTGCGCAATTCTTGGTCACTCGCTTTGACCGCCGCAATGTTTCCGCCTCTTCTACTGTGCTGTCGCAAGAGTTCCCGATGTTTGTCGAGTGCTGCCCGGAGAGCCTCATTGTTGTCATCGAACCAGTCTTCACTACGCCGGTCTTTGGTGCCCAATGTAACTAACGCGGTTTCCATAATATGACTAGACATAGCTCCCCAAGCAGCACTGACATCATCCGTCTCATTAGCAGGCAACAGATTTCCCGATAAGGCTTCGGCATATTGTTTTCTAGCCTCGCAGCACTTTAGCCTATCCACGTTTAAACACACAGGCTTTTTCTCTATGGATCTACGAGGCCGGCGGAGGCGGAGTCTTAGCTTGGTGACAATGAGTCGATGGTCAGTCCAACAGTGCGCACCTCTCATAACACGGGTGACTTGTACTTGACTGATATCTCGTTGCCGTATGATGGCGTAGTCTATCAAATGCCAGTGTTTAGACCGCGGGTGCATCCAGGTTGTCTTGTGCTTAGCGGCAAGCCGAAACATAGTGTTCGATATCGCAAGGTCGTATTGAGCACATAGACTGAGCAGCAACTGACCATTGCTGTTCATGTTGCCGACTCCATGTCTGCCCAGAACTCCAGGCCAAGCCTCATAGTCTCGGCCAACTCTGGCATTGAAATCGCCTAGCAGCAATATCTGCTCTTCGCTGTTGATGTTGTTAAGGCATTGAGATAATTCCTCATAGAATTTGTCCTTGATGTCATCAGACTTGTCCAGGCGTTGGTGCATAAACACTGATGACATTAAGGTAGTTGTCTGAGTCCAGGTGAAGGCGCAGCGTGGTAACGCGGTCCGTGATGTGCACAGGACATTCATGAAGTCGCTTTGTTAATTGAGTTTTGATGGCAAATCCTACCCCAGACCTACGAGGTTCAGATGAAGGGGTACCCTTCCAGAAGAAAGTGTAACCGCCTCCAACCTCCACCAGCTCTCCTTCATCAGCGAGATGTGTTTCGCTGAGTGCAGCCACATCGACATTATAACGAAGAAGTTCACGAGCTACTATAGCGGTTTTGCGTTCGGGGCAGGCGTTGCCATCTCGGTCAATGAGCGTTCTTACATTCCACGCGCCAAATATCATGGTAGGCGGTTTCATGATTGTTTTACTCTTTCTGTTACGTCGACCACGAATTAGATTGATGCAGTGGCAGCCGCGGTTACTACCACTTTCCGGGTTGGGACGAGCCTTTTTTTAGGGCACCTTTTCTAGCCCCCTCCTCGGCTGAGCGAGGAGAGCAGTGCCTCCCTAAATAGGGCTGCTCTGTCACCCCAGGTGCTGCCGAGTTCGCATTGTCGTCCCATACTTGCAATGCGAAGGCGACCAGGACGTGTATTCACGCCCCTGGGGCCGCCTATGTGTAGGTATCAGACAAAGCCCGGCTCGCATCCCGCCGGACCTCTCTACCTCAACCCATCGCCATAGGACTTAGCGTACACGGAGTCCATGAATCGGAAGCAGTCAACTGCGCAGGATATATTAAGGTGCGCAAGCGTTCGCGCATACGCAGGCGCACACACTCGTCCTCCCCCTCCCTAATTCAGTGGAACGGTGAACCGATACGACTGTGGAAGAGGTCGGATGATGTGTCTGGCCGACGGTAACTGTACGCCCTCTGCCGTCGCCCTAGGCCATCCACCTTGCCTTGCTGAATCGCCGAGTGTACCAAACCCCTTCGCAATATCTACATTGGGTTGCCACCCTCGCCGAAGCAGACTTTCAGTGGGGATACTACTGTCTCGACGGGAGGGGGCCAGAGACAGTAGCAGCTCGGGAAGCCGGGGAGATGTTGTTTGATTCTCAGACCTACCCAATATGCACACAATATTTCATGATAATCGGTCAAGCCATTTCGGAGGAGTTTAACTACAAACACCGCAACACGAGAATTTTATATATTAGATATATAAATATATTTTTTAAATAACTTAAATACACGAATTATAACATACAAAAGCGGTCTTATCACTAAGCTGCAATTTCTTCCAAACAATCTATAGATTGAAAAGAAAATTTTAAGACTGTAGTGTATTATGGCACTCATAAAACCTAAAGGACAGTATTTCACACTAGAGATGCTTCCCGCGTTCATGTATCACTCTAAAACCTTTTAGCCAACAAAATAAAGGCTTTGACTTGAAAACAGAATGTTTTCTGCTAGTCAAATAGTAAAATACATTTTTATTTAATATAAAATTTAACTATTATTATTTAACTAAGGCAAGGCACAGCAGGAAATTTCCTGTTCAAAATATGGAGCAGCCCGACTGGAGTACCTCGGACCTTACAGCAGCTCACAGCTAAATAATACTGTTTTCAAGCAGTGTTGTGTTCCTGTTTGTGAGTAAGATGACCAGAGCTCCTGAGGGGAATTGGAGGTAGGGTCAGCAATGCGCTTGTGATGCTTCTGGTGTTGCAGACGTCTATAAGCTACAGTAATCGCTTACCATCAGGTGAGCCGTACGTTTGTTTGCAAACATATGTAGTTATAAAAAAAAAAACAAATTGATTGATTGACCTTGAAACTAGTGAAATTTTATCATGTTTTCATAACTGTAGGAAAAGAAAACTGAGAATAGTGCACAAACGCAGATAGCAATGTATTTTGTTTAAAAATGTTTTAACACGTTGATTGTGGCTGTAAAAATTGTCAACTTGTATGTATATTTTTGTAGATAAAAACCTTAACTTAACTTATTATCTACTTCTGATAGTAGTACATTTAAAAGCAATCCGTTAGAGGAGATTTATATTCATGTTGGAATTGAACTTATGTTTTAGAAATAATACGATGAATTTCAGCAACTCACTCTTTCTAACTCGCAACACTTAAATCACGAGATAAATAGTCAAATAGCTTCTCCCATTATTTAATATTCATTGGATATTATTACTAGAAACATATATGATTTATGTTGAACTAATTTCAGAGGAATTTAAAATAGTCTTGTATATACCACACCTCAGGACAGTCAACAAACAAACATCCATTTCTTTTATTATATAATACGTACAAAATAATTTTTCTCTTAAAGATCACTGAATAAAAACTGTCTGTTGTGCGTAGGTTTTTATTATTTAGAATTCTAAATCAACTTTTTTATTTCTGGAAGTGACATTTGTGAGTCTAGAAATCAGTATGTTTTCCGTTACAGAAAATATTAAGAATGAAAAAATGGCGATTCTGATAATTTACGTTGAACATTGCGTAAATATATCGGGAAAATATTATAACGGAATAATACATATAACAAAATGAAAACATAGTGAAACCTTTATTTTTATCATAGTATTGTTTTCTATTTTTACGCAAATTTCACTCATTACAATGAAAAAACTATCCGATTTTATCGCGGTTTATCAAGTTTTTATAAATGCCTGACGTTTTGGATACTATACAGCAACCATGATCGCGGGAAGACTTTTATTTATATTTAGTACTAGGATTAGGTACACATGCTGTGGCTACTTAAATAGTTGAATTTTCTAGTTACACTTGATTCTAATTTGACGAAAGAAACTGCCTACGTGATTAATATGAAAAGATTCGTTAAAGTTGTGTTACAGAAATTCGATGTTTTGTTGTTTCTATTTTGATATTTTTGTTTCATATTGCTGTTGTTTTATTTTACACGAGTATTTTATACGAAAAACAGATACGTTTTAAAGTGATAACAAAAAAGACTTATATTTAGGCATCGGAATTTGTTTAAATAATAGAAATATCACACAGAAAAGAAGAACAGTTACAAAAGTGTAGTACAAAGAGTAATCAAACTGAATTTGTAGGTTATGACCTATTTTTAAAAGAAACAATACAAATTTAAATATTAACATGATTAAAGAAACAAAAAATTTAATTAAAGTTTTTTTTTTTTATTAATTTCATCAAGTTAAAAGTAAAAACATTCTTTCCTCAAAACAAAAGTCTAAAAATTCGAATAAAATAAAATAAAATTAGCTCGATAAAATTTAACACAGTTAAAGAGTATAATTTCATTTTGTTTCAGAGGGAGGAACCCAGTATGAATCTGACCCTAAACGCCTCAGCAAAATGGGTAATAGAGGCATCAAGGGAGGTCCAGAACCCGAACACACTACTAGAGAAGTTCTCCCTTAATCGAAAAGTCGATGACCCCACGCGATCTTTACTTCTTACATTTTATGGTATCCTGGTAACGATCGGAGCTGTTGGGAATGCGCTTGTTGTAATATCTGTGAGTATAATTAATTTATTATCTTTTAGTTATAGTAAAACTTTTGTTTCCAACAAAATAGTTTAATACAGAGAAGTTAAATTGTTTTATATGATAATATTTTACTAATAAAACAAGTGACAGTGAATTTTCTGAATGTTACTACTAAAGGTAACTAAGTAGTTAAATAATTCAAACTTCGGCTTAATCATCTGTACTATTTAGCCTTTAAAAGTCTAGAAATCAAACGAGTGGATTAATTTTATAGAAAAGTATTATAATGTAAAGCAGGACGGGGAGACCCACAAAGAACAAAAATACAAATTCTATGAAAATTTTCTCTGCGATATAAAAGGTATTCACATACATTCGTATAGATAAACAAATAATGGGTTTTCGTAAGTATACATTGGATGTCGAATGTGAACAATTGCCGAATTATTTGAGAACAGAACAATTTAAGGTGACGTACAAGACTTAACCATCTTCTCTCTTCATCAAATAAAAATGGCAAATTAAAACACATCACTGCTTACGAGCGTAGATCGTGTTGCCTTTCACATAAAAAGTCATAAACTTGCGGAGATAAACGTTCCTCGGATTTCATTAGAACGTATTAGTACAATCACAGAGCTTTAAATAAATAAATAAATAAATAAACGGTTCACACTCAACGGCCCCCAGTAAGATTTTCTCCTGTGTCGGGGGTCCGAAAACACACACAATACACATGCACAAAGGCCCAGACCACGACAAACATCTATATGGCCAATACAAATATCTGTCGTGAGCGGGGATCGAACCCGCGACCGCCAGCGCAACAGTCAGGTCTGTGACCGCTGCGCCAACGCGTCGTGAAAACTTTACTACCTAATTACTAAATAGTATTGACAGCAATTTAGTAAACGTTTAAAAGTTTTATTTGTAACCGAAAAAGAAAAAAATACAAGTGATAAGACTGCGGCGTTGTAAATTTTTCGGTCTCTTTCGCTCGCTCTCTCTCCTCTTTCTAATGTGCACCTCTACTATTTTGTTTAAGGTGATGCTATTATTACTAAATTAATAATATCTGGTACTTAAAGATACTTAAAATTTGAAAAAAGTGTAGTTATGTATTAAATCAATTTTAAACACCTTCTACATCTTTCTACAAGATAGAAGCATAAGCTGTATGTACATTATTTTATGTCTTTAGTAATAATGATTTCGCGACGGTAGTCCATGACTTTGGCTTATATGATTATAGGTAGCTGTTATCAAATTTCACTGAACAACATAATTAGCACATCAAGTACAAAGTGTCCACTTATGATTATAATCATTTATCATACCGTAAATGTACAGTTAAATTTCTAATTGGCGCCATAATTATATAAAGGGATGGGATGGAAAATTTCATATGTATTTTAAATTCATTATTTTATACGTTTTTTCATCTTAAAAAGCCACAAATGCTTTATTAACAAAATAAATGAAGGAGAACAAGTGAAGATAAGGGCAGGACAAAAGTTCTCTACGTCATTTGTATTCTTCAATCGTTACAAGAGTCAACGTAGCTTCCATATTTATAAGGATGAAAAAAGAGGGGAGTGAACGTTAAATTCGATTATTTCAATTAGTGTATCGACTTGTCTGCCTCATTTGTATTCATCAACTGTTACTAAAGCCAGGGTAGCTTCAATTATGTATCCGACAGATTTGCCTTAATTATAACGTTATTTTTGGTTACTTCGAATCTTTGATTTTCTGTCATAATAATGACTCGGTGAAAATGTCAGCTATTAGTTTACTAGGTGTTAATCTTAGTTTAATGATTGGGTTTCTCATTAAATACAGTATTTATAACATTAAAATACACTTATTGAATCGAACTTCTACCTAGTGGGTTCAAGGAAACATTTTTTTTAGTATTACCGCAGTAGTAACAGCAAACAACCAATGCGTGAGCAGTCGCGTATTCGATCTATGTTCATGACATATTTGTCCCGGCTATACAGGTTTCGTCGTCTGACCTTTGTACCTTTTTTCTTTATTTCTGGATGTTCCATACAAGTTAAATTCCTAATGAAGTCCGTTTAAGTGTGGAGCGTTTATTATTAATAAGTAATATAAATTCTTTATTACACTAAGTAATTCTACATAAGTCATTATAATAAAGAAAGTTGGCAAGGACGACCTTATCTCTAAAAGAGATCTCTTCCAGATTATTGATTTACAATTATTACAAAATATCCATCGTCAAGAGCATTTGTATTCGAACCAGTTTACTAAGCAATAATCGATATATTTACGATAGCGACATCACAAAATGGTCTTGTTTATTTAATCCGAACGAAAACAGTTCTATGTTCAAGACACTTTGACATTTCATTTCCGTTTTTTGCTTCACAACGTGACATAAAAAATGATATATTGAATAATGATAGAATGATATAATTATACTAAAATTTAGTTGCAATTGAAATATATAATTTATAAAAAAATCATCGAGTTTTTGTCGCGATCTAGCCTTTGTATTGTTTGTGTATTTCTGGACCCATGATAGGTACTGGATTACATCACAATATAACTATGTAAATAAAATAATATCAGTCTATATTCCTTTTCAGGTAGTAAGAAAGCCAGCGATGCGAACAGCGCGAAACATGTTCATCGTTAACTTGGCTGTCTCGGACGCGTTGGTCTGCTGCGTCGGGACGCCACTCACTTTAATGGAACTTTTGACCAAACATTGGCCACTGCCCAATTGGCCAAGCCTTTGCAAAGCCTGCGGTGCCATTCAAGCTATATCAATATTTGTCTCGACGATATCAATCACGGCAATTGCTTTGGACAGATATCAGGCAAGGTTAAATTTCAAATAGTTTGCTTAGCAGCCTATTTTCGTTGATGGGATTAAACCTTATATTTTATTTCATTTAAAGTTTTTATTTGCAGTTAAGATAACGTTATAGTATCCTATACTTAAGTGTTTTTTTTCACTTGGATAAATTATTTTTAATTTATTTTCACACTAATATATTTTACTTTGCATAATTGGCTCTAAATATGTAACCTCCCAGTTTGACACTTGTATCTGCTGACCTTTGAAACCAACAATTGAATAATTATAATCTCTTAAAAATCATGACACAAAATACCGTCTCAACTTTTGTAAGAGTTATTTCAGACAGAATAGTAACTTATTTAACACAATTTAAGAAAATTTAATCGAGCTTGTTGCTTGTGACTTTTATCAACAGCTAGCTTATTTCTTTTTATTAAACTAATATTGGAATGCCTAACTATACACCTCGCCATCAGGTAAGGTTGTGGCCATATGTCCCTTAATGAATAAAAAAATTCAAAATTAAATAGGGATCTAGGAGTAGTAAATTAACGACTCTACAAGTAATAATTAACGATCCTTAATGAGGTATAAATACGTATAATAATAATTAGTCTCATAACTCAAATTTCACGTCACATACATTTTAATATATCTCAATTAATCGCTTCCAGTTACAATTTTAACGAGAAATTTAATTTAGATTCTGGAAATAGATCATTGTATTAGTCGTCGACTTAGGTCATTTTATATTTTTTTAAGATTGTTAGTTTTCACATTATAAGCCACGATTAGCCTACAACATCCCACCACTGGGCATAGGCCCCTTTCTCCACGTAGAAGGATCGGAACTTAATCCGCCAACTTAATCAAACAATCAGACCTGAAAGAAATATTTGTAAAAATAAAAATATCTATACCCAGCGGGAATCGAACCCACAATCGCCGGTTTGTTTGCACGGTGCACGCACCACACAACAGAGCGATGTCTATGTTTCTCTAAGAGTCGAGTACACACAAATAAATATATTTGTGAAATATTTATTTGTTTAAAGTATTAGCAAGTAGTAGCAAGTAGATTTCAAAATAATTTTACAAAATATATATTAGTATTTTCATTTATTAATTACCAGCTGATCCAACAAACTTTGTTTTGCCATATATATATATTATTATATTATATATATATATATATATATATTTACACGATAAGTAATCACCAACATATCGTATATTAAAACCTTTTCCTTTCCTTTTTTTAGATCTACAGGAAACTGTGCAGTTTTAGATATACAATAGATTAACTGTTGCTAATGTTATTATGTACAGTAAAAATCTGGAGCAGCCCGACTGGGGAAGTACATCGACCTTATATAAGACCACAGTTAAATAATACTCCCTTCAAGTAGTGTTGTATAATGTATGAAAAAAAAAATAGTTAAGTAGATACGCATTATCAGATATAACGCGAAAATTACTTGACATATCTCGATTAAAAATAGAACCACATGATAAGTACCACCTTAGGATTAAAAAATAATCAAGAACCATCGAAGTGCGTTCACCTAGTAAAAAGTTTTCAGGTAACATATATAAAAACATACAGTCGAATTAAAAACCTCCTCTTTTGAACTCGGTCATATCTCTAGACGTCAATGCTAAAAGTTGATTTTATATATCTGCATATAAATATTTCGAATTTTTGAAAATTAAAAATAAGAGATTTTCAAATTATCTTAAATATCTTTAAATCTTTACATTAATTTTAATATCACGCAAGTGTTAATACAGCAAATGTCTCGTGTGTCAATGCGCAAGAGGTCGAAAGTTCGATATCACATGAAAAATGGTTTTACGGGTCATAAATATTTTAGTAATTGTCTGGTTCAAGGCTTATGGATTTTAAAACTAATTCACTAACAATGTGTAATTATAGCTTTTCACTTTGCAAAAATGTAGACAAAGATGTTTTAGAAATTGACACCACAACGCAATAATTAACTTTCTCGCTGAAAAATTTTACTTAGAAAATATGAACAAACAATTTCTAACCTTAAAAAATAAAAAATAAAATTAGTTTCATCTAATTTGTATGCGAAAAGCAAATTTAATTATATTTACTGAGGCGAAACTAATGAAAAACGAGAGAACACTTTATACATCTTAGTTTTCAATGCCTTTGAAATATACGCAATAAATATTTATTTAACTTATCTCAATCTTACTTGGGTGGTCTGTAATATTAATGAGGCAGCGATCTGCCCTTTAGGAGAAATCGTTCGAATCGAATCGAGAATCGTTCGAGACTTTTGGAGAATGTATTAACTCAATCCTAATATTTAAATAATTTATATTTATTAAAAAATAATAATAAATTTTGTTTTCATCGTTATTTTTTATATTTTTAATAGATTTAAATAATCCATGGTTGTGATGTAAAGTATTTCAAATATTATAACGCGATATAAAATAATGATATGCTTTTACGTAAGATTACTATCGTTACCTACCTCTTTCTTTATAATATGAGTGAATATCAAATCTGTGATATGTCTAAAAACACATTAAAATAACCCATAAACCACGACAAAGATCTATAAAGCCTATACGAATACTTGTCATTTGCGGGGATCTTACTTGCGATATCTAACGCATTAGCCAATTGCTGTGACCAGTGTGCCAACGTCGTCACAAATACAAATCGTATAGCATCATCTTATAACTGAATCAATTAGGTCCCACAGTAAATAACATTTTAAAAATAAATTATCATTATTATTATGTAATAATACAAATTAAACAGCGCGCTGAATTAAGCTCCAAAACTTTCCTTGTTGAAAACAAAGATGAATAAATTAATCTATGATTAATAATTAGTAATTAGCTTAGTAATCAGCACTTTAAATTAACATATGTTGTATCTGTACATAAATGTAATGTTATTATCAAGCAACGAAAAATAAGCTCTTCATGGAGCTTGCGTGAAACTGTCAAGGATTACTTTGTCAAAAGTCGAAGTTCGTGAAGAATTTGCATTTTTTTTAATACAAAACATTTTATACTTTACGTTTAGAGAAATGTGATATATTTTTAACATAGGACAGCGATATTTTGACTTTTATAATTAATCTAAAGAAAAAAAATGCTAAAAGTGGATGGTTTGATTTTTTCCCCCTTTATTACGAATATATATCTTGATAGTGTTTTCATTACTTGATTTTTACAACAGACCATAAGTAGGTACTTTTTATTTATATATGTTTTACATTAGTATATATAAATTACCAATAAAAGAGAAAAATATTCTCCTCAACCTCAAAACGGAAATTTATTTAATACTTATCAAAATCATTTCACAAAAGACGACCCGTTGGCGCAGCGGTCATAGTTCGGGTTTGATCCTCGCTCCAGGCAAACATTTCTCTTTTCCATACAGATACTGGTTTTGGTGCAGGTATTTTGTCTTATGCATTCCAGAACTCAACACAAAAGAAATCCTAGTAGGGCAGTTTAGTGTTAGGCGTTATATTAAATTATTTATTTTAGATACATTCGTAGATCACACATATATATGTATACACATTTAAAACATTCACGTTGTCCAGCAAGCGAAACAAATTTTTATCATTTCCACTTCCAATTATTCAGTTTTAATCATGATCGTTTTGTATTTGTGATATCGAGTGGCCTTCATAAATAGTCAAAAGGTACTTTGAGACCACCGAGAAACTGCTTATACGACTTCCTTTTTTATTTTTCTGACGTTTCTGTTCAAAGCATTTTTAAATGAAAAGGTGCAGAAGCCTTTGCTTCGCGTTGTCAAGGTAGTGCAATAATTATAAACGATAATTTAATATTTTTTTTTTTTTTTTTTTATATTGTAACCATGACTTATTTTGTATGAGTTTCGATTTTTGCAAGGAGTTAATGCGGAAGTAAAATACTTCACTAAATATATTTTATTAGAATTCCGTAATCAATCTCGATCTTTATGTGTCCAACTACTTTTTTTCAGTACAAACTTTTGTTACTTACTTTAAGAGATAGTTCACAAAAAAAAAAAAACGCTTACATTGGCTGTGTGTATGGATATACCATCGCCTAGCTTCAAATGCTTAAAGCGTCCCGTTGTCGTCCCGAATTAACACGCAACTAAATTTTTAGTAAAATTAATTTATTTAGAAGTACACAAAAAAGGAACTAAAAATATACACAAAATAAGGATTTTAAACAAAACGTGTGTGCTTTAGACCATACGACTGAAGTAAAACTTCTGCACAATAGGCCTGCATTATGTCTTAAATATACGAAACGTAATTGGCTACGACAGAAAGAGAGATCGAAAATGTGTGCTAGCACCTCTCTCTTGCTCCGTTTGCCTAGTCCGATCACACTTTTTGTAACGCACTCGTCACGCATTCACCAGCTTACACCACAAGTCAAACGTGCGTAAACAAGTGTTACTTTAATGAAAAATGTTTAACATACACATCGCGCTTCAGCCTGTAATATCCCACTACTGGGCATAGGCCTCTTTCCCCATGTTGGGGAAGGGTCAGAGTTTAATCCACCACGCTGCTCCAATGCGTAGATGATAACAACCGGGACCGACGACTTAACGTGCTCTCCAAGGCACGGTGGGGAAACTCACTAGGACTGCACAAACACCCAGACCACGGCAAACACCTGTATGGCCAATACAAATGTTTGTCATGTGCGGGGATTGAACCCGCAACCGCCAGCGCAACAGGCACAATCCATGGCTGTGACCGTTGCGCCTACGCGGCGTTCCACACATACGATCACGATACAAACATAAACATACGATCTTTTATTTTAATGGCAACTTAATTCTTCGTTATAAACTTTATTCTTTAATTATTATTAATTTTGGTAATAGACGCTTAAAGTTGAAACGATTCTAAGTAAAATACGATCCTTAATTGTAACGCAATAATGTCGAGAAACAAGTGAGTATAAACTAAATCTTTACTAATTTTCATAATTACGACTTCATTAAAACTTAATCATAACCTAACCATGCGACCAAACTGGAAAATATTATAAAATAAAAAAGTCCTAAATATGTTTAACCTCCTATTAAGTATTAAATTTAAAAAATAAACTCTTTTATGACAAAGTAGGATAAGCTTATATAAGAGTTACAAACAAGTATTAAAAATAATAGCAAAAACTTTAAACAAAAAAAAGTTTTAAGCAGTTTGAAACGACATTGAAAGTTACTTTTATCACTCGAAATTTCACAATACACTTATTTTATTTTACTTTTATTATTAATTTACTTCACTTGAAAATAAATTACAACTTAGTTTCAATTGAAGTAAATTGGCTATAGCCAATAACTAATACAGAATTTCCTTTATCATTTTCTAGATGGTCTTAGCTAATAAATCTTTTATTAATATTAATTAAAGATATATGAACATAAAACAACTAACCACGATTTAATACAAGTAAAACTGCAACACCTATATCAGTATCCTGCCCATGACTTTGAATTTTTTTCCTACCAATTTTTTACATTACAAAAGATAAAATAATGCGAATATTTTTTTAAAGTGCAGTAGCCTCAAATTAATAAACGAACTCTTTTTTTAGATTTTTTAGATAGGCAAGATAAAAACACGGCTTTTCACGTGTCATTGCGTAACGGAAAATATTTAATCATTCATTATAATTGATGGCTTACACTAATCCATAAATTCGCTAAATTATGTTGGATATAAGGGACACGAATACAATTTAACGTTGCAGTCGTGATTACAGCTGCCATAGAATTTTGAAGGCTATAATCGGTAAAGATTAATTGGAACGGAATGTAGAAAAAAGTTCAATAAGACGAAAAAAATTTATAAAAATCGTATCAATATTTCTTTATTTTTCATTCATAGGTTCTCTTAATATTTGTATACTGTAAAAATTCTATCTGGTTAACTATCCTACTAATATTATAAACGCGAAAGTTTGTATCTATGGATGTATGGATGTTTGTTCCTCTTTCACGCAAAAACTACCGAATGGATTTTAATGAAAGTTTACAATATTATAGCCTATACATTAGAATAACACATAGGCTATAATTTTTAAAGATAGTGTGTGAATTGTCCAAAATATAACGATAATTGTCAAGTAAGTCAGAAAAAAATCTGCGATCTGCGAGCTATTCTGGCGTGCGCTGCAAAACTGTAGAGTTTACACGTATGTATATAATGTGTAAGAGAAATGTTTATCTTAATTAGTCCTACAAAAAAGTCTGCGACAGCATATATCTATCTTTTATTACTAAGCCATTATCGCAAAAACAGTGAATCATAAATACAGTAAAAATTTATAATATATTTCAATGTATATTTGGTAGTAACAAATTGATTTTTATGGCACAGAATCAAATTTGATGAATTTTGGTATAAAGATAGATATCGAAAAGATATTAAGCTACTCGAAGTACTTACTAATCCTGCGCAGACGAAGTCGCGGGTACCAGCTAGTATACTATAATAATAAAAAAAATTAGCTACATTTTAATCGCTATTGTATTTACTTTATTTTGATTAAAAAATATATAAGTAAAACATTAAATTGAAATAATTTGAAATGAGACTTAATAAAAAGAAAGAATTCGTAAGTGAAAAACATATAGTAATTATTATTTTTCTTTATTTTCATCAACGTACATCGTTCTCGTCTAAAAATTGAAAGATATTTTTTTATTGTTAAAATATTTCGAACCCTGTCATATAGCTTTCACGTAATTTTATGATATTGATGTTTCAAGCATAGGGTATTTCACAACTCCTTTCCAAATTTATGTCTAACGATAACGTGCAGCGTCATACCCGCATGTAGCTGTTATGTGACGTGTGGAGTGATAGCCGTCACAGTTATGAAGCTGAGTTTAATGTTGTTACATATGTACGTGCGTCCTTGCTATTTCATCGTCGACACATTTCCCTAACTTTGCATACAGCTCGGTATATATGTATTTGCAATAACTTTATTATACTAACTACAGATGCTAAGTCTCAGTTGAGTATGAGACGTTTATTATTTATTGTTATAAAATTGTGTTTGTTCTTCAGACGGATTTTGAGCATTATATTTACGTTATATAGCCTATTTATATCAAAATTTATAGACCACAAAATTATTACGCACAAACTAATCGTAAATGTCAACTAATCTAGCAATTAATTTAAATGCCATAAATATAGCTTAGTGCTTCGAACACTTGCAATGCATGTAATTAAGTAACTATCGTCTGAAAATGAGTCTCAGATGTATGTCATAAGATTACAGTAGACTGTCTGTCACCCTAATTCTTAATTAACTACGTGAATAAAATAATGAGAAACATAATACGGACGACACTTCTAAACCGTAACACTAAAATCTTACTTTTATTTTAATTAATATTTAATGAATATAAGCAATAACGCTAATATTAATAAAAGAAAATTTTGAAAATGAGAAAGAGAGAAGTAACACACGGCTTCCAAAAGTAGTAAACTTAATGGTTGTGTTTTATTCCTAATAAATACTATTTTTATCATAAAATAATATCTTACAAATCAATGTAACAATACTACGAAAGCCGATAATTGTAAATAATCTAACATTCGTACATTCCTTTTAAAATATTCTTTCACATATAAAAACAAATCTATTCATATGTAAATGTACCTTATATTCATTCAATCAAAAAAGTTTTAACAGCTTAAATTAATATTTTAAAATATTCACAAAGAGAGAACACGTATTGTGTTTTAAAATAAAAATCGCAAGCCTTTATATTTCTAAATTGACAAAAGAGATATAAACGTTTTCACTACAACTCAATTAAATTAAATACTCCCATAAACGTTTTATAAAGTTTTGTCGTTATTTATGGAGCTTTTTGTCTAAAAGATTCCTTAAAATAAGAACTAACAATGTAACGATTTCTCGTAAGACTAGCCAGGGTATAGCCCAAGGAGATCCATTATCTCCATTGCTTTTCAATATTGCAACAAGCAATATATGTGAAGTAATGAATAACTATGTTCATATCTCTCAATACGCTGACGATTTTGTTTTATATGTTACTAGTCAAAGTGTTGGTGAGGCTGAGAGAGAACTTCAAGCGGCAGTTGATGAATTTGTCGTTATGGTAGGTAATTTAGGGTTGAACATTTCGTCGTCAAAAAGTAAAGTTTGTGTGTTTAAAAAGGGACTTAATAGATATCCAGTAAACATTATCGTCAACGGTTCCACACTGTCCGTAGTACATCATGCAAAGTATTTGGGAGTATGGTTAGATAGATCGCTAAGGTGGGGCAAACATATTAATGATTTATGTAACAAGATTTCGAATTTTCTTAACATTTTTAAAGTTTTGGCTGGCTATGGATGGGGTGTTCATCCAAAACATTTAAGACGCTTATATTTGTCTGTTATAAGAAGCCGAATAGATTATGCCTGTTTTGTTTATAACGATAGCAGTGTAGCTCATTTGATTAAATTAGATAGGATGCAAAACAGAGCTTTGCGACTAATTGGTGGGTACATTAGGAGTACACCGTCTCACGTAATGGAATCAGATTTGTGTATACAACCTCTTTGTTTCAGAAGATTTTATTTAGCGGGTAAATTTTTATTGAAAGCGATGTCTATGACCAATAGCTCACTCATACAAATATTAGACAAATTTATAACTTCAAATTTAGTTACTTCGTGGAAAAGAAAGCGTAAGCCGTTGTTAATAGAGGTCTACGATATTTTAAAAAATGTTGAAGTCAATAAAAGTAAATCTTTGGATTTCTTCTCACTTGATACGTGGCCGAACAATATTCAAATAGCAAATTTAATTAAAATAGATATAATGAATATTAATAAACCTAAAAGAAACTATAGTACATCATATTTAAATAACCACTGTAAGAACTTTATTAACGAACAGTATAACGGATTTTACAAAATTTTCACTGACGGTTCTAAGGATGGCCTACACATAGGTGCAGCATTTTTTGATGCCGAATCTTCAGATTCAATTTATTTTAAAATTAGTAGTAATATTTCTATCATGCACGCTGAGCTATTGGCTCTTTCTGAAGCTTTATCATACGTATCCTCCATTGATTACGACAAATTCGTTATTTTCTCAGACTCTAAGTGCGCTCTTCAACATGTAGCTCGATGTACATCTAACGCTAGAAGTACTCCCGTAGCATACAGAATTTTAAAACAAATATGTAGTTTGAGAGAACAGTCTAAAACAGTTTTTTTGCAGTGGATTCCATCTCATATTGACCTATTAGGTAACGATATGGCGGATACTCTAGCAAAGTATGGCGCTTGCGATGGTATAGAAATGATTGTTAGGCCTATCTTTTCCGAGTGTTTACACATAGTTAAAAATAAATGCAATGATTTGTGGAGAGAATATTTTGATAAAAGGTCGAAAGACAAAGGCATCTGGTACCGGACCATACAACCTCACCCACCCAATGTACCTTGGATAGACACAGTGTTATTGAACAGAAAAGACGTTGTCACCGCTTTACGGTTGCGGTCTGGACATATTCCATTCAATAAATTTGGCCATTTGATGGGTATAACTCCACACCCTAATTGTTTAGTTTGTGGAGTAGTAGAGGATGCCTATCATATATTAATGGAATGTGTTAAGAACGAAACCAGAAGACGCCAATTTTTCCCATATAAACTGTTTTATACGAATGTTGGAGAATGTAATAGTATATTGACAAAACCAGAATCTATTTCGGCAAAGAAATTGTATAAATTGGTCGATGAAGTTCAATCAATCATATAATTGTATTAACATAAATGTATAATAACAGAGCGACATAGTCGCAGTAGCAGCAAAGCTCTTTAATAAAGAAAAAAAAAAAAAAAAAAACGTTTTATAACACTAGATCACTCTTACGACTCCACCTGCTTATTGATACGTAATTTGCCATTCATTCATTCAGATGAATGACTTCCAAGAGTGCCAAAGTAGTATAGATGATTTCGCCAATATCACGTACACTGGAGAAGACATGAATGGGATCAATTAATGAGTCTGAGATCACATCATCAATAGACTATTGAAGATCAAAGATTTCATTGGGGTAAGGCATATAGCAAGGTAAACCCTGCTTTAAAATCTAGAGCAACCCAACTGGTGAAGTACCTCGACCTTACAGAAGATCACAGCTAAATAATACTGTTTTCAAGCAGTGTTGTGTTCTTGTGGTGAGTAAGGTGGCCGAAGCTACGCTATCCACTTACCATCTGGTAGGCCGTACGCTTGTTTGCCGACTTTAGTCGTATAAAATATGTAGTTTAATATAATACATATTTAAAACTACGATTTTTTTGTATAAAGTTTATTCATGTTATGTATATTGATTTCGTACGAACTCCATTATTTATCAGTTTATCATTCGAGAGTCTCGTGTAATGAACCAAACACCCAAACACTACAAAAATGATAACACCACTTCATAAAAACGATAACGCGCCGCCTACAAAACATACAGATATGTACAGAAATGTTTTGATTGAATGTTGTTGCAATATTGGAATGTCGTATAAAAAAGTGACTGTGGCAACTCCGACACGCGGCTGGAATTTACTCCTTAAGATTTTTTTTTAAATATAACATTTAACATAAACAGAACATTATAATTTTTAAATTTTTTAAATTTATTTAAAAATTAAAATTTTCTATTAAATAATCAAATTATAAATAAATAAATTAATAAAACTCTAAAATCAAAACATAAACTGACGCTTTACATTCGTATCGGTACAGAAAATGGTGACCTTATATTATACATATTACATCTTATACAAACAGCTAAAATCACTGTGAAACGTCACTCAGCGTCACTGCCACGCATCAGTGTCACTAAACGTCCTCGTCATTCAGCGTCAGCATCAGTTATTTCACACGTTTTCACTTCCCATTTTTTTATATACATCGTTCCTATTCTATAAGAGTAACAAAAAAAACACAAAACAGCGTCTATATAATTGTTTTTTACCTGAATTATCATTTAAATTTCGTAAAAATAACAAATCAATACTAATAGAAATTGTGAAATGAATTTTAGATGCTTCATTGCCGTATTTCAGTGCAAAAGATAGTTATTCTCGTTAATTATACTTAGACAGAAATAAATATACATATATTATACAGATGATAAAATACATGTACGTAGTCACGAATTCGTTTATTTCAAAGGCCAGTAGAAATTCCCTTTTTTTAGACGAAATATTATCCATAATTTCTCTCTGAAAATGAAACCCAAAGTTTTACCTCATTACCAAAACAATAACCTTCATATTTGTTCACAGCTGATCGTGTACCCGACACGACCTGGATTGCAAACAATGGGAGCTCTCATCACGATGTGCTTTATATGGGTCACAGCGTTCACTTTGGCCTCTCCTCTTTACATATTCCGAAGTTTAAAGACCCACAAAGTTGGCTTATTAGGCATGGACTCCTTAAGTTTCTGTATAGAAGACTGGCCTATAGATGACGGTCGAGCTATATACTCCTTGTTTAGTCTTATCTTTCAATATTTAGTACCAGTTCTAGTAGTCATTATGGCGCATGTCCAAATTCATAGGCGACTGCGAGGAAGAAGAAGAACTACACGAAAAACCCCAGCTATACTTATAGCTATTGCTGCTACATATGTGATAAGTTGGCTACCTCTGAATGTTTTTAACTTGGTTGCCGATTTTAGTTCTGAAGTAATCCTTGACGAGACGTCGATGACAATAACATACGCAGTATGTCATATGTTTGGGATGTCCAGTGCAGTATCCAATCCCTTACTATATGGGTGGCTAAATGACAATTTTAGAAAGGAGTTCGAGGAAATTTTATGTTGTTGTAGAAAGAAGAATCAGATGAATAAGAATATGAGGAGTAACCATAGAAAAATGGATACCGAGCTGACAGCATTGGCGCAGTTGGAACACACTGTGACCGCGAATACAAAAACCTCTCAATGTTCGCAAATTTTCTGACTAAAAAGCTGTTTCAAATAGCATGAAACCGTGGAGGTTTAAAGTATCTGAACTCTTGTCAATTCGAATAGTTAACTTTTGTACAGTGTGATGGTGTAAAAAGTTCCTGTGTTGTTCACTTATTGTTGATAAATATTGTATAGTTAATGTTTACGTAAGTGTAAATATAGATCTTCTTAAATATATTTGTAATGGCGACTTACGTTTTATTGAGCCCAAAACGTAAATCGCTAAACTACGAAAATATGATTTAAGTGAATTAATTGTAACTTTTTTGTTTAATAAAATAATCTCCTGGGAAAGTATTTCATTATTTTCCTTCAGAACAGCTTTCACCACAATGCAATAAATATTATAAAATAATACATTGAGATTGTTTTGAAGTAGAAATTTTACTATCTCATTTTACAATATTTACAGAGGAAAATGTGTTGAAAAATTAATCCAAACTTGCCATACGAATTTCAGTAATCAACATTTTTAAAAACCAAATCTTAATTAAATAAAATTACATGGCGTGTAATGTACGCTTTACAAACCTTAATCAATCCTTAACCTTAATCTTATCAACAAATCTATATAAATAAAAATGAATGTTGCTAAGCGCATACCTCGAGAATCGCTCAACCGATTCCGCTAATTTATTTTTTTCTATATTCCTTAAGGCCCACGGAAGGTTTTAATACTTCAAAAAAAATACTATTAACTTTTTGACATATCGAAGTCTGTTCGGGTAGCTAGTAATATATAAATTTATAAAAATTCGTTAAGCTATCGGTCCCGGTTGTTATCATAAACACCTGATAGCGATTGTAACTCATAGTAATAAGCACATATCCGCCAACCCGTAATGGAGTAGCATGGTGGATTATTCTTCAACCCATCTCCTACATGGAGAAAAAGGCTCAGCAGTAGAATGTCACAACCTGAATCAATCAACTTCAAATGACTGATAAAATGAGATGGTATATAATTACGGAGAGTACTTGTCGCTGTCGCTGTTCTCTATAATTTTGTACTTTACGATCGTTATAATTAAGGAGTGCGAGTCTATTAAGCTACTCCATTCATTATCAGTATTATCCATCATTATCAATTTTGTACATAAGGAAGAAGTATATTTTATTAAATTCATAATTATTTTGTTTTATTAGACGACGCTTGTTACTCGTGGTTCCGAAATTATCCACTAATTCGCAGAAAATACCCTCCTATATCCTAAGCAATCCAGAGCTTTGGCTAGCAGTGGAATTATCACATCCTTATTCATTAAAATTCTCATTGATGATAATGTTGTATATATTCTGAAAATCTTTATAATATCATCATTTATACATCTACATGAATTTTTGCTTCAGCCTGTAATATCCCACTACTGGGCATAGGCCTCTTTCCCCATGTAGGAGAAGGATCAGAGCTTAATCCACCACGCTGCTCCAATGCGGATTGACGGATATAATTCCCTACCATGAGTAGCGATCGCTATCAGGTGTACATAATAACAACCAGGACCGAGGGCTTAACGTGCTCTCCGAGGCACGGTGGGGAGACCCACAAGGACTGCACAAACACCCAGACCACGGCAAACACCGTATGGCCAATACAGATGTTTGTCATGTGCGGGGATCGAACCCGCAACCGCCAGCGCAACAGGTACAATCTATGGCTATGACCGTTGCGCCAACGCGGCGTCTACATGCATTACATGTATTTATATTATTGTGTGTGTTCTCAAACAAAAAAAAATTACATCGACAAGTAATAAAATGAGAACGTCATCGACGTATTTAAAGTGAATAAATATGCATTATTAGGAATAACTCAAAAACTGCTTATCGATGTCGCTAAAATTAACAAGACAAGCACTAGCAAAATCTACCTGATAAAATTTTATGAGGTAACACACGATTTTAAAAAATGCAATCGAACTAAGTTTACTACTTTTTATGTCATTTGTAAATTAAAAATTATTTCTATATAATTTTCTTTAATAAAAAATTTGTTGATTCCAATTGGTACAGATTAGATTGTAAAATTCATTAAAGACTCAACGGAAAGGTCTTAACGGAAGTAGAGATGAAAATAGATCAAAAGTAGATTTTAGCTTAATATGATTTAAAGACGGATGTGGGAACGGAAATAAAAATCTGTAGTAAAATGTTTGAGGGAAAGTTTATTTTTTTTGCAAATAAAATTTTCTATTAAATTTAAATTTAAAATATAAAGTTACTAGGAATTAAAAAATAGCATCTTATGTTAATTTTTATGAATTTCTCTTTATAGATCGCCCTTCGCCACAGAGTGCACATAGTAAATTCAGTACTTTTCTTACAATTTTTTTTAATCAAAATCGGTATAACTGATAAAAATTTATGGGGTACACATCGCACCCTTAATAAAACAAAGATGTAACTCAAAAATCGCAATTTGTGGGAATTGGCGTTTGAAGTTTAGCACTTTTTCCGCATTGTGTTTGATTAAAAATTACCAATTATTTGTAATGCTCTTAATGACTTTTACTATTGATATCAGTAGTTTAAAGTACAGAGATTAATAGAATAATAGAAAAACAACTGTGTTAAAATCTATAATAGTTGTAAAATGGAGATGAAAAAAAAGTTCCGACTTAAATCTCTTTATGCCAAAAATTACTTAATATTTTAGGTAGTATTTCAAAAAAATTCTCTTTAGTATTAAAACATAACAAAAAGTTTTAAAAATAAATCACAATATTTCCTTTTATGATTATTTAATTGTAATTATGACGTTGTATGTACTAATGCATCATTTTTTTATAAAACGAAAACTGAAATTTATCACCTTTTTTTAAAATTAAACAAATTTTTATGAATCATCTGATATTTATATATCTCTTTATGGCTACAAATATTGTTTTTTAAACAAAACAAAAACTATATACTATTATAAGAATTAGGTACAATTAGTCTCCAGTAAATATCTCCTAAAATCACAAATAATTACTAACGACAAATAATCTAATATATAAAATTCTCGTGTCGCGGTGTTTGTAGTTAAACTCCTCCGAAACGGCTAGACCGATTCACACGAAATTTTGTGTGCATATCGGGTAGGTCTGAGAATCGAACAAAATCTATTTTTTATACCCCTAAGTTAAAAGGGGGAGGGGGATTAAGGGGGTTAATAACATATATGGCAAAACAACGTTTGCGGGGTCAGCTAGTAAATAGTATAAAAATCCGCAGTCTCTTCTTTCTTATATTGTCTATCATCTTGTTTTTGCTGATTGTTTGAATTATCATATGATACACATAGATCACACTGACCTTTTTTTGGTTGGTGAAACCCTAAGTTAAATACCGTCGGAATCAATATTTTCTGCACATTTGAATTTACATTTTTCGGTACATGTATCTTTTATAAAACGAGCTGGATTTGTTTACGAGCTTTTGACACTGACGTATATGATTGGCCCTTGTTTCTGAGCCGTTTTGCTCTAATTTGATGCCATTTTTCAACGTTTAGTGACCTTTTGCGGCCCCTACACATATTTGTACCACTGAGCTTCTTAAAGCCGCAGAGCGACCTGCCCTAAAAGACTTGGCAATACTCTTTAACACTGACATCCACCGAGGTACTACGCCGGAGTTGTGGTCCAGGAGTGTGGTGGTGCTTTTCTTTAGGAGAGGCGTTAAGTCTCTGCTGAAGAATTACAGACTGATTTCACTTCTGAGTCACTTATATAAGCTGTTTTGGAGGGTAGTTTCGAATCGTCTCGCCATAAGACTCGTTGAATTCCAACCACCAGAGCAGGTTAGGTTTCGAAATGGCTACAACACCGTAGACCATATCCATACTGTTCGGCAGATTATTCAAAAGACAGATACATATAATCAGCCGCTGTGTATGGAATTTGTGGACTGCGAGAAAGCCTTCAACTCTGTCGAGACCTGAGCTGTCCTGGACTCTCTGCAGAGATGTCATATCAACTGGCGATATATCGTGGTACTGAGATGTATGTACGACGCAACGACGATGACCGTTCATGTCCAGGACCAGAGAACAAGACCTATTTCCCTGCGGTGTGGGGTAAGACAGCAAGATGTAATATCACCGAAACTGTTTACCACCGAAACTGTTTCCCTCAAAGATAGGATTAGAAACGAGACTATCGCGTGAGAACGAATGTAACCGACATAGCCCACAGAATTAGCAAGTTGAAGTGGCAGTGGGCTGGTCATCTGTGTCGCAGGACCGGTGGCTGTTGGAGCAGATGCGTCCTGGAGTAGAGACCGCGTCTTGGCAAACACAGTGTGTGATGTCCTCTGGCCTGTTGGGCCGACGATCTACGTAAGATTGCCGGTGTAAGCTGGATGAGGATTGCGGAAAACCGGGATGTCTAGCGCGAACTTGAGGAGGCCTATGTCCAGCAGTGCATTGCAATAGGCTGAACTGACTGACAAATATTTGGTTTATTATTGCAGTCAGAGTCAGAAGAACTTTGATTTTCAAACATAAAATATCTTCTGTTGACAGGCTTATTAAACAACGTATTAAAATCTACAGTGGATCGTCGTCACTCAGGTCGACGTCACTTAGGTCTGTGTATACTAGAGAAATATTGTAACTGGCCACACTATTGTAATTTCGTCGTTCTCTCAGCTGAATTTGCTGCCTCTCAGTATTTTGTGGTGAATTGGTGTAAGACGTCTTTTCTTCACAATCCATTGTAACGTTTTGTGGGGCACGGTTTTGGGTAGGCATTGAACTATTGGAGCTCGAAAAACTGGATGAAGATGAGCTAGAAGAACTTGACGATGATGAGCTAGATGAATCGGAACTAGATGAAGATGATCTTGAAGACGAACTAGAGGACTGTAAATGACTAGTATTATTTAGGTGTCATTTTTCTCGTCAACTCATAAGTGACAGTAAAATATTGAGTCAGTTTTCGTCAGCTCTTCAGTTTTATTTATTTTATTTATTTATTTATTTATTTTATTTATTTATTTATTAATCAGTACGGATTTACCACTTACACTAATTAACATTTCAAATAAGTCACATTAATTAACATTCCAAAAAAAAAAATAGAAAAAAAAATAACGTACAATAACAAGTTAGATTAATAAATTGATCATAATAATAAGCATAAAAACAAACAAAAGAAAAAACAGAAAAAATAAAATAAATAATAATAGTAGAATTAAGATTCAGTCGAAATTAAACAAATAATAAAGCAATAAAAAGATAAATTCCATGTCAGTTTATATAGATGTAATAAGAAAAAAAAAAAAGTAAAATAATAATTCACATACAATCTCATTCACTTATATTTTAAGACACACACAAATCACGCATTCACTTCACAGTACCTCAGGCACTCCGACAAAATCATCTTCCATCCATCAGCAAACAGGTCACAGTGCGGATCAGCGTCCAGGAGAGCGTTGAACGCGGTTAGTGACCGCGGAATGGGCGACCTCGAACGAGCCACTGTGCGACACATCGGAACAGCAAACAACGAGTGCTTTCTGTTTCGAAGGTACTTGATAGGCGCAAAAAATCTACATAGCTCCTCGTGTAAATCTGGGGCATCAACCAAACCTCTCAATATTTTGCACATTATTGCCAATTGGTCTCTCAATCTTCTTACTTCTAAGGAATTATATCCCAGAATACCAAGAAGAAATTTTGTCGGGTACATGTTAGGGTAGTACCCAAACATACGCTTGTAAAGATATCTTAGGAAGGCTTTTTGAACTTTTTCCAACATAAGCGCGTATTTAGTCTCATGTGGATTCCATACACAAGCACTCGCCTCAAGTTTGGCTCGGACCAAGGCTCCAAAAATTATTTTGATCACTGTCGTGTTTTTGAACTCCTTTGCATTCCGTAGAACAAAGCCAAGGCGTCGAAATGACTCCTTAGCTACCGCAGTGATATGGTCATGAAATGTGAGCCTTGAGTCGAATGTCACACCCAAATCCTTCGACGTATCCGGTCTCGCTATGGTGTCCTTGTCAAGTTTATAATCAAATTTGACTGGGCGCCGCACTCGTGAGAAGGTCATAGCCGAACACTTCAAGGGGTTAAACTCCATCTTGTTGTCCACACTCCATTGAAAAACTGAGTCAATGTCACGCTGAAGTAATAAACAGTCCTCCTCCGTTCTAATCTCCATGAAAAGCTTCAGATCATCAGCGTAAAGGAGGCATTTCGCATGTTTGATGACTGTGGGGATGTCGTTGATCATTAATATGAACAGAAGAGGACCGAGTATTGATCCTTGACTGACTCCTGAACGCGTGTGATAGGGCTGCGACTCGTAAATGCCGAGCCTGACATACTGCTGACGATCACGCAGGTAGTCAGCGATAAACTTGAGGAGTCCAGGTGTTAAGCCCACATCGCTTAGCTTCTCCAGCAGTACGTCATTATTTACTCTATCAAAAGCTCTCCGAAAGTCAAAATATAAGACATCCACTTGGCCTCCATGATCAAGTGTCTTAGAAATATAGTCAACAATGGTTAACAGGTTGGTGTTGACTGATCGTCTCCTTCTAAATCCATGCTGCTCATTACATAGAAACGGTTCCACCTGCTTGTAAATCTTAGCGTTACATTTTTGGGCTCTGGAGATATATGTATTTTGTTGTTTTTTTTTTCAACCTGCATAACTTCTAAAATAACAATAATTGATAATACTGTAGTATATTTGAGGGAGGAATAATAATCATAATTATTTAACGTCAAAGTAGCAGGATTGTTGAATGACAATGATCTATTCAGTCGTTTTGCCGTAAAAGAGTAACAAACATCCATCTATACGTCATCCTCATAAACTTTCACATTTATTACAGTAATAAGATGAAAAAAAAATTATAACTTATTACACTATTATGTTTATCTTATAACTTTTACGCTCGATACGCTGTAACTCTTCATTGTGGTGTTCAGTTTCTGATTGTGGTATTAAACTTTTAAAAAATTGTGAGCTCTAAGATGACACAATTTTCAAAACCTATACAAATAAGCACAACAGTTACAAGTTATTCTTAACTTTTACACGAAAAGGGAATTAATGTTGAAAGTTTTTACTTATCTTTCGTCATTCTAAATAATAAAAAGAGGTAAACAAAAGTAACTTTTATAAACAGCTTTATTTATTACAATAAAGTGATACTTAATCAATTACTTCAACAACTAAGGCATATATTTCAATATAAAACTGAAGTGTTAGGCGTTAACTTTGTAAAATTTGTCAATTTTTAAAACAAAAACGAAGTAAATCCAAATGTCATCACATCGTCATCAAATGCGTTTTCTGAGAGAATGAAGTATAACAAAAATTATCTTTTTATTTTTAAATAATAAAATATTCCATATTTACCTTTTAATCCAATATCGAATTATTCGATGTTATTCAAAACGACAGAACTTCAATCTACGCTCACTGCCGGTGCATCTCTGAATCACGCCACTTTATAAGAACTGCCTTGTCGGCTCCAGTTGATAGAAAAGAGAGCAACTATCGCGTATCTCTCTGTATCTTATAGTTAAAACGCCGGAGTCGAAGTCTGCCTATTCTTTACGCCACGAAGACACGTTATTGTAAAATCTCCAAATCCACAAATTTTGAGTTACATCTTTGTTTTATTAAAGGTGCGACATGATTTAAAAAATACAATTGAAATGAGTACCTCTTCCTTTTTAAAGTCGTTTGCAAATAAAGTGATGTATTAAAAAAAATATTTTATAACTGTCTTTTCTCTTGATACTTATTTGGTACGAGTATTACCTGCCTAGCCGTAGCAAAGCGATTTGATAGAATAGATTTTAATTCTGTCTTTTGTATGAGATATTGTAGACAATATTTTACCTGGTGGTAAGCACTTACCAAAGCCTATGGACGCCTGCGACATCAACACCGCGTATCTTCAAGAACGCTGGGTACTTATTCGTCACAGAATTACAACAGTTTTCAGTTTAGTAGTTTTTATGTGTTTAAAATAATAAATTGATATTTGTTTTTAGTGAAATAAATAGTAAATGGAGTTTTACAAGTGTCCGTTAGCTAATGTGTTGTGAAAGTGAGTGATAAATGCGGAAAAAACGTGAATTACGATTGACAGCGGTTTGTTTATTAAATAAGACTCTTCCAAAAAAATAGAATATACTAAAGGCCATTATTTTAGCTGTCATCTTTTGTTAGTTACTTTGCTAATTGGCCTGCTCACGTTTTAGTTGATGTGATGAGACGTTAACAAGTTGTATATTTCAGTTGTTTCTGCGTCTGAAAACGTTTATCACGTCCCTTCTTTCCCATCGTTTATCTACGGCCCTCAGTAGGGCGAGTATGCTGTGCCATAGATCCAAAAACAGGCTATGTGACCTGTACAAATATTAATTTGTTAAGAACGGGTTTCAACCGTTACTGTAAATAAATAAATAAATATTAGTATGTTCTTATTTTAAGCAACCTAATGCTTGTGTTACAGGTAACAGCCGACTGTTATAACTATTTTTTTTGATAAATATGCATAGAAATACTACATATACAAATATATAAATACAAATATATAAATACAAATAAATAAAAACAAATATTACACCCAGACTCAGGCGGGAATCGAACCCGCGGAACAGAAAGCAGAACCACTATAAACTGCGCCAACGGGCAAGTCAAAAGTAACTGTAACAATTACTTATTATAAACGCTGCGGCAATCTATTGTTGCTTATATAAAAAATGATATCTGCTTCGTGAACTCAGTTATCATTTTTTTCTTTTTAACCAACTTAAAAAAAGGAGGAGGTTACTCAATCCGACCGTACCGTTTGTGAACCGATTTTGAAAATCATTTTTTGATGGAAAAAAGATATCCCAAGCGTGGTACCGTGGTAAGGAAACCAGGATCTGATGATGGGATCCGAGAGAAATCGAGGGAGACCTTCGAAAATCGTAATGACGACTAGTGCATTGGTTAATTTTTTTGTCGACCTACGTTGTGTCGATGTAATTGAAGTTAGTCTTTTTTTCGTTTGCTAGCAAACACAATTATATAGAAATCCATTGCACTCAAAGCTGCTCAGTTCCGCTGCTGGAAAGTTTAGATAAATATTGACTTACTAGTAGCAAAATATTTCAGTATTTTCATAACTTTCGTCCCCACTACGTAAAAGGATCATCGCGTACTTCCGACCAAATTTCCTTTACAAAAATTCCGGAAGCAAAAAAAGTATCCGGAGTTTCCATAGCTATGGAAGTGTAACGGACCTTCGCTGCATATCCAATATTTTTTCGAAATCACATTATGAGTAAGTAGTTATTAAAATGGAATAAAACTCAATCGTTTTTACATTTTATGAGCCGTAAATACAATTTCAAACGCAATAATTAAATAGTGTTTGCTATAATTTTATTGGTAAATAATTGCTTATTGATTTTATTGTACCTCAAGCATACAATAAAAGTTTGAGAAATACAAAAACTATTAAATGCTTACGACCGTTTTAAGTAAGTCTTAATTTTTTTTTATCACCATTTCCCTATGTATTTGTGATTCTTGTAAAAGACTGAAACGAAAACAATAACACTTGATACTTGGTACATTCATGTGATTTTTTTTTTGTTATTATTATTATTTATCGCTTGTTTCTTTTTCTTTTATGTTATTTGTATTGTTTTTGGTTGTACAATAAAGTATATTTGTATTGTATTGTGATTTGATTTGCAAAATTATCTTAGATTTTATATTAAGATTGTCTTTGTTCATATTGTATTTGTTATTAAATAATATGTTATATAGGTACTCCGTTATATAGGTCCGTTATATAGGTAGTTATATAGGTACTCCGTCACTTTTTATTCATATTTTTTCTCAACGTTATTTTTCTATCAATGCATCCATTGTCATTGTCAGACTTTGTAGGTTATCCTAAAGTTCAGTTAATATAAGAAATATTTGGCGATCGATGACCAATATCATTTTATTTTTGGATATCAGTTTTAATGATACGGGATAAAATAATTGTGTTTGCTCACAAACGAAAAAAAACCGACTTCAATTACATCAACGAGTAATACAACGTAGATCGACGAAAAAATAGTCAAGTAACTACACGTTATCAAAGATTACTCAAAAAGTAGTTATCAAATCTCGATAAAATTTAAATGTGACCATATGATAAACACCAGCTTTCGATAAAATTAAAAATTATCAAAATCGCCACACCCAGTAGAAAGTGGATTTTTGAGAGTTTCCTTCGATTTCTATAAGATCCCATCATTAGATCCTGGTTTCCTTATCATGGTACCAAACTAGGGATATCTCCTTTCCAACAAAAAAAGAATTACCAAAATCGGTACATCCAGTAGAAAGTTGTGCGGTATAAATACAACGTAGGTCGACGAAAAAAGCGTCAAGTAAAAACGCATTATTAGATATAACTCAAAAAGTAGTTGTCAGATATCAAATAAATTTAAAAGCAAGCAAATGACATACGATTTACGATACGATACGATTTCGACAAAAAAATTTTGTCGAAATCGGTCCACCCAGTCAAAAGTTCTGAAGTAACAAACATAACAAAAAAAATACAGTCGAGTTGAGAACCTCCTCCTTTTTGGAAGTCGGTTAAAGAGTAAAAATAAAGTGACAATATACAGCTGATAGATTATCTGCAAGCGATTACGGTATTCAATCACCATACATGACATAAAATAAAATATATAGACAGACCTCTTATAAGCTATTTATAACTTCCAGTAGTCATACTCTGTTTGAATAATCAGAAAGTGCGAGGAAATGAGAATGATCAATTAGCGAGAAAAACCGATGAAAAGTATGATGAAATAAATTTTCAAAATATGATAATGAACTTTAACTTTACTTTTAACAAAACAGAAACAGAATTAGCGATAGAAGAATGTATGGTGGAATATACAACGTGTGTTGGAGCTGTTAGGTAAGTCTGATGATACTGTTTCTAACGTAGTATAAATTTATTTATTTATGTTTATTAAAACTTCACTGCACACAAAAAAAGAAAGATACTATTTAGAACCACTAGTTACAAAAACAAATAATTCTGTAAAGGCGGCCTTATCGCTTACAGCGATCTCTTCCAGGCAACCTTTAATGAAAGTAGTATAGGAAAAATGTGTCGGTAACAGTGCGCAATCAACAACGCAAGTTTATTACACATAATGAAATCAATTTATATTACTAAACATAGTTATGTAACATAATATTTATACATTAAACGGTACATATATACATAAACATATACATACACAACAAACATACAAGATACAAGTTACGGAACCACGATCCCACGAATATGCTGACGTACCAAACAGATGGAAAGTTCCCAGGCGACCACCGCATGAGTTTCCCATATTGGCCGAGTTCTCCGTATTAGCCTTTCAATGCCCCATTGTTCTAATTTTTAACTTTAATTATTGTATAATTATTTCGATCACTTTTTATTCCCACTTCGAATAAAGTAGTCGTTAGTCTTAAGAATAATTGTATTAATCTAGTATTAATAAATAATTATAAATTATTCGGTTTTTTTTCGACCTCCTAACTGCTGCAAACGTAATTGGCGCAGTCGGTAGGAATCTCGCGGGCCGGTTCGCGATCGGATTTAATTAATTACTCGATAATTATCATCACGTCGCGCGCCGCCCGGGTGACTATCAAGCACCGTTCGAGAATCCAGAATCTATGGACCTGTGGCAGCCGGGAGTGGAATCCAACAATCGATTCAATTGAGAAGAGACCAGATAATGCAGTTTATGTGAGTACATAAGAATTGTTCTCGTGTTGCTCCTTTCTAGACCTAAGCCTATCCATAAGCTACCAAAATTTTCCATCCTAAAACATCTAGGATCCGAGAGCCTCAATCTAGGCAGGCCCGTCGGTTAGGTATAGATATAATAAGAAATATTAATTCGGAAGAAATTAATAATTCAAATTTAGATAGTATAGTTTGTAGTCGTTATAATTTAATTAATTTAGTTAATATGTCTCACGATCCGGAAATCATATTTAAGGCCCTCCGCCTTGTCCCGGAGTTCGACGGGAATCCAAATATTTTAACTCGATTTATCCAAATTTGTGACCATTTAGCGATCCAATATCTTAGCGATTCACCAGGTAGTGAATTTGCTAACATATGCCTCCTAAACGGAATCTTAAATAAAATAACAGGCACAGCGGCAAGCAAAATTAATTCGAACGGAATACCCGACAGTTGGCTAGGTATTAAAACACTTTTAATTAATAACTTTTCCGACCAAAGGGATGAAACCGCCCTATACAATGATCTCTCCTTAGCCACACAGGGCAATAGAAGCCCTCAAGAATTTTATGATCATTGTCAAAATTTGTTTAGCACGCTAATGACTTACGTTACACTGCATGAGACACTATCCACCACTATCGAAGCAAAGCGCGATTTTTATAAAAAAGTAACTATGCAGGCTTATGTTCGTGGTCTTAAAGAACCATTAGGGTCCCGCATTCGTTGTATGCGACCACCAACAATAGAAAAAGCTCTTGAGTATGTACAGGAAGAACTTAACACTATGTACATGCACAGCCGCTTCGAGATTTCAAAATCCAACAAAACCACAACCGCTATACCCAACGCTACTCACCACACATTCACATCACGCACATTTCCACCTAGACCTAACACACAGCCTTTTAAATTTAACAATGAACACCAACACCCTAGACAACCCACACACACACAAAGAATGTTCGGTGCACCACCTCCGAACTACAACCCTAACAGTCACATGTTTAGGTTACCGCCTCGAAATAGTTTTACTCAGAGGCCTAATCAGGGCAATGAATTTCCTAGACCTATGAGCGGCGTGAGTCACTTCGTGCCTCGCCCACTGCCACCGACACAACATACACTCACAGGACACAATTGGCAAAAGTACGGTAACCCTCCCCCAAGAAATTATTTTAAATCACGAGAAGTAAACTTTAATAACTGCGAAGACGATTACGACTCATACAATTATTATACAGACTTTGAACCTCATTATAACAGTGACGAATACGCGGAATACCCCTATGACTATGAGACTTATTCCCAAAATTATAACGATAATCCCACTACAGCACGAATAAAAGCCAATAACGAGACTACACCTGACGACAGTGAACAGGATTTTCAGAAAATCTCCCAATCCGATACCTTAAAATAGAAATAAATTTACATACACAACGTCACCTTCCATATATTCAAATATTATCGCCACCATTAAAATTATTAATTGATACGGGAGTCAATCAATCCTTTTTAAGCCCGGCAGTTGTAGAGAAATATTTATATGATTTTCCTTTAAATTATGATCCATTCGAAGTATGTAATGTTCATGCCAAAACTAGGAATAATTATTCAATAACCATACCAAACTTTAATGAATTTAATGACCCGAACGATATAACATTATATATATATAAATTTCATGACTTTTTCGATGGACTTATAGGAACTGACTTATTAGACAAATGGGAAGCAGTAATAGATTATAAAAATAAAACCTTAATTACCAAAACTGCTTCAAACCCCATATACGTACATGATTCCCGTAATCAAAATTTATACGAAGACATAATCCCAGCACGTCAATCAAAATTATTAAAAATTCCTATTAATATGCACGATGGTGAAGCATATATAAAAGAACAGAAAATTTCAAATTGCATAATTAGTGAATGTCTTACGTCAGTCAAGAATAGTAGAGGTATTGTAGAAGTTAAAAACCCCAGTAGGAACGATGTAATATTCTCAATGGACCAAGCCGTCTCTGCTGAAATTAACAATATCAATTTCACTTGCAATAAACAATCACAACGTGTAAAAGATGTTCTAACGCGACTTCGTACAGAGCATCTTAACGTTGAGGAACGTAAAAACTTAGAATTATTATGTACCCAGTACGCAGACGTATTTTATCTAGAAGGCGAGCCACTTACTTTTACAAATAAAATAAAGCACTCAATTAAAACCACCGACGAAGTCCCCGTTCACACGAAAAGCTATAGATACCCATATGTTCATAGACAGGAAGTACAGGAACAAATAGGTAAAATGCTCGATCAAGGAATAATAAGGCCCTCTAATTCAGCTTGGAGCTCACCTATTTGGGCTGTACCAAAAAAGGTTGATGCATCCGGTAAAAGAAAATGGCGAATAGTAGTCGATTTTCGCAAATTAAATGAAAAAACAATAGACGACAAATATCCGATCCCCAACATTAATGACGTATTAGATAAATTAGGAAAATGCCAATATTTCACAACGTTAGATTTAGCTAGCGGGTTTTATCAGGTACAGACAGATCCTCAGGATATACATAAAACAGCATTTAACGTAGAACATGGACATTACGAATTTCTTCGTATGCCCATGGGTTTAAAAAATTCACCGGCGACCTTTCAGCGTGTAATGGATGACGTGCTGAAAGGCCTACAAAACTCTATTTGTCTAGTCTATATGGACGATATTATTGTCTACAGTACATCCCTACAAGAGCACATAGTAAATTTAAAAACAGTTTTTCAGAGACTCCGTGAATGCAATTTTAAAATCCAAATGGATAAGTCAGAATTTTTAAAACATGAAACAGCTTTTCTAGGTCATATTATAAGCGCGGACGGAGTTAAACCTAACCCTGAAAAAATAGCTGCAATAGAAAAATACCCCATACCGAAAACACCAAAAGAAATAAAACAATTCCTAGGCCTAGTTGGATATTATCGTAAATTTATTCCGGACTTTGCAAAACTAACTAAACCGCTTACACAATGTCTAAAAAAAGGTAGGAAAATTATTTTAAATGACGAATATATATCAAGCTTTGAAAAATGTAAAACTGTTTTAACGAACGACCCAATACTTCAGTATCCTGATTTTAATAAAGAATTTAACCTAACGACCGATGCATCTAACGTGGCCATAGGCGCTATTTTATCGCAAGGCCCTATAGGAACCGATAGACCGATTTGTTATGCTTCTAGGACTCTTAATGACAGTGAACAAAATTACAGTACCATAGAAAAGGAGTTATTAGCCATAGTCTGGGCTACAAAATACTTCAGGCCTTACTTATTTGGTAGGAAATTTAAGATAGTCACGGACCATAAGCCATTGCAGTGGATGATGAATTTAAAGGAACCGAACTCACGGCTTACAAGATGGCGTTTTAAGCGAATATGACTATACAGTAATATACAAAAAAGGTAAGTGTAATACTAACGCGGACGCTCTCTCTAGAATAGAAATACATGCAGAAGAAACAAAATCATTAATAGAAGAAATCGATGAATTAAATTCACTATTAGGCAATCCATCGTATACCTTACGCAGAGCATCGAATTCTTCTACTATATCTATTCCTGAAAAATCAAACTCTTCAACAATAACCGCATCTCATCAATCTAACTCTTCTACATTAACGGCACACAGTAGTCACGAAAACCCTATTTTAGAAATACCGATTACTGATGAACCTCTTAATAAATTTCATAGACTGTAGCATATATTTTTAATTGCGCCTGATTTCGTTCCTGCTGATGTATAATAGCACAGTTATGCATTAGCGTTGCTATTTACTTTTTGTAGGCGACTGATTTAATTTTGGAATACCCTCGTATTGTATTACGTCGCGGTTCACCTTAGGGGGTAGTTGTGTCGCGACGCGCGGGGTTTTGCTCGGGTATATAAGCCTCAGGGCAAGTGTTTGCGGCCCTCTTTTTTGGATTGGATTCTCTCGCCGTTTTGGGTTCTAGCTGCGATTTGTTGTGGGTGAGTCATTGTAGTTTTTTTAGGGTATAGCTTTGCTTTAGTGTAGTTGATTTTGTGAGTTTTGAAAAAAATTAAGATTCTGTAGGATTTTTTTACTCTCTCTCTTGTTGTCTCGTGTTAGGAATTGTGGGTGACTCTCTAACCCAGCAAGCAATTTTTTTAACACGTAGCAAGACAAATAATTTTTACTATAGTTGACGGTATAAAAAGAAAACCTGCAGTATCAAAACCTTTCGAAAAACACACTCGAATTAACATCCAGTTAAGTAAAACTAATTTGGAGGAAGATTTAATTAACGCCGTAAAGGAATACATTGGTTCTGAAATTAAGACAGCTATTTTAGTTAATCCTATTTCAGATATGTATACTGTAATTCCAATTTTACAAAGTAAGTTTAAAGCATCTTCGATGAATTTAGTCTTAGTAAAAACTGAAATAGAGAACGTTAAAGAATACCCCAGACAGCAGGAAATTATTCGTCATTATCATGAGGGGAAGACAAATCACCGCGGAATCAATGAAACCTATTTATCGTTATCGCGAATTTACTTTTGGCCTAAAATGAAGGATCTAATAACTAAATTTATCACAGAATGTACTATATGCGGACAAGCTAAGTACGATCGAAATCCGGTCAGACCTCAATTTAACCTTGTACCTCCAGCGACGAAACCGTTTGAAGTTGTTCACATAGACGTACTGACAATACAGAGTATCAAATACGTGACCTTCATAGACGTTTTTACCAAATACGGACAAGCTTATTACTTACGTGACGGAACATCTGTTAGTGTATTACAAGCTCTTTTACAATATTGTACCCACCACGGCGTCCCTATGACTATTATTACTGACAACGGAACAGAATTTGCTAACCAATTATTTAACGAATTTACTAGACTTCACAAAATTAACCACCACAAAACCTTAGCTCATTCTCCTAATGGCAACGGAAATATTGAAAAATTTCATTTGACTCTCCTTGAACATCTACGACTTTTAAAATTGCAACATAAAGACGAACCCATTGTAAATCTTATGCCCTATGCTTTAATAGCCTACAATAGTTCTATACATAGTTTCACAAGATGTAGACCCTTTGATTTATTAAACGGACATTTTGACCCAAGAGACTGTCTTAATATTGACCTTACTCAACAAACGTTACAACAATACTTACAGACACATAAAGAACAGATGAAAAAAGTATATGACATCGTTAACCAATCATCCCTTAGTGACCGAACGACCCTTATCGAAAATAGAAATAGGACACGCGAACTTGAGATAGAATATGCACCCGATCAGCAGGTCTTTGTAAGGAACCCATTAGCTGACAGACAAAAAACAGCCCCAAGATATACACAAGACACCGTCCTTGCCGATTTACCTATACATATTTACACTAAAAAGAAACGTGGCCCTATAGCAAAGTCGCGATTAAAGCGAATCCCTAAAGCAGCGAATTTGTTACAGAATCCCGGTGCTCATGATACTACCCCTGGTACATCTTCAGGAAATCAAATTCGAGAGTCTTGATGATGGACCCGGAATACTTCCCTACAAACTTGGACCGATGAAAATAACGACACATTACCACACATTCTTACAATACATAAAACTCGACGACATAGAAGATAAAACACACAGTCTACAAAATCATTTACACAATTATCAAAATCAATTACCTAGCGACATATATTCGGTACATGAAATTCAAATAAATTACTTGCTAAACAAATTAGACGAAATATTATATCAAATTAAATCGTTACAACCAACCAGATCTAAAAGAGGGGTCATTGACGGACTCGGAACAGTTATAAAAAGTATTACAGGAAACTTGGATTATACAGATGCTTTAAGATATAATGAAGCTATAAAATTATTAGAAAGTAATCAGGAAAAAATTACGAATGAAATTAATAATCAGTTAAGCATAAGCAAAGAATGGATTACTAAATATAATAGCGTTTTGACTCAACTAGTAGAAAATCAAAGTAAAATTAATAGCACCTTAATGTTAATACTTTCTAATATGAATGATTCGACTTTAATTAAATATGCCAAATTCGCCCAGCTTTTAGTAATACTAAGTGAAAACATAGACGATTTAAGGAATGAATTACTTAGGATAGAAAATAGTTTAGCTTTTACACATGCATCAAGCATGCACCATTCTATGATTAGTATAGATGTTTTAAGTTCAATGATAGATAAGCTTAAGAATATATACGGAAAAGAGAGTATTTTAAATTTAGAATTAAGAGATTATTATAATATAATTCAACCAGCTTCTTATTATGCTGATAAGCAAATAGTTTTCATATTCCGATTTCCTATTATATCTAAAGATAATTTTTCATTATATAGATTAGCAGTAGTACCTAATAGAAAATCACAAGCTCTCATCCCATCCTCTCCTTTCATTGCAACTAACGAGAATTCATTCGTGTACATAGAGGCCGAATGCCAGAAACATAGCAGCTGGTATCTCTGCGAAATGGAACTCAATCATCAAATTCGTACAAATTCAGATTGCATCCACGAGCTAATTATTAAACAGGTTTTAAAGGAATCCTGCCATTTAACTACAGTCAATCTTCTACGAGAATCAATGGAGAAACTGGACGATATGCACTACCTTATATCATTCCCCCAGCATCAAAAGATACAAATATCATGCGGTAAACAGGAATTTACTTCATTAAAAGGAAGCTACCTCATAACTATTCCCCTAGGATGCAAAATCATATCCGAAGAATTTACATTAATTAACGACAACAACGAAATAAGAGGACAACCCTTAAAATTGATGAAGATATCCGATGAAGTTGCTCACCTAGATACAACTATTAATATATCATCTATAAATATCCAAGGACTCCATAGACTCAAGGATAAAATCATGATACAATCACCGCTACACATTGAACACCAAAAAGATGTTCAAAAGATGATGAAAGAGAAACGCAATATTATTCAGTGCAGGTGCACTTATCATTTTATTAAACTATAGAAAGTATAAGAAAACCACTACAAAGAAGGAAGAAACCTCAGAAAATGGAGATAACCCAGAGAATCTTAAGGACACAAGTATTCCGGCAACTTTTTCGCTCAACATTCTCAAATAGTTGCCTCTCTAGGGGTGGAGGAGTTACGGAACCACGATCCCACGAATATGCTGACGTACCAAACAGATGGAAAGTTCCCAGGCGACCACCGCATGAGTTTCCCATATTGGCCGAGTTCTCCGTATTAGCCTTTCAATGCCCCATTGTTCTAATTTTTAACTTTAATTATTGTATAATTATTTCGATCACTTTTTATTCCCACTTCGAATAAAGTAGTCGTTAGTCTTAAGAATAATTGTATTAATCTAGTATTAATAAATAATTATAAATTATTCGGTTTTTTTTCGACCTCCTAACTGCTGCAAACGTAATTTACATGTAAACAAACATAATAATAAAAGCAATATACCAATAGAGTACATATATTTAAGACTATGTAAGAGATAAGCAGTATTTGTGCAAAATATTCTTAAAAGTATTTATAGACTCTGCTTGACGGATATTAGTGGGCAATACATTTCGAAGTATGATCACTTTAGTGGTGAAGGAATTACCATACTCATTTGTGCGACAAAGAGGTAATACAAGGAAGTTATTACTACGGAAACGCAAGTTACCTTCAGTGACATGTCCTAAAAAACTAAACCTTTCCTTAAGATATAGGGGGTGTGTGTGAGGGTGATAAAGGATATTGAACAATAAAGAAAGAGCATGCATATTTCGTCGCTATCTAATTGTAGCTAACCCAACTGTTGACGATGTTGAGATATAAAATATGGTCAATTTTTGCGCATATATAATGCAATACATATGTTTTGTAATCATTCCAATTTGCTTAAAAGTTATTCAGATAAATCGATATAAACAATGTCAGCATAATCTAATAAGGGTAGCAGTAAGGAATTAGTTAAGGCAACATAATGGCATCTGTAATTCAATCTACCTCCTGCATAAAAAAAGAAAGGCTATAGATAAAAGAAGATACCATGTCTACAGCCAAAGTCCGAAGACGAGAAGAACTGAACTTAAATTAATTATTGAAATTAAAGATAAGATAGATATTAGATAAAGATATTGTTCAACGTAAATCAACCTCGCTTAGTACAATTACAAAAATTATAAATAATTAACATATATAAACTAAAGCGATTAAACGAAGCGACCATTCTTTAGTATCGCGTCTATAAAAAAAACATATTTAGGCATTTTTTTTTTATTTTTTTTTTTATATTATTTTTTATATAATGTTCTTTTATAAAACAATTCAGTGAAACCGATTAAATTATTCTCACTCGCTGGCTTGTAATTACTCTCACATTTAATTGCATGAATAAAATTACTTTGATGAAATGGTTCGGAAATTCTAAAACATGAAATTATAGCTAGCAGGTGACGTTTAAATATTTTTTTACGCGCCATTTAAAAGTGTTAACTTTCTTTTTAAATCACTCAAAAAATACAAACAAGCAAATATCTTAGTTTAAATGAAAATACATGCTATCAAAAATACATTATACTCAAGCGGAAATATTTAATAAGTTAAGTTAATCTAAAGTTCACTGATTGAAATGTATAGAAATAATGAATTAATCTGGGTATTAGACAGGAAGACTTATCCTGCTCTAAATCGAAAGCAGCCCTTTTGGGGAAGTACCTTGCAGAATAACAACTAAATAATACTGTTTGAATTCGTTTTTTCGGGATTTATACCATGTACCTTTATATCTTTGAGGCTCCGATATTTCGGCGCAGTTGCATGCGCCATGGTCACGGAAGAACTGTTGTAAATAATACTGCTTTCAAACGGTGTTGTGTTTCTGTGGTGAGTAAGGTGAATAGAGCTACTGGGGGGAATTGGGGGTAGGGGCGAAAACGCGTTTGCTTCTGGTATTGCAGGTGTTTATAAGCTACAGTAAGCACCATCGGGCTAGCCATACGATTATTTGCCGACCCAGTTGTACAAATAAAAATAATAAAACAATTTACAATGTATAGATATAAGAATTTTAAAATATTTTATTTTTACGTCAACGTAAGTGGCCGGTATGCCAATGGTTGACGTAAAAATAAAATATTAGCGGTGTGAGTATCCCCTGAACTTTGATTTTCCTTTCCATTCTTGCTCAAGGCAGATACGTGTACAAATATTTGTTACTTGTCTAAGTCTGTATATCCTTATTGACATTCTCGTTATGCTCCGAAGGGCACGTACGGTTGTTGCATTAAAATGTGTAATACATATAAAATTGTCAGTTAACAAAGTAATTAATAAGAGCATGTGCCTCTTCAACTGAAGCTGAAAACAAATATTCAATAACTTAAACCCCCAACATTGATTAAAAAAAATATTATTATAGAAAACTAGTGGATTGAATCCTTTTCTTTGACAATTTACGTTTTTTAACAACATATATACAGCTTGAGTCTGAAATGGGATTCAACATTGAAAAACTGCTATTTTTCTTAGTACCATTTACTGCTAGTTTTCTTGGCACTATTCCGCGTATTCTTTGATAATTTACACCTTCCGAATCTGTAAATAATTAGTTTCTGAGTTTTCCTTAAATTTGAATTGTAAAATTTTCAGAAAGAAACCCGTTTGTGCTGAAAACAAGCTTGGAGATAAATCACTATTTCATTCTTTGTGTTATATGGAGTATGAAAATTGCCGAAATTCTCAAAGTAACTAAATACTATCATTCTAGTTATATTACATCTCGTTCTTATATAATATGTTATATTAACAAAGTAATATTACCCTTTCATTTTCCAGATCAGTGGCATTACATTAAGGATGAAAAATGCTGATTATAATAGACAACATAACACGTTGCTAACACACGAAAATTTAATGTTTAAAAAAAAAGTAAAGTTTAATGGTTTATAAGTATGTAATAACATGCTTCAGACATGGAAAATCCTACTAATAATCCCCTGTAATATTTCACTGCTGGGCACATTCCTCTTTCCCCATGTAAGAGAAGGATCAGAGCTTAATCCACCACGCTGCTTTAATTGTAGGTTGGCGGATATATTCCCTACTACGAGTAACGATCGCGATCAAGTGTACATGATAAAAACCGGGTCCGACGGTTTAATATGCTTTCTGGGGCACTTTGGAGAGACCCACAAGGACTGTACAAATACCCAGACCACGGTAAACATCTGTATGGCTAATACTAACGTTTACCATGTACGGGGATCGAATCCGCAACCGCCAGCGCAACAGCCACTAACTAGTGCTGTGAACGTTGCGCCAACGCGTCGTCAAATATCATGGTTAAAAATCGATTATAACACCTGAATTACGGCTCATATTAAATACATATATCGATCCCGAGATCCGAGATCCCGAACTTTAAGGTGACTACACGCACTAAAACACCAGGAATAACACATATAATATATATACAATTAGGAAGTTGAAAAAGGTAAACGATATTTAAATCTATAAAAAATATTTAAGATACATATATAGAAGATAGAACAGAAAAAAGAAAAAAGGTTAAAATGTAAATGTAATTAGAATTAGAAGTATTAAAATACGCTACAATTTAACTGAAAGCTAGTCTAGTAACTTATTTAGTTCATTGTTCAGAAATTTGATCAAACTTACGTAATCTAAATAGAAATTGCTTACACAAGTTTTGAAAGTGCTATAGTTTGTTAAGTTATAGATAAGACAAGACAGCATAATCTAAGCACAGAAGCGCAAAAGTAGAGAATGATTCTAAAATAAACACCCAAACTAAAATTAGTTTCAATGACCAGAAAGAATTTCCACTTCTTTGGAAAAACAACTGTTGCAAAACTTTTTCGATCTAAATTTATTATTTAAGAGATCAAAGAAAAATAGCTTGCGCTAAGGTTATTTAATGAACTGCACTAATTAATATTACATGTCTGATTGAAGGAACTGTTATTTGTTTTAGATAATAGCTTAGAGCCAATCAGTTCAACCTCCGATCCGAACTTAAGAAACTATCACTCGATTTTCTCCAGGAACTAAGTTCAAGCAAGTCAAACTTTAGTCTTTTAATGGCCTGTTCAGGGACTGGTTAAGACAAGATAACCTGCAAGTCATCAAATTAAATATTAAAGGACAGTGAATCTTCAAATAAACTTTGTTTAAGACTTGATAACAAACAAATAAAACAAACGATTCAAACGAAACGAACTCAAATTTTATATTCACTCAAGTTGTTGTTAAAATAATGCTGGAAATCTAACAGTCGTTTACAAAAATCAAGGAAAGTTACGAGACTAAACATTCACTGTCGAACTATTTATCACAAACAGAGTTACACGCATTTACTTTTCGTCGTCAATGTAATATTGAAACATTTTTAGATATTAATAATATAATACCTAATTAAAACAAGCAATACCGAGCGAATAGTTCGCAATGAATAAGTATAATCTCAATGTATATATAATTTTCTCAATGTATATATATATATATATATATATATATATAATTTTAATAATTAGTTAATTTACAAAAACAGAAGCAATAATAAATTTTTTAGTTATTGATACCGGTAGAGCAAGCAATTATCTATAAAATGATATATAATTTATGTGGAGTAATTGTGAGTTTTTTTCTAAAAAGGGAGGCAAAGATCTTAAACATTTAATGTTTTCTGAATAAATACTATATGTAATCCCTTTTTAAATACTAACATTGCATAAAAATTACATTTATTTAAGCGTTTCATACAATTATAGTAACAACAATTAAGTAAAAAATATGTGTGCATTATTCTTTTTTATAAGCGAAGTTAAGAGAAAATAGCTTTTTATTAATACAAGCCCGAAAAGTGATACTCATGACGTCATAAATCGACGCCATATTGCACAAGTCACAAAATAGCCTCAATTTATTTTGTCAACGCATTCCACGTAACATGGTATGAAGAACAAGCTTGCATGCGAAGTCACGTTGTAATCATATATGAAAAAAGGTCTTTTCTTTTACAAATCTTTTATTATGAAAGCAAAGTTTTGATAAAGTTCATCGTATTTTTTCCAATAATCCTATAAATAACAGACATTAGAAATGTTTACAACATTAGAAATTATTAAACACGAAAAAAAAAGAAGTTAGATTATTTTTTAAATATTTTTATTTGAAATTATCCCTCAGTCTAAAATTGCACGCAAAGCAAATTTGCATTGCAAATTTTTACGTCCGTCACGAAAGAAACCGACACCCTGAAGTTAGCTAGTCGACGAAGAAGAAGTGTACAGAGTATATACATAGTTACGTACTCGTACATTCAATTTGTTATATTCAATATATATTTTTATGTTATACAACTTTTGTCTACACAGTATTTCACATACATCGTGTATTCTGATTAACATGAATAAATCAGTGTAAAAACAGCACTCGTGGTGTAAAGTCATTTAGCACCTTAACTCCTCGTATATTATTGGACATGTACAAGAAGTTAGCAACGTGAAGTTAGCTATTCAATGAAGTATAACTTCTTACGTGCGTACATAAGTACACGCACACTTTTTTTTATTTTATTAGAACGCTGTTCTGATTCGTTAATGGCCAATTTACTCACATAAATAGAGTAGGACTATTCATCAGACTATGTAAAAAGAGTTTCATTATATCTAAAAGAAGTAATCAAATTTTTCCATGAATACATTCTACATTATATTTTTGGACAGTTAATTTTGTTCAATATAAAATACCAGATTAAATATGAAGCCTGTAGATGTTTAAAAGACTACGTAGAATATAAATTATATATATATATATTGTGAACTGTCAGAAACGCGTTTATCAGAAAATCTTCTGACAACGTTTTTAAAATATTTCATCTTAAATGTATTTGTTAATCAAATTAAGTGCTTAAATGTAATCAAAGTGAAATTAACATTATTTTATTGTTTATTTCTGAATGTAATGTAATGTTAAATGATGATTAAAAACTATTAATGCTTTTTTGGTATTATACCCGCTGGTCGTCAAATCTATATATATAAATAAATATGAATCGCGAAAGGTGTTACTAAGCGCAAAACTCGAGAATGACTGGATCAATTCAGCTGTTTGTTTTATATATTTTTAAAATTTGATTATTTAATTAATTACAATTAAAATTATTATTATGATTTGAACTTTCTTTTGATTGTGTTACCTGAATAAAATAGCTAAAATTAAGAGTTGTTGTCTGTGACTTTTTTAATGAAACTAAGTAGATTGTAAAATTTCAAAGCCCTAATAAAGGCAAATAACGATGGGTCTTGTTTTCCACAGGATGTGACGAATATCTATAATGCGCTGCAAGTGGAACACCTTGGAAATGATATTATTTTATCTGCTATTCCAAGCAACTAGCAACGATCGTTACTTTTGTCCATGATATTATCAGCTAATCAGTAATAGAATATCGTAAAGTATTAAGCTTCAAAATGGATGTTATACGCTTCAGCCTGTAATATCCCACTTCTGGGCATAGGCCTCTTTCCCCATGTTGGGGAAGGATCAGAGCTTAATCCACCACGCTGCTCCAATGCGGGTTGGCGGATATATTCCCTACTATGAGTAACGATCGCTATCAGGCGTAGATGATGATGATGTTATACAGAAGGCAATAATTTGATTCCATAGTGGGACTTTTCTATTATGTTGTTTCTTATTTTGGTCTTTTTATTATGATGCTATTGCTGTTCTATTCTGAATTAAAGTGAATGAGAATAAACCTAATAACAGCGGAAAAAGGTCGGAGCTCAGTCAACCAGGTTGCTCCGTTTTTAATTGGTAGATAATTATTACCAAGTACATCAGAACTCAATTATTTTATAAAATATTCAAAGCAGGATTATAAGAACATCACGAGTCATCATCGATCATCACATCATCAATTTACCACGTTTTTCTACTGAAACTAAACTTGGTGATATCAACCGAGTGCTATTTAAAAACACTTGCACTGATTAAGCTACCTTAAGAACAGCCGACCTTAACTTAGGCTACTTTTATTTTAGAAATTTGTTTATTTTATAACTCTACGAACTGAACAATAACTTTTTTGTTAAATTCCACGCGTACGAAGTCGCGGGCATAGCTAATTATATATGTTATATAAGTTCTATTATTTATTCCTGTCTAATGAAACAAAGAAAATGAGATAGCAGACCTAACATAAAAGTACCGGTGTAGGCAATTTTCATAAAATTATATTATATATTCATGAATACGAGATCACGCTCGTAAACGTAGATTTTGTGTCGGTTTTATAAGTACATAGTTATGAGACTTGGTCAATTAGACATTTTCATTTTACTTATCGTGATTCTGTGTTCGCTTGAATTGTCCAAAATATCATTTATTTTGTTGAAATAATCCTATATTGCTGCTTGTGTAATTGTATATTGGAAAAAGGTAAGTACTTACCACTATAGCATTACAAAGTTGAAAGTATCTTCCTCTAAGCGTCTTCAAGCGTATATTGATCGCGCATTTTGTACAAAGATCCTAATTTATTTCTGCTTTTTTAAGAGATAATATGAGTTTTTTTTAAATAATGTTTTAATTTAATCGTTTTAGTAAAAACGCTAACTGAGGCACTCAGCACGACATGTCCTGCTCGAAATCTGAATTAACCCGACTGGGGAAGTACCTCGACCTTACAGAAGTTTTTAGCTAAATAGCACTGCTTGCAAGCAGTATTGTGTTTTTGTAGTGAATAAGGTGACTAGAGCTCCTCGTGAAACTATTAAGAAACAATTATTATTTAAAATTAAAAATTAACCTATGTCGTAAACTATCGATTACCGATTGACCATCACACCTAACAATCTTTCGTCATATGTATGTTAAAAAGGTGTGTGTTAGCTCCGACGCACGACTGGAGTTTACTCCTTCAAATCGACTGTCTAAATGGGAACAAAAAAGGCTTACTAGTCTAAGTAAAAGATTAGTACCAAATCAAATAGTAAATAAACGAATCAAATAACGCCATCTATCGGGAACCAATAGAGTTCCAGATGGTGCACAAAAATGTTACGAGGTCATTCGTTCAATACATTTTACTGCTCATATTTTTTTTTTTCATAACGTGGCCTTTTATGAAAATTGATTCTTAAAGAGTAAACTCCAATACACTGCAATTAAAAAATGTAAAGTATGTATGATTTTATTTTTGTGTTACCCACACATTAGGAATTCTAAACATTTTTGAATATCATATCAAAAATGTAAAGTATAATATATCCGTCGATACGGGCAAGAATTTCTATTGGATGGTTGTATAAATTAATGTTTAAAAGAAAACACGATTACTCCCAATTATATAGATATTTCATTACAATTTTTCTGTAAAGTTTACATAATAATAATGTTGTCGGAAGTGCCCTTTGCAGTTGACGTCAAACGCCTACGCATTTTCTAAAGCAATTAACACCTCGTATGTTTTACCATGCTCCATTCTGAAATAATAAAAAATGATTTTTATTCGTCGTGTGATCACTAATATTTAATTGTATTTTTATTCAATGTTGTTATGTAAAATAAAATTTGAACAGGGTTTTATGTACATTTTATTCTACGTACTTTGTTCAGTGCTTGGAAACAAACATAAACAGTCTTTATTCATTAGCTGTAAGACTGCTAGCTTTAGAGCTCAGAGCGACTCCATCTTAGAAGCTAACAACATAAATCAACACATTAAAGAAGGTTAATGAGAAAACTATTCTAGGAACTCACGTCTCCAACTATTGCAGTTCTCGTATTCAAGATCGCAGTAATTGTTAAATGTCTTGTACTGCCCGTCGTAATGTCGTCCGCAGACCACGTTTCGTCTAAACAAACAACTGTTAGTAAACTATCCTTTTTACTATCGATGTTTTATTCAACTTTAGGTCGTTCGGTTTTACGAAGCTCATATACGAACGTTTGAAAACGTGTTTCGCTCCGAGCTGCGTCTGAAATTGCTTACAAACTTTTGTCTAGCATTTGTAAGGATCGGTGTTGTTACGACTCTTTCTTGGACTAAGTACTTTAAATTTTATTATGGTTTATTTTTATATTTTACCTTTATTTTTTGGATAGTTTTTTTATCAATTTAAAAACGGCAAAATTTGCTTTTATACAGTATTGGTAGAGTCACGACGTAGGTTTTTTTTTTTTTTTTTTTTTTATTATTACCATACAAACATGTAACAAAAGTACAATTTACACATTCACAAAAAAACCAATTAGGTTTACATAGGAATATGTCGTTCAACAATCATTCGCAACACAAAAATCACAATACAGTTCTTCATCAAAACAAAACAACATAATTATGACGGTAGTATTAAAAGAAATCCGACTCAGTAAATACAAAAAAAAAATTTACATATACCTACAAACATGTTAAATATACAAAGACAATATTGATACAAGCTGTTATAGCTTTTTCAAGAAATGCATCTTAAGTATGTATTTTATATTTGTTGGAGTTATATTATTTCTTAATTCTAGATCAAGATCGTTGACTAAAACCGGAATGAGATAGGCGCTGGTGCGTTTGCCGTATATATTTTTGATTTTAGGTATATTTAATTTTTTGTTTGTGACTTGACGTGTGGCAATTTTGTGTTCCTTTAACTCTTGAATATCCAAATTGAAGAATTGTTCTTTAAGTAAATTGTAATTTACAAGGTCGTGAACGGGAAGTGTTTTACAGATTTTGAATAATAGATTATCATTATTAGCGCAGTCCATTTTAATTTTAGGCGGTACAATGTTTTTAATTATTCTTATTTGCAATCGATGAATACTATTTAGATAAGTGCGATACGTACGTCCATAACTACTGAGCCCGTAGGACAAGACAGAGGTTATAAAGGCATTATAAATAAGCAAGCGTGTGTGGAAAGAAATACGGTTTTTTATTATTACGATGTTGGCTAAAAATGCTCTACTTATACTTATGGTACTTATGTTATTTTCGGTTGAACTACGAATAAAATAAAACACTTAATTTTACTAATCCAATCGATAACTCAAAGAATGGATTGGTCTGGGATGTAAGACTTTGTTTACATGAATTTCTAATATTACTAACTTCTGCGAGTATCTAGTTTGTAAATTTTGAATTTTCGATCTTCTATTAACAAAAATTTTAACATAAACCTTTCAGACAGAAAGAGTTTGTCGCGGGAATAGTTTAAATTTTCGGATAACTTTCGTGTTCAAACTTTCTATTAAGTACTTGAATATTAATTTCTGTGAAACACGTTTGCTAAAAATCATTTTTACTGCAGTCTAGACAGAGTCGGAAACTTCTAGAAAGATGATGAGCTAAATGAAATTATCAACAAATCTTGTCATAAACGCGAATATATCCCACGACTATTAGCGTACTAGCCACCAGCACACTAGCTGACAGTGCACTAACTGGCAGCGCACTAGTTAGTTGAAGCGATCACTGCGCCAACTCTTTTCTGAGCGCATTTTACGTCCGCTATTGGCGGAATTTATTAGCTTTGATTCGGACTATGTTTTTGTACTATTTGAGTCTAACATAACTTAATATAACTAGTAATAGTAATAAAAGGAATATCTCTGGCAAATCGAGTTTATTAATTACACTAGGTAGGTAAATATTTTATTGTATGATACTTGTTAACCCAACGGGTGTTATCCTGCCTTGCAAAGTATCAAACTCGTGAAGTTGGAATGATACTTACGTTTTCCTAAAATGATCCAACTTTTTGTGCAATTTCTTAACATTTTATTCGGTAAGAGCCGTCTAGAAAGTATCAGCAAACTTTAAACTGCATCCTGCTACTTTCAAATATTGCACTTAACAATATATTTGGGTGTCGTAAAAGGCGACTAAGGGATAACACAGTTCCACTACTGCCTTGAAACTTAAAAAGCCGACCGATGACGGGATAACCATCCAACTGCTGGCTTTGAAATACACAGGCCGAAGACGGGCAGCAGCGTCTTCGGTGCGACAAAGCCAGTCTTGTGGTCACCAACCCGCCTGCCCAGCGTGGTGACTATGGGCAAAACACATGAGTTTATGCCATTTTTTGGCACGAACTTGTGCCTATGTCCAGCAGTAAACTATAACAGGCTGGAATGATATGAAATGATGATACATTTAGCTATTCATTTTTATCTATATTGATCGCCAATTTTATTAAATAGGCTATATAACATGATAAAACCTTATAAATGGAGCAGTAAGCAGTAATATTCAACACGGGTAAAACCGCAATCCCGCTGCGGTTTCATCTGTATTAAGCTATAATTATAGTAGTATAGATAGTTACTTGTATGCAGATGGACAATCTTTGATGAACACAACACATCCTCTATCAATAAGGTCTGATTTCCGGAAAACTGAATTTTTTGGATAAAAACGCACTTGACTTGGCTTTGTTACATTTTTGTTCACGTAATTTGCTCCAATCGATACGCACACTGAAATTAATAAAAATATATCTTCAGAAGAAAGGGTACCTGAGAAACTATTGAAAATAGGTCTTTGAACAAAATGTTCCTGTCTCGATGTATACCGCTGCCGCGCTCCGAGCCAAGAAAGGAATAACTGCAGCTCAGACCGTTTTAGGTAGATAATGATTGACTAAAACAACATTTCGTGGTCGACTATTTCCACCCCAAAACATGCGCATTTTTTTTTATGTAACCAAAAAAAAAACCTTTAGCTATCTTCCTAGTATGTTCTCGGGTTTTTGTATATGTGTACTTTTTTTAATGAGTGTCTAAAAATTAAAAAAAAGTTAGGCAATATTACTAGTTTTTGAAGACTCCTACTCACTATGATAACAAGAATATGAAAAAACCAAGACATATGGGGCATGGTCATAGCAGGTAAAGGTTTTTATGTTACAAAAATATTTGATCTATAATATATTGAAGACAAAAATATTTGTTGTATTTTAAAGTGAATAGTTGTCGTTCCCGCTTACTCGGTTTAATAATTTATTATTGCATGAAAAATTAACAAACGTCCTTTAATTTGTGTATCAAGCAATTTAAATTTGGTCATTTAAACAAATCAGTAGGCCAAAAATCTATTTGAGTCTAAGTTGCCGATCTGATGATTTTATTTGAAATATTTTATTTAGCATTGGATATTTTTAGATTTATGCTATGATTGGAAATAGGAACTAGCGGATTTATTTAAGACAATTTTTATTTGCTAAATACACTGTGTGTTTATTTCGTTCAATTCAAGTATCTATTCCTAATTGTTACGTTATAGTTCACCAACTTAACCATAAATTTTGTTTAGTATAATTTAAGCCAATGTGATGCCTATTATTACGATACGAACACACAATATTATTGTAACACGTGATTGGAAAACAAATTGACTGTCGCTTGATGGTAAGTGTTTAGCTTACAGACGCTTGTTATACCAGGAACATCACAATCGTCTTACTGACACTATCTTCGCCATTAAAACAATGCTGCCCTAGGAACTATGACTATTTTACTCACCACAAGAACACATCACTATTAGGAAACAGTAATACTTGATGGCGAACTTCTATAAGGGTGTCGATCAAATGGATTTATTAATCTATCCATCTCAGATTTTAGTTTTCATAGACAGACGTTTGATAAACATAATACGTATTGTATAAAAAATCTTGCTTGTAATTTATATTGGAGATACATAACGCACTAACGCACTACTATTGTCATCATCATTACATCATCATTACAGCCTATACAGTCCACTGCTGGACATGGCCTCCACAAGTTGACGCCAAAAATAACGTGAACTCATGTGTTTTGCCCATAGTCATCACGCTGGGCAGGCGGGTTGGTGACCGCAGTACTGGCTTTGTCGCACCGAAGACGCTGCTGCCCGTCTTCGGCCTGTATATTTCAAAGCCAGCAGTTGGATGGTTATCCCGCCATCGGTCGGCTTCTTAAGTTCCAAGGTGGTTGTGGAACCTTGTTATCCCTTAGTCGCCTCTTACGACACCCACGGGAAGAGAGGGGGTGGCTAAATTCTTTCATAAATATTGTCATATTAATGTATAATTCAGCCTTCGAGACCATGACTAATACAAAAATTGTATTAATGTAAAAAGAATTTATAGCAAAACTTACATAAAAGTAGCCATAAAAATAACCGTTTGAACATTGCTTATGTTATGCAATGCGGAAACATATTGAGTTTTATATTGATTTACAATAAGCATATCGTAATAAGTTATTTAAGATTATTTCAAATTTTCTATTATACAGTTATATTTAGTAAATTTTTCGTCATTTATGAATTTCTATAACTAATTAAAAATATCATCGCTTCAGCCTGTAATATCCCACTACTGGGCATAGGCCTCTTTCCCCATGTAGGAGAAGGATCAGAGCTTAATCCACCACGCTGCTCCAATGCGGGTTGGTGGATGTATTCCCTACTATGAGTAACGATCGCTATCAGGTGTACATGATAACAACCGGGACCGACGGCTTAACGTGCTCTCCGAGGCACGGTGGGGAGACCCACAAGGACTGCACAAACACCTAGATCACGGCAAACACCTGTATGGCCGATACAACGCCGATACAATGGCCGTTTGTCATGTGCAGGGACCGAACCCGCAACCGCCAGCGCAACAGGCACAATCCATTACCGTAACCGTTACGCCAACGCGGCGTCAATTAAAAATATAATTTGTATCAATCTTTATGTATAAAAATTTTGTGTCACGTATGTAAGCGATAAACTACTGAACCAATTTTTATCAAAATTTGTAAGCATCTGTAATTTGGTTCAACTTGGAAGATAGGGTAGTTTTATCTCAATTATTATTGATCTCAATATTTGTTATTATAAATTAAAATATATGTTATATGACTTTAGTGTGTATTTATTGGTTATTTTTAGAAAATCCTACTAGATGGCGGTTTGGCATGTAAGTTACGCAAATATCCGGTAGATGGCGCCGTATAAGGATTAGTAAAAAATTAACTGAACCTATTATAGTTACTGAGTCACAGCAACGTGTGGCTGGGTCAGCTAGTATTAATATAAGTGTATATACTATCTTTTAATTTAGAAAATAAATACGTATCTCAGTGATTTTTAAAATAAATTTACCAGAATTTAATTTTTTAGTTAAAAATAAACTTTTTAAGCTACTTTTATGTATAAAAAACCAAAGACTCGTTTCAATGTTTTTAAAGTCTTATTATTTAATTCATAAAACGATGTTAATGAAAATTTATTAATGATTTTCTTAACGCAAGATAATATTTGCTACAGTACAATTTCAAAAGCATTTTACAGTCATTTTACGTCAATAATTGACGACGCGTTGGTGCAACGGTCACAACACTGGTGTGTGGCTGTTGCGCTGGCGGTTGCGAATTCGACACACGCATTTGTATTGACCATGCAGATATTTGCCGTGGTCTGGGTGTTTGTGTAGTCCTTGTGGGGCTTCCCACCGTGCGTCGGAGAGCACGTTAATCCGTCGGTCTCGGTTGTTATTATGTACACCTGATAGCGATCGTTACTCATAGCAGGGAATATGTCCGCCAACCCGCATTGGAGCTCTGCTTCTTCTCCTACATGGCGAAAGAGGCCTATGTCCAGCAGTGGGATATTATGACTGGCTGAAGTTGGTTTCATAATATTATATTAGTTTTAAATTTTTGTGTTGGTAAAATTATAAATGGAAACTGTAAAATTTTTATTATAGATATAATAAACAACAAATGAGGACATAAAGTAGCAATACTTACCTTATTTTAAAGAGTAAATACATATTATAACGATTTTAATCTCAATCTATGTCATTTATACAATTTTTTACTAAATAATAATATGCTTTGAATAATAACTGTTTTAATAAAAGTTTAATTTTGGTAATGGACAGTTTTAATACACTCATCATCATCATCATCATCATCATCATATAGAGAAGTCTCAATGTGTAACCTTGTAGGCTGTATAACATTCTATTATGACTTACGAATGCAGAATAACTACTACAAACATATGAAACGTTTTGTTGTCAGGTTTCTGATATTTTGTCTACAACAGCAAACAATGCACGTGTTATTTTTAGAGGTGATACAGGAAAAAAATATTTGTTATTCATTCTCTTCACACACCGTCAGAATCGTTTTTTATTGGTTATAAATGTTATGATAAAAGAAAACGGGGAATATGTTGTAAATAACATGTGGCTTCACATAATATCGGCAAGGAAAAAGTAATTTACCAGTTTTTTTTTTTTGTTTATTATACATACAAAAATACATATAATAAAAATGTAACGGATAGCTGTCTGTTCATCATTATCAACACAAATAGCACCGAAAACAATGATTGTTGGAATTTTTGTCTGTTTATCCGTTTGTCTGTGCGTTTATGCACGCTAATCTACTGAGGTAGGGCACAGCAGGAATTTACTGCACAAAATCTGGAGCAGCCCAACTGGGGTAGTACCTCAACCTTACAAAAGATCACAGCTAAATAATACTGTTTTCAAGCAGTATTGTGTTCTTGTGGTGAGTAATGTGGCCGAAGCTACGCTATCCACTTACCATCTGGTAGGCCGTACGCTTGTTTGCCGACTTTAGTCGTATAAAATATGTAGTTTGATTTATATCAAATGTTTTAATATAATAAAAATATAAATAATAAAAATATCATATGTTTTATAACATATGATATTTTGGGGATTGGGTCGGCCACGCGCTTGCGATGCTTCTGGTGTTGCAGACATCTATAAGCTACGGTAATCTCTTACCATCAGGTGAGCCGTACGCTTGTTTGCCGACCTAGTGATATAAAAAAATAAAAAAATAACTCAAAAACGGCTTGTCCGATTTAGATGCGGTTTTCACTAATATATTATGATAAGCTTCACTTAAATTTAGTGGTATTTTTTTCATTTCAATCGGTTCATAAATAAAAAAGTTATACCAATTTAAAGAATCACGTTGAACATGTAAATACCCAATCGACGTTATTAGTACGCAATAAAGATTATTTCATTCTTCATAAGAATACGGTTTCTTAATTTTACATCTTTTTTTTCGGTTTTTAATAGAAATATAAATTAACGCATTTTGAATTCGATTCATTTGATTCAGCCAGTATTATCCCACTGCTGGGCATGCTCCACTGCGGAATGGCGGATATATTCCTTACTATGAGTAGCGATTGCCATCAAATGTAAATGGTAATAACCAGTGCCAACAGCATAATGTGCTCTCCGAGACCCATAATGACAGCTGGACCGAAAATAAATATTTGTATAAACGCAAATCTCCACTCCGTGCGGGGATCAAACACTAAAGCAGTCGTGAATACAAAAATGGAAAAAAATATTTTTATTACATACTCGTACAAATTTTAACCGACTTTTTAACAACAGTTTTATCATACACCAACATCAACCAATCTGTAATAAATAACAGCATATGAATATAGCAGCGTATTCGAATAATATTATTTTCGAAATTACTACTGCTGTTGGCTCAAACGGCCTTAACAGCGTCATCGCGTGGGAGGGTCGGGAACTGACACCCAGCAGAAACAATGGAAGGCCTCTTATAAGGGGTCTCGGGGTATAACGTACGTTGTCAGGGTGTCTCCTAATGAGAACTCACTTCGGCTTAAAAACGTAGGCGGTGATATTAGAATCAACTTAAAACGTCAATTACATTATTTTATTTTTAGCAACCTACTGTTCATATTTATTTATTTATACTTTATTGCACATCTACAAGTACATTAAAAAGAAACAAAAAAAAACCATACTGAATAAAGTGCAAAGGCGGTCTTATCACTGACAGCGATTTCTTTCAGACAACCCGTCGATAAAGGTAACATTTTTTGTAACAAATAATAGGCACACGGTGCAATTTATTATTCACATAGTATAAGATTTATATAAACAGCATATACAAACGTACACATACACACATTTACATAATAATATGCATAAAAAATATTTCTATACATAAACAAATAGTTATTAACAAAAAAATAATATATAAATATCATACAATAATAAATAATTGTTATTGACGGAATGTCGATACATAATATTTTTGACACTTCGCGTAAAAATACCCATTTTGGACACGAACTCGTGGAGGCCTATGTCCAGCAGTAGACTGTATTAGGCTAAAGTGATGATGATGAGTGATGAATAAAACGTAATGTACATATATAATATTCCAGATCTCAGGTTATCTACACACTAAGTTTATGTTATATTATTCCAGATCTCAGGTTATCTAACACTAACTTAAGGTTCTGAAGCTTCGCTTTAAAAGTATAAACACCCAAATACGCATATTTAACGATAACTCAAAAAGTAGATAATTATCAGATCTCAATTAAATTTAAATAGGACCAGATGACACGCGCAACCTTTCGATTTTAAAAAATCATCGAAATCTGTCCACCCACACAAAAGTTATGAGGTAAAATACATTTAAAATCAATACAGTCGAATTGAGAACTTCCTCCTTTTTTGAAATTGGTTAATACATGATAATTATAAATAATTTGCGACAAATGTAATTAACATGATAAATAAGAAGCTATCTCTCGACCCCAAGGGGATTCACATACCGCTCATGTAAGGTATGTAAACCGTATGTAACCGTACAACAATCTAGAGGTGCAGTTAAGAAAATCACTATTACATCTTAATGTAATCGAAATAAGGAACATTTTTATTAATAGTTTATTCTCAAAATAATAAAAAATGTTTGTAGAGCAATGTACTATAAATACTAGTGTAGCCTCATCAATATTGTATTCAAAATCAGTCTTTTAAACTGGTTGCTAAAGTTAATCAAAAGAAAAATACAATCAAAATGAAAATTTTTAACATTGTTTTCGTTGTCTTCGCTTGCATCATGGCTCTGAGCGCGGTGAACGCCGCTCCGTGGAATCCTTTTAAGGAATTGGTAAATATAATGTTAATAAGTATCGATTTCATACTGTACTAATAGTTATTTTATCTCCAAAAAGAAATTCGTATTCGCATATAATCGTTTCGTCTTTTCGCACCTGTAATCTTACATCAAAATAAATTTTATTGTAATTAAAACACCACCTGTTGTTACGCTTTTTATTGTTTACGATTTAATTTAAATTATAATTTCCAACATTGTTCCAACAAATTTCCAACAAAGCTTTATCGCAAGTTTTTTTTTTTTTTTTTAAATTAAGTCAGTATAATTAAAAAAAGATAATTTCATATGTTGTATAAATATACCTTCATAAAATGTACAACTATACACATGAGTTTGTGTGCTTAAGTCTTTATTTATTTATTTTCATTATACATTGTATTACACATAGGTTTATTATTGTATTACAAATAGGTTATTTACCATGTTCGTTGTTGGCCATTTTGAAGTCCTTGATTGATTGATTGATTAGTTCAGCCTGTAATATCCCGCAGCTGGGCATATGCCCTTTTCTCCATTTTAGATCAGAAGTAGGCGACGACCGTTCTGGTGAAGTGGTGCGTGTGTAATATATCTAAACCCCAGCGGCCGCGAGTTGAATTCCCGCTCGAGGTTAATATTTGTATACATATTTTTTTCCAGTCTGGATGTCTAATTTCCTTATATCGCCTATTAGTAATAGACTTGCCGTAGTAATATTATACATGTATAAAATATTTTTAATTTAATTTACAGGAAAGAGCTGGTCAAAGAGTGAGAGACGCTGTAATTTCAGCGGGCCCTGCTGTTGAGGTGGTGGGTCAAGCAGCATCAATATTGAAGGGAAAGAATTAATTAAACAACATTTTATTTTATACTAACATATCTAATGTGAGTTTCTTATTAAATATATTTTATATTATCTTATACAAGTTTTCATTTCTTAATGTAATCCTTATGTTAAGTAAACTGTTTTATGTAACAAAAGTTTTAAATGACAATTTTAATAATCGATTTGATGTGAATATGACAATTTATTTACCTAAAATTGGTTGCGGAAAAGTTAATTCGAATCATAATATTCTTATGTGTGTATCAATTTATTTCATTAGTGTCTGCAACGCTCTTGTGATGTTTCTGGGGTAGCACGTATCTATTGGCTACGCCAACCGCTTACCATCAGGTTGCAGTACGCTTGTTTACCACCTATGCAATAACTATAAAAAGTACCCGTTAAAAAATACCAATCGATCATTTTCTGGCATTTAAAGAATGAATTAAATTAGTCAAGCGTGAATTTCACCAGTAATTTAGCAGGATGCAAACGTTAAAGGACTGCGGTGACATGATACCGCGTAAGCTGACTCACGTATGATCCTGTTCATGTATTTCCATAAAAAATTATAATGATGAACCACTTAACCTGTTTCATGTAGGAAATTGTAAAATGTTTGGTTGAAGCGAATATTTTAAACTTTAGGTTTAGCTAGTCGTATTTTTTTTTTCATTCACACTAGTAAACAAGAGTAAATATATTTATTTACTAATACTTTATTGCACAATACATTAAAGAATTGTACAAAAGGCGGGCTTAATGCTACAAGCATTCTCTACCAGCCAACCTTAGGACGTACAAGAGCAGACGTTTGTAGGTGTGCAAAATCGAATATTAGTAAAATTCAGATAAAGATGAAAAAAGGGAGGGAGTATAAAGTAACGTTAGTGGCTTAATATATACATTAGCAAATAAATTCATATATATATATATATATATATATATATATATATATTATTGATTTAATATATTATTGAATAACAACTTCCGAATTGCTAATATTTTATATTTATTCAGAAAAAAGGCTATAATGGCTGTTATTGCCAGATAAGTCAATAAAACCAATAATCATTATGTATTCGAATTAAAGAATTAGAATATAATTAAATTAATTTATTTATTAGAACTCAGGATCTCATGTTCTGCTCAGTCAAAAGTTTTAGCTCAATATCATAAAGAAAATAAAAAATAAAATGTTGTGTAAATTTTTTGTTTAAAATTTATATTCATAATACACAAAGAATATTTTAAATAATAAGCATGTCAGAAATAAAATAACTTTTACTTAAATCACTTATATTTAAATAAAGAGAATATGACTAATACACAACTATTTTTTTCCTTTTAAAATATTTGACGCTTGGCCGATGACCTCAACTGCCGGTCCAGCTTTGATGATAGCGTCCCTAATTCTTTGACCAGCTCTTTCCTAAAAAGAAAATTTTTGAAAATGAAAATGTTTTAATGGACTAGAAATTAACATTTTTATATGATATGACCATGATCCCAATGTTATTGAACTTACGTTGACATTTACGGATATTGATTTCATACGATTCATAATAATTATGCTTTTAACCTAGGTATTTCGACTTTTTTTTCGACTACGTCTATACAAATGATTTTTTTTTTTTTTTTTTTTTTTTTTTTTTTATGACAAATAGGCAGGCATTTGACCACAATCTCACCTGATGTTAAGTGACGATGCGGTCGAAGGTGGAGCATGTCTGCCTAATAACAGCCTATTCACTCTGGCCTTGAAGGCACCCAGATTGTATCGTTCGGGAAACACAGACGCGGGCAACGAGTTCCATTCCTTAGCTGTGCGCATCAGAAAAGTAGAGCCAAAGCGTTTTGTGCGCGTAGGTGGCATATCGACGACATAAGGATGGAACGATCGACCGCGCCTAGTGTCCCGATGGCGGAAGGTTGTTGGGGGAATTAGATCGTGTAATTCCTTCGCACACTCACCGAAATATATTTTGTAGAACACCGACAGACGAGCTACCCTACGCCGATGATCGAGACTCTGCAACTTGGTGTCTGTCAGAGTAGGGTCACCTATGAGTCTCTTAGCTCGTTTTTCCACCGAGTCCAAAGTTGCCAGTTGGTATTTGGCGGATCCATCTTAAAGATGGCAGCAATACTCCATACAAGACCGAACTTGTGCTTGGTATAGTTGAAGCAGCTGTTCTGGAGTGAAGTATCGCCTGACCTTAGAGAGAATACCTAGTTTTTTTGCTGCAGTTTTTGCTTTGGACTCGATGTGTTGCCCAAAGTTCAGATTGGACGATAGCTCTACACCGAGGAGCTGTAGGGAGTCGGTAATTTCCACAGAAACATCCCGGAAAGTCGGAGCCAGGTGTAAAGGGCTCCGTTTAGAGGAGAACACACACGCCTGTGTTTTTGTAGCGTTGAACGTGACCAGATTGGCATCGCCCCATTCGGAGACTGCCTGGAGGGCGACGTTCAAGCGGCTGACCATATCCTCTCGACAAGACTGGATAACATCCTTACTAGCCCCTGCACTCGAAAAGTATCTGTCCGTCACTGTGCAGTCGTCAGCGTACCCAAAGGTACCGGGGACGAGCAGATCGTTAATATGCAGCAGGAAGAGGGTAGCGGACAAGACTGATCCCTGAGGAACACTAGCGTCGATAGCCTTTTGGTCCGACGAGTACCCGTCAAGGACAACTTGTATTGAACGTTCGCTCAGGAAGTCAGAAATCCAAGTGCAAAGGCCAGGTGGAATACCATATGAAGGAAGCTTGCTTATAAGGCTCGCGTGCCAAACCCTGTCAAAGGCCTTCGAGATATCGAGAGACACGGCAAGTGCTTCGCCGTGTTTGTCAATGGCCTCACTCCAAATATGTGTGGCATACACTAGAAGGTCCCCAGTCGAACGGTGCTGGCGGAAACCGTACTGCCGGTCGCTGAGGAGATCGTTACCTTCCAAGTGGGCCAAGAGTTTGTTGTTTAGTTCACGTTCCATAGTCTTACAGAGTATGGATGTGACCGAGATGGGACGGTAATTGACAGGGTCTGCACGACTACCTTTTTTGGGCACAGGCTGCACGTTGGCAAGCTTCCAAGACTTCGGCACTTTGCCAGTCTTAAGTGACAGGCGGTACAGGCGTGTAAGAGGTGGAGACAACTCAGGGGCACAGGTACGCAGGACTATCGCTGGTATACCATCCGGTCCGCTGGCCTTGTTTACGTCTAGAGTTTGCAGGATTTTAAGGATCTCCTTTTGGCGTATGCGTACTTCTGTCATAATGCAGTCAGCACGAGTTGAGATTGGTGGTGCTTTTCCTGCAACAACCAGACGCGAGTTCTCAGCAAAAAGAGATGCAAACAAATCCGCTTTCTCTTTTGCAGAATGGGCCAGTGATCCATCAGTCCTCAGCAATGGTGGAAGTGACGGCCGACAGAAGTTAGATTCAACGGCTTTTGCCATGGACCAAAACGCTTTGCTCCCAGAAGGGTAAGAAGCTAGTTTGGCCCCAATGCGGCTGATATGGTTGAATCTAGTCCTGCGTAACGTCCTTTTACATGCCTTGGCGGCTTGGTTAAAAGCTTTCTTCAAATTCCGAGAATTTGGAGACTTGCGCGCTCGAGCTTCAGCCCATGCAGTGTATGCCGACCGCTTTTTGGCTTCTGCACGATAGCATTCCGCATCAAACCATGGGCGAGCTTTTCCATTCGTCGCTACGTCAGAGTATGGTATAAAATATTCCATACCCTGACGTATTACCGCGGTAATGGCTTCAACGCAGCTCGACGGATCATCAGAAGAAAAGCATACCTCTCGCCAAGGATAGGACGAGAAAAAGTGACGCATCTCATCCCAATCCGCTGCCTTATATCGCCACACCCGTCTTGGGCCACATGGGGATTCTTCGGGTGGGGAACAGACGGATATTGATTTTACCAGACAGTGGTCAGAAGTACCCAGTGGTGCAGAAACTGTTATTGAGTACCTGTCTGGATCAGTTGTTAAAAATAGGTCTAAGCAGTTGGCGGTATGAGAGTCTACGTCTGGTACCCTGGTAGCACAATTTACAAGCTGGGTGAGGTCCAGCGTCAAGGCTAGTTTACGCACTTCTCTCCCAGCATGGTCGGTCACCTGGTATGGGTACAGCCACTCCTGGTGGTGGGCGTTGAAGTCCCCCAGGATGACTAACTGTGCCGAAGGGTAACGCTCTCGAGCCTTATCCGCCGTTAGGGTAAGATGGTCACATAACTGAGTTGTCTCCACGTCTCCACTGTGCGAACGGTAGACACAGGCATACAGGATTTTCTCCTGTCCTGTGTTCACCAGAACCCATAGGATGGAGTAACTGGATGTCTCAAGGTGCTTAAGACGCTTGATGCAAATGTCATCACGGACGTACACACAGACTCCGGCACGAGGTATGAACCTGTGCTCCAGAGAATACCCGGGGTAGCTGAGGTACGCCGTGTCAGCCGGACATCTGATCTGCGTCTCAGTGAGGAACAGCAGCTGCGGTTTTTCTGTTTCTAGGTGGTGGTGGACAGATTCGAGATTGGAGTGCAGACCTCGGATGTTAGAGAGGTGCACTTTCAGTGGGAGGACGTGCAGCCGCTGTGTATACCTTTTTTTATTTTTGTGTGCTTTCATGTGGAGTGAATAGGTGCTGGGGAATGCGAACTGGACGAGGCGGCATCCTACCTACCAGGTGTCAGACTCTACACCGCCGCACGTAGGGAGACTGACGCGGAGACTGCGGGGACGCCCGAGCCCCCCCAGAATGGCTACCTGGTCCTCCCTTCCGGTCGCCAACCGGCAAGGTAGAACATTCTGGGATTTTTCGTCAGGTGGCGGGGCAGCCTTTCACAGGTGGCTTTCCTGCTACTTGGGCCCCCAACTTCCTACGGTCGGCCAGCGGCGGCACCGTGCCTCGGATCCCGCTACCCTCCGAAGCCAGGCACCCGATGCGGCAGTGATGAGCAGACAGAATCGGTCACATAGAGTGCCACAACTACCCAAACACATCCCCCAAATAGCTGCTCTGGGACCCGCCCCGGAACACGGCAATTGCCGTTTGGCGGCGCGACTTTACCCAGAGGGTGGTAATTAAGCCACGGCCGAAGCCTACCACCTCAAGAATTTTGTCGGCTCTTACGACAGGCCTTCTTGCCGGGCCGTAGGAAATTGTATTCTACTGCCCGTCCCTACACGGGGACTGCCCGTCCCTACACGGGGATTAATATTGGAGTGTCTGTTTGTAATATTAAAATAACCGCTTTTTACTAAATGCATACGGATATTTACACAATACATATACCAAAATAACATTTTTTACAATTTTGTCTATCTTGTTGTCTGTCTGTCTGTTTTTTCCGGCTAATCTCTGAAATGGCTTGACCGATTTTGACGGGACTTTCACTGACAGATAGTTGAAATATTAAGTACGTAACTAATGTAATTACTAATATATAAAATTTATTTATTTTATAACTCTGCGAACTAAACAATAACTTTTGTTAAATTCCACGCGGACGAAATCGCGAGCACAGCTAGTTAAAAATAATAATATACAAGACTGAATAACAGAGATTATAACTTTTTAAATTTTAATCAATATAATTTGTGATAACGTAAACAATAAAAGGAATAACCTATTAAAGTTTTGTTATAGTAATATTACTAAGAGATTAATGTTAAGGAGAAAAACAAAAAAAAATCAAGTTATAAATTCACACTTTTAATTAAAAGAATAAAGTTATTAAAGTACTAAATTGTTGCAAAAATTAAGATATGCTTATAATATAACTACTTTTTAGTTTTGTAGTTATTATTATTATAATTCTCTCTCAAACTTAACGTTACTTAATTATCTGCAAAAATTAGTTTTTTTTTTTTTTTAATATTGGTATTCCATTTTAAAACGTTAAAATTGTCATTTTTACAATAATATAATAATAATTTTTTTAAGCCGCCTGAATATTATATATGAGCAAATGTGGGGGAAAAGAATATTATTTAATAATATAATGTGCGTTGCTTTTGAAATTTTCTAATTTACGTATTAAAATTTTTAATATAAAATCAAAGTACGTAATTAATAAGAACATTTTATTAAACAAATAAGATTTATATTGACTATTTCCTATGTTTTAATTTTTAAGTTATTGTATTTTAGTTGCTAAGAACTAAAAGTCTGTTCATTATTTAATTATATTACTTATTTTTTACTTATTAATTTTTAAGTGTAAGTATATAATTAAATATACTTACCAATTCTTTAAAAGGATTTCAAGGTGCAGCATTCACAGCGCTAATAGCCATGACGAAAGCAAACACAACAAAGAAAATATTGAATATCTTCATTTTGTTACGAGTTTTTCACTTCTTAACTTTACAAAGTTATAATTTTATCAATGTTGTCTGGTATTAAACTGGCTACGTTAGTATTTATGTTATTCTTTGCCAAAATATTGTACAATTGGTCAAGTAATTGCCAATCGAAATTCATCTTTTCGCGTGAGTAATAGGGTTCTATTTTTTGTTTAACCAATCGCATTAGTCATTCTCTTGCTTGGGATCTTTACGTATTTGTAGGGACCTCACAAAGAATGTAATTCCCCTTAGGTCAAGAGATAGCTTCATGTTCATTTATTATGTCTGGCTGACGTATTGAAATAGCTTTCATATCACAACAAAATTGTGTATGTTTGTGGTTACTAAAACTAACCGATTTTCAAAAGTGAGATATTTGTTAATTATAATTAAAATGTTAATACATATAATGTGTTATATATACATATATATATATATATATATATATATATCATTATGACAATAATATTTTAATATAATATATAATAAAATGTAAAATTACTCCCATCCTAAATAAAATTAAAAACCGGCCATGTGCGAGCCGCGCTCGCGCACCTTGGTTTCCGTACAAAAATTATTAAAAATATTTTTATTATGTATCTGAACTAAAAATTTCTGCTTTTCGCAATTTTTTTTTAATCTGTGCTATGATACGTTGCTTCCCACCAAATTTCAAGATTCTGAGCTCACGGGAACTACCCTGTAGGTAGATGTGTGGTTTTGATTCCCTTGCGAATGTCGAAAATATGCAGCATAAGCGGTTGTATCTTTTGATTGCGTTAGCTTAGAAGTTTGGTTTTTTCACAGATCTAAGAGACAATTGATTTGAGTATTCGATATAAATTTCAGCGTGATACCTCCACGCGTTCCTGAGAACGAGGGTCTTAACAGACAGACGGACAACAAAGTGATCCTATAAGGGTTCCATTTTTGCCTTTTGAGGTACGGAACCCTAATGACGCAAAAATTTTCGAAGTAAGACTTCAATTCCTATGACGCGCCATGTGGCACAGCGGTCACAGCACTGGCTCTTGCGCTGGCGGTCGCGGGTTCGATCCCCGCTCACGACAAACATTTGTATTAGCCACATAGATTATCGTCGTGTTCTGGGCGTTTGGGATTTTATATTGTGTTCCTGGACTCTAAATACAGGAGAAAATCCTACTGAGGTCTTGAATAATTTAACTTAAATTTATTAATTCATTTAGGCTTTATTTCATCGCCGTATGATAAATTATCTTATCGATACTTTATGTACGAGACAATTTTTTATTCCACACGGACATCATCACTTAGTATGAAGTATGTCTATGAGTATTTTATTAAAGTCTTTCGTCTTTTACTACTACTTTCTTCATCATTACAGCCTATACAGTCCACTGCTGGACATAAGCTTCCACAAGTTCGCACCAAAAATGGCGCGAACTCATGTGTTTTGCCCATAGTTACCACGCTGCACAGGCGGGTTGGTGACTACACTGACACGTGTGAAAGATTTATTTAACAGAAGAATTAGAATTTGATGGTTAAAAATAAAACCAATTATTGGAAGACTATCTGAACTTCTTCCTATATTGTTAAAAAGACAAAGGGTCTTTTAAATTTCTAGATATGTTATATATAAGTAGGTCTATAGGTTTAATTATAAATAAGGTAAAAAAGCAAAAAAAAACCGATTTAAATCAATAATAATAATTTATTAATTACTAATTAAATAACTTAACATTGAGTCTTAATGCATAATTTTAAAAATAATTTTGGTAGGCCTTCATATTATTTATTCTTTAATAGGTTATCCTTTAATCACAGTGCTTGCTTGTCCTAGAACTTCGACAGCTGGACCCGCCTTGATGAGACCATCTCGAATGCGTCGACCAAGTTTCTCCTGAAATATCAAAGTATTTTATTAAAATATAATAAATATGTAATACTATACCTAAGGATTTTTTATACAACAAGACCGGCAACAAGCTTACGTCTTGCTTGATGGTAAGTGGTTACCGTAGCTTATCTGACACATCATTACAACTAAAATAAGTTATATCTATAAAAGATAGCTTGTATCGATCTTATTGACGTGACGACGTCTAAAAAATCAATGAACGCCGGCTGCATGCACAAAAAAGATTGACTCATTATCCCGTTACGCTCATTGCACGCTTGCACCGCATCCATCTCTCTTCCACTCGATTGGCCTATGCGTCCGAGATGTTTTGTTATGACGTTGTCACGATAAACTATCTTCCGTAAACCAACTTAACAGACAACCAATTTTTGTTCTTCTAGTTTGTACCATAAAGGTAGGTGTACTACTAGAGCTTTTACAAATATTTAAACGCTATATTTTTTTTACAAACGTCTCACAAATAAAAAGTTAAAAATACCTAAAACATGTATTAAGAACTTACCAGTTTTTTAAACGGTCTAAATTTCGGAGCTGGATTGGCGTTCACTGATAAAACGGCCATTACACTCAAGAGAACAAAAACGAAAAACTTTGCGAAATTCATTGTTTATTTGAATATTTTATTTATATATCGCAACACACTGTTGACTGTTTAAGCGTTGTCAAATTAATGTATTAATGGTTTAAAAGGCCGAGTATTTATATTGAACATACGGAGTAAAATTTTCGAAATACCGATTCAAAAGAATAAAAACCTTATTTCTAAAAGCTTAAGTTCTATAATCGTTTGTTCGTAGTCTGAGGGTTAGAGGTGACTCCAGTTAAGAGTGATAAGCGACTCGGTATTTCAAAGCGCAGAGGAATCCCCTTCACACGCGGAAGTAATAAAGCAGTTTAATATTTGTATTCGTCATTGTTTTCATTTCTTCTCGTTGATATTTTTATAACTAGATGATAATGAAATTCGTATTAAGTTCATTATCTAGTTTTTAGAATGCATTATGAATAAAAGAAAATTGTAGTACTCTAAACAATATCGAATACTTCTTTATTTCTTACAATAAAGTTGTTTTCTACTAAATTTTAATTTTTTTTTGGAACGCAGTTCCTGGGTCGTTGCGAGGGGGTTACCTAGCCGGGAAAAACCGTCCATAACGTTAAATAAAAGCGTAAGATTCATATGTATAGTCATGTATGATGGATATTATTATTCTTGCAGTTTGCTATTATTATTATTATATCATGGGATGGTTACTATATATTTTTATAAATCATTATAAATAAAATAAAGGTATTAAAATTATTTTTTAAATATAGTTTTTATTTTATTTTAATCGACAAAAAAAATAATAGTAAAAAATGTATACCCGAATAATTATATTGTTTATACGTTGAATAGAACTTAAAATTAACATTTTATAATAAGGAACTTCGTTCCTATCTGGCGTCCCACGACACCACACGGTTTTTTTTTCATAACGACGCGTTGGCGCAACGGTCACAGCACTGGTTTGTGGCTGTTGCACTGGCGGTTGTGGGTTTGATATACCCGCATATAACAAACGTTTGTATTTGGCCATACAGATCTTTGCTGTGGTCTGGGCGTTTGTTCTTTTGTATTGTGTATATTTCCAGACCCTTGATACAGGATATAACCCTAGTGGGGCTGTTGAGTGTGAGGCATTATTTTTTTTTATTTTTTTTTTAGACACTTGCAACACCAGAAGCGTCGCAAGCGAATTGCCGACCCTATCCCCTAGAGTAAAAAAGGAGCTCAGGTTGCCTTACCTACCACAGGAACACAACACCGCTTGAAAGGAGTAGTATTATTAGCCGTAATCTTCTGTAAGGTCGAGGTACTTCCCATGTCGGGCCACTCCAGATTTTGAGCAGAATATTTCCTGCCTGGCCTTGACTCAGATAAAGTTAAATCTTTCAAAACTTTTGTTTTAAAGTTTATCTTATTACTGTGTCCATTTTCAATTTCTTCAGTACAGTATATAGTCAAGAATTTTTACATTCTTGAATTTTTATCAGTTTTGCATTTTGGTTAATAAGTTTAAATAATAACGAAAAATTAGTCAAGTAAATACACATTATCAAAGATTACACCAAAAGTTGTAATCAGATATCAATGAAATTTAAATGTGACCACATGATAAATATCGGCTTTTAATTAAATTAAAAATTATCAAAATCGGTACACCCAGTGAAAAGTTATGCGGATTTTCGAGAGTTTTTCTCGATTTCTCTGAAATCCCATCATCAGATCCTAGTTTCCTTATTATGGTACCACATTTGGGATATCTCCTTTCAAACAAAAAATAACATATCAAAATTGGTTCCCCCAACATACATAAAAATATATACGGTCGAATTAAGCAACCTCCTCCTTTTTTGAAGTAGGTTAAAAATAATTTTAAATAAGAGGTGAAATAGACAAATCCTATCAGAGGAGTGGATATTTTACTAATAAGTTATTTGCAAAAAAATATATATTTATTTGTTTATTTAATAAAATACGTTATGCTTGAAACTAAAGTTATTAAATTTAATTAATTTATAACCGTGACTAATAAAATTTTCAATGTACCTACTTAGGTATTTATAATTGGTTAGTAAAAAAAATGTCATAGAGACGGTTATCTGCTAAAGGGGTTTATTTTTATGATGATTAATTAGTAAAATTTCAAAAAGGTTATTTTTATGTCGTTGTTTTATTCATCCGAAAATTAAAAAAAAAATTGATTTGGAAATGTTCATGTTCTGTGTAGGCCTAATTGATGACAATGATGATGACAAACAATGATGGAGAGTAGAGATCGACAGGAAAAAGCTTGCTCGAAATCTGGAGTAACAATGGGAAGTACCTTTACCCTACAGAAGAAGATGACAGTCATATACCGTTATCAAGTAGTTACATTCCTGTTTTACGTCAGATCTTATATGTTGATAGTTTGATAGCCAATGACTATAGTTCAAAGTTCATTTATTATTGTGATAAAAGATTAAATAATATGATGTATTTCATAAACACAAATTATAGTACGTAAAATATGTAGATTTGCAAAAGAAGTGTGTCTATGAGTATTTTATTAAAGTCTTTCGTCTTTTACTACTACTTTCTTCATCATTACAACCTATACAGTCCACTGCTGGACATAGGCCTCCACAAGTTTACGCCAAAAATAACGTGAACTCATGTGTTTTGCCCATAGTCACCACGCTGGGCAGGCGGGTTGGTGACCGCAGTACTGGCTTTATCGCACTGAAGACACTGCTGCCCGTCTTCGGCCTGTGTATTTTTTACTATTTTCTTAGGTTAACCTTATTGATATTGCTGTTTTACTGTGTCAATTGAAACTTTTATTTTAAAAATGTGGCAAACGAGCGAGCAGTCTGCCTGAGAGTAAGCGGATACCGTAGCTTATGGACTTCGACAAGACCAGGAGCTATCTAGTACATCGGCTTTCTCCAAATTTTGAGCAAGACATTTCCTACTGATTCTTGTATATTGTGTTTATTATTGTGTTTTCTCGTGCAATAAAGATTTAATAATACTATACTTGTGTGACTAATCATATAAATGTGATAATAATAATTGTTTAATGGAAACGATTCATTAATCACGTTTGTCGAAGCATCTGGTAAAGGGATTTTTTTTTTATTTGAAATTTCAAAAAGGTTCTTTTTCAAGATCTTGTATTCCCTGACCAACTTTTTTGTTACCTTGAAAGGATACATTGGATCAAAAGCATCTACGAAATTTAGCATTTACGAAAGTCTATAGATTTCGCGGATTTTTTCTATTCGCTTCGAACACAGTTGATTGATTTTTCCCGTTCCATCCCATTGATGGGCAACCTTCTCCATGTATGAAAAGAGTTAAAGCAGGCTTACGCTACCAGGTGTCTATCATAGCAACCGGGACCGCTGAACGTGTTCTTCTAGGTACTGAGTGGAGATCTTTGACCCATAAGATCAGACTCCTATAAAGGAAACAAATATGACTGAGGTAGGACACAGCAGGAAATTTCCTGCTCATTTAGAGAAGCCCGACTGGCGTACCTCGACATTACAAAAGATTACAGCTAAATGATATTGCTTTCAAGCTGTGTTGTGTTACTGTTGGTGAGTAAGGTGACCAGAGCTCTTGGGGGAATTGGAGCTTGGTTCTGGTGTTGCAGGCGTCTATAAGCTACGGTAATCGCTTACCATCAGGTGAGCCTTTCGCTTTTTGCTGCCTTGGTTATATGTATAAAAAATATATTTGTACTAATATTATAATCTATTATTCTGAACGAAAACCAGCATCATCCAACAGAACAGTCAGTTTTCTAATAGATGTATAATAATAGGTGGTTATACAAGATTTGGACGATAACAATCAAAATAACAGAAAAAGATACGAGAAGATTTGAATACAGAAGACTGATAGCGCATGCGCTGGGAAATTTCATGAAAAAATCTGTATTTTAACGAATTTTAATTGCATCTATTCAAATAAATAAAATGGGGTCTAGGTATGTAATATTAAAATAACCGCATTTTTACTATATGCATCTATGTGGCATATACTTGGTACATATACTAAAATAACATTTTTAACAATTTTGTCTCTCCGTCGGTCTATCTGTTTGTTCCAGCTAATTTTTGAAACGGCTGGACCGATATTGACGGAACTTTACTGGCAAATAGCTAATGTAGTAAGAAATAAATAGGCTTATTTTAGAAATTTATTTATTTTATAATTCTGCAAACTGAAAAATAACTTTTTTGTTAAATTTCACGCGAACGAGGTCGCGGGCACAGCTAGTACTATAATATAATAATCTATATTACTCCCGCGGGACATGCAAAACCTATAAATCTTGAAAAATTTATTGATTGCATACTAAAAGCGATGGATCGAGCGACAATTGTGGCATTATTGCTGTCAAGTTTCTAAGTCAAGAAGTCGGGTTTTTCATTAGGATAATTTTCAGAAAAATAATTTTTGAAATTTTAATCAAAATACGTGGTTAGTTAGTTTGTATATACGAAGCGGTGTTCGAGAAGGCATTTTTTAATTAAGCTGGTATTTCTTATAAATATAACCCCTTGTTATCGCTATCGTAGATTAAAATTATAAACCCCTTTGAGAAAAATAATAAGACGTTAAACTACATTTTAACTTTATACTTTGTTTTTAATCGTTAATTATTAATACAGTTATGCTTTTTTTTTGGTTGTAGCATTTTATAATTGTGACTATCATATTAAATGTTACAACGTAGGCAGATAATTCATAGGTAGGTTTAATATGTTATTGAACTAATTTGTATAATTATTCATACGATTTATTTGTGTGTTACCCACACATTAGGGAATTCTAAACAATTTTTAATATCATATCAAAAATCTACCGTTTCAGCGGGGATCGAACCTGCATCTACGATTGACCGTATTGGTGCTTTAGCCAATTAAACTATGGAACGATGTAGTATGTATGTATGTTAGATCGAAATTTTTGATGTGATGATTTTATATTCGGTTCTAAACAACCGCGGCGGCATCTATAGTGAGTTCTTTATAGAACTCGTAACTATTCAAAGTTTCATATTACAATGAAATCTTGGATGGTCGATTTTTGTTATCGTATTAAAAATTGTATAATTATTATTATTATAAGAGATAATTCTACTAATACAAAAATACTACAAAATAAATAGAAATTAGAGTAAATAAATAATAAGCGAATAAAAAATTTGTGTTATGTTAACAAAAATAATTTAATATAAAAATTTTTACAAGTTATAATATTCAATTTACATACAATAATTTATTCAACTAAATTTAATATTTAAGCTTCCATTATCCTTTAATCACAGAACTGGCTTGTCCTATGACTTCGACAGCTGGACCCGCCTTGATGATGCCGTCTCTGACTCTCTGTCCAAGTTTCTCCTGAAATTAAATGAAATAATTGAATTCAAATATACTATTGTATTTCACGGTGTTACGAATTTTAAACTGTATCAAAGTTGATCCTTATTACTTAGTAGAGACGTTTGTGTTCACAATTGCAAACGTTTGTCAAATTTTCGACGATTAAGAATTTATTTTTTAGGTACATCTCTATAAAGTTATTTATATTCATAGGCAAGTTAAATCAGAATACTTATGTAGCCTTGCACTGTATATTTTAAATATGTTTATGTTTTTATATACATAAGCATATCTTTAAGATTTTTCTTTATTAGTAAGACGCTACTTCGTAACACAATATCGTTAAAGAAGTTACACTAATTTATTGTGTAATCTATTCATTAACTTTGACTTATATATTCTATAGTAAGTCGAGAATGGTTCCGAAAAGGTTTCGAAATATTTGTAGATAACAGTACTATCTATTACAAAATATTCCTTTACGAAACTGTATTATTTTTTAACTGAGGTAGGACACAGCACGAAATATCCTGCTCAAAATCTGGAGCAGCTCGACTGGGAAAGTACTTCGACCTTACAGAAGATCACAGCTAAATAACACTGCTTTGAAGCAGTGTTGTATTCCTGTGGTGAGTAAGGTGACCAAGGCCAAGGCATCTGTATTAGGGTTGGCAACACGTTTGCTTTGCTTCTGGTGTTGCAGGCGTCTTTAAGCTACGGTAATCGTGTACCGTACGATTCTTTACAGACCCTAGTTGTATAAAAAAAACATAATACAAGTCACTAAATATAGAAACATACATTAAGAACTTACCAATTTTTTAAACGGTCTAAATTTCGGAGCTGGATTGGCGTTCACTGAAAAAACAGCCATTACACTTAGTAAGACAAAAACGAAGAATTTAGCGAAATTCATTGTTATTTTTAATATTTTTTTTTTAAATATATTTATACTGTTGACTGCTTAAACTTTGTTTATAGAATGCAGCTACAACCAAGGAGGCTAGTATTTATAATTGAAAATCCTCACAATTTACATAATACTTTTTTGAACGATTATATTCCTTATCACAAGTGCGCTAAGTTCTGTAATCGTTTGAAAGTATTGTAGTAAGAATGTAAATGGCGATTCCGCTTAGAAATTATAAGCGGGTATCGAAGGAATCCCCTTCACACACTGATGTACTTAACCAGGTCGAAATAATATGCATTTGTCACCATTTCTCGTTACCTTAATATATTGATACCTGATTTTGTAAATGAGCCAAGGAGCCAATACGTATTCATTTCATAAGTTACATACCACATGCTTGATCCGACTAGCCAGGTTTGTGGGTTCGATTCTAGCCTCGAGTCTAGCTGTTATATTGATTGATAATTTGTAAACGTACTATTTAGGTTTACAATTATATATATTACTATTACACTAAAGCATATTGGAACGAAGTTCCTTACGGCAGACAACATTTGGCTGGGCGACCGAACTGAAAAAAATGTGATACTAAAACCGTGAGTAAAATATATAACGAAAGTGACGTAATATCAGTCACACGATATATAGTCATATTTGACGTATGTAAAACTAAAATATTACTAGTAAACTTTTTTTAAAACATTTGTGTAATTTTATACTGTCGACAAAAATAAATAAAGACATATGTTTTTTTATTTCACTTAATAGTTTGAATTATTATTATGATTATTATTTTGTTTGATTTATTTTATTTAACGGTATTTGTTATTTTCTAAAATACTAAATTTCCTAAATACTTTTATGTACTTAATTAAAAACCAATCTACAAAATTAAAAAAAAATTAAGAACTAGAAAATATATATAAAATTCAACATTTTTTTTCAAATTGTGTTGCTTCTATACTATCCGAAGGAACTTCGTTCCTACCCGGTGTCCCATGACACCACATAATTTTTTTATTCTGTTCAAATTAAATATATGTGGGAATTGTGAAAGAAATGAATACATTTATAACAATTGACAGTTTTTTTAATGAGTATCTGCGGAGTTCTTGCCCATTTGTTCTCTGTAAAATATACATTCCCAATCAGTGCTTCACTTTAACCGACAATAATTAGTTCATTTAAACAAATAACTATATAATTTTAATTAGTAAAATTTACGATTCAAAAGTGCTTGTACAGCCATACTTTAATAAAGTAATTCTTGAATATAATTTGGGTTATGACGACCGTGCGTGTAAACCTGTATTTAAAAATATCGAAATTAATTTCTTTAAAATTTTAAATTGTATCTTAGGAAGAATATAAAAACTACGGCAACGCAATGTAATATACACCACACACTTTTTTTAATAATTATGTAAGTTTATCATATCGTAGTTTTTACCTATTTATAATTGATCTTTACTCCTTAATTTGTGCACACCTTAACCGCTGCTACTGTATCGTGTCCTGTACCCAAAGGTTATCTGGAAGAGATCGCTATTTGGCGATAAGATCGCCTTTGTACATCTTCTATTGTGTCTTTCTTTATATGTGTCTGTATTTCGGTGTACATTAAGAATAAATAAATAAAAAAAAATACACCACTATATTATTTTGATAATATTAAAATGACTATTTTAGTCAATTATTGTAACATAAAAGAAAAAAATTTATAAATATTATTAAAATACTATTGACATAGATTCAAAGTAATTCATAAAAGAACACCAGTAATTATAGTTGTAAAAATTTCCAAAAGACACTGCTTTTTAATACATTGCTGATAATAATCTACTACTGCAGCTTAAAAGATAGTACAATTTTGTCAATGTATAGTATATCATCTAAATCATAACTTATTAAATATGAAACGAACAGAAATAGTGACGAACACAGACGTTAACCTGCTTTAGTACTTCAAAGTGAGGGGATTCCTCTGAGCTTTGAAAAATACCCGCTTGTAATTTCTAACTGGAATCGACTCTTACCGTCAGACTATTTTCAAATGATTATAAAACTTATGGAACTAGTAATAAGGATATATTCCGTCTAAACAATATAAGGGAAACTTCTTTCAGAATTTTCAAATATAAATTCTAGGTGTTTTAGTCTTAGACACATTCATTTGACAACGCTTAAGCAGTCGACAGTGTGTTACAATATACAAATAAAATATCAAGAATAACAATGAATTTCGTAAAGTTTTTTGTTTTTGTTCTATTAAGTGTAATGGCTGTTTTATCAGTGAACGCCAATCCAGCTCCGAAATTTAGACCGTTTAAAAAACTGGTAAGTTTTTGATACGTGTTTTATGTATTACGTTTATTATTTATGTTATTTGAAAATTTCATTTCAAAAGCTATTATTGTTCTCTCAATTACCGTAAAGTATATGTCTTAGTTCAAATCAAAATCAATTAACAGTTTACATACTTGTTTGATGTTACTTTTGTAATGTAACATAACATTGTAATGTAACTTTGTAACATTACCTATACAATACGTCGAAATTAATGTTTCTTGAAAAGAACACATAAAATTAACTGACTCGATTTGTTAACGGACGTATAGATTTGAAATGACATAGCAAATTAAATAATGATAATACGATACGATATATTTTAAAATATAATAAATAAATATTGTTATCTGCATGAGGAAGATGCAAACACAACTCAAACCCAACAGTTTGACTAATGTTTGTTGTAAGATAAAAAAAGTGTTTATACTCAACACAAAATTCGTTAAATCTGATTCTACTATTTATTTCAGGAGAAGCTTGGACAGAGAGTTAGAGACGGCATCATCAAGGCGGGTCCAGCTGTCGAAGTCATAGGACAAGCAAGCACTGTGATTAAAGGATAATAAAGTTTAAGAATTAGGTGTAATTGAAATAATTATTTATTGTAAATTATTTGGTTTTGTTATGTTACAAAAACTTTCAAAAACTATTTATATTAATTAAATGGAAATTCATATTTACTTCTTATTTATTTTTCTAACATCTATGATAAATGTTTTTTCGGATTTTTCTTCGTCAATAATAATTAAATTAATTGACAAATTATGATAATAATTATAAGATAATTTAAGAGGTCATTGTATTTAATATTTTTCTTGACTTTAAATTTATGGTAATAATAATTTTTTAGTTTAAAAAGCTCAACAAAATTGTATGAGAATTTATTTAATTTTGTTTGGACTTTTACACCACAAAGTCATCTCAAAAAATTTACATCCAGTAATAAAATATACATTTAACTACATATTATGTAAACGTTTTAAGTTCTTTTGTATGATAAAATTTAACGTAATACGTTTTAGTATTTGAGCTTTTTGTTTATTTTATAAAAAAAATTTAGTTAGTTAGTTTAGTTTTTTTTTTTTGTTAGTTAGTTTTAAAATGTTTTATAGAAGCATGAGACATATTTTTTTTTTAATTATTTAAAAAATAAATCGTAAAACACTACAAGTTAACTGGGGTAGGGACAGCAGGAAATATCCTGTTCAAAATCTGATGCTTAATTGGATTCTTCATTGGTCTGTTATGAATTTCTGAGTTAGACTTTATGAAAAGGTAATTGAAATTTAATTCAAAAAAGATTGAACTAGATATCCGTCTAGTGTCTTAATGTGATAATGATAATAATAATATGTCTTAGTCATAGGGGATGCAGAAACTATTTGTAGTAGGTTGTTAAATTATAATGTCATTCTAGTGTTGATATGCATGTAGGAAAAGGGTCACAGCGTAACCCGTCACGCTGCTCCACTGCGGGTCGGCGGATATTCAACCTACTATGAGCAACGATCGCAATCAGGTGTCTAAGATAATAACCGGGATCAATGTCTAACATGCTTTCCGAGGCAGAGTGAAACACACAAGGACAGATAACCAGATCGGAAAGCAATATTTGTTCAAATACATAATTATATTCATCTCGAGCAGGAATCGAAGCCGCAATCGCCGGTGTGAGAGCGCCTACACGGTACACACTACACCAGTGTCACTATTGAGTATATTGAATATAGTTTGGCAATCGGATGTATATTTTTTATGTATGTTACCTCCGAACTTTTGATTGGGTATCTAATAATATATATTTACTTGATTATTTTTTCATCTAAATTCGTTGTATTATTTGTCGATGTAATTGAAGTTGGTCTTTTTTTTCGTTTGCGAACAAACACAATTATCTCGTGTTTCTATATACCTATCTTAGTTGTAAACTTAATCTGTACAATTATTTAAGTACACAAACTCACGTGCAATAATTGAGTCATAAACAACAACGTCGATTAAAACCAGCAAAGCTTAATCTCAGTTATACCTTTGTATCTGGTTATATGTTATTTTTCTTATAATATATCACAGGCTTTGAATAATATAGTTGTACAGATTAAGTGTTGATACATCAGGCTCAGTGGAGGGTAGGTAATATAAATACAGATATATGGAAGTTGGGGGGGGATGTCGATTTCCAGTATATAATGTAATGATATAGCAGTAAGTTATAATGTAATTAGATTAATGCAACATATGTAGATAAGATTTAATACAATTAGTATATGTACGTCTTTAGAAAAAAAAAAAACATTTATAGATGGTAACACTATATTCAAGGTTCATCATCTTTTAGATTGTGTTAGCGAGACGTGTGACGTCACAGCACTGGCTCTTGCGCTGGCTCACGACAGACATCTATATATTGACCATATAGATATTTGTCGTCGTCTGAGCGTTTGTGCTTATGTATTCTATTGTGTTTGTGTTTATGTTTCCGGACCCCCGACACAGGAGAAAATCTTACTGGGGGCAGTTAATTTCAATATAAAAATATTTATTTAATTGTTGGAAGTATTTTTTGGAATTTTGTGTAAATGAGAACAAACAAAAAAAATCTTATAAAAAAAATTTATTAACATAATACTTGTATGGTTAAGACACTTGGTGCATTGAGTATTGTAAGAATTAGTCTTATTTTCTAGGCGGTACTGTTCATTTTCCTGGTCTTATGATCTTCGTCGCATCTCCTATCACCTGCACCGCGGGGCCAGCCTTGATGATACCATCACGAATGTTCCTTCCAACTTTTTCCTGAGACAAAATAATCCTAAATTAATATCTAAATCCATACAAAACAAGGCAAAAAGTTTCCTTTCTTATTTAATAGTATTTTAGTCTTTCGCTAATACTATCAGAATTTTTTGAAGTATAAAATGATAAGACTAAGACAGCCTAAAGTAAATCCATTGGGCCAATAATATTATAATAATCAAAGAAACATATTTATAGAATGAAGATTAAATTTACCAAACATGCCATTTAAAAAAATAACGTTTATACAGATACTGAACAAGTTTTACTTTATTAGTATGAGTTGTTATGAGAGACTATTGACATAGCAATTACAAACAAAATTGGATTATTGAGTATTGATATTGGTACCGAGATTGTTTATGACATTGTGATATATTCAAAATGATTACATATTTTGATACATATATGAGTAAATATTGTTTATTACGACCTTATTACGTTGATTACACGTGGCTATTATTGTATAACTGCATTGATAATGAAATTTGTTGCTGTTTATAACAGTATTGTGTTCCTGTTGGTGAGTAGGTGACCAGAGCTCCTGGGAGGGGGGGATTGGGGATTGGGTCAGTAACGCGCTTGCGATGCTTTTGGTGTTGCAGGCATCTATAAGCTACGGTAATCGCTTACCATCATGTGAGCCGTACTCTTGTTTGCCGACCTAGTGATATATAAAAAAAATAAGTGGTTCTAGTCTGACATTTTAAAGTATATATTATAACTTGAGAAACGTGGACTGATTGGTTTTTTTTTTTTTTTTTTTTGATATCGCAGGGTAACCCATTTACGGGTGATATCCAGGATGCCCGGGTAGGCATTCCTAGACCGTATGTCGGCTTAGCACTTGGGGGTGCACTACCGACCAAAACCCCTGCGGGAGCCTTCAGCCGCTTTAATTGGAGGGTCCCGGATCTGCAGGCAACAGGATCCCTCCAGCGACAGGCTGGCCTCGGCGAAAAGACCAGACTTCTCCTCCATGGGACTGTCCGGCTCACCTCTGAACAATCCCGACGACGCCATGTCTAGCAGGACCGGGTTCCCATCCCGGCCCGACATGGGCACAGGGGCGTTACTGGAAACGCATTAAGTAGCGCCTCCTACGCACCCCCGTTCGTCGCCTGCGGACGGAGGCCTCGTCGGCGGCCCCCTCTCTCATCCGCTCGTCGTTCTCCTTCTGGGACATTACTGTCTCGCAGAAGGAGACCATCGCCTTCCAGGACTCGTCGTCGCCGAGCATCGCGGTGATAACGCTCGGCAGTGACAAGTTCCCTCCGAGGACTGTCGTCAGATCGCGACGTAGCGCCGCCCATCTCGGGCACACCTCGAGGGTGTGCGGGGCAGAGTCCACCACCGCGCCACAATCGTGACATTCAGTCGTCGGCTCCCTTTGGGCCGTCCGACACAAGTATTCACCAAAGCAGCCGTGCCCGGTGAGAACCTGCGTCAGACGGAAGGTGAGGGGTTTGCGCTTACGGCGCATCCACCGCTCAAGGACCGGGCGCAAGGCAGCCGTTACGCGTGTGCCATACGGCTGCTCCGCCAGGTCCTCGCCCCACCTTCGCATTAGTGCTTCTTGCCCCATCCGGCGCACCCGTAGGATCCCGTCCAACGTGGGGTTCTCACCGAGAGCCCTCCTACCCGAGACGTATGAGTAGGTCTCGGCAAGGACCTCCGCCACGAGTTCCCACGGGGGATCGCCGGCTAGAGCAGTAGCTGCAGCCCACGATATCGTACGGTACCCCCGGATCACCCTCACCGCGATGATCCTCTGCGCAGACCGCAGCGCGGCCTTATTCCTCGCAGTGAGGCGATCCGCCCAAACCGGGGCACCGTACGTCGCCATACTCCGGCAGACTCCGGAATATAGCTGCCTGCAGGCGGCGCTGGGTCCTCCGAGGTTCGGGAGGAGTCTGCCCAGTGCACTCGCCACCTTCACGACCTTCGGTCCCACCACAGCGAAGTGTGGGCCGAAGGTCCACCCTCCGTCAAGGATGAGCCCCAGATATTTGATTTGGGAGCTCATCCTGACCCTCCCCTCTCCGATCTGCAGGGTAGCCCCCGGTGGGGGTCCCTTACGTCCGGTCCCGCGGAAGAGGAGGGCTTCGGTCTTGTCAATTCTGACCCGAAGCCCCAAACTCTTTATGCGGCTGATCACGAGGTCGAGTCCGACCTCGGCCAGCCGCGCCGCCTCCTTGTAGTCTCGTCCCCGAGAGTAAACGAGGGTGTCATCCGCGTAGCAGATGACACCCATCCCGGGGAGGAGACGGCCTCGCAGGACCCAGTCGTAACCAATGTCCCACAAGATCGGGCCCAGCACCGATCCTTGCGGGACACCACAGCCGACTCGCCGCCACTCCACGGACCCCGACCGATTCTCGAGGCCTACTTTCCGGACTGATTGGTTTAAATAAGGTTACATTATACAAAACAATAAATTTAATTATTTTTAATACGAGCATGTTATAATAAACATTTGTGTAAAATAAGTTACCACTACATATTACTTTTATGTTTTTAGAAACAATTTGTTTTTTATTACTAAAAGAAACAATTTATTTGCGTGTAAGCTTGTGGAAGATACGACTTTAATATTGAGTCATATGAGTGTAATAAAAACCACATTAAATTATAAATATCAATCATAACAGAAAAATGAAATTATTTTATACACAAAAATGACGTGTATTTTATGAAATTATAACAAAAATTAAATATATCGATATGTTTTTTATGAGTTGTATGTTAGTAAACTAATAGTAAAAAAATATTGATTTGGAAATTTATTTGAAATGAAACTAGCCGCCCGGATACGTCGTTCTGTCAAAGGTTAATAGTATTTTATTTTTGTAATATTAAAACCTTCCTTGGGACTTAATATACAAAGCCATGCTCGAGTTATGCGCTTAGCAACATTCATTTTTATTTATATAGATAACTTTAGTGTAATCTACTAATTTCAGTAAAACATTTTTTCTTACAAATAAAGAGTGATTGGCAGTAACAGTTCTTATATCTCTACGCCTAATAAACGTAATTAATTTAAAGCGTATCTTGATCGCAATAAAGAACAATCGGAAGTAGTAGGATTATCCTTTGTAAAAAAGGGGATATAAAAAATTAACTTACAATTCTTTTCAGGAATTTCCATTTGGGACTCGGCGCACTAGAAACTGTAGTCAAAGCGATGCACGCGAAAATGAAGAAGAAAACCTTAATGAAATTCATTTTCAACAATAAAATAATGTGTAAACTGTAATTTCTTTTCGTATGTCACTCGAGTAAATCAAGTTTTTATTTCTTTGTAAATCAAACTCATTAATATATTGAGAAATATTAATACATCACAAAAATATATTTGCAGTTACTGAAATTATTTTACGTAATTATTATACGTATTTGTATACGGAATATGAGTCATTTTATGAATAATTGAATTTATAAGACTATTAATTAATTTGCCGTGATAAAGGGTCAACTCGTGTTAAATGGGAACTCCCTCGGTTTGAGATAAAAGTGAATCCCTCTTTTTATTGTTTATAATTAAGAGTTATAATTAGTTTCGTTATGTTTTAATGTTTGGTTTTAGGATTTAACCTATATATATTGCAAATTAATAATTTTACGATATGGTCAGGTTTTATGATTTTTAAGATTTGTATGATGACTAATCCATTGGCGCAGTTTGTTATGTATAACACAAGCATTAAGTTGTTAATCTTAGAAGCGTGCTACAGGATGTGCATATTAAAAATATATATTTATTTAATATTTATATACAGTCATTGCGTCTAATAAGGATCTAGTTTTTATAGATTCAGAAAGTGTGTTCATTCATAAGACACCATAATCAAATAAACTATTTCTATTAGAAAAGGAAATGTACAGGATAAAGATAAAGAGCCTATGACCAGTGACTACCAAAAATATTTTTTAAAAGCTTGTCTTTAGTCCTAAATAAGACCACAATTGAACTTCAAGATTTTTTGCATTGTTTGTCAGAAAAATCGAATAAAAAAGTATATATATTTCTTTTGTTCAGAAATCACTATAGCTGTAAGTAAAATAAACGTATATAAATTTAACAATAGAATTTTTTACCCAATAATAGTTAATTCATCAAATTACTAAAAAGTAAATTATACTTATAGGAGAACAAATAAGTAACAAATATAAAAAAATCAAAATAAATAAACATCGCACACTCACAGACATTTTGAAGATCAGTTTCAGACCATCCTAAGCCCTGATGTGTTTTTTACAAAGTTTCCACTCTTATTTTTACCGAAGACAATTTGTTATATTCATGTATGATTATAATGATGATTCAATCATATCAATCAATCATTTGTATTTATGTCAAAAGCTAACTAATCATACCGATTTTAAATCATCCTACCCCTAATAAGACCATAGTTATTTGGGAATATTAATATGGACTTTATCAGGAAATTAGGGATGTCCTAAAAATGGAAAAATAGAAATAAAACCTAACTTACCATATCGATCCACGTTCTGCGAAAATACTTTGGAACATTACTATTGCGGAACTATTACATATCAATGGGATTTTATTACTAAACGACGTAAAATTGTATTGGCATATTTTTTAAATCGAGTCACGTTGACCGCCCCTGAGGTTATGCACAGATCCACTGTCAAAATGGCCAGCGCGAAAGCAATGAATAGTGGTGCACTTTTGTAATTGGTTACTAGAGAGAGGTCACACGATATCTGTTTCGGTTTAAGTATTAAGTGTGGGAAGTTTAAATATATGTGTTTTAATTGGAGCAGGCCCACCACAAGGCGAAACCACCTTATTATTTACATATTTAAGATGAAGATATCAAAAATTATTAATCCTGAGAGATTTTTTTCCGGTGTTCAATTAACCTCGCTTATCTCTTAATGTATTAATTGGGTTTTAAAAACTATTTTTTTTTTTGTAAAATCTAACTTTACTTTAAAATAACATTTATTTTAACATAACATTTTATTTTTTTATTAACATTTATTTTAACATAACATTTATTTATTATTTTTATTTTACTTGTATTGCCTTAATCACTAAAAATTCTAATGCCTAGTCTATCAACAAACTATCACAAGCATTTCAACAAATTCATCTCGTTGTCAATTTGTATTGCCCGTATAATAAAAAGTTTTTTTTTTATAGAAGAGTGGGCAAACGGACAGTTGGCTCACCTGGTGGTAAGTGGTAACAACATCCACAAAATAATATTAATAAATAATAATAATTATTATTATCATTTTTCATACAGCTAAGTCAGCAAACAAGCTTACGGCTCACCTGATGGTCAGCGATTACCGTTGCTTATAGACGCCTGTAATACCAGATGCATTGCAATCGAGTTGCTAACCCTATCCCCGAACCTCCAGGAGCTCTGGTAACCTTATCCACCACAGGAACACAACACAGTTTGAAAGCAGTATTATTTAGCTGTAATCTTATTTATTTATTTTATACTTTATTGTACACCACAAATATATTACAAACAAAGCACAAAGATAGTTAAAAACAGTGAAGTACAATGGGCGGACTTATGGCTAATTAGCCATGTCTTCCAGACAATCCATAATCTCCTGTAAGGTCGAGGTGCTTTCCCAGTTGCCTTTAGATCAGGATATTTCCTTCTGAATCAGTTAACTATTATATAACGGTTACATATTATTTGATTGTGATCCCATACCTCGACTACTAGCAAAATATTCGGTCGCTGTAATCTCAAACAATAATCTTCAAATTTAAGTGTAAAAATAAAACAAATATTAGTATCATATTTGCAAAGTTGAAATTTGTTTTTCTAAGTTGTAAAATAAAAAAAATATTTTTAAATTACAAAGTAGATTTACTTTCGTCAAATTAGATAAACGATATATATAACTACGATTATAATCAATAATACAATCATTGTTTACAGTTTTGTTGCATTTTTGTGAAAAGTAACCAAATCAAGTAATATCTGTCCTTTTAGTGAATAGTATTGATAGCTTCTTTGTCAATAACGTACTCAGCCACTATGAAATTGACACAAAGGAATCGTGCGAAACAGATCACACGATGTCTTACGACAGAGAGATAATCGTTCAAAAGGTTTTAGGAGAAAGTTAGGAAGCATGTGCTGACACACACAAATCATAGTTCACACATACGGTAAACAAGTTTCGTTAAGAAAGTAGAGAGAGTAAAAAAAATCATAGTAGGTACGTTTTTCATAATTGCTCAATTGTCAGTAAACACATAAATCCGAATACTGAAAATGCAAAAGTTAAACAGCCGACGAGACTTACTTGATCTCTGTTTTTTCTATAAAATTATGAGAAATTATCTAAGTTGCCCAGCTCTTTTGGAAAAATTTATGTTTAGAGTCCCTCTTCGGATGCCTCGCAAGCCGGTTGAGCCACTCTTTCGTCCACTTCGTAGAACAGTTTTGGGTGCAAACTCGCCAGTCTCACGAATTTGTATGCTCTATAATAGGTGTGGGGGATCGATTGACGTACACTGCATGTCTCTGACTGCATTTAAAACAGAAATTGCCAATAGGTTGATGTTTGTGTAAATAAAAGATGTAAAGCAAGTGGACTGTATTTATTTGTAGAAAATATATGCTTATAAAGACTTTGATGATATTTGATGTGAGCCTGGTGCGGCTAAGAGAAGAAGTGACCGCTCGAAGGGGAGGAGCGCGCGGGGGAACGCAACACCAGCCGTATACGCAGCAAGCCACCGCCCTGTCAGCTATGCCGGTGCGCGATGTCGCGAACATACTCCCGGGCCTTGAAGATTATGATCTTCAAATTGGTTTAACTGGAAGAGGACAGAGATTGTTAAAACTTCGAATTATAGGGCCTCTCTTTGTTTGTACTTCGGCAACTCTGCAAACTCCGTCACTGCCCTTCATCAGCTTTATTACTCTCCCCATGGACCAAAGTAATGGTGGTGCACTGGCATCCCTGATCAGGACTATGTCTCCAATTTCCAGTTTCCCAGAAGATGCGTGCCATTTCTGTTTCTGTTGAAGTTGATGTATATATTCATGTGTATAGCGGCTCCAAAAATGCTGTCTCAGCTTCTCTATTCTCTGAAAGCGTTGAAGTCTATTAATGTTCACGTCTTGAAGTGGGGGATAAGGAACAGACATGAGCGGTCGTCGTATGTGTAAAATGAATTTTTTAATCTTCCACCAACTCTTATTAAATTATCTGAGTCTAAAAAAGGTGTAAGTGCTCGTAACCTACTACCCTTTGGTATCGGTTTGGAAGACATGAGTAATGCATATTCTTCAGGGAACATTTCCTGCTGTGAATAACTGAGAAGACGTTTTTGTGACATTTGTAATTCATAAGAAGATAAAAAATTATTAAGTTTATTCAATTTATTTCGGCAATTAAAAATGAATCTATGGATGTATGCTAATACTCTTATTAATTTTTTAAAATTTGATGTTTGATGAACTAATTGATGTAATAAATTTTTATTATTTATTAATGAATTATTATTATGTACGTGATGTGTAAGCTCTGGAAGTGAAATGTTATTAAAATTTGGAGTAGAAGGAATATGAAATTCTGGTGTATGTAGAAAGTCAGGGCCTTTCCACCAAAGTGCGGAAGCGCTGAGGAAGTCAGCATTCACCCCCCGAGAAGCTAAGTCAGCAGGGTTCAGTTTAGACTGCACATAACTCCATTTCATACAACTTGTGGTCTCTTTTATCTCATTTACTCTGTTTCTTACAAATTGCTTAAGGGAACTTGACTCTGTTGAGAGCCAGCCCAAAACTATTGTAGAGTCGCACCAAAAATAGCAATCATTAAACTCTATCGTTAAGGATTTTACAACTTTTTTTATAGAGTCTTGTACCTAATAAAGCGCCGCATAGCTCTAATCGAGGTATAGTTGTAGGTTTTAGAGGCGACACTTTATTTTTTGATGTCAAAAGGCAAACATGAATTAAGCCATTGGTAGAAATAGTTCTTACATAAACACACGCACCATAACCACGTTCTGAGGCGTCTGTGAATACGTGTAGTTGCACTTCTTGGGGATTTTCTTGTAAAGTCCAACGTGGTATGCGTATTGAATTTAGATGACTGAGACAACTGATTATGTTAATGAATTCGTGTTTGATTTTAGGTGGTACTTCATCATCCCATCCACACTTTTGCGACCATAAGTGTTGTAGTAAAATTTTTGCCTGCAATATACAAGGGCCCACTAAGCCTAAAGGGTCAAAGACTTGACTGATAAATGAGAGAATGTTACGTTTTGTGTATTGATGTTCAAAAGAATTGTTTATTGAAAAATAAAAAGTATCAACTGAAGTATCCCAGTATAACCCTAATGTTTTAGAAGGTGAAGAGTCTAAATTTAGTTTTTTATTTGTACAATCGTTACTAAAATTTAAACTATCTAAAATTTCTTGACTGTTCGATTGCCACTTTCGTAAGTTAAACTTTGCGGATTCTAGAGTAGATTTTATATCCTTAGCTAGTTCAATAGCCGATTCTATTGAGTTCGCACCCCCCAAAAGGTCATCGATGTAAAAATCGTGTTTAATAGAACGCTGGGCATTTAAATTTGATGTTTCATTAGCAAGAGATACCAGACAATTTGTGGCTAAATATGGAGCTGATGAGGTTCCATATGTAACAGTATTAAGTGTGTACGTTTTAAATGGTTCATTTGAATTAAATCTGTATATAATTTGTTGTAAAGAGCGCTGTGATTCATGGACTAATACAGCTCTATACATCTTTTCGACGTCCCCAGTTACGGCGTATTTATGTTCACGGAATCTCAACAATATAGAAAAAAGGTCATCTTGAGTTTTAGGGCCTATCATTTGTATATCATTAAAGCTCTTACCAGATGTCGTAACGGCAGATGCGTCAAAAACAACGCGCAATTTCGATGTTGTACTTGACTCTCTAATTACTCCATGATGTGGCAAGTAATAATTATGTTTATTGGCCATATGTGAATTGTGTAAATTTAACGACATGTGGCCGAGATGAATTCTCTAATGAATTCATCATAGTCATGTTTAAATTTACTATTTCGTTTAAATCTATTTTCAAGTGCAAGAAATCGCCGCTTAGCTAAAGCGTATGAATCTCCTAAGCTGTCTGGTGAGCTCTTTAATGGTATAGTAACTACGAATTGACCAGTTGAAGTGCGGTAAGTAGAATTTTGAAATATATCCTCACAAGCTTTTTCTTCATGAGAAAATGAATATTGAGAAGAAATTGAATCTAACTCCCAAAATTTTGTTAAAGTGTGATCTAATTCGTGATTAGAAGTATGATAACAGACATTATTATTTTGCCTATAGTTATTATAAATACAACCCGACAGAAGCCATCCCAGCTTAGAATAATGCAACTTTGGATATGATGAACCGATGTTACAGGTTTCTGAATTTAATACTGCCCAAAATATTTCTGCGCCTACTAAAATGTCAATTGAAGAAGGTGTGTTGAATGTAGGGTCAGCTAATTTAATTTCTGGGGGAATAGGTAGATGCGTAATGTTTATGTAAGAACTAGGAAGAGCATTAGTGATTTTTGGCAAAATATAACAATTGATATCTGCCCTGTAATCACCACAACAAGACTCAAATACTAGTTCACATATCTCTATGGCACTTGTTGTATGACTATTTATTGTAGAAATAGTGGAGTTAGTGTTACGTCTTACCAAACCAAGCCTGTGACACAGCTCCTCTGTAATGAAGTTGCAAGTACTCCCATTGTCCAATAGCATTCTTGCTGTATGAAAGTAGCCGTCTTTATCTTTCACGCGCACCAAAGCTGTGGATAATATGACACAAGAGCTATAAGGAGATGATGATACATTTGTTGTAAGGGCTACATTGGAAGATGATGACGGTGATTCGTTTTTGAAACCATCTTTGTGCAAAAGAGTGTTGTGTTTAAGATTACAATATTTACAATTTGATAGTCTACACCGATTTCGATTATGACCTGGACGTAAGCAGTTGATGCATATTCTGCTTTCCGTGGCCTTTTTTATTCGTGCGTCGATATCAAGTTTAATGAATGATGGACATGAAAATAAATAATGATTTTGTGAACACATGGGGCATGAAATATTTTTATTATACTTATTATATTTATCATTACTCGTTACTATATCTTTTTTAAAGTATGAATTTTTGTTATTATTCGATAAGTTTGATTGATTTTTATTAATGTAATTCAAAGGTGGTGGTGGTGGTGGTTCAGTAGATAATGTGTCTAACAAATCACACCTATTATTTAAAAAATGTATAAATTGTTCAAGACTTGGTGAATTACAATTTAAGCTGCTTTTGTATTCCTCCCATCTTCGATTTGTAACACAATCTAATTTTTTCGACATCATGTAGATAATAATTGTGTCCCAGTGATCGACTGGTTCACCAAGCGCTCCAAGTGCTCTTAAATTTTTATTCAAAACATCAATAAGATTCCGAATCTCCGAACTCGATTCAGAAGTAATGTGATTAGTTTTAAACAAAGCTTGTAAGTGGTTATTAATTAAAAGACGTGTGTTGTCGTACCTATCTGTTAATAGTTGCCATGCTATTGGGTAATTGTTTGCTGTTATATCTAGACTTTGTATAATTAAAGATGCACTACCTTTTAACGCAGCGCGTAAATAATGAAATTTGTGTACTTGGGAAATGTTAGTATTATTATGAATAATTGAAAGATACGTATCTCGAAATTCCAACCAATCCTGGTAGTCACCTCCGAACTGTGGTACATTGATGACCGGTAAATTAAATTTAGGAGTATAGTTGACATTTTGTTCTCCCGACACCGATCCATCGCGAGAAGGTGGTGATGACGTTGCACTATTTAACATACTGCGCGCCACACCCACAAGACTATAATACTGCTCCTCGTATTGTATACGCTCGTTATATTCATCATCAACTTGTTCCGATAATGTTTCAATCTCCGCCTGTAATGCATCAAATTGGTCAAATGTAGTGTTAATTCTACTAAGACGACATTCAAGTTCACATTTTTGTCTATCCACTAATATTTCGTGACCTTTAACAAGATTTAAAAAATTTCCGAATGATGTAAGTTTAGCTTTTAGGCCTCCGCGTTTTTTAATTAAATCTTTAATAGAACTCATTTTTAAAACAAAACAGAGAATAACATAAAAATATAAGTATAATATGTATTTGTTTAATGATTATTAAATTTAATATTTTTTATTTTAATTTATTTAATTTTTGTTTTTAGAACTGAAATATGTAGGTATTTGTTTAATCACATATGTCAATTCTATAGTTTATGTAAGTATAATAATTATTGTTCTTAGCGGAACTTTACGAGTATAATAGACAAGTAAATTAAGTAGGTAGGATGCGGTTAAGCGATAAATCAATTTACGATTGTAGAAATATCGACGATTGTAATCAATTGCCGATTGTAGAAATTAATATGAAATGTTATTTAATATGTAGCAGTACCTATATAATATGAATATTATTTAAAAACTTAGGTATAATATTGTATTTAAAACGTTAAAAAAAATCGATTATTGAGGGTAGATATACCGGTCACCAACCCGCCTGCCCAGCGTGGTGACTATGGGCAAAACACATGAGTTCACGTTATTTTTGGCGTAAACTTGTGGAGGCCTATGTCCAGTAGTGGACTGTATAGGCTGTAATGATGAGGGTAGATATATATAAGTAGATAAACTGCAAGTAAAATTTGTTAAATTTACGTATGTATGTGATTTAAATATGCAATGCTTATTATTATATGCCTTCATAAATTGTGAAATGATTAGATGAAAAGATTAGTAAATTTTCTTAATGATCGATTAGATGCAATCCTAATTATTGGAAAGGGATTAAATGAAGGAATATGAAAATAATGAATTAAAGAAAGGAATTGGAACGAACTCACTCTGTACTATTTCCTTCTTGTTCCTTTAACTCCAAACGTCTTATAATGGGCTGTACGAGTTGTGGCCGGCGATCGTTTGTCCAATGTAGAAAAAATCCAATATGGCACGTGTGGCGTGTTATCTTCAATTTTTATAATTATAGGTCGCTTTCTTCATTCGAAGGACCATTTGTAAATAAAAGATGTAAAGCAAGTGGACTGTATTTATTGTAGAAAATATAAGCTTATAAAGACTTTGATGATATTTGATGTGAGCCCGGTGCGGCTAAGAGTAGAAGTGACCGCTCGAAGGGGAGGGGCGCGCGGGGGAACGCAACACCAGCCGTATACGCAGCAAGCCACCGCCCTGTCAGCTATGCCGGTGCGCGATGTCGCGAACAGTTGACTTAGTGGTTATTGTTATTATTATATATTTTTTTTATTATTAGTCTTTTTGTTTAGCACATAATTTAGTTTCTAAGAAATTTTCTTATGTATACATAATAATATTATGTATACATAAGAAAATTTCATGAAAAGCACGTGGAGTATACCTGTAATTGGTTGTGCAATTAGCACAAATAAATTAAATATTATACTGTAGATGTAAGTAACATTGTAACAATCGTTGGTGTACCAAATAAATAAATAAATAAATAAATAAATAAATCCGTATAAAGAGAAATTAAACGGCCCTCAAAAACAATTATCTAATTGTTAGAGATTAAATGATGAAACTGTTGTATCTTTTTTATTTCTTTTGCGTGTAATCCGTAAAAAATAAACACTATATACCGGTGTTCGTTGCAATATACCACAATTATAAAGTTTATAACCTTAGTTCACAATCTATTCCTAATTCAATTCAAATTCCTTCTAATTCCATTCCCTGAGAATAACGTTCATACTTTCAGCCTAATAGTGTGTGTATGTATTCAATCAGTTTACAAATGCTAAATATTTCCAGTTCCGAAATTCAAAATCAAAAACAACTTTATTCAAATAGGCCCCAAGAGCACTTTTGAATCGTCATTTTACAAATTACTTACGATACGTTTAAATAATTTATCAGTAACTAGCTGAATCGTTCCCACTTCGTTGGGCGTTAATTATTATTTTTGTTGCAAATATATACTAAAGTTTTCATCTCGCTCACATTTCTCCTACACATTACATTTCCTGATATATACCATTATTTTTCACTGAAATTTTTTGTTCAATAAGAATACAATATAGCCTATATCCTGAACAGTGTAGCTTTCTGTTGGAAGAATTTTCATGATCGGATCAGTAGTTGTGAAGATGACCCCATACATACAAACAAAGCTAGAAACTTTACCTCTTTATAATATTATTAGCTTTAACTTTGTTTGGTAGCTACTATGCATTTTAGAAGAAAAAACTACAACCATTATTTATGGAAAATAAACTTGTGATGACAAGTTCTATTAATAGATGTAAAGGTATCAAGGGAATACAAACATTTTAATCCATAAGTATCTCTTAAATGATATTCATACACTATTATTTTCCCACTAGACTATCAAAATAAAATAATATGAAGCTAGCTACTTACGTGTACGTAAACATGTTGGTCGAAGCATTTGTTTAAACACGTTATACACAAACTCTATTTATTCTACCACACGGCGCCCCAAGCGGCTTGGACCCATAAATCTCTTCATGGTATTATTAACTTTTATAACGTTGCGGGAAAATTCAAACATTTCGTTAATTTATACGCTTTATTACAGAAACTAGATGTTTTTATTAAATAAATGTTAATATCGTTATTTCTATGTGAAACAAATTATTTAGTCACAAATATTTAATGTTATATAAAGTTCGTGTATTATTTCTGGTGAGTAGCTTTGTTCACGTGATACAAATATACAATGCTTATAATTTAAGAATGTTAGTTTAATTCTAGACGAGGATAAGATCAATCAAAAGGACAATATATTTAATAAGGTTAGGCTATAAAACCTTACATTACGGCACGTACGTCTCGTCGTGTGGTGTCCCAACGTTAGTATTTAGTACCACTCCCATTCTTCCCGTGGATATCGTAAGAGGCGATCGAGGGAAAATTCCAGGAGATGGGCAGCAGTGTTTCCTGAGTATTATACCATCCACTACGGTCACCAACACGCAGTGCCAAGTGACTACGGCAAACCTTCTTATGATAGTCACGAATATACCCCATGAAAATACGAAATGGTCGTGAGCGACAACTTATATTTGAAGATTTAAATATGTTTGTGCAAGATTACACCAAGAAATTTATAATTTTTTGATGCAGAGAGATAAGAGAACATTATCAACAGGAACATTAATGAAAGACAAGGTTTTCAGTAATTTATATTGATTTTTTTTTTTTTTTTAATGTCACTAGGTCGGCAAACAAGCGTACGGCTCACCTGATGGAAAGCGATTACCGTAGCTTATAGACGCCTACAACACCAGAAGCATCGCAGGCGCGCTGCCGACCCAATCCCCAATCCCCCCCCTCCAGGAGCTCTGGTCACCTTACTCACCAACAGGAACACAATACTGCTTGAAAACAGTATTATTTTGCTGTGATCTTCTGTAAGGTCGAGGTACTACCCCAGTCGGGCTGCTCCATATTTCGAGCAGGAAATTCCTGCTGTGCCCTACCTCAGTTAAAATTTTTAGTTTAAAGATTAATTTATAAAAATAATAATGTTAATTGGTCTATTATGTATTATGTTGACTTTTTTCTTGCAGTATTGATTAAATCTCCATAAATTAAATTATAATTCGCAAACTAACTAGTAAATACTCGTAACTAAAGAATTTATTAGAAGAGCGGTATGACGAATTGAACTGTAAGCCTCTTTCTACGCTTTTTGTTGGTCGTACCAACTCAAAAACTATATATATATTAAGTTGTAATAGATTGTACATTGTAATGAAATGAAACAAAAATCAAAAAATATTCGAGTAGATTTCAAAATCAATTGTAAATCGTCAATCTCGTCATTCAGTCTTAAGAACATAATTATGTATCACTACGACCTATTCGTTTGTTATTTTCATCAGACCCCACGAGAAGCGATTGCATTTTTATTTGGTTTTGAGTGAAATACTATTTCGTTTTGAAAAGTTATGAGGCGGTAATAAAAGACAGAAATGGAAAATAAATAATTGTAATTTATTGTAACTTATTAATACATTTTAATCTCAGGACTAGAGTAAAGCAATTAGAGGCGATCATAACACTATTTTCATTATTATTGAACAGAAAATAAGGTTGTTTATCCCTTGGCGATGGTGGCAGCTTGACCAACCACCTGTACAGCTGGCCCGGCCTTAATAAGACCATTACGCACATTTCTTCCGACTTTTTCCTGAAATATGGAAATGTATTAGTTATACGTTTATAGAATATTATTAACACAAAGGATTTGTATGTAACAATGGAAATTTGAACATTTTATTGCTAGTCATACTAAAAAGCTATCCTTTATAATACACAACATTTCTCATAAATATAACTTTAGTTTTATGTCATGTACAAAGTACATTACAAAAGGGAATGCAACTGAATACTCCTTTATATTTTGAAATAATAATTTAGTTTTTAACGTATACTTACGATTCTCTTGAATAACTTAAACTTAGGGTTTGGAGCACCAGAGACGGTACTGAGTGCCAAAAAGCAGGCGAACGCGAAGAAGAAAATCTTAGCGAAGTTCATTTTTCTGTTTTTATTGTACTTAAAAAATAACTGTTGAAGACGATGAAGAACGAATGACTCTGGACGAGAGAACCTTGTTTTAAATACTAGAAAATGAACCAAATTATATTTGTACTTCGTAAAGTGTTGTGCTAATCAAATGTGAACTTTAATGTGAAGAGTTAAGAGTCATATTATTGTCTCATTTTCTTTACCAGTTGCAGACGAGTCTTGCGAGATAAGGGGTCACGAGCGGTCAAAGTCGGGGATCATTTATGCAGTACGATGTGAATCCCCTTACAATATAGTAAGGGACTTTTGCGGTATCGTTAAACAATTATTGGTTTAAATTATTTTGAACCGTAAACATAACCGTTATCGGAATGCGACGTAAATGTTATGATTTAATTTGCGTTTATTATGCTATAGTTGAGGATAAAGATTTTATTATTGGTCTTTAATGGGAATAGAATTATTTTGTGGTTAGGTACTAGATATCTCTCGTATTTTCATTTACTTTGATTTTCAGTGTTAATGTGTATCATTTAGCTGATATAAGTTTTGACTAGCCCGTTGGCGCAGTTTGTAGTGACCCTGCTTTCTGCTCCGAGGGTTGTGGATTCGATTCCCACCCGAGTCTGGGTGTAATATAAATATTTATATATAAATTTATATATGTATTATTTATAAGTATGTTTATCGAAAAAAAAATGTAGCTATACCAGTCGGCTGTTATCTATAACACAAGCATTAAGTTGCTTGCTTTAAGAACAGACGACCGTGTGTGTGTTGTATAATTAATATTTATTTATAAATATTTATTTATTTAACCTAATGTTATAAAACCTACGTATGTATGAAAGATATCATTTTTTAGCGAAAATAAGGCTTTATGTAGATATACATTTTTTAAATAGAAGTTTTTTTATTTTATTATAAAAATATGTGTGTTTTATTTTATTTTTACTTTAGGATAATGTAGTTTTCTAAACATAACATGATTAATGGTATTATTCATGTAATAATGATATACACGTGCAATTTTTTGCATAGATATTTTAGGGATCGTCTTATATATGTATTTTATATATGATACAAAAAAGTAGAAGGTTCACAATTCGACTGTATGCTTATTAATCTTTCTTAAAGTTATTTACGCTAATGACACATAAAATTATGACGAACAAATGATCTCAGTACTAAATTAATAATGTTTTATGCAATCTCGAACCTTGAAATATGTGTATACATGTCCGGATAATAAACGTTTAGATGATAGAGTCTAAGATAACGTACATTAAAAATACAGCTAAAATTTCGGGTATAAAATATCAATGTTTACACTGCATAGTTATGATTTTATACATAATACTAGCTGCTGCCCGCGACGTCGTCTGCGTGAACGCTATACAGCACCAAAAATACCTACGATTATACCCTTTAAAATAAGGAAACATTTTAGTATGGTAAAAAATTATAACACATTTAAGTTGTTACTTTACACGATTTTAACATAAAACAAATGGCTGTGTGTGAGTAAAAAAAACCTAGCTAGTTTCACATCTCACTTAAGTTTATATGAGACATGAAAATATATAAATTAAGAAGTTGAATGAAGAAGTCAATGTTTATTTTGTACTAACTCTATTACTATTTATTCTGTACTGTAAAAAATATAAGCATGTCTTATCTTTATGATATGTATGGCATGCTTAATTTTCCTCTTTCTTCGTTATTTAGCTCAAATTGCTTACAGCAATTAGCGTGCCGTTTTCGAGTTTAAATTTTGTTATTAATTTATGCCGTTTCTTTTTGAGTTCTGTTTGTTATTATTATTAGATACAGACAAACTCCATGAATTTTATAAGACATAGATGAACCAGCTTAAAACTTATATAAACACATTTTTTTTAATTTTGTACCTCATCTCTGAAACAAATTAACTACTAACTAAAATACACATCTTCATCTATGACTTTTAAAAACAACTATTAACCTCACCTACATGATCAATTTTAAATTATATCCAAAAAGGGATTGATGATGATGTTTTTGTAATCTCATAGATGGCGCTGCTTTAAAATTGTCTTGATACTACTTATATTCATTTAATTATGTTTATCGGCCTAAGTTACTCATATTGCGTGATATTTATAGTGTGAAGCTAGCTTATAGCTTGGTTATAAACATAATAACAACAACATTCAAATATGCGTCGTTAGATTACACGTTGTTACAGAATGCGTTAAAGAAATAAAGGTTCACTGCTCGTTCCCCGTAGGTGATAGCATGATAATATGTAGCCTATATGTTGACCCTACTTCTTAATAATATTCGTGCCAAATTTGAAGTAAATCCATGCAGTACTTTCTGAGTTTATCCCGGACATACGTACAGACAAACATAAAAACAGACAGACAAACTTCGGTATCGATTGTAGATCACACCCCAAGTATTCTTTTAAAAAAATATTCAATGTACAGTTTTGACTTTCCTACCATTTTATTATATGTATAGATTATCTGTGACTTGATGTACCTACTACTTAGCCAATATAATGTTAATATAAATTACGCTCCAGGAAAAGATAATTTAGAAGAGGATTACCTTAGCACCACACACCATTTAGGAAACCCAGTATTAGAATCAGATGAAAATAAGGAATTACAACTAAAGATTGTAAACTTAATTAATCTCGAAGATATTTTAATGGATTAGAATGGAAATTAAGATTTACAAAAGAACAAAATTATAGTAGTGTTTGCTCGCAAACGAAGTAGACGACAAAAATTAACAAACGCACTAGTCGTCACTACGATTTTCGAGGGTTTCCCTCGATTTCTCTGGGATCTCATCATCAAATCCTGACTTCCTTATTATGGTACCACACTTGGGATATCTCCTTTCCAACAAAAAAAATTATTAAAATCATAAACAACGAAGTTATCCCCGAACTTACATTAAATATATATATAGTCGTAATAGGCGAATTGAGTAACCTTTTTTTCTTGAGTGTCCTTTTTTGAAGTCGGTCAAAACTCATGAAGAAACGAAATATATAATATATGTATACAGTATAAATTGCATGATGCATCTTATAAAAAATGGCACCACTAACTAAAAGACATGGAGATTTCTTTGTATTGTTTGTTTGTGTAAATTAAAAAAGGAACATAATAAAATCTTGAAATAATTTACCAAATGTATCAAACAAATCCCATTAATTCATAAAGTAATTATTAAAATTACTTTAATACAGGTAGATTGCAGATTATTATTACTACTATTGGAGAAGAAAATAAAGTTTTATAAAGGCATGAAACGATTTGTCACTTACCATAATTTGCCAAAAGAAACTCTAGATTAAATCCGCCGTGCGTGTCAAGAACGTGCGTGTTTCAAAAAATATAAAAGTACCTAAGCTTAGGTCTCGCAAATGATTCAATGGGTATAATGGAAAAACTTTTTACAAAATTCTTACCATCTTGGTATGTAACGGCAAAATCAGAATAAAAATTAATGATAGTATAATAGTACGATAAAATTATATGTATATTTTATTATATTCTATTATGGCATGGCATAAAAAAAGCAGAATTTGAAATATTAAGTTTGATATTTAATTTTGTTAATATCGGATTTTTTTTATACTAAGCGTATGAAAAATTGATATACATATATACCTTTCCATATAAATAAAAATGAATGTTGCTAAGCGCATAACTCGAGAATGGCTCGACAATTCGGCTAATTTAAGTTTTTATATGTTCCTTAACGCTCATGGAAGATTTTAATATATTTTTTTTTTAATTATTTTTTTTGTATGTACTATTAACTTTTGACAGAACGAAGTCTGTCCGGGCTGCTAGCATGATTATAGATTTTACTAGCTATGCCCCGACGTCGTCCGCGTGGAATTTACCAAAAAGTTATTGTTCAGTTCGCAGAGTTATGAAACAAATAGATTTCTAAAATAAAAGTAGCCTAAGTTACTCCCATCAGCTATCTGCCAGTGAAAGTCCCGTCAAAATCGATCCAGTCATTTTAGAAATTAGCCGGAACAAACAGACAAACAGACAGACAGACAAAATTGTAAAAATTTTTGTTGTGATATATGTATACACAGATCCTATGCATTTAGTAAAAAGCGGCTATTTTGATATTACAACCAGACACTTCAATTTTATTTATTTTTGTAGATTGCTCAATTCAGAGTTACATATTTGTCTTCTTGTAATCTCGTTCTTTATTGAGATTTTCGAACAAAACGTAGAAAAAATTACTGTCAATTAACTGTCACTAAAAAAATTTAACAAATTTGTGGTTACGGCAGTAAAAAATAAAGCCAACTCCGCTCTTCCCGTGGGTGTCGTAAGAGGCGACTAAGGGATAACACGGTTCCATTACCACCTTAGAACTTAAAAAGTCGACAAATTTTAAAATACACAGGCCGTAGACTGACAGCAGCGTCTTCGGTGCAACAAAGCCAGCCCCGCGGTCACCAACCCGCCTGCTCAGCGGGGTGACTATAGGCAAAACACATGAGTTCACGCGGTGGAGAGGCCTATGTCCAGCAGTCGACGGCGATAGGCTGAAGTGAAACATGAAAAAACAAAATTAACAAAAAAAAAGAAATTGGTAATTTGTGTATAAAAATACAAAAAAAAAAGTTATTTTATTTTTTATTTTACTTTATTTTGGAAACAAACGGTATTACATAAATATACAGGAATACACAACACAATAGTATCATTTAACCAAAATAGTTTCCGATATTAAAAAAGAACATATGACAAAGTTCAGAAGAGATGCTTCACATCAAGAGTTCAATATCAAAAAACTTAATAATAATACTAAAAACATTACTATAAATTGATTAACAATCAATTGAGAGAAAAAAAGTAATCAATAAAGAAATTCAAAAATCATTACGGGCATTATGAAACAAATAAATTAAAAAAAAAAACAGTTTAAAAAATCACAAATCAAATAATTAAGGATCAAAGCTACAATTAAAATCATAATTAAATTAAAATCAAAAAATAAAATCAAATTAAGAAGAACATCACGAATATCATCCATCAAAGAGACATTAAATCAACGTATTCATCACATGCAATTTAAATTGATTGAGAGAGAGATAGTTAAGAAGTTATATAAACAAAACTAAATAAATAAAGATTAATTTAAACCACGTGTCAACGAATTCATAATCTAACCTTACTTCATGCTTATAATCGTGTTAATATATTAGGTATGTGTAGGTAAAAAATAACTTTGTCTATATATACGAGTATTTACGCCTCATAAAAAAAATAAGAACAGACACGAATAATCGTAAAAGAAATCTGTTATGCGGTAACGTTATATTATACGCCTTTTTTTCTTTTGTTTGGTTATACTTTGTATACTTGTTATAAATGCAGGAACACGCGACTAAGGAATAATACAATGTTATTACCGTACATAAACATACATTTCTAAATCTTCAGATGACTTTAAATGTTATCAATTCAAGATGTTTTTGAAGTGCTCAACTTTAGTTAATTCTGTAACTATAATAATATCTTGCAATAGCATTTTTGTTACCAAAGTTATACAAAGTATGTTTCTAAGGCTCCCAAGTACTCGTCGTATGTTCTAACTTTTATAATTAGGTGTATATTTTCAATAATATTCATTTGTATAATGACAAATCAAAAGCACTTTCGAAGTCTACTTTAAAAATAAGCATTGCAGTTTAAGGTAAATTTTGGTTTTGGTTTATAAACAATACTAATTTTATTAGTAATTTTCGTATACTCTTTTTTTATTTATTTATTTTTTTTCTAAATTAATCAGCTTAACGTCTCTTTGAGAATTCACATTGTTATTTGTTGCTTAATTTCAATGATCACGCGTTAGCGTAGCGGTTACGACGCTGGCTGTTAGGCTAGCGATTCGATTCCCGCACACGGTATACATTATTTTGTATTAGCCATATAGATGTTTACCGTGGTCTGGGCGTATGTGCTAGTATATTGTGTTTCCGGACCCCCGACACAGGAGAAACACCTACTGAGGGACGTTGAGTGTGGGGCGTTTATTTAATCATTATTATTTATAATGTAAACGAAATAAACTACTACATTATAATTTTGAGAAGTTTATTAGGCTTAGTATAGTTTTTAGTAAAAGTACTGTAGCGTTATGAAACAAATAATAATAATAATAATAATAAATAACTTTATTGCACACAGTAACATATAACAATTACATAAGTATAAAGCTTAAAGGGAAAAAATAATAATTACGTCGCATGCAACGGGCGGTCTTATCACTAGATAGTGATCTCTTCCAGACAACCCACCAGAAAGGAGCTTGTTGAATTTAAGGGCTTGTGCAATATAACAATATAATAATATCTTAAATGTGATAAGAATTATTTTTTGATTCTGGCAACTTTATTTGTAATATAATACAACTTAATTATACCTACATAAATATGTAACTAACAAATATTTAAAAAATTATTATTTACTTAGTTAAAAAATAAAATTTTACAAGTTGAAGGGATTTCTTTTTAAATGTTTCATTTTATATCAAATATTATTTATTATAATAAACAATCGGCTTAATTAATATTAATCGAATATCACAAAAACACGCTTAAAATAGTAATTGAATAATGTGACTGTGTTTTATTGAATATAAATTAATAAGAAAACAAAAGTCATAGGAAAAAAGGAAAGATTGAATTTTACAAAAAAAAAAAACAGAATTTCTATAAAATACTATAATAATTTTGCCAAACTTACGATTTCAGGACACGTGTTCGTGTGCGAAACATTAGCAACTAACTTGCAAACAAAAGTAATAGTTGCAATAATAAAATGGATTTAGAAGTACATAATATATACAATGAATATAACACAATTTATACAGACTCTAATACAGGCTGTACTTAAAATAAAAATTATTGCTAATTGCCTTTTGAAAAGTTCTATTATAAAGTAAATTAAAAATATTGTACACGCTTCAGTCTGTAATACGCCAAAGCTGGGCATAGGCCTCTTTCCCCATGTAGGAGAAGGGTCAAAGCTTTATCCACTACGCTGCTCCAATGCGGGTTGGCATATATATTTCCTAATACAAGTAACGATCGCTATCAGAGTGCCTAGTGTGAGTTTTGTTTAATCCGTCTCGCAATAACGGGCGTAAATTTTAACTTCATTTTGTATCGGAAATTCGGGATTTCAACCTAGTTCTCGCGTTTGCCGCTAGATGACTCTGTGTCGATTGTATCGTATACTATTCTTTATCGTCTGGGCTGCACTGTTTAAATTTCCATACAAAATAATCTTCACGTATAAACGCGTTTCTGTCATGTTTCTGTGAATAAAACTCGCACTAGGCACTCAGGTGTATGCGATAACACCCGGAACCGACGGCTTAACATGCTCTCTGGGGGCAATCTTTATTGCCAGTAAAAATATTTGTCATGTGCAGGATCGAACTCGCAACCCGTCGTAACAATCGCTCATTTCCAATTTCATTTATCTTGAACTAATCAGCCTGTGGACAAAAATCTTCTTCTCTGTATAGCATACAGGTAAGAACTTAGGTAATCCACTGTCGGTTAATAATTTACGTGCGTTTTACATTACTCTGAGTTTTCTTCGAGGAATGGTGCAGATACCCGCAAAGACATACCCTTAGACCCAGAAAGAAACATTTGTACAAATTCAAATATGTGTATATTAGGAGTCAAATCCGCTACCGTTAGTTTTAGGCGTTAATGTGGAACACCGGAATTTTATCTTAATGTTTATCTTAATTGTATACGATATCATGATATCATATAAAATAATGCTAAAAAAATATTTATATTATTAGAAAGTTAAAATCTCGGCAAAAATATCCGACTTAAAACGTTACTATATGTGTTTTTAACGTTACAATGTTTTTTAACGATAGGCTATAAAGTATTCGGGATTGATACAAGTGGAGCTAGTTAAAGATTTAACAGATATTTACAATTGATAACTTAAGAACTAAATACAATGTGCAACCTTAATATAACGTACCTCAATATAACGACTTCCTCGATTTAACAAATTTTTCGTAATCCCTTTGAATTGTCCATAAGAGTCCACATAAAATATACCTATACATTGCGAAAATTTTTTGCGAACAATCTCTTTATAACGAATTTTCAACTATCAAGAAAAAGTATAAATACGAATTTTGTCAACCCAAAACTTTTATAGAAAGTCCCCGCCAATGATAACTCTTAATCTCATAGTTTGTGATTCATGTCGCGTCATGTTTCGACACGCTTTTGTTCATAAAACAATCATTGTTGTTTGATGGAAAGTAATGTAAACACTTCTGCTCTTCACTATTGTTAAAGATTTAAGTTAAAATGGTTCAGAAACGTAAAAGGTGTTCCTTATCTGTCGCAGAAAAGCGAAACATCATTAATTTACGGATTTTTTTTCTATTATATTCTACGGATTTTACTGCATTTAATTTTGATTATTAATGCAAGAAAAAAAATTTCTTACCGACCTAATTGTTTTTAAATAGAAAATACATGCAATAATTTGATAAAAATGTGTTATCATTTGTTAGTAAAAGCTGTTCGCTATAACAAGATGAGTACTTACATAATGTTGAGGTATGTAAATAAAACTATTTTTTTACCTCTTTTTTTTAGACCAATTACTAACTTCAACATAACAAACCTCAGTTCAACGAATTGCTTGATATAACGAATATTTTCTTGTCCATAGTCATAACTCTACTAGTACTGTGTGGCTACGGTACTAAAGAATATAGCCACCCCCTCTTTTCCCGTGGGTGTCGTAAGAGACGACTAAGAGATAACACAGTTACGCTACCACCTTGGAACTTAAAAAGCCGACCGGTGGCGGGATAACCATCCAACTGCTGGCTTTGAAATACACAGGCCGAAGACGGGCAGCAGCGTCTTCGGTGCGACAAAGCCAGCCCTGCGGTCACCAACCCGCCTGCCCAGCGTGGTGACTATGGGCAAAACACATGAGTTCACGTTGTTTTTGGCGTGAACTTGTGGAGGCCTATGTCCAGCAGTGGACTGTATAGGCTGTAATGACTGACTGATGAGTCATAACTCATTTCGCCTACTCGTATATACAAAAATGAATGTATGTATGTACGCGCCATGTACGCGCATAACGTTTGAACGACTGATCCAAATTGAATAGCAAATGTTTTATTGTTTTTATTGTAAGGAAAAGGCTGGCTTATAATAAAGAGACATTTTAACATTGATAAATTAATGAAAAACTATAAATATGGCGGTACCAAGTTCACCGGGTCAGCTAGTTTTATATAAAATCAAATTTAAAACTAATTCATTGACTACGTAAAAGGAAGAATAAAACGTCATTTTGCAATTATTTGCACAATACCAGTAGCGATACATCCTGTACAGCCATTACAGTTAATTGTGGCGATAAGAAAGATACGAGGTACTTTACCGTAGGCTTCTAATACTTTTGATATACAATTGATCGAAAAAGTATTACAATTTGTTTGCGGTAGAATACAGCAGGAAATATACTTTTTTTATATATACTTTATTTGCATAATCTAGTAGTAGATTGCAGCAGAAAACATCTTATTTAAAATCTAAACCAGCACAATATGGGAAGTATATCTCAGACAACAGTCAAATAATACTGCTACCAAGTATTGTTTTTTGAAGTGATAACTTCTTATGAGAGGGTAAACCGTTTCGTTATCTAACGCGTTACGGCACCAGTATGTCTGGCTTCCCGCACGCACGCACGCATACGGCAGCGGTAGGCAGGTCACTCTAGCCCACAGTGCTAGCCGTATTTCTGACAGACGCTTCTATCTCTTTTAGATAACTTTAAGTTATCACTTCTGCGGGCGTTCCGAGACACGTGTGTATTTTTTTTTAATTAGGGCGTTAGTATTGTTAAGTAGTGTTTTATTATTTATTGTATATGGACGAAATACATTTTTAGTCTTTAAATTTTTTTTTTATCGTATTATTTTTTACAATGTCCACAATAGTTTTATAATTATTTTATATTTTTTCTAAATCAAGTTTATAAATAGCAATACTAGTAAAAATTAATAAACTTTATTTATTATTATCATGATACCTAACTAGTATCTATTTAAAATTCAGTCATTTTCAATTGTTAATGACGTTATCATGTATGATGACTTTGTAAAGTATTGTTGCTTTAATTACTATTCTAGTTTACTATCTAAGACCAACAACTTTAATTCTAGATATTTTTCCTTTGTCGTATAATAGTTTTTAAGGGCCTAAATCTTACTAAATACATAAAAATATTTTTTTATTACAAGCGCCTACAGTTATTTTTATAGCAATAACGCATAAACACGTTTTTAAATAGAATAGGTACTCGTTGAGCTTATATTATGAATAATATGGTATTAACCTCGACGTGAAGTAACTTATTTTTATAAAATAAGATAATATAATATTTTATAAAAACATTGTGTTCTAAAATTACATAAATATTTTGGTCTCAACCTATTTGTATTTATATAAGTACCTAATTACCTATCTACTATAATACTTGTTGATGCAAAATGCATTCTGATTTTTTTGGAGCTTACTCCTTAAAAATCGATTTTCATATAAGGCCCCCGGTATGAAAACAATATCAGAGGAAAATCTACTGAACGAATGACCTCGTTACGTTTTTCGTAACGGCATTTACGTGTTATTTGATTCGTTTATCTACCATTTGATATGGTATTAATAATTTTCTTAGACTAGTAAGCCTTTTTTGTGCCTATTTAGACAGTCGATCTGAAGGAGTAAACTACAGTCATGCGTCGGAGCTGATACACACACTTTTTTTAGTTTATTTGACACAATAATTGTAACAAAATTATTTATACTGACATGAATATGTAACCTGACCAAAACTTAATTACAAGGACAAATTTAGATACATTTTTTAATTGTTTTTTAAACATATTAACTAATATACTAGCAGAAGTGGATGTTGGCTCTGCTGAAAGATATATTTTTTGAGACATAATGTAAAGATGATTATTTTTGAAATTGATTAAAACGTCGTATGCATCTTCCGTCTACAACAAATAAATGCAAAAGTTTTTATAGATGCTATCGATCTCGCTAAAGCAGTTAAATCGATCTCGATAGAATTTGCCACCACTATAACCAGTAGTCTGGTATTCCAACTACCGCACAAGACTATTTTTTATTTTTTATAACTAGGTCGGCAAACAAGCGTGCGGCTCAACTGATGGTAAGCGATTACCGTAGCTTACTGCCTCCAACACTAGAAGTATCGCAAGCGCGCTGCCGACCCTATCCCCAATTCCCCCAGGAACTCTGGCCACCTTACTCACCAACACGCACATAACACTGCTTGAAAACAGTATCATTTAGCTGTGATCCTCTGTAAGATCGACCCCAGTCGGGCTGCTCCATATTATGAGCTGGAAATTCCCTGCAGTGACTGAAAAATATTATCTCCCCTAAAAAGTATGAGGTGACCCTAAACAATATGACCTAGTGCATATACGACATAACAGACTGACTATATATATTTTTATTTATTTTATTAATTTAATATAAATTTGTTAAATCGTAAGTAGAATCTTCAATATAAATTATTTGTATAAAGTAGATGAGAAGAGATTTTCATAATCAAGTCTTTATCAATAATGTTTTTTATTATTAATTATTATAAGTACCGTTGCGAAACTTTTGCTATTTTATGTTCACTGAAGTACTTTAGTACTTTATGAATGTGTTAAGAAATGCTATTTAACCTATTTTGTTATAGATAAGGAGAATACTGGTAATTTCCAGTAAAACAAATTACCCAATAAAGAAAAAAAATCGTTTTTTTTCTCATTATTATATGCTTTCAAATTAAGAACATATTATGTAACTGAACGAACTGAACAATAGCATTTTTGTTAACTTCCACGCCATTAAAGTCGCAGGCACGGCTAGTAATATAAATATAATAATCATAATAGATAAATAAAACAAAGGATTAAAAGAATAGTTGATAAAACCCCTAAAAGATAAAAGGGTCTGGCTGACCAATCTCTGTTTCGGTAGAAATAATGGAAACCATAATTTTTTCCAGCTATGATAGCTAGCTACATCAATTTTTCGCCTTGTAAAACTGTATTACAAGTTTCATACAAATAATAATTAAAGTTGTTTTCGAGAAGATGACGACAAACATTGTACAAATATTGCACAGTAGGATGGGTATGGTATAAGCAATTAATAATAATAATAATAATAATATACTTTATTGCACATTTAAATAAAGAACAAAATTTATATTACAAGCAATTATAGTAACAAATTGTACAACCAGGCGATCTTATTGCTAAAAAGCAATCTCTTCCAGACAACCTGATAATGAAAGGGATATTGCTTTTCAGATGGTATATAAATATAAATAAGTAAAAGAAAAAAAATAGAATATATAACAATTATATATACATACACATTGTACACATACGTACGCAATAATTACACAAGCAAATCTAAAGGTACTCTTAAAATACCAAACATAATCTCATTTGTTTTTTAGATAAGAAAAAACAATATTACATTATAAAGAGATAAGTAAAGGATAATAATATATAAAACCTTGTCTGTTTTGATCCCTCACCAATACGAGTACTCGTCTTTACACTAATCAACTCTGTCAATAATTTTATTATCTAAAAACAAAATAAGATGGAATTTAAAAAGTTTTTTCTGTTATTCGTTGCACTTTTCATGATGTTATCTCTTGCAACGTCTGCACCTGCACCGGCTCCTAAATGGAAGTTTTGGAAAAAAGTTGTAAGTTTTATTTTTCTGATTTTTTTTTTATGTCACTAGGTCGGTAAATAAGCGTACGGCTCACCTAATGGTAAGCGATTACCGTAGCTTATAGACGCCTGCGACACCAGAAGCATCGCAAGCGCGTTGCCGACCCGAACCCCAATCCCCCCAGGAGCTCTGGTCACCTTACTCACCAACAGGAACACAATACTGCTTGAAAACAGTATTATTTTGCTGTGATCTTCTGTAAGGTCGAGGTACTACCCCAGTCGGGCTGCTCCATATTTTGAGCAGGGAATTCCTGCTGTGCCCTACCTCAGTTAGATTTAATGTTTTTATTTAAAATGACAGGACTGTTAAATCAATTTCAAATCTCGACAGTATTTATTATGGATGTGTAAAGAATACCAATTTGTATATGCATTACGTTGGTAATGCTATATTGAGTGTTTGACTCCTAAATGCGTTCCTGATTACGTTATAAGGGAAAAAAATCCTAGTCCTTTTTTATTACTTTGTCTTAATATACGAGCTACTCTGGCAACATACTTCTGCATAAACGTCGATAACGTGAAATATTAATACTAACTGCCTGGACAGGAATTCTTTTTCTCGTAGAATATTTGTGTAAAATTAATTAATTTGTAAATTACAGCCGTTCTTACGTTTTCACGAAAGGTATTATGCGGAACGAATCTATCAAAATAGGTCTTCTATTTAAACAAAGACAAATTTTAATTTAGGCTAGGATTTTTTTTACACGTGGGACTTGATAAATTACACCTACAGAACTCCCATTACTATTTGAAAAAACTATAAAAAAGAAGGAAATATAAACAAATTAATTCATAACACCACCACTACATATTAACTTCAGTTATATAATGACACCACTGCTTTCATAGTTGAAATATTCGAAGATGAACTTATGTACCGAAAAAGTATTATATTAATTTACAGCTTGACCTTATCATATTACATTTAAATTCATATACCTAACACTAAAATATGGCACTGACGTTATTATTGACAAAAAATTTCGATTCAGTCATAAAAGCTGCTGACTTATCTTTTTTTTAAGCGTAAAAATACTTACAGCTTATATATATTATATCCTTATATTAAAACATAACATTTCAGTGGACCTACGATTTTATTTGAATCTTATATATTCCAAATGTATAAAGAACACAACATATGGTTTTAAATTTTATATTCGGGCTGGATAGTCAAGATATTTTTACCACGCTCTTGCAGATTTTCATACAAAAATTGCACTTGAATTTTGTATCAAATATCACGGTAAAAATAAAATATGATACATATTACCATAAATTTTAGTTGTAAAATTCTAAGGTGAAGCAAAAATCACTTTTATCTTGTATTCGATCCGTGTACTGGATTTTAGGAATCGGTGAAAGAATTTAAACGACAGGTGAGCGTTACAAAGAAGTCATTCACGGAATTTTTCAACACGAATTTTATCATATTATTTAAATGAAAGTAATTTGCTAAAATTTATTTCTGTACGTAAAGAAAAAAACTAATGATATTGGCAGCAAAATATTTTCTTTTATTGACAGTAAATTATATATTCTGATTTATTATCATAAATGATATTATTGTCCTATATACTACGCCTACTAGATGTACGTTTTATTATTAACATTGATATTTGATTAACAATTTAATATAAGAAAGAATTGATCGTAAAAAAAAAACATTTCTTTGTTCTAGGAACACGTTGGTCAAAACATCAGAGACGGAATCATTAAGGCTGGACCTGCGGTGGCGGTTGTGGGATCAGCTGCGAGCCTCGGAAAATAAATCTTCATCTTTATAAAATATAACACTGGCTTGTTAGATAGTTTGGACTATTCAGCTGTACCTTGTAAATAGAAAATATATCATCTTTCCTTATTATCTGTTATTATTTCTAAGATTTTATTTTTCCATTATTCTGCTTTCGGTTTATTGTTTCTTGGACTATTATTCATGAACAACGACTTTTTTAAACTTCAGCTAGGAAGAAGTTAGACTCTAAACCGTACCATAACTGAATAAAGACAACATTTAATAATACTTAAACCAAACCAAATACTCATATTTGTTCATAAAAAGTTCACTTAAAAGCTAAAGCAAGTTAAAATGACTAAAACAACATCTGGGGGCACGGTAGTGCATTTGGTATTTAAGTTTTGGCGGTGGTCACGGTTTGCATATCAGTTCAACATAAAATCAAAAACAGCGTACTAAATGCTGGCAGGCTGTCGATGTTATAGATGACGACTTTCCTGTCTCATTTATATATACATATATATATATATATATATATATATATATATATATATATATATATATATATACATATATATATATATTCTCTTTTTATTTTTATTTGTATTATATGTATATCAATTATTCTTCTTCTTTTTATTTTTTCTTTAATAGAACTCTATTGTATAACAGAAAAGTAATAAACAGTGAATAAATTTTTCACCTTACGCCCACGTGACGGTAGCGAAACGGCCAAGCCACATATTTTGACTAAGATGTAGAGTTTGTGAAGTTAGGGCTTGCAGAGTTAGGGCGTGTAGAATTAGAAGCTTGGCTCTACATGAGATCTGATAACTTTTTGACAGTGCGAGCCATATGATCTCGTCTTGACAACATTTTACATGAAAATGTTTTTGGTGGGATAATCTATTCTTAAACAATCCTAACCTAACAGCTATACAATTAAGTACTTGAATTAAACTCAATCTTGTAAAATTTCTACTTTTATTATGTCAACCTTCGATATATATAACAAATATCAGCCTGATTACAATGTGCAAATGACTTGTTCAGATTTGTTTCTCGGTCCTCGACTGAACTGAGAGTGGAGCATCCCTTTTTTTCGGAGTGTCTAATGCTTTTGGCCCTATCGGTCTTGACAGCGTCACCGGGTGGGGTGGCTGGGTACTGAGAATCAGCCGTGACAGGAAAGAGGAGCCCTACTAAAGGACTCAGGAAGGCCGTTCGTCCTAACGGTGCCTTCTAGCGAGATTACACCCCAGCTTAGGACGAAATCGGAAGGGAGGGAACGTCATGAGTTTCATATAAAATTAATTAAATAAATATATATTTAAATTGTAAATAAAAATAATCAAATACAATCCAAAATTAAACTGCCAAATAAACCTGACAATTTATTAATCGATTGTTATAATATATTGATTGGGCTAACACTTGTTAATTTAAACAAGTTTGGCTATAACCCTTAACTTCTATTAAAATGTTAGTAGCGCTTCCTCTAAAGTTAATACTCTAATCCTCCTAAATTGTAGATCCAGGCCCGCAGCTCGTTTTAGAACACATTTAATGGAGTATTATCATAAAGTTAGTACCTAGTTACGGGCACCTGTCTCACAGGATAGAGTTTAATGTAGCCAAGCCAGCTTAAACGTCTCTATTAGAAGAACGTTCTTATTTATTTATTTTTATTTAAACTTTAGTACACAACTTAACATAACATATTCCTTAAAAAGTGGACTTTAAGCCTTAAAGCCTTATCTACCAGTCAACCTTAAGGCTTATAAAATTAAAAAAAAAATGTGTATAATTTTTTTTTCAATGTTTATATACATATATATGGTATAGAGAATTCTCAAATTTTTCGATTCTCTGATGGACAACTATTGCAGTTGGGATCGATAAGACGAAATATCAGCAAGTCATACAACATAGGTATACGAACAAACAGTCAAGTAAATACGCGTTATCAAAGATCATAGAACTTGATAAATTTAAATGGGACCACAAAAAAATATCAGCTTTCGATTAAAACAAGAATCACAAAAATCGTTATAATCCAGTTAAAATTTATGAGGCATATAGGTCGGCGACAAAATAGTCAAGTAAATTCGCATTATTAGATATAACTTGAAAAGTACTTGTCAGATTTCGATTAAATTTAAATAGCATCAAATGACATGCACCACCTTTCGATTAAAAAGGAACCAATGAAATCGGTCAACCAAGTAAAAGGTTCTGAGGTAACGTGAGGTAAGTACATTGAAAAAAAAATACAGTCGAATCGACAAGACCCTCCTTTTTTGGAACTCGGTTAAAATGCGTTGTCTTCACCACCTCTAATACCTATGCTAATAAAAAAACAAACGATTCTAACAATTTATTGAAACAAAACATTTTTTTATATATTATTCTTTCGTATATACGTATATACGAGAATTGCTTGCTTAATAGTATTAGATAAACATAGAAAGTCTTGTAACTTATAAAGTGTACCTTATAAGTGTAACTTATAAGTATACATGTAACTTACAAATCTAGAACTTCGTTTGAAATAAGAACGCCTGTGAGCTTAAGATAAGCTGTTTCGGTTACTTCCATGACTTATGTATATTAACATGCCACAAATACTATACGCATAGTAAAACTATACAGTAATTCGTTGTATGAGAAAAATATTTATGAAATTATTTATGGTTGCCATTACCGTTATTGATTCAATTATATTTTTTTTATATTCGCGCAAGATACAAATTCTGGTCGACAAAATAAGACAAATCTATCGAATTAAAAAAAAGTTATTCAAAAAGATAATATTAGTAACCTTTATTGTAAAATGGTAGGGGAACACCGAGCAAGAAAGGTGTTGGTGAACAAGATGGGCTGATAGGCTGAAGCTTACCCGACCTATCGGGCATGATGGGATGATATGTCATATTTTACATTTTGTTATATTATTAATAATTCTACAGCTTTGTATTCCTGATTTAAATTTAATATGTAAGATTGGTAATGTCTGATGAAGAATAAAAATGATTATGAAACCATGAATCCCTATGATTTCTGAAGCTTTAAACCTGAACTACCCCGTCTTGCCCGATGTTCCTCTAAATATACTTAGTAGCTTACCACACACATTTTCTTAAAAAAAATTATTCCTTTATGATTTTAGTCAAATAAACAAACTCATCTGAAACACACACGGTCATCTGTTCCTATGGTAAGCAACTTAATGCTTATGTTACATGTAACAGCCGACTGTGTTAACTATATTTTTTTTTGATAAATATACATAGAAATAATACACATATGTATATACAAATAATATATTCCACCCAGACTCAGGCGGGAATCGAACCCGCAAGCCGCGGCACAGAAAGCAGGGCCACTACAAACTGCGCCAACGGGCTAGTCAATAATCATTAACGTAGTACTATAATCATTAAAAATATTAAAAGAAAATCGTTTACAAACCTTTGCGTGTGCTTAGTCTACAATCTTGATTACGTAATGAAATAACTAATGACACCCCTACACTATCGTTTTTCAAATCGATTGCGTGCTAAAAAATCATAGAGGTTATGTAAGCGATACTTATCAGTAACTACGCGGTAAAAATTCGAACTTAATAATGAATTAGTATATTTCTTTATGACTGGCGAAAATGAAAGGTTCGCATGCGTTGATACGATTGAATTTAATTGTTTTAAAGTCTAGTACAGTAAATACTAAAAATGTTTCTATTTTTGAAATATAATTGTGTTCGTTATCAAACTATTAAAACCGACTTCAACTTACTTCTTGTATAATAAAAGTACGTTTTAAATCGTTTAATATTAAACAATAATTTCTGCGATATTTCCTTAATCTTTTGTTTCGTAAGAAATTTCTACAAAGTACTCACTAATCGGATTGCTCCAGATATTCTCGAGGTTGCGCGCCTGGCAACACATTCAGGGATTCATTTTTATTCATATGTTGTAGATAGATTAATAATCTTTATATTGTGTAAATTTTTGTAACAACTAGAAAATTGACTAATGCATTTCATCATACAGTAAATAATATTAGAGACTAGCGTTCCCCTGCTCTGATCTCAACTAATGTAGGGTCGACGCAATACATTTTATTTTTTCATTATCTCCTTCAGCGGTCATCTCATCACTTACTCCTTCATAAGTCATATTAAGCTTTCGCGTGACATGGTGTATTTATTTCTGAAGATATTCATTTCATTATTTCCAATCGTAAAAGTGTGTTGTAGACTTTATTGGTAATGGTTGTTTTTTTTTTCAAAAAATTCAAATGTGTGTAAATTAAAAATTCATTTATTGCCACAATAAACTTAAGGAATACGAACAAAAAAATATATAAATCTGACAGAAGATCGTAAAAAATGATTGATGAAATGATCACTTTTTCTGTTCATATCGTTCTACATACATAAATACTCAAAATTATTCGTTAATTTACAGAGTAGGCCATTTTTCGCTGCTACAAATAATCATAAAGTTATAAAAGAATATTGGGCACTATAAACTAACTGGGTAAGGCTATATTTCAAGCAAATGTCAGGCTAAAGCCGTATAATGGTTAAAGGTCAGCACTCAAATAATGTAAAATTACAATAATTGACGTATTTCGTTTCATTAATTTTATTTTTGTAACTAAAACTTCTTTACGCGCGCTTGATTTAAGCTAATGAATGCGTGACGAGAGTGTTACGAAAAGTGTGATCGGTCGAGGCGAACGGAGCAAGAAAGAGGTGCGAGCACACATTTTCTTTCTCTCTTTCTCTCATAGCCAGTTACGTTTCGTATATCTAAGACACAGTGCAGGCCAATTATGCAGTACTTTTATTTCAGTCGTGTTGTCTAAAGTATACTTGTTTTTTTATTATATACCACTACAAGGATATAAGGTTTTTATATCATCATCATCATCATCACTTCAGCCTATCCCAGTACACGGCAGGACATAGGCCTCCACAAGTACGCGCCAAAAAAGTTTTTTGTGTTCAGAATGTTTTTTTTTATATTTAATTTATAATAAGCAGGCCATTATATGTGATTTTGAACGAACAAATCGTAAGACAAATTCTATATTTGTGCATTACGTAAAATGTTAAAATTGCTGGTACAACAGCTTTTTGCCAATAAGGCTACGTGTTTGCTGGAAGCGAAAGCAATTTCGTTTAGAGGTCAGTTTGAAACCAGCCACATCTGTGCAATGAAGCAGCTGTAGCGGTTTTGTTTTAGATATTCCAGAACAAGTTTGCAATTGTTCGTGTATCAGAGTTCGAAGTTATTTGATTTGAAATTAATTGAATTGAATACGAACTTTCGATATAATTTATGATATCATAGCTTTGTAAAGATAAAAACTGTTTTAATTTATTGCATTCATCGCTACTGCGGGGTAAAATACACAGTAGGCACATAAGTAGAAAAATATATTTTGTGTATATTTTATATGTAAACAATAGGTCCGGCAGAAAAGCCATAAAAAAATATTATTGCAACTGCATGGTGGGTCGACGGACAGTAGGCTTTTGTGCCCATGTCATGACAATTATTTGGTTTTTGGGCTGGAAAAGGTACCAAGATTTTATAAATCCACCTGCCCAGTTTTTAGGTAACATTCTGTTAACGTACGAAGCCGATTAATAAAACAAAAATAACAAAAACAATGATTTTTTTATGTTAGAAACCTTCTTGTAATTATCCACAAAAAAAAAACAAAAAATGAAACACCTGGACACAAAACTGTATTATTTTTCTAATTCCTAATTGTCAGTACTACTAAATATATTTCAACATTCAAACTGGGCTTTTCTTTACACTTTCTTAATTTAATTGTTTCAGTTTCATTTATTTTTATATATTAATTACTAGCTGTGCCCGCGGCTTCGCCCGCGTTTAAATCAGTGAGTCACAAAGTTTTCCCGGCAAACTTCCAGTGAAACTCAAAATCTCATCAAAATCGGCTTAGTCGTTCCGTAAACCTTCCTCTTGAAGCCCTCTCTCCATTGGTAAAACCGCATGAAAAGCCGTTCAGTAAATTTTGAGGGAATCGATCACATACACTTTTGGGGACTTATTGTTATAATACACTAACTGTTGCCCGCGACTACGTTCGCATGGTTATAAAGATATGCATTACTATCAAGATGTTTAAGCAAATTATTTTTTTATTTCAGTCACTTGAAATGCTTATCACGCTGAGTAATTTTTTAAAAGGCACAATTTAGTATAATTTATTAGTTATTTTTATAAAACCTCTCTATACACCACATTTTTAGTTTTATTTTCAGGCTGCAGTATAAAAAACCTATCAGGCGAACTTATAGCTATTGTAAATGTTTAATACAAACTATCAACCCCAATTACACCCCTTTAACGGTGGAATATCGCAAAATCCGTTCTTAGCGGACGTCTACTAACTATAATCTACCTCCCTGCCAAATTTCATCTTTGTCCATCCTGGATGGATGGGACCATCCAGCGATTTTTGAGTTCTCGCGATGAGTGAGTCAGTGACCTTTATTTTATATATATATACATTGCTATGCATTATTTAAACAACTCCTCACCATCTATAGAGCATACATTTTAAATTTCAAGCCTCTTACTTCAAAAACATAGGATTTTCATACAAACTTCCAACCCCCGTTTTATCCCCTTGGGGGTCGAGTTTCGTAAAATCCGTTCTTAGCGAATGTTTACGCCCTATAAGAAACCTCTTTGCCAAATTTCAAGTTTATAGCTGTTATAGTTTCGGAGATTTTGTGATGAGGGAGTCAACCTACCATCCCCCGTTTTAACCCCAAAAGGGAGTTACTTTCTAAAGATACATTATTTGGACACCTCACCATCTAAAGAGCGAACACTTTAAATTTCAAGTCTCTTACTTCAAAAACATGGGACTTTCACACAAACTTCCAACCCCCGTTTTACCCCTTTAAGGGTCAATTTCGTAAAATTCGTTCTTAATGGATGTCTACGCCCTATAAGGAGCCTTCCTGCCAAATTTCAAGTTTGTAAGTGTTATAGTTTCGGAGATTTTGTGATGAGTGAGTCAACCTACCATCCCCCGTTTTAACCCCAAAAAAGAGTTGATTTCTAAAGATAAGTACATTATTTGGACACCTTTTCATCATCTATAGAGCATACATTTTAAATTTCAAGTCTCTTACGTCGAGTTTCGTAAAATCCGTTCTTAGCGGATGTCTACGTCCTATAAGGAGCCTACCTGCCAAATTTCAAGTCTGTAGGAGTTATAGTTTCGGAGATTCCGTGATAAGTGAGTGACCTTTCGCTTTTATATATATTATAGATTATAGATAGACGAGTAAAAAGTATTTTCAAATTCCAATTATATTTAAAACTGTCACGAGTATAAGGTTATGTGGCGAGAAATATAGAACTAAATATTCTGGTTTTGATTTCTAATTAATTAATTACAGTCAACTCTTTTTATATGCTTTAACTGAGGTAGGGCACAGCAGGAATTTCCTGTTCAAAAACTAGAGCAGCCTGACTGGGATACCTCGACCTTACAAAAGATCACAGCTAAATAATATTGTTTTCAAGCAGTATTGTGTTCCTGTTGGTGAGTAAAGACCAGATATCCTGGGGGGAGGGGATTGGGGATTGGGTCGGCAACGCGTTCGCGATGCTTTTGGTGTTGCAGGCGTCTATAAGCTACGGTAATCTCTTACCATCAGGTGAGCCGTACGCTTGTTTGCCGACCTAGTGACATAAAAAAATGCTAGTTTTTAATTACGTTTTATAGTATGAATAAATATTATTTACTTACCTGATTAATAATTTAACTATTTTTTTTAATGAATACACTCTTAATTAGAAATATTATTTAATTTAAGCATTTTTATACTTTTTATTTTCGAAAGAAAATGATAAAGTTCACCATTTCATAAAGTCAACGTCATTTTGACTTTAATAAAAGAGGTAGTATTTTCTGCTTAATGGCGTCGCTGCTTTACATTACGACACGCACATGAAATAATTGGTACGACACAATGGTTACAAAGAAAAAGTATTACGGAGATTTGCTATATAAACCAAATTAAAACACATATAGCTTCCAAAGGGTGACTGACGATAGTAAAAACTAAAACTTTCTTTTTCTTAATTAATAGCTTATTTACTAATATTTTATGTAAATATAAAATAAATAATTATTAATAATAAATATATGCCTGCCACTCTACTACTAGGATTTAGTCCTGTGTCGAGGGTCCGGAAACACATACAATAAAAAAGCACAAATGCCCAGACAACGATAAACATCTGTATGGACTATACAAATGATTGCCATGACCAGGGTATTGAAACTGGGACCATTGGAGTAATAATCAATTATTGTAATTGAAAGGCTATTAACATTTTACTGAGGTAATCACAGCAAAAAATATTCTCCTCAAAATCTGGAGCAACCGGACTGGGGAATAACCCTGACCTTACAAAATATCACAGATAAATAATAGTGCTCTCAAGCAATATTGTATTCCTGTGGTGTTTAAGATGACCAGAGCTTTCGGTGGGCATTCGGAATAGGATCGGCAACGCGCTTGCGATGCTTTTGGTATTGCAAGCGTCTATAAGCTAATGGCTTACCGTAACGTGGGTTGTACGCTTGTTTGTCGAAATTTGTATAAAAAAAAAAACATAAAAAATTATCGATTGTAATCTAATAACTATGTTGTGCGTTGTAGCAACTGCAACGTAAAGACATAGACATAGCGCTTTAATCGTAGTTAATTTTTGTTGAGACCTAATGAAGAACGATCATCAACCCACCCAAACCACAAATCCTTAGTCACAGCAAGGCTTATAATGAGTTTTCCATCAAGGGTTATCATAATCACGTCTTTATGATAATATTCAAAAACGATAATGATTGTCTTCACATGATGATTGATTTCTAAAAGTAATCAGTATCGCCAAATCAATATAGTGTACTGTAATGATGGTATCACGAATTGTAATTTCACCATTTGTTACCTGTCAATGCAGCTATGAAAAAAAATGTGTTTTTTAAGTACAAAGTCGAAATAATGTTGTCATTTATTCTTAGGAAAATGTTCAATTTAAAGCTATTATTTATGTTCCATTGTTTTTATTATGCCATTTTTTATTCACATTTACTTACTAACGAGATAGATATAATATTATAATACTAAAGTGTTTGTTCGTTTATTTGAACTCGTTTATATCGTATCAGGATATTTTAGTCGATTAAAAAATAAAGTTGATAATACTAGTGTTTGTTATCAAATACCAGTCATTTTTCAATGAGTTTTTTTAAAGATATGATACTATATATATGTTTTCATTTTTATATATTAAATTTAATGATAAAATTTACTCACAATGCATAGCCTAAAATTTAGTTTTATTGCAGTAATTTAATAATAAAAAAAAAACTTCCTCCATAACACATATTTTTTACTATGAAATTAAATTAGTAGAATGAACGTTAAGGTCTAATAAACTACTAATGATAACATACAAACGATATAGAAAGTACATTCATCATATTATTTGTTGATTCGACATCCATTATATCCGTTTCAACAAGAACGTGGAAGTCATTTCGCTCGTAAAGTATTTTTTGACGGGAAATAGTGATTGGACGTCGTAATCGTTTTATCAATATCGATATCGACTATAAAAAAATATAAATGTTTTTTCTTTATCACTCATCAGCATTATGTATCGTAGTGTCATTTATTTTTATTATTGTTAGTTTTACTTAGTTATTATTATAGTGATAAACATCAAAACTAACAATAACACGAAAAATTGTTATTTGAGCCACAGCGGTAACAACAACTGATAAAAATGATTTTTGTTAAAAATATTCATGCATTTGATCGCACAACAAATATTTACGTAGTTCATACAAATTTTCGTCCGTGTCAGGAGGTATATATATGCTTGTGAGCTGTGTGCTAAACCTAGGAGATTATATCCTCCAATCATTTAGTATGAGAAATTTAGGTATACAAGCATCAAAAATAGTTGACCCAAACGTATATTGAGATATTGCAAAAAAAAATTATTAACAAAATTAATAAAACAGATGTAGTAGATGTAGTGTACGCGCTCCTGTCTTTGAACGGAATCATTTAAGCTTTCAAATGATAAATAAAAGCCACTAACGATGTTTACTTCAACACAATAATTTAGAAAGTCAACAAACAAAATGAATACGGAATGGCAATGTAGCAAATTCCTGATTATGACCCTATTAACATATTATGTTCAAGAAAAAGAAAATTTTCCTTAACAATGAAAGTAAATAGTACAATAAAACCCTAATTATGGAATTTTATGGAAAAGTATCCAACATATTGATATAAAAACCTTCTCCTCATTTAACTTAAGTTAAAGATCATGTTTAAGCTTAGAAATGAAGTTATATTTCTTATATTCTTATCAAAACTAAGGTGTAAATATTATAATGATATTTTTTATTTTATTTTTATCATATTTTGCGCTTTTACTTGTATAGAAACTAAATGAATAGATAAAGTTTTCCGCTTAAATCAAAAATGATTTTTTTTTTCTAAATGTTTTACTTTATATTATGTAAATGTACTATAACTCACTTCAGCCTATCGCAGTCAACTGATGTACATTGGCCTCCACAAGTTCAAAAATGGCGTGAACTCATGTGGGCAGGCGGGTTGGTGATCGTAGGCCTGGCTTTGTCGCACCGAAGACGCTGCTGCGTACTTGACTAATGAATGCAAACAACACAATTCATACTACACAGTGCAACTACTACATTTTGTTCTGTTTATTAGTTTTACGTCTATATTTCATCATCATGTATCACTCGACACTCGAAACTTTTTACGGAAATTATAACTACATTGACCCCTGTAACAAAAAAAAAAATTCAAAATTAGAATAAGAAGGGAAGAAATGAAACAATAGTTACGTAATATTACACATTACTAGTCAAAGAATTTACATGAGTAAACGTTTAAAACAAAACTTTTTCAACGATATACGTCCCAACACTACTGCAGTTTTAGTAATGATTAGTGTGACAGCCACCGTAATTTAGTAAAAGATCCGACGGACCATATCGATATAATATTACATTTTACTAAGAAAATGTAATGCTTTTTTTTTTTTCGTGTACTTATTTCCTATTTATAAATAAATGGTTTTATATTTTGACAGGATTGTATTGACATAGTTGCTTACAATGCAATATTTACGTAGCGGTAGGGAGGATAAAGTAACCGTAACAGGTTAAACGCAAACGCCTTCATAACGACATAAAACGCATTTTTCCAATAACTAATGGTCGCCCAGTGGTCAAAATTTGACAAAAATCAATTGAAATTAAGAGTTTAAAAACTAGTGGCATTCTGCACTCCTTTTCTATATAAACTATGATTGTGCGAAATTTCATACTCCGTTCGCGCAATTTTTGTAAAAAGGGGTATAAAGTTTTTGCTTCGCGTATTATCACGTATAGTTATTAATTTATAGATAACTACAACATAATTATTTATTAATAACTAGCTGCCGGAGAGACTTCTTTCTGTCAAAAGCTAATAGTACTTTTTTTTTTGGATTAAAACCTTCTGTTGGCCTGTTGAACATACAAAAAAGTAAATTAGCCGAATTGGTCGAGCCATTCTCAAGTTATGCGCTTAGCAATATTCATGTTTATTTATGTAGATAAGAAGATATATTCCTATTAATTAAAATTCTACTTTATGATACATCTATAGACGTAACATATTAAAGGCTGAAAGGTAAACCCTGAGAAAAACTAATAGAATCAATGGAATATAATCACAACGATTTTTTATTAAACTATTTTTTGGAAACTTAATAATCTAGAGCATTTTAAAGCGCGTCCGCCTGACTAAAGTATATATTGATGATCTCAAAACCAATAATATATTTAACTTATTTAATCGACTTCGGTAAAAATTTGAAGATTAATCCTTAATAATTACCTCATTATAGCGATTTTTTATTATTAATAGGGAAGTGGTGCTTGTTTTGTCGTCCCATTTTAATTTGAGCGAATTCTTACAAATAGTTTTTGAGTTACTCTTAATAATATGTATTGTTCTATGCTTGTTTATGCAAATATAAGTCCTTTTCATTGATTTACAACAAACAATTATAATAATCTTATATATGTAATTCTCGTGCTACAATGATAGTTTTTTTTTTATGCCACTAGGTCGGCAAACAAGCGTACGGCTCACCTGATGGTAAGCGATTACCGTAGCTTATAGACGCCTGCAACACCAGAAGCATCGCAAGCGCGTTGCCGACCCAATCCCCAATCCCCTCAGGAGCTCTGGTCACCTTACTCACCAACAGGAACACAATACTGCTTGAAAACAGTATTATTTAGCTGTGATCTTACAATACTCCTCCAAAACGGTTGGACCGATTTTTATGAAACTTTGTGTGCATATCGCGGGTAGGTCTGAGAATCGCCCAAAATCTATTTTTAATACCCCTAAGTTATAGGGGTTTAAAGGGTTAGTAAAATATAATAATGGCAAAACAACGTTTGCGTGGTCAGCTAGTTAATAAATAATATAAGCCTTGCCTAACATCAGAAAACCAAAATATTAGAACATTACACAGGATTTTTTTTTATGAATAATCTCGTTTGTCGTTTATTGTGCGTGCAGTGGCCATAACACCGACAGTCACTGGTTCTATTCTAGCTCTAGACAGACATCTTAATTTATACAAATATTTGTTTCTGGTCTGGACGCTTTTCCTTGTAGATTTCTCACAAGGACTGCCTTGAAGTGCACGTTAAGCTGTCAGTCCCGCTATTATTGACAACTGATAGTGATTATAGTAGAGTATATTATAGTAGCTTGGTGGTGGTGGATTGAACACTAATCCTACTTCTATACAGAAAAGAGACCTTTGTCCAACAGTGAGATGTTACAGGAAGACCGTTTCAGTTCAGCTTAAATGTTAATTGTTCAGATTTTCCATTTTACGTTCTTGACACTCGAAAATTAAAAAAAAATATTAAATCATATTTTGATTTCAAATACGTAATCACACCCAGTAAATGTAACGTGTATATCCCAGATTCATCCTAACAATTACCTTGTTTTGGTTATTTATGAAAATATTCCGTGAGCGAGATTCCAGCCAGTTAAAATAATAACTCCGTGGTTTGATTGATGAAGAAGCCTTAATAGATAATAATAATATAATTTACTGTAATTTAGATATCGAGTAACGGTAATTATGACTAATTTTGATAGATTGCTTTCATAATTGTAAATAAATTGATTTTAATGTACAAGGAGAAGTAATCTTAAAGGTCACGTTTCTTTGTTTCAAAATTTTCGAACCATTGAAGTAATAAGCAAATGTATGTAAAAATTAGTAATGAAAAAAAAACAAATATATAAGCGTAGTAAAAGTTGTTGTTAATTTGAATTCAAAACACTTTTATATGTTACTAGCTGTTCCCCGCGATTTCACCCGCGTTGATTTGAGGAAAAAATAGCTCCTCCAAAACATGCAGCATCTTATGGTATGAGTATTATTCCGATCGGTTTAGTAGTTTTGCAATATAACCGAAGAAAAAAACCAGCTCTCCATTTACTAGTATATAATATAGAAGACTATCTGGATCCCGCGGGATCGTCCGCGTTGATTAAGAAAAAAATAGCCTTCGTTCTTCTTAAAGCATACCTAGCCTTCGTATTTAAATAGTTATTCTTTTTGTTGTGGATTCCGGTAGAGCAAGCAATAATCTATAGAATGATATATAATTTATGTGGAGTAATTGTGAGTTTTTTTTTAAAGGGAGGCAAACATCTTAACCTTAGCGTTTTAATATATACTAGCTATACTTGTGCGAATAATTCGCACTAAATAAGTATAATAATTATCACTTTACAAAATTACAAAAAAACTATTTATAAGCGAGTTGATTTGAAATTAAACAAAAAATTTACCGACTGTCAATCACGTTGACGTTGTTTCAAAATTAAATTCGTCACATATATAATTTTATAATTAGTTAGTTTACAAAAACAAAAGCAATAACAATTTTTTTTTGTCGTTGATGCCGGTAGAGCAAGTAATTGTCTATAAAACCTATATAATTTACGTGAAAAAATTCTGCGGTTTTTTTCTAAAAAGGGAATGTCAGAGGCAAACATCTTAGCTTTAGTATATTAATATATATGATGTAAGAAGATAGATATATAAATTATATACACAAATATTATTACTTCACTTCACACATATAGAATTTAATAATACTTCTAATAACACATCAGAAGTCTTAAGAAGTGGTATATAAAAAGCTTTTATTTCATTTCTATACATATATACCTGTAACATAAATAATGTTCCTCCAAACATTTTTTAATATCATATAAAAAATCGAACGTTCCAGCGGGGATCGAAACTCTCCGACTGAACATGTAGCTAGATCGAAATTTTTGATATGACGATTTTTATATTCGGCTTAAGCGAACCGTGGCGCCGTCTATAATGAGTTCTTTACAGAAACCCTTAAATATTCAAAGTTTCATATTACAATGAAAATCTTCAACAGGAGACGACACCATTCTATTTTTAATTTGTACGATTTTATTTTTGTGCTACCCACACATTAGGAATTCTAAACATTTTTTAATATCACATAAACAATGTTTCTCCATCTATTACCTCAAACGTTTACCCATATTTCAATATACTAGACCGTTTATTAAGTACAATGTAAGTTTTATGGCTTCCGGCTTTCACACGCAATATAAAACAAGATTGCTTTAATTGATGATATTGATAAATGATTGATACAAGAAATTGGTGTTGGGTGATAACTCAAAAAACGTGTTTACAACAATTTTATTTACCACAATTTAATATACGAAGTACTATTGTTGAAATTGTTGTTTATTGATAATATTCTCCAATAATAATTTTATGGAAAAGAAAAGTACCCGTAGACCTTATTGAAACAAGAACGAAAGAGAGTGGCTTAGGAATAGTTGTGTTTTATTTTTTATTTTATTTTTTATTAAACTTTATTGCACACACAAAAAAGAAGATACATTTTAAAACGATTAGGTACAAAAACAAATAATGTATGCAAAGGCGGCCTTATCGCTTATAGCGATCTCTTCCAGACAACCTTTAATAAAAGTAGTATAAAAAAAATATGTTGGTAATAGTGCGCAATCAACAACGCTAGTTTTGTACATATAATTAAATTTACAATACATTTAAACGGTATATACCTACATAAACATATAAACACATACAAAATATGTAAATACATACAAAATATATTTACACAAACATACAAATAAAAACAATACACCAATAGAATACATATATATATTTAAAACTATGTAAGAGTTAAGTAGTATTTGTGCAAACGATTGTTAAAAATATTTATAGACTCTGCTTGACGGATGTTATTGGGCAGGGAATTCCAAAGTTTGATCACTTTATTAGTGAAGGAATTACCATACGCATTAGAGTGACAAAGAGGTACCACAAGCAAGTTATTACTACGGGAACGCAAGTGACATTCAGTGTCACGCAAACAATTGTACGCAAACAAAAAAAAAAACCGACTTCAATTACATCGCCAAGTGATAAAACGTAGATAGGCGAAAAAATAGTCAAGTAAATACGCATTATTAAAGATTACTCCTAAAGTTGTAATCAGATCTTGATGAAATTTAAATGTGACCACATGATAATCATTGGCTTTCGATTAAATTAAATAAAAATCGGTACAGTCAGTAAAAAGTTATGCGGATTTTCGAGGGTTTCCCTTGATTTCTCTGGGATCCCATCATCAGATCCAGGTTTCATTATTTCATTAACCTCCTCCTTTTTTGAAATTGGTCAATAGTTCCTCATTAATTCAAATGTGTATAGTTATAAAAATATACTTAAACATTCGCAATAATTGATAAGCCAGAGCAACCACAAAATATTCAATATGTGGTACAAAAGTTTCGTGAAGTTAAATGTCTAGCAAATACAGCGCTGAATACGTTCAACCGAATATAAAATTTTAAAATGATATTGCTGTTTGAAAAGTCCTCTCAGCTTAGGTTATTGAATTTTGGCAAAGGGAAGATCGTCTAGAGACAGACAGATCTAATAACACGGTATGAATATTTCAGGACAACATAATTATGTTTTGATAATGCATTAGTGATAAGTTGTTAACATTAAAATATTATTTATGTTCTCATCGATATTGATTACCTACTCATGAACATATACAGTACGTTCCTTTATTTAACGGTTGGTTATTGCTTCACTGATATCATTAGATACTATCAATAAAATTTATGGGTATCTTTGTCTGATTGTCCACATATATACTAATATTATAAGAGGAAACATTTGATTGTTTGTTTGAATTTATAGTCTCCGAAACTACTGAACCGATTTGAAAAATTCTTTCATTGTTGGGAAGGTACACTATCCGCAGTTGACATAGGCTATATTATATATATTTTCAAAAAAAAAAAATAATAAGGAAAGAATGGGTTTCAATATTATTATTAAATAAATTTTAGATAAGTACGAGTATTAATCAGGGCTTGGGCAAGGAGACTGGTTCCACAATGTCCCTAAAGACCGCTAAAAATATAAAAATAATTGGAAACTAACATTAAATAAAATAAAAAATAGAAACAAAATAACGTTTTCGAGCATTTCCAGACTTTTTTGTTTTGTTTTAAGTTAGTTGAATTGCGAATAAAAAACTATAGAAAAATAAAGTAAAGAAAGAGACAAACCTTTATATTTAGCAGTAATAGATACTAATATACGCAATTTTTTTTTCATAGGTAATGAAATGAATGAAAAAGTCAATCTCAACGCAAAGTACGAAACAAATACGTGTAGGCAGTAATAAACTTACTTCGAGGCTCATCAATGACCTGAACAATATTATTTCAAATCCAATACGATTAATTTTTTGTGACATATTGCTTATTAAAAAATTAAAGTTAAGGAAAACTCTTCCGAGAACCATTTCTATTTGCAAGACTAGCACTATTCTATTCAAGTTAAAACGGCACTTCATGTCACGAACTGTCTCACAAATAAATATTTATGCTTGTCGTTGTATCTTAGTAAATTATGTTGTCCAAGATAACTTAAATACAAATCTATAATTGAGTATTGATACAATACTTAAAATGTATAATTATTTATTTTTTGTACTTTTTTGTACACCACAGCGACATCATCTATACAAATAAATATAATTGTGTTTGCAGGCAAACGAAGAAAAACCGACTTCAATTATAAATTATATCTGTCGATCTATCTGTTTGTTCCAACTAATCTCTGAAACGGCTGGACCAACTTTCACGGGACTTTCACTGCCAGATAGCTGATGTAGTAAGTAGTAACTTAAGCTACATTTATTTTAGAATTTTATTTATTTTATAACTCTGCGAACTGAACAATAACATTTTTGGTAAATTCCACGCGAACGAATTCGCAGGCACAGCTAGTTAAATATAAAACTGTCTGATTGGTACAGATTGTGTTTTATGACAGGCTAATTAGCCATTTCTTTTAGACGTCGAATAAATAAATAATTAACTGGCTTAACCTGGTCAGTATTTTACTTATACAAACTAGTCCATCATTAGAGCTTAACATAGGTCAGGACTAATTAGTTGTGGTAGCATTGGTAAGGAGATTAAGAGGTACAAGTTTGTTAGTGAACACCCCAGATACATCTAAATGTTTGTTAGATTGTAATTTCAATTACAATTTTGGTAACCATATCATGCGAGAGAGAGAAAAATTTTTTTTTTTTTATATCACTAGGTCGGCAAACAAGCGTACGGTTCACCTGATGGTAAGCGATTACCGTAGCTTATAGACACCTGCAACACCAGAAGCATCGCAAGCGCGTTGCCGACCCAATTCCTAATCCCCCCAGGAGCTCTGGTCACCTTACTCACCAACAGGAACACAATCACAGCAAAATAATACTGTTTTCAAGCAGTAGCTTGAAAACAGTATTATTTTGCTGTGATCTTCTGTAAGGTCGAGGTACTACCCCAGTCGGGCTGCTCCATATTTTGAGCAGGAAAATCCTGCTGTGCCCTACCTCAGTGAGAAATATTTTTAAATATGTATCACATAAATGGTTCTTAAAGAGTAGGCTCTAATCACGTATCGGAGCTGACACACAATTTCTCAAATATACTGTATTTTTGTTTTTGTTTTGACTATAAAATAATATTATTTCATATATACAACGACTCCAGTATATTATGAGATACGACATCTAAAACAACACAGCATTCTTGGCACCGTTCCACGCGGATATGATTTGTACCATAACAATCTGTAAATATTTAGTTCTTAAGTTGTGATTCGTAAATATATATAAACAACACGTTAGTTATCTTACATACAGTTTATCTTTTAGTCACACTTTAATAGCTTACATACAATTTATCTTTTATGACATATTACTGACTCCATAACCTAAAAAGAATAGGAAAACTCCCCACAGTAACCTTAATAAAATATGACAAGTGAACCATTTCTGGCGATATATCATTCTAATTGCATTTTGGGCAAGACGTTTTTAGTAATTTAATTTACCGACCAGAACGAGCAAATCAATTGGTTAGAAAGCTATGAAACGTTAATGTTTTATACCGAGGACGATCAATTGATCCTAAAATGGAACAGAATTGATGACAAATAGAATAAAATATATTATTTAACTATTTTTCAAATGTCATCGAAAAAAAAAACACAATAACTTTATTTAATATTAAATTAATTTACAATACAATAATAAACATGACACAATGTGAAAAATCGTGATAAAAAGCTACAAATAAATAATAAATAACAAATAATACTGGCAACACAACATGTATTTATGCAAAAAAAAATCATTTACATACATTTATTCACGGGTAAAAATGTGAAACGCTAATGGCGAATTCTCAATAACATTTTTAACTCAATAAAAAATTGACGATATTCATTTAGCAATGAGTTGATTCAAACAGTTTCGTATCATTTTTATTTTATTACTATCGGTGCCCGCGACTTCGTCAGCGTTGAAATGAAATAAATTTATTGTTCAGTTCACAGACTTATAAAATAAATAAATTTCTAAAATAAAAGTAGCCTAAGTTACTCCTTATTACATCAGCTATCTGCCAGTGAAAGTCTTGTGAAAATTGGTCTAGGTGTTTCAGAGATTAGGCGGAAGAAACCGACAGACAGACAAAAATTATAAAAAAATTGTTTTAGTAATTATGTAGCGTGTACAACTATACATCCATATTCATTTTGTAAAAAGCGGTTATTTTATTACAACAGACATTCCAATTTTATTTATTTGTATGGATGTGTTTATTGTGGAAAATAATAACATTAAAGACTAGTAAGTGATCACAATACAATATTTCATATATCAATAAAATTTGCGTACTTACAAAATAATTATAAATAGTAGAGAAAAGCGACGGAAGGATAAAGTAAACGAGCTTGAAAACAAATATGTTAAGCCACTAACTACTCGTATTTAAATCTGCTGTTCTATTCCATTCAACACCATATTACGAACATCCGCTTTCAGCAAAATGGCTCTATTGCAATTTCAATGAAACATTTTATATCTAAAGGCATCACAATTTATATACATCCTACTATTATATACAGGACATTAATTTGCTGCACATAATTACAGTATATTTTGGAAGTAAATATAATTTAGCTGAATTCTGAAACGAAGAAAAACCGACTTCAATTATATCGACAAGTAATAAACGTAGGTAGACGAAAAAATAGTCAAGTAAATACGCATTATCAAAGATTACTCCAAAAGTTGTCATCAGATCTCGATAAAATTTAAATGTGAAGTTTGAATGTGTGTGAAAGTCATCAAAATCGGTACACCCAGTAAAAGGTTATGCGGATTTTCGAGAGTTTCCCTCGATTTTTATCCTTATCATGGTACCAAACTAGGGATATCTCCTTTCCAACAAAAAAATAATTCGGTCCATAAACGACGGAGTTATCCCCGAACATACATATATATATATATATATATATATATATTACACAATTTTTAACAGTAATGATCGCTACAGTTATTAAATAAAGTGCCTCAATTTGCAGACTAATCACACAATTACATTCAATACTCTAATTAACAATTACAAAATTAGAGTATCAAAACAGATATAATTAATATTATTCAGTAATACGATAGCCATTTGTTTTGAACTAAAGGTTCATAATGCGCTGATCTTTTCAACTATCACTTATTAAATAATAATAATTATACTCACCAAATTAAGACGAACCTTATCTATAATTCTATCTATAATATATATAAACGCGAAAGGTCATTCATCACGAAATCTCCGAAACTATAATGCTTACAAACTTGAAATTTAGCAGGTAGGCTCCTTATAGGGCTTAATCTATTGCTAAGAATGGATTTGACGAAACTCGACCCCTAAGGGAGTAAAACGGGGGTTGGAAGTTTGTATGAAAGTCCCATGTTTTTGAAGTAAGAGACTTGAAATTTAAAATGTATGCTCTATAGATGATGAAAAGGTGCCCAAATAATGTTTCTTAGAAATCAACTCCCTTTTGGGGTTAAAACGGGGGATGTTACGTTGACCCACTCATCACGAAATCTCCGAAACTATAACAGCTACAAATTTGACATTTGGCAGGTAAGTTCCATATAAAGCGTAGTCATATGCCTTAGCAGTTCTTAAACTGATTTAACGTAACTCGACCCTTAAAGGGGTAAAACGGGGGTTGGAACTTTGTATGAAAGTCCTATGTTTTTGAAGTAAGAGATTTGAAATTTAAAATGTATGTATAGATAGTAAAAAGGTATCCAAACAATGTATCTTTAGAAATCAACTCCTTTTTGGGGTTAAAACGGGGGATGGTAGGTTGACTCACTCATCACAAAATCTCCGAAACTATAACAGTTATAAACTTAAAATTTGTCAGGTAGGTTTCTTATAAGGCGTAGACATCTGCTAAGAACTAATTTTACGAAACTCGATCCTTAAAAGGGTAAAACGGGGCTTGGGAGTTTATATAAAAGTCCTATGTTTTTGAAGTAAGAGATTTGAAATTTAAAATGTATGCTCTATACATAGTGAGAAGGTGTTCAAATAATGCATTGTAATCTATATAAATAAAAGAGAAAGATCACTGACTCACTCATCACGAGAACTCAAAAACTGCTGGATGGTCCATTCATCCAGGATGGACAAAGATGAAATTTGGCAGGGAGGTAGATTATAAACATTTTTGAATATCATATCAAAAATTGACCGCTCCAGCGGGGTTCGAACCCGCGTCTCCGACTGACCGTGTCGGTGCTCTAGCCAATTAAGCTATGGAACGATGTACCCGCTAGAGCGAAATTTTTGATATGATGATTTTTATTTTCGGTTTAAGCGAAAGGTAGATTATAATTAATAGACGTCCGCTAAGAACGGATTTTGCGATATTCCACCGCTAAGGGGGTTTAATTGGGGTTGATAATTTGTATGAAACTTATACAGCAGGGTCGATTTAAAGCAAAATAACCGCGTTGCAACCCTATGTGTTCAAGAAACATTTATATTGATCACTTATAAGTAGTACAAAAAAATATATTTTTTACATTATCCAACCTTTACGTTACTAGAATACTTTTTATTTACCCCTGTCTTCACGGAGTCACGGAGGAGCGTGCGTTACGCTATTCTGTGACATATAGTTACGTAGAACCATATTAAAAACTGAATTGCATGCAGTATAGTTAAACATATTTACACTACAATACTACATTATTACTACATTATTTCATACCACAATTCTGACGAATTCAACGAACCATTTTGTTAAACGCGAAGCGCGCTTTACGCGCACGTAGTCGCGGGCAACAGTTAGTGTATTATAAAACAAAATCCCCAAAAGTGTATGTGATCGATTCCCTCAAAATCTACGGAACGGATTTTCATGCGGTTTCATCAATGGAGAGAGGGCTTCAAGAGGAAGGCTTATGGAACGGCTAAGCCGATTATGATGAGAGTTTCACGGGAAGTTTGCCGGAAAAGCTTTGTGTCACACTGATTTCAACACGGGCGAAGCCGCGGGCACACCTAGTTATATTATAAAACTCATAATCAACTTACACAATTCAATACTGAGTAGAGTTATAGAATTGAAAAATAATAATGGGATTAAAAAATTTATAGAAATCTGACTGACTGAAAACGGAAGTGAAAAAGCATTTTCAAATATCAGCCAAAACAAGCCTCAAAACTTGAAACTGCAAAGAATATCAGATTTTTAAAGAAAAGTGATGATGTCATGGACCAAGGAGGAACATAGTGATACGAAGCAAAAACCTCTTTTTCAAATAAGAAACAAGAACCTTATTAGACTTTCAACGCTTACAAGTAGTTGCCACCCAAGCACCAAGGAAGCAATCCTTTTTTATCCTTCTGAAACAACTAGAGCTAACTCTAGTGTTCAACTCTGAAAACAGTAATGAATGACGTACTAACAATTCACTACAAAGAAAATAAACAGCTGCTTGCAATACTGATGACCTTTTAAACGGAAAATCTTTTTGTACATAGCTACAGGCAATTGGAAAACAGACACTTATTCTTAGTTTCATTTTAACCAGATTTTGAAAACTTTTGGTTATACATTAAAAAAAATCTAGGAACATTTTATTTAATTAAACAATTTTTGCATGTTTACACTTTAAAAAAGGAACAAGAAGGCAGTGAGAGAAAAAATAATTCGCAAAAAAAAAACAATTTATTTAAAAAAAATGTATTTTAATTTTTAAGAAAAGTGCGGTAAGAGTGTTCAAAAGTCATGTCATACTGACAAACAAAGATAAAACTTACACTAAAATAAGGAAAACGTGAGAAAAACATCATTAAAGAAATAAATAAAATTACTATGATTTGCAAACAATCTCACATGTTAGTTTTAAATGTTACATTTTATTACACAAAAGCTTTTTACAAGTGTACACAAAATTTTGTTTTCATTACGCATAAGGACGTGCGTGCCTCGATTAACAATACAACCTCTTTTGTTAAATCATTTTACTTTCTAGTACTGAAATCACGTTCGAATAAACAGATTTTATTCTATACTAGCTGTGCCCGCGACTTCGTTCGCGTAAAATTTAAAAAATATATTGTTCACTTCGCAAATATTCAAAATAATTATTTTTTAAATAAAAATAGGCTAAGCTACTCCTTTTTGCATTAACTATCTACCAGCGAAAGTCCTGTCAAAATCTGCCTAGCTGTTTCAGAGATTAGCCGGAACAAATAGACAGACAAACAGACTGACAGACAAAAATTGTAAAAAATGTTATTTTGGTATATGTGCCGTGTATACATCTATGCATTTAGTAAAAAACGGTTATTTCAATATTACCAAAAGACACTTCAATTTTATTTATTTGTATAGATTAATTCTTTTGGTATCACATATCATAATTACTTTTTTAATTTTTTTATATTTTAAATTTCTGCCGCGGCTAAATAAGTAGCATTTATTCTATTACTAGTTATGGGAAATGTGTAATTAATAATTACATTAATAGTGTCAGGTTCATGTGGACTAATACTAACAAAGAAAAACTGACTCTTTTGCTGTTGTTACTTATGAGTGACCACAGCATCTATTGGAAAACACTATTTCACTATTTTAAGCCATAAGGTTTTTCTAAAACCGTATACGACTCACATTCTTTTCCTACTTTAAGGGTGTTTGGCGGAGTTTTGAAGAATCACGTCCGCCATTGAAAAGGGAGGATCCTCCACCAGACGGGTGTTGTGTCTGGCGGGCTAACGCCCCAACGGTTGTTGTCGGGATCTTGTATATATACTTAATCACTTTGAAAACTCTGATAGCGCGATGTAGCATACGTCAGTTTTCTCTAATTACGTAGTTTGTAGTCGTTCGTATTTCGCGCGATAGATATCGCCACATCACTCCCCTCCGAGACCGGAGGTCGATAACAGGTTAAGTCGTCCATTCATCTTGTGATGCTTGCCGGGCCAGTGGAATGTTCCAGTGAGTCGGAACCAGATGCCGCAAAGTTCACGGTGAGTCGGAACTGTCTGCGGTGATGCTGCATATGCTCCAGTGAGTCGGAGTGGTGCAGTGCTGCGTAGTGGCTGCTGCTGCGTCGACCAGGAGAGAAGTGCGTCTCTGCTTGCTGACCGGCCGAAGTGCAGTATGCTGTGCCAAAGTCGCTAAGAAGGCTGTGGGCGATGACCAGGAATGCGCGTCCGCTGCATGCTGGTGGTCAGGATACCCGTAGTAGCCGTAGATGCTGGCTGGCTGAAGCCGTAGATATTGGATGCTACTCGCTGCTCGAAAGCTTGAGGAAGTGATGATGACGATGAAGATTGCGCTGATGTTCATGCTTGGGGTCAAGTGATGATGACGTCACGATGACGTGGCTTTTGCGAAGGCTGCGCTGATGTTCATGCTCGGGGTCACCAGTTTGGTAATGTGTGTGAAACGTAGTGTGAAGAATCACGTCGGGGTCACCAGTTTGGGGGTGTATGAGGAACATGGTGTTCAGTTCCTCGTCCGCCATCGCAAAGGGAGGATCCTCCAACCAGACGGGTGTTGTTGTCTGGCGGGCTAACGCCCCCACCGTTGTTGTCGGGATCTTGTATATATACTTAATCACTTTGAAAACTCTGATAGCGCGATGTAGCATACGTCAGTTTTCTCTAATTACGTAGTTTGTAGTCGTTCGTATTTCGCGCGATAGATATCGCCACAGGTGCAAAGAAAAGTTAAAGAGAAGTGTTTTATTTTTAACCACTAAACCTTAATCAGTACTTAAGTCATGTGCTTACTTAGTAAATAATTCAACATTGAAAATAGCCCTTATTTAAACAAAAGTCTCAAAAGTGCTTGATTATGTGCTCTTAGCAAAAGTTCAGATAATATCTCTCATTTCGTCTTCCATATAAACGTCTATATTTAATAACAATAATACACTTAATTGTACACCAAAGACAGAAATATTATGTATAACATATTTTAACAAAGTATCATAAGGTACAAAGTGAGGCCTTATCGCTGAGAAGCGATCTATTCCTGGCAATTTAGGGGCAGAGGAAATGGTATTATGGCGGTGTAGGTGTACAAATTGTGATATAAAAATTTAAAATCAACATGTAAACATACTCACATATACACATATAAATACATACAAATACATAGATCTACATACAAGTTCTATTATTTATTTTACTTTTATGTATTGGTTAGATTCAAAACATTGTAACGTTGTTCTACCTGGTATTTTGTATTATTTCTAATGGCCAGTTTCAATGACCTATTTATCTCTGAATTTTCTTACTTTAAATAGAATTTTAACGTAAGGCCCGTACAAGTTTCCACAAAAGAAATTAGAAATATAAAGAAAAAATATTTCAAAAACAATCAGAAGAACAGGGTAAATCACCAGGCAAATTACTATTCGAAATCCCAACAAACCCAATTATGAAAAAAAAAAAAAAAATTAAAGTACATTTAAACAGAAGTTGTGTGACCTTAGCACCAAAACATCTGGTGAAAGTCACTCGGTTACTAATTTACCAAATTACCTGGCCAGACATGTGAAAGTGAAATTGGCTTCGTTTTAGTAGCCAGCTTACTAACAAGGTGTACCTATAAAGATTTGTATATGATATTCGTTGGTCACGGGTCTAATCATGATAACGTTATTATGTAGATATCTTTTATTTTGTCGTAACGATTCGACAGAGTTTGTTGTAAACCATTGCGTAATTACGTGACTCTGTGCTATACTCGCTTATTACTTTATTTTACTTTAATAGACTTACGCGTAATCTATATAAATGAATGTTTGTCTGTATGTCCTTTATATAATCGCAAAGAATGCGTTTGAGCATTTCATGATCTTCAGCAAAGTGTCAAAGAAGCCCACAAGGGTTTCTGAGTTGGTACGACTATAAAAAAAGCGTAGCAACGCGCGCAGGGTACAACTAGTAATAACATAAAACATAATATTTGGAATATTATAATGCATTAAGGTAATATGGAGTAGTAGTAGTAGATATGGTTTTCAAGAATATCAGTATAAATAATATATATTCTTTATTGCACTTTAAAAAAATCATAATTACAAGTCATTTAAATAATATATTTTTTTCTTTAATTTTCAAGCGCGACCAAGACTGTCATATTTTGTAAGGTTAACTGCAGGTCATAGGAATTACAAGTATAACAATGATGTATCATTGGAATGTTCGATTGCTCGGAAAGGTCCCTTCTCCTATGACCGTTTGGTATTGATTCATGTCCCCTATCCAGTGAACCGTCTCAACGCAAATCATCCGAGTATTATACAGGAAGTTGGAGGAAAAAATACGAGTTACGACGTTTAACATATTGTTACCTAAGAAATGTGAAGCCTGACGTGACTTTTGACTTGTAGGATTATGTTTTGATTGAAATTTGCGTAACTGACTAATTTTGTAATAATCTCTAATATCCAAAAAAAACACAGCGAAACTTGAACCACTTATTCTATATTTTATAATAATCGTTTTATCTGTCAAAAGTTATTGTGATATGAACTGTATATAAATTCATTATTAAAAAAAAATAATGCAAATTTTATCCCTAAATAGAACAATACATATATAATACATTTAATACATTAAATGTATTATATATGTATAAGGAATAATAAAAAAAAAAGGAAAAAGTAAAAGGAAAAATATTTACTATTGTACCGATCACGCAAACGTAGAATTTGCTTAAATCCTTCAGCTTATTAGACCGTATTTGTATAATAGATCATTATTACATTCCATTAAAATCAGACGGAAACGATCTTAATAAATAATATAAAACAAATGCAGTCATATCAAAAGAAAACACTATAAGTCATAACAATAATGATATCGAACAAGGTTATAATTTAAAACATATAATTTTGGTCACTTATTTTGCTCATGTTCTATTATTGGTAAAAAAAGAACAGATCAAATGCCATCGAAAATTTAAAGTGCGTATCAACGTTGTAAATATTTTCGAAACATAGAACTTAGTATTAGGTTAGACGAGTCAGGAGAATAAACGAGCTTAAAAATTCTTAGATACAGTACTATTCTATATTGTAAAAAGTTTTATATTTTAGGTGAAAATAACCGCTTTACTTTCAACGGCCTCCCTTGTCCCAAAGCAAATAATAATTTGCTCTGTATTACACTTCGCGTCTAATTTGTAATTATAGATTCCTAGAGGGGAGAACCCTGATATTCTGAGATACAGTTATCTAACTAGTTCAGATAATAAGTGCACTTTAATTGTAAATACGTTTCTTTATAAGTGGTAACTTTAATTGTAAAAATGTGAATTGTTTATTTGTTACCAATAAAATACTTTTTTTTAAGTGAGAGTTCTGTTTCAAGTTCCCGGAGACACACACATTAAACAAATACAAAAACGAGACTCAGGACAAAAGTCTGTAGGAACTGTACAAACATTTTTCATGTGCGGGAACCGAACCCAAGAGCATCAATCAGTTACAGTAACAATGTAAAAAATAATCTATTCATTAATTATTTTAATCTTATTTCACATCTAAAATTTAAAAAAAATGTGATATGGCGAAATTCTTTTTCAAATAAGTAAAAGGTGTTGAATATAGGTTAAATAAGATATTTCATGGTAGGTATTTTTTTAAAAGAAAGTCGTGTCTGTAATTTTTATTTAAACTTATAGTACTTTAGTCAATCCCAGTTGCGCCAAACATCTCGGTTGGATTAGGATTGCGAACAACAGGAAAGAATTACATTTTTTTTTCACATGACTAGGTCCAAGTGTACGGTTCACCTATGGTTAAGCAATTACCATAACTTATAGACGCTTGGAACACCAGAAGCATTGCAAGCGCGTTGCAAACCCTACTTATTTATATCAAACTTGTTATTATTGAATTCCTTATTATTTTTTTACTAAAAAAATTATCGTAGTGGTATAGTCAACGCATAGTCAATAAAACCTATTATAATACATTCAATTTGTACTCTAGAGTTAGCAAATGTAGAAACCTAAGTTGTGAAATGTAACAGTTAGCACAAAATGAATGCTTCCAACCGATTTAGATGACCCCCAAAACCTTTTTTTGGGATCAGTCGACCCATCGTCAGGCGATGAGGGCCGAGGATGAGTTGCACCAGTTTCGGCTCAGTGAGCCAGAATTGGTACAAAATTACTACTGCCTTTTTACCCAAGGTCATTTTAACTAATTATGAATTAACCGTTTCTTTAATCATTCAAAATTTATTTGTATTTGCATTATAAAGTATAATAAATATATAAATATCTACTACACACCGTCGTCTGTTCCAAAAGTAAACAACTCAATGCTTGTGTTATAGGTAACACCTGACTGGTATAGCTACATTTTTTTTCGATATACATACGTATAAATACTAAAAGTCCAGTACTTATATATGCAATTTTAGTTGTGTTGATTCATCTAGCATACATGTATTAGCGATCAATATCCCATTACGTGCTTGCGAAAGCGGTTATCCAACTATGTAATGACAATCTTGTGAATCGATTACTTGATAGTGTGAAACAAACTACATTATCATTATTTTATTACTTAAGACTTAAATTGAGTAAATAGTTGAATATTAATTTAATAAAAGTAAACTATTGTAGTATGGAATGACAGGAAATATACTCCTCAAAATTTGTCGTACAATTAAGAGCATAAAAATTTGCCACAGCAACAGCATTACAGCTTTAATCCTTAACTTTATTGTACTTTGTACTTAATTATAAAGCTGAGATTCCATCATGGCTATTTCCTATTGCTATCCTAGTGTACATAAATTGTTAAATAAATTAATTAAGAATAATTTAAAAGAAAAAACGAACTAAATAGGTTTTCTTTTAAATAGAGCCCATAAAATATCTGATCAAGTTAGGATTGGACATGCACACGAGAAATATGAGCTTCAAATACGTGACAATCACGAGCAGATCGTGCTTTCAGAAGCACGCTATTGGTATATGGATCGCAGGGAAAAAGAAATATGTGCTTCTGCATTGTTCGAGGATTGGATTTATTCTTCAACAAAATCTACAATACTACAAAGGAATGAATAGTGATTGAATAATTCGCTGACATACATGGTTTTTTTGATATATTTCAAAACACACTATGAGATATATATATATATATATATATATATATCTCATATATTCTGTATTTATATATATATATATATACAGAACAATGTATAGTGAGACAAATTCTAATAAAAAAGGTAAAGATAAAAGTGTATATATATATATATATATATATATATATATATACACATATATATCACATCTTATGAACATAATCTAAGAGTATATAAAAAAAATCGTCGAAAAGTATATACGCGCTTAATTTCCGAACAGCTGTAACAAATTAGAGAAATTCAATGGGTCAGCTAGTATAAAATAAATATACACAGACCAAAACACTCAGTTAATTAACTCCATCCACATTTAATTAAACAATTGAAATACTAAAATGTTAAATCCCTTATCAAAACTTCTTGCCACCCTTTCCACATTAAAACTGCAGAAACACAGTTAATTATGACCCTTTGTGAGATCGACATAACCTTTGTATCAATTAAAATATTACAATAATCTTTTGATATTCATGCATGAATATCAAAAGATTATTGTAATATTTAATAATAATAAGTAATTACTTAAAAAAAGAGTGATGGAACAGTAAGAAATACTTAATTCAAAATTTGGAAAAGCCCGACATATGAAGTTGAAAATATTTCACAATATTCCCGAAGATCACAGCCGAATAATACTGCTCTGAAAGATCCTATTCGTCCTGTATTGACAGCAGGGTTAGGACCGAGTCATCAGGCAGACTTTGGTCTTGTTAGTTATAAGTGGTATAAAAAGATTTTTTAATTTTATATTGCAGTTTTTTTAATGTTTGTAGAATATGTGGTTTTTTAATGGTTGATGCATTTGTGGAAACTATATAGTCCACCATTTTGTGGCGGCAGCCATCTTGGATTTTTCATAGTGAGCTCTATTTTACCAATCAAGCCCTTTCATTTGATACCTATATTGAGTTATTTGTGGAAAATATGTAATCCGTAATGTAATATGTATTTCGTGCTAGCGGCCATCTTGGATTTACAAACATAAGGAATATATTATGTTGTATTGTCATCAAGATTAAGAGTGTGTACGAAATATCAGATCAATCTGTCATCAGGAAGGGCGTACAATTCTAATTACTAAATTTCACCCAAACAAACAAATAAATAAACTGTTCAAGCTAAATAAAATCGTTTAAAAAAACGTGTGTACTTTAGGCCACACGACTGAAGTAAAACTTCTGCACAATAGGCCTGCACGTGTCTTAGATATGCGAAACGTAACTGGCTATGAGAGAAAGAGAAAAAAGGGTGTGCTCGCCCCTCTCTCTCTTTCTGTTGCTCCGTTCACCTCGCCGGATCACACTTTTTGCAACGCTCTCGTCAATTCACTAGCTTACTCCCCAAGTCAAGCGTGCGTAAAGAAGTTTTACTTTAATAAATACATTTCCAGTACTAATGGGACAGAAGGCCTAGCCAAGTTACAAACGTTTCGTATCGAACGTCTTTCTACAATCGTTAACGGCTCGGCGTAAGTCATTTTAAATTGGTAGTCAAGTTGACACGACTGAGTCAAACGCTCATTCTACAACGTCTTTAGAAAAAACTAATACTTTAGTCTATGATTAGCGTTTTTACGAGCGTCAAACTAACGTCAGTCACAACGTCGTTATACATAAAATTATAAATTGTTGTTAGAACTATTGAAAGCCATTAATCCTGAAGAAGAAATTGTTATTAACTTATTGTTTTATGCGTAACCGAAATAAGGTAAAGTTCTTCTTATATTTGGTTTATTATTATTATATCACAGTGTTAATTTTAAACATTACGTGTCTAGAAAAACTCGAAATGTTATGATAACATGATTCTGAATAGGAATGAAAGATATCTTGGAAGAATATTAGGTGTTAAATCTTTGTAATTTTAATTTTAAGAATTTGTTAGGACTTGTTCTTATCGTTTCGTTAGCTGTCATGTTCATTAATTTTATTCATTTTCTCTTTTCTCTTAAATTGTAATAGATTGTAATTTACATTTTCAGAAATATTGTGCTGCCATGTATATAATATTATATGTGGATAAACTTTTATTATGCAATTGATTGTTGTCCTAAATAAAATAAAATAAAATCTTAAAAATTAAGTGGTTTATATGATGGAATAGATCTTGAGCAAGCCCAGAACAGTTCGCAGCTTTACTGGAATTCATGGAAAGGGAAAAAAATTCCACGAAGAGAAAAGGAAAGGTTGTGATTAGAATTGCGAAGGATAGCAATGGAAGAAAGTCAAAATGTAATTTTAAGTCGTTTAGTTGGTACTAGACAATTTGATGCAAATTTTACCATTTTTTACAAGTTGAGACCATCATCGCTACCTCCGAGTTCCGACAAACACTATTCCTTAAAATGTCTAATGTAGTGATAGTGGTCTCAGCTGAGGGCTATGAACAATTTCAAATTGCCTGCAATATCAGAGGAACAATTAATTTTTGTTTGTATATAACAAAACCTATTTTAATTTATACTTAAAATGTAATAATGAAACTAATATTTATGTACAATAACTGTAGCTAATTGATTTTTATGTAAAGTAACAAATAATACCTAAAATGTAGGTTTTGAGTGAATTGTAAATAAAAAGTATTAATGACTGAAAAATCCTTTCTTTCCAACTGTGCATGCCACGAATATCGTCAGTGTTTTAATAAAACAATAATAAACTTATTTGTAATAATAATAATGTTTTATTAATTATTTTATATTTAAGTAGGTACATTACATTGAACATAAAATTAACTGGACATTTACAAAATACTATTAATAACTTATTAATCATATGTAGGTAAATGATAAATTAAATATGAAGGACCTACATAAAAGTTACGTACGACGTACGAAGTTAAGTACGACGCGTTGGCGCAACGGTAAATGCACTGGCTGTTGCGCTAGCGGTCGCGGGTTCGATTCCCGCTCCCGACAGACATTTATATCGACCATATAGATGTTAGTCGTGGTCTGGGTGTTGTGTTTGTGTATTGTATGTTATATGTGTTTCCGGACCCCCAACACAAGAGAAAGTCCTACTGGGGGATCCGTTGAGTGTAAAGCGTTTATCAATTCTTATAAAAAAAGAATAAAAGTTTGTAACTAGACAATGTAAATAAAATCTTACTAATTTAAAATTACTATAACCTATTCAATAATAACTCAGCATGGCTCTTCGAAAATCATCATGGCTAAATGCTGAATATAGTTCAAAATTATCGTAAATAAACAATTCTCGGTCCTAACACAACCCTTTCATATTATCATAATAGACGCCATTTTTTAACGTTTACTACTGGGCCTCGGCAATCTTTTAGCTATCGTTCAAAAATTTCGACATCGTTTCGCTGACGCTTGTCAAAACTGTAACATAGCTACCATTTGTATGAGATGTAGTGCTCGTCGTTGTAGAAACGATTCCATTTCGTTGTAACATTTTGAACGAGTAAACTTGTCTACGAATTTTCTATTCGTTTGTTATGATCACGTGACTTAACGTTGAGATGATGTCATTCCTATACATTTGGTTAGTTTTCTAAAAGCGTTATCGATTGTAGATTGTCAACTTGGCTAAGCCCGCAGGACTTATAATCGTCTTTTTTGATTACTAGACACTCAGTGATCACCAAATGAAAAGATGATGGTTAGTTATAGAGTATCTAGGATACCGGAAAAGCCACTTAAGTGATGACAACTTCACTAGCTTAACTCGAAGTATGACCATGGCAAGGGTATACAAAATTCATAATGAAAAAAATGAAAAATTTGTTTTACAAGTGATAATTACAAATTGACTTACAGTTACAAAATGCACAAATCCAAGTTTAATCGTTTTGAGAGGTAGTGGTGTGTGTGAGGAACCGCAACTGAAAGTACAGATCGCCAGGCCCCACTCCACGGAACCCAGAATCATATAACATATACTTATATGACATGCAGATATAAACATCCGTGTGAAATATGAACGTATAAAACTATAAAATTTAGAAATAATAATAATAATGAAATTATTATTATTATTTTTGTTAGCCTGTGTGTGTGTGTGTGCGTGCGTGCGTGCTACAGCAGGTTTCAAACAATAGATATAAACTAGAATAATAAAAATTAAATTAAATAATTGTGTTTGCTCGCAAAAGAAAAAAAAACCGACTTCAATTACATCGACAAGTAATACAACGTAGATCGACGAAAAAATAGTCAAGCAACTACGCGTTATCAAAGATTACTCAAAAAGTAGTTATCAAATCTCAATAAAATTTATACATGATAAACATCAGCTTTCGATTAAATTAAAAATTATCAAAATCGGTACACCCAGTAAAAAGTTATTACGGATTTTCGAGAGTTTCCCTCGATTTCTCTGGGATCCCATCATCAGATCCTGGTTTCCTTATCACGGTACTAAACTAGGGATATCCCCTTTTCAACAAAAAAAGAATTATCAAAATCGGTATATCCAGTAGAAAGTTATGCGGTATAATACAACGTAGGTCGACGAAAAAAGCGTCAAGTAAAAACGCATTATTAGATATAACTCGAAAAGTAGTTGTTAGATCTCAAATAAATTTAAATGGGACCAATTGGCACACACCACCTTTCGATTAAAATAAAATTTGTCGAAATCGGTCCACACGGTCAAAAGTTCTGATGTAACATACATAAAAAAAAAATACAGTCGAATTGAGAACCTCTTCCTTTTTTGGAAGTCGGTTAAAAATATAAAAATTTATATATTCGATTCTCTTCGTGAAATAACAAAAGCGCAAAAAGGTCGTTAAATTATACGACTTATATTAATTACATCCTTCCAGTCATATAAATTAGTTGAATGGAAACGGACCCGACAAATTAATAGGGAATTATCGGAAAATTATTTTACATACGTAGCAATAATATTTTTTTTATTATATCATATTTATTTCATTTTATCTGAGAAAGTACAATTACTGTATTACTTTTATAACTAAATTACTGAAATCATGACATATTATAATGTTACATAAGAAAATTGTAATTAAATTAGATATCGCAGTCCACTGCTGGGCATAGGCCTCCCCAAGTTCGCGACAGGCATTATGGCGCGAACTCACATTTGCCCATAGCCACCACGCTGGGCGGGCGGGTTGGTGACCGCAGGGCTGGCTTTGTCACACAGACGATGCTGCTGCCCCGTCTTCGGCTTGTGTATTTGAAAGCCAGTAGTTGGATGGTTATCCCGGCATAGGTTGCCCTTATAAGTTCCAAGGTGGTAGCGGAACTGTGTTTTCCCTTAGTCGCCTCGTACGACACTCACGGGAAGAGAGGGAGTGGCTATATTCTTTACTGCCGTAACCACATAGCAGTATAGTAGATTATTACTTACAAAATATCATGTGTTATTGATATGTTGACATTTGTTCCAAAAATCAACTGTTAACTAAAGCGCAAGCATTAGGTTGAGTACCTTAGGAGCAGACGACCGTATATATGTATACTAGCTGACCCTGCAAACGTTTCTTTGCCATATATGTTATTAACCCACTTAATGCCCCCCCCCCATAACTTAGGTGTATGAAAAATAGATGTTGGCCGATTCTCAGACCTACCCGATATGCCCACAAAATTTTATTAAAATCGGTCTACATATTGTTTTTTAATGTTTACGCGAATTTTACTCATTAAAATCGGTTTAGCCGTTTCGGAGGAGTTCAATGTTTAACACCATGACACGAGAATTTTATATATTAGAAGAATATATTTCAAAATTTCATTTCGCTTTAAAGCAATATTCTTTACTGCCATAACCACGCAGCAAAATTATTATTACTACAATATGGGAAATTAGTTTTCTTGGGAACTGTAGCATTTTAAAAAGCACAGGAATACGATGTTATTTATTTGATGTATTTGCTGTTTTTAAAGACATAGTTTACAACAAAAGTACTATATTAAAATGGATAAAAACTATTTTTTATTTCATATTTTTCGAATGCATTAAAAGATGTTACTATTTTTAAATAATAGGGAAAATTTTCCAACGCTATTTAGCTCGTTGGCTTGTCTCCATTAATCACTTCAAACAAGAAGCTGACGAGTCTAAGTAACTTTGTTGACAATATGAAACTAAATATTCGTTTTTAATAGCTTTGTGTTGATTTTCAATTTCAAGGTTTTTTTTTATTTTTATAATGTTAAGAGGCAAAAATTGGTTAATATTATCTATAGCTCGAAATGTACAAGCTATAGATAATATTAACCAATTTTATAATGGCAATATTTATTCAATTAGTCTTTATATTTTAATTATTTTATTTAGTAAGAATCTGAAGGTGCATGATAACTATAGACCAGAAGATGAAGATAAATAGGGTAAGTTACCCTTATTTGTAGTCCCGGGATTATTTGTACCTCAGAGTTATTACGTTGGTCTCAACAATCCCAAGATTTACCTCACTCACTTTACTGGTAAGAATAAATAAAATTTTCGTAGTACTAGATTCAGATAATCGTGTGAACGTTTTCGTTGTTATAAACACTTAAACAGGTTACCCTTTATTACACTACTTTATTGTACTTAAAATACATACAGAAGAATAAAGGTTAACTTTTCTCTAAGACAGATTTCTTCCAGTCAACCCTGGTCAGGCTATCAGGATAGAATAAGGCATGACTGATCCGGCAAGCTCTATTAGGACCAGGTCCGGTCCAGACAAGGATAGCCTGATATAAAATATAATCAAGTATGGTAAGGCATACTGGATCAGGACCAGGTCCGGTCTAGACAAGGATAGCCTGATGTAAAATATAACCAAGTACGGTAAGGCATACTGGACCAGGACGCGGTTCAGTCCAGATCAGGATAGCCTGATGTTAAACATAATCAAGTATGGTAAGGCATACTGGATCAGGACCCGGTCCGGTCCAAATCAGGATAGCCTGAAAGAAATTACGCGAACTGAGCCTGAACCGCGCTATCAATGTTTTTAAGCGCACTTAGTATATATACAGTTATCAGGACAGTATAGCAGGGAGTCCATTTCTACATAGTGGAGCAGACGTAAGTAGTAGGAAGTAGTAATTAGTAGTTAATTATTAGAAGTTAATAAATAAAGTTTAATTAATAACAATAGTTAATAAATAATATAAAAATAAATAATTGATATTTAAAGTAAAAACATAAAATAAATAAATAATACACTGGAAAAAATAAACGGAAATAAATGTCATAATAATTATGGTAAGTAACATATTTATAATATCAATTCGCTTTTTTTTATTAAACAATTTTTTCAAGAATATACATTCGTGTTTTTTAAAAGGACCAGACCGAACCGGCTGATCAGGATGAGATAAGACTTCCTGATCTGGACCCGATCAGGAAATCTCATCTCATCCTGATCAGGTCCAGACATATCTTCTGCGTTACATAACTTATTCGGTCCAGATCAGGCATGCCCGGTCCGGTCCTTCTAAGGAAGACGAAAACATTTCTACTCGGGTATATATTTTCTTCTTCTTTTATACTACTTATAATATTAGTACTGTATAATAATGCTAATTCACAAATTAAATATACCCATATGAAAATTACGCTTCAGCCTGTAATATCCCACTACTGGGCATAGGCCTCTTTCCTCTTGTAGGAGAAGGATCTGAGCGTAATCCACCACGCTGCTCCAATGCGGGTTGGCGGATATATTCCCTACTACGAAAAACGATCGCTATCAGGTGTACATGACAACAACCGGGACCGACCGCTTAACGTGCTCTCCGATGCACGGTGGGGAGACCCACAAGGACTGCACAAACACCCAGACCACGGCAAAGACCTGTATGGCCAATACAAATGTTTGTCATGTGCGGGGATCGAACCCGCAACCGCCAGCGCAACAGGTGCAATCCATGGCTGTAACCGCAGCGCCAACGCGGCGTCAATGAATGAAATTAATATGAAAATTAATTATATATATTTTATATTAAATATATTATATATATTTTAAATATAAAGTAAAACACATAAAATAATTTAGCACAAAGTTATATACGAAGTAAGTAATGATGTATTCCTACAGGATGTGTCTGCTCTGACTTATAACATACTTTCAGTTGAATGATCTATCTAAAAATTATCAAGGGAAAACCGCAAACATTTTACCTAAATATTTAATAAAATTACTGACCATTTATGTACCGTATCATATATACATATATTATGCGTATCATATTTCACTATGAATAAATTAATCGGCGTAATACCGACAAATTCCAAGTGTTGATACTGAAAGCTAATGTACAGTATAATGTCATAAATCCTTACAATGTCACATTAGATACATTGTAACGTAAAAATTAAATATACATATATTTTAATTAGGTTTTACAGACAATGTAGAGATTATATGAAATTTTTAGTAATTATATACTTTATTATAGTAGTGGTTTTCTCATTTAATTTCTTCTAATGATAAAAAGTACATTATTAAGACATAATTTTTCACTAGCCCGTTGGCGCAGTTTGTAAAGACCCTGCTTTCTGCTCCGAGGGTTGTGGGTTCGATTCCCATCCCGCGTCTGGGTGTGATATAAATATTTATTTATATATTCATATATATATTATTTATAAGTATGTTTATCGAAACAAAAAAATATATGTAGCTATACCAGTCGGCTGTTACGTATAACACAAGCATTAAGCTGCTTAGTTCAGGAACAGACGACCGTGTGTGTATTGTGTAGATATTTATTTATTTTTTATTTATTTGTTTATTTTAAAATGTTAACAAAATAAGCTGAACTAATGACAATAGTTTTGTAAATAAAAAGTACATTTATCAATGATATAATATCCTTGTATTAAAGTATTGTATCCTTATATTAAAATCTTGTATCCTTATATTAAAATCCTTGTATTATGCCCTTCAATTTGATACCCATATTGTAGTATTCAAGAAAAAAAAATTTTTTTTCATTAACTACAATGGCTTCGCGCAGCCGCCATGTTTGATTTTTTTTTAATGTCACCTATCTAAGAACACTTGGGCAGCTAAGACGAACCAAACGATACCTCAATTATGTAAATCCGTTCAGTGGTTCTGTAAATATGAGGTAGTAAAGAATATTACATACAAATATACATACATACAAGATACGCGCGAAAAACATAACCCTTCCTTGGCAGTCGGGTAAAAAATAACCCACTACAAGATTGAGTGTGTTACCCCAGCGTGTGCTCAACAAACAGATCCTAACCTTACATTGACATAGCTGTCGGACCCAAAGACAAAAGCTATCCCAAGGAGCCGATCATTGTCTTTTTCTAGTCTTTAATTATTGAAGTGTTAATTGAATATAGTGGTCATTAGGGTGTTACTATATCACAAGACATGCGTTATATGCGTAGGTGAGGGCCCGGTTGTCTGATGCGCAGCACGGATTTCGTTCGGGGCGGGGAACAACAGGCAATCTGCTGCATTTGATGACGCGGCTGGTGCCAGCAATGGATGCTGGGCGGCAGGTGGATGTCGCCTACCTGGATTTCCGAAGGGCATTTGACACGGTTGATAACGACGTCCTGCTGGAGAAGCTGGCTGGCATGGGCTGCACGCCGCATACATTGTCCTTCTTCGCCAGCTACTTGCGAGACAGGCGTCAGTATGTTGACTGTGGTGGGTGCCTTTCGGAGCAGTACTGGACAAGATCAGGCGTCAGTCAAGGCAGTAATTTAGGACCCCTCCAATTCATCATAATGATTAATGATCTACCGGAGGTGGTTCAGGAGTCTACAGGCCTCCTATATGCTGACGACCTGAAGCTAGTACGCGAAGTGGGTGACATGGTGGACCATGGTGGACTGCAGAGGGATATTGACAGCGTTGTCGAGTGGAGTCGCAGGAATAGACTAAACTTCAACGCTGGAAAGTGTTCCTTGCTTTCGTTCAGTCGCGCGCGCGTTCCTCGGCACTTTGCCTATCGCGTGGGGGAGGAGCCTTTGCAGCGGGTCACGGAGGTGAGGGATCTAGGCGTTCGATTTACCTCTGATCTCAACTTTCGGGGGCATATAGCCGATGTGTGCAAAAAGGCATACCGAAACCTTGGTTTCATACTGAGGCAAGCGGGAAGCTTTACCAATGTGGCCGCTTTGCGTGCATTATACGAGGCACTGGTGAGAAGTCATCTGGAGTGTAACTCGGTTGTACGGTCTCCGGGTGAGGTCAAGTATAAGCTTATGATGGAACGCATCCAAAATAAATTCACTAGGTTCCTCTACCTTAAAATGTATGGAGTGTATCCAGGCTATCCCTTGCTGTATCCCAGCTTGTTCGTTATGGGCGTGGTGGGATACAGTAAGCTGGAAACACAGCGGGAAGTCGCTCTTGCCAAATACCTGATAAAGGTATTACGTGGTGAGTTAGACAATCCAGCAGTTCTAGAGGAGTTGCAGCTCTCCGCGCCACCTGGCACTGTCGAGCGCCGCCGGCGGCCGCCATTGCTGGCGCTGCCGCCCGCGCGCACCGGCCTGCTGCGGGGCGCGCCGCTCGTGAGGTCGTTGCGAGTGCTCAACGCGGCGGCATGCCATGTCGATCTGTTTGGTTGTACACTGGACGAGTTCACTAAAGTTTGTTATAAATTGTGTGCTTGATTTTTTTTTTTTTTTCGGTAATCTTTTAATTCTTAAAAATTGATCAATCGCGACATTATTTATTTAATCTGACATATAAAAAATTTAATTTAATTGTATTAATATAGATATACTAATCTGTGTTATTATTATTGAATGTTTGTTTTTATGAAATTTGTTTTTTTTTTTAGATTTGATTATATGATTAATTAGACGTAAAATTATTATTATCTTTTTACTGATTTTATTGAATTGTTTTAATTAATTGATAAATTTAATGTTACATATTGACATTGATTTTAATTTTATTAATATAAATGTACTAATTTGTATTATTATTATGTTTGTTTTTTATGAGTTTTATGATTTTTTTAAGTGTGATTATTTATTGATTATTTTATATTTATTGATTATTTATTGATTATTTTATATTTTTTGATTATTTTGTTTTTATTGAATTATTTAAATTGTTTGTTGAATTTAATGTTACTTGTTTGATGAACTTAACTAACGCATTGGGTAACTGTAATGTTAGTTCTAAGTTTTTGTTAATGCATAAAAATAAATAAATAAGTAAATAAGAATTACGTTGCTTACTTTAGGAAAAGAGAACCGGGCGAGTATGTTTAAAAAAATATTATTTTCATCATCATCAATCAATACATATAATAAAAATGTAAATGTGATATGTTTTGTGCACGCTAATCTCAGAAACAGCCTATTCGATTTGGATGCGGTTTTCACTAGTATATTTTGATAAGCTTCACTTAACATCTAGTCTTTGTTTCATGTCAATCGGTTCATAAATAAAAAAGTTATGCCAGTTTAAAGAATCACGTTGAATATGTAAATACCCAAATGACAGTGTTTATAATCCAAAATAAACCAAAAGATATATCAAAAAAATGCTGTCCAAATTCACTATTCTACGCGGACGAAGTTGTGGGCACAGCTAGTATATTTATGTATATATATATATATATATATATATATATATATCAAAGTGATCATAGTAGGTAATTTATAAAATAAAAGTTAAGATCATGTCCATGATCTTGATTATCTGAAATATCCAAACTCACTTTTATATTAAGTGTGTCTCATAGGCGAAATTTCTAAACTATAAAACGATTTTTCTTATCGTTAATCACTAAAACAAAAATTAAATTTATCATTATTTCGTGTAAGGCCGTGAAAGATTACGTAAAAACATTTTCTAACCACGTTGATAAAACAAAATAATTTTTATCAAGATTTTTGTTATCATAACTTCACTTACAGTGTATCAAGATGAAATATTCGTCAGATTTTTAGTTACATGTCCAGGATAACACAGAGAAAGCTTCATACAAATTACAAACCGATATTGCAGATTTTGCGTAAATCAGGAATAAATGAACAGAGAGACAAAAATTTTAAAAATAATTGTAACTTCTGCTGATTTGATTTCCAAAATAAAAATTACCGTATATACATGAGATAGCTACGTTTTATTATGTGTATAACGTTTCCCTGAGATTGTGATAATTAGTATTCATGCATATAGATAGATTAACTGATTGACGTGATTATAATGAAACAACTTTTTCGGATTTTATCGCGGTTTATTAGGTTTTTAGCATGGAGCTTTCGGATCCTTTAAAGCAATCATGGTCACGAAAGGACTAATTCACAAGATTTCAAAAATATTTAAAAAAATAAATATCAAATAATATTTTAAAACACACAATTCACAAAATAATTAGTTTTGGATTGTATCGCTAAATTCGACTGAGATTTACAATCATCCATTGCTTAATATATAGCTTAGTAACTTTAACTTTCACCTTTAAAATAAAGCGTAAAACGTTGAAATAAACTTAACAAAGTATGAACAACGTGGAACCACTCTCCTATAGACTTGCTAATGTACAATTTTCTTCGCGCGTGGCAAACTACGGTCAAGTGCATTCACCTTGAACCATTGAGAACTTACTTGATAGTTGGCGGTAGCTAATAAATTCCTTTTAAGCTACTCGTAGAAGCGTATAACTTGTTGATATTCCAAAAACTCTGGAACCTTATTCACGCTACAGAATTAAATAAATAATAAATAAATCAATATCTTTAACATGCACCTGTGGGCGACGGTTCTTGAACTAGACAACTTAATATCAAAAGTATAGGTAACAGGCGACTGAGATATCTAAATACTTTTTTACGAATATAATTATCTATACAAATAAATTAAATTGGAGTGTCTGTTTGTTATATTAAAATAATCACTTTTTACTAAATGCATATCGATGTATATGTACATACACAAAAATAACATTTTTTACAATTTTTGTCTGTCTGTCTGTCTGTCTATTTATCCATTTGTTCTGGCTAATCTCCTAAACGGCTGGACCGATTATGGTGGGACTCTCACTGGCAGACAGCTGATGTAATAAGGGGTAGCTTGGGCTACTATTACTTTAGAAATTTAGAACTCTGCGAAATGAACAATGACTTTTTTTGTTAAATTCCACACGGAGAAAGTCGCGGGCACGGCTAGTAAATAATAAATATGCAAATAAATAAGTTACAAAAATATTGGTTTTCAATGGTGTTTATGGTTACTGATTCGCCACCATAAATTTTAACATGATGGTTAATGAAACAAAATGGCTATTGCCATTAGTTTAAATTACTATGTTTGAACAAACGAACATTTGTCTTTATAATGTTATTTTATATAAACTTGAATGTTTTTTATAAACGCTGCATACACTCAACGATTTCTATACAATCATTAACTTTTAAAACATTTCGTAAGAGATTCCTAATTATAACAAAAAAAATTGAACGCTTTGTGTTTGTAATATAATATATACAAACATCTTTAACGAATTTTCGAAATTAGAGAACTGTCTGAAGAGCTGTAAGTCGGAAGACATCAAAGAAAGCTTCATAATAATTTCTAAAATTAATACAAAATAGCCAACTTATGTGATAATTAAAAAATTTCTCTGACTAAAAATTCTAATAAGATATTTGGTTGCCATAAATAACTATTGGAAAGTTAAATAAACGGGTCGACGAGTCTTCATTATGCATATTTGTCACTCATTATTGCGTCAAACCTGTCGCTACCAAATATAGTAACTTTCACTCTTATTAAATTATTCAATATTGAAACAATTGCGTACGCACTTATGACGAATAGCGTATGACGGGAATTTAAATTTTATAAAAAAATGATTTTTTTTTTATTTAAATCACTATGTCGGCAAACAAGCGTACGGCTCACCTGATGGTAAGAGATTACCGTAACCTATAGACGCCAGCAACACCAGAGGCATTGCAAGCGCGTTGCCGACTCAATCCCCAATCCCCCCAGGAGCTCTGGTCACCTTACTCACCAACAGGAACACAATACTGTTTGAAAACAGTATTATTTAGCTGTGATCTTCTGTAAGGTCGAGGTACTACCCCAGTCGGGCTGCTCCAGATTTTGAGCAGGAAATTCCTGCTGTGCCCTACCTCAGTTAAATGTGAATGTTCCTTTGATATAGATGTGGGTTTTAGAAAGAGATGAAAATACATTTAAAGACATTTTGTGAAATAAAAACTGTGCACTTTATATTATTTAATCTCGTAACAATACGCAAACAATAAATTTAAATATTGTTATACGTTTACCACCTCGCCTGCGAGTAAATTTTTTTCACGATTTTTTATTATTTTTTTATCATTACAAATCAAAAAATTATATTACAATTCGTGCGCATGAGCATCATCGCGTTGAGAATGGTACTAAAATACAGAAAAGGTAAGTCTTTTAATCGATTATAGTTTCGCAATCGAATTAAAAAACTTTCACTGTCTACTTGAATAATTTATACAATACTTTAGTTAAGCGCACTAAAAATTCTAGTGCGTGATAGAATAAGACAAACAAATAAATTAAGATATAAAAATTATTGTTTTTAATTTTTCATGGTCGCATATAATAATATGCATTGTATTTTGTATATAATAATCATTAAATTTCGCATCAACATGACCCAGCGCACGACTTTTACATAGAGTATAGTGGGAGAAACGAGAATGAACAGCGGCCATGACAGTGGCAAAGAAACTTTAGCACAGTGTGATACTCTTATCACAGACGCGCACAAAAATGTTTCACATTTGACGTTTAACGTTTTTAATTTTTTTTTTTTTTTTTTCGTTAAAGTTGTTATCGGCCAGTGTTTTCTTTTTTTCTTAATGAAAGTAAGTGTTTTCTGTGTCGCGTGCTTGGGTGCGTTGACCGGTGCTAAAAACTAGGTTTACAGTTTTCTCTTCAATCGGATATTTTGGTGAGAGTGTTCGATATGGATTCAATGAGTGCTTTATTTGTGTAAGTACTAAGTGCATATATCTTTTTTGTTTATTTTCTAAAATATTAAGTATATCTATTACCTCTAATAGCTATTTTTAGATGACACTAACGCTTTTACGACCATTAATCATCGTTTTAACTTACAAGAAAAGTTTATCTGTAATCGTTAAAAAGGTTTATGTAATAAAAACGTTAAAGTGTAATCTGTAACAAATATAAAGACTTTTTAATAAAGTCAACTTTATAGTAATACGTTTCAGATTTGGACATTCAGCACATTTATGAAAAAAAGAACGTAAATGTAAATTTAAAAACGTTTCACTTTTACTACACTAGTATTTTTTTGTGAAAAACGAAATTACTTTTTTATTATCATTAACGTGAAATCTAATTTTATTTTAGGTTAAAATTTTTTTTAAAATAGAGTAACATCTTAAGAAAACGCGCTTCTTATATGATGATTTCAGAATTTTTTGAAGAATTTTTTTTAAGTACTTACCTATTAAAAAACTGTAGCTAAACAATGTACTGGATTTAAGTCTTAAGCTTCTCTTTCATAGGCACGTCGAGAGTGTTAGCTCTGGATTTCTGGAAAAGGTTTTTAGTTCTGGAGTTCTAGAGAAAAAAATTTGCACAGAAGCTGAATGATATCAAAAATATTATAATATATATACAATGATTATAGTATTGAAAAACCATTAGTGTCCTAGTCTACTTCGGTCGCGGGTAAAAAAGCCGGATTTCATTATTTATTTTAAACGTCAACCTAACCTAACCAACCGGTAATGATTTGCAAAATGTTATGTGTCAACGAAATTTCTCCTTAACACACTTTTCAATATTTTCTCTTCCGCATTATAAATAAATTGTTCTTTTTCATATATCCTCCGTCTAATCTATTTTCTTCACTGTTAGAGATGTCCCCCTTAGGAATTTTCTTCTGCTCCTTATAAGTCCTACCCCTCCGAAGCTTGTTTTAAGCAACTAAAGAATGCATATGTTTTACATTTATATACGCATATCAAAAAGAACCTGCTAATACACATTTCTAAAAACAAAAGAAAGATTACGTTACAAAAATTGTCAAAAAACAATTGTTCGTCATAATAATCATATTGGTGACCACGAAATTTTAAAAAGTTATAGAAACTATGTAATATGTAATGGGTTGTCTGGAAGAAATGGCTAATTAGCCATAAGTCCGCCCATTGTACTTCACTGTCTGTAACTATCTTTATGCTTTGTTTGTAATATATTTGTGGTGTACAATAAAGTATAAAATAAATAAATAAATAAATAGATAATAGTGAATGGTGTCTCAAACTTATTTATCCTAAAAACATATACGTAGTTAAGGAATATTAATATTAGCGACAATCTGAAAAACTAATGGATCAATTTTAAAAACTCATTTTCTTTTCTATTTGTAGTTGATCGTCACTTCAGCCTAATACAGTCTACTGCTAAACATAGGCCTCCATAATTTCGCGCCAAAAATGTTGTGAACTCCGTTATCCCGCTATCGGTCGGCTTTTTAAGTTCCAAAGTGGTAGTGGAACTGTGTTATCCCTTAGTCGTATCTTACTACACCCACGGGAAGAGAGGGGGTGGCTATATTCTAACTACAGTAACCACACAGCAAGTTACAATTTGTAGTTGATATCGAGGGCTTAATACATACTATGACTCATTGAAGAATTGAAGCACGATGAATCAATGGAACACTTTGTTAGACGCATCATTTGGATAAAATCCGACAATTTTAGTATCTAACTTATAACTTTATTTCTATAAAGAGAAGAGCTTACCTGTTACCGCGGCTCTTAAATAGTGCTTAAATGTGGAACTCATAATGTACCAAACAAAAACATGTTAAACATCCCGTTTTACATATCACATATCTGATTAACGACAGGCACTACCTACCTACTCATTACATAATCTAATCATTGCAATTGGTTGACCTAATGATTAGTTCATCGTTATAACAATAATGATTCCTTTTTTCTACGTCACTATAGTGTTACTTGTACTAAAAGTAATTTATTTTATTTTGCTCAATATGTACCTGTAGTAATGCACGAAACATAACATTAAGGTATGTTCCGTTTCAGCGGGGATCGAACCCGCATCTCCGACTCACCGTGTCGGTGCTTTAGCCAATTATGGAACGATTAACCCGGTAGGTCAAATTTTTCATATATTGATTTTATATTCGGTAAGATATTAAAAATACATAATATATTAAGGGATATGTATGAAAACAATATAAATCTGTCTCAGTACCTATATAACGTAAAGAGAAATTCTTGAAATTAATCTCTAAGCCGCAGTGTAAAAATTTCATTGTAAATAAATGTTGACTATTCTTACACATACATATATTTGTTTGTTCAATATAATTATACAACATAATAACGTCAAAAAAGTCATCCTTGTTTACGCTTCAGCCTCTAATATCCCACTACTGGGCATACGCCTTTTTCCCAGGTAGGAGAAGGATCAGAGCTTAATCCACTACGCTGTTCCAGTGCGGGTTAGCGGATATATTCCCTACTATGACTAACGATCGCTATCAGGTGTACTTGATAACAACCGGAACCGACGGCTTAACGTGCTCTCCGAGGCACACTGGGGAGCCCCACAAGGACTGCACAAACACCCAGACCACGGCAAACACCTGTATGGCGAATACAAATGTTTGTCATGTGCGGGGATGGAATCCGCAACCGCCAGCGCAAGAGACACAATCCATGGCTGTAACCGTTGCACCAATGCGGCGTCATCCTGGCTTGTCCTCTAAGTTTTGTGGGTTGGATTTCCGCCCCTTGACTGTGAATGAATGGTTCACACTCAATTTAGACACAGATTTTAAAATGCACAAACACAGTAAAGCACAAAAATCTTGAAAACTTGAAATTGACTTTCGTTTTAAACTTAACAATAAATCATATAAAATATTTCATTAAGAAAAGTAGGTTATTATGTCATTTCAAAATTCTTATATTAATAAAAATGCTAATTTACACCGGTAACACTTTTATTATTAATATATGCGAGATAAAAATACAAATGAAAAGAATAATACAAATGTTGTATTCATTAAAAGTAAAAATAAATAATTGTAAACAATACGAACATGAAAAAAGTTATGACGTGTCATACAGATAATGTATAATATAATTTTTTGTACATTTTAATTTACTAACATGTCATTAAGGCGTAAATAGGATACTATGCTTATCATGCCATACAAAAGATCGCATTCTAATAATCATAATCATCATCACCATTCCAGCCTATTGCTATTCTAATAGCAATAGGCTAATTCTATAGCTATTCCAATAATACTGCTCTCATAGTATTGTGTTCCTGTAAGGTTGGCAACACGCTTGCAATATTTCTGGTGTTCCAGGTGTCCATATGCTACGGTAATCGCTTACCATCGTGCATCATAAAAAAAATTGCATTTATATATTTTCCCCTGTAATCATTACAATAGAAATGATTTTTCTCCTTTACTAACAATTAATAACTTCTGAACTGCAATCTTTGAACAGATTTTGTTAACCATTTCATATTGAAAACTAACTTTTAACCAATTTTTATTTATTTTTTTAATTTAAAACCAACATCCACTGGCTCTAAATTGCCCGGGCCTTTGTCCCTTTTATCAAACATCACGCATTACGCTTATCATATGGGCAATTCATTACGTAAGACTGCAAATGGATAGTCCTGTGACTGACTAGTATAACTAGGACGTGGTCCAACGCTGACGGTATTTCTCTATTACAGTGTCTTAATTTTTTTATCCGTTAATATTTGACCAAAATTAACTTAGAACATGAAATATCACGCTCCAAGTACTTTCTAAAAATGAAGTTTGTTAATTTTTCGCACTTTAAAATGTGCACAAAACTCAATTTTTAATGTGCGTAATAAGCGATCGACTTATTCACATGACCGTGTAGACGTTAATTAATGTGCATATCTGTGAAAATGTTGAACAAACAACAGTTTAATTTATGAAGAAAAATTACGTACAAAAAAATTATTTACAATATTTGAATATTTTATAAGTGAAGTCTGAATTATAAAAGATGTGGCAATGTTTACAAGGCCATATTATTACTATTGTAAATAAAGTAATTACATAGCCAAAATAATTTGTTCATTTAACAGTTATATGTGTTCGTAACACTGATATATTAGATATAACTGATCAAATCTAAATAATACCGGTCTCAAGTGTTGTATTCCAGTGGTTAGTAAGGTAGCCAGAGCTCCTGGCGAGGTCCAAGGAAGGTCGGCAACGCACTTATATTGCATCTGCTATTAATGTGGTCTTTAGAATACGGTAACAACTTATTAGGCGGACCGTTCACTTGTTTATCGACCTAGGAGTATAAAAAACTGACAAACGAGTGAAATTTTAAAAATCAGCTCTAACAAAAATCAAAACTTGTAGATGATTTTATTAAAGTAAGTTAGGTAGTTGCATTCGAATTTATTAATATTATGTTCTTGCATATGGATAAGTATCCTAAATATATTGCGAGCAATTTGGCAAGACACCAAAGAGGTATTATGTAAGTATACAAGTTCACGATAAACGGGTGTCGAGCCAAATAGAACCATCATTTGTGTCTAAGGCATTTCCGGAATATTTGTACCAATATTTCCCTTTCCTTATCTATATCTTGAGGCTCCTTAGAACAGTGCGTTAATAGAACCTCTTGTAATTTTGTACAATATACTACTAGTGCTTTCCTTTAACAGGCTTTTGAAAAAGTTTTACACTGAAAATATGATATAAAATAATAATTAAATAGTATATATATCTTCGTATATCGCACACGCGCACATGCGCACTCGCGCACACGCGCACATGCGCACTCGCGCACACGCGCACACAAGATCACGCGTACACGCGCACGCACACGAACATCCTGACTCATGACGTCATGACATCAAGTATACTTGATTATATTTTACATCAGGCTATCCTGATCTGAACCGGACCGGGTCCTGGTCCAGTATGCCTTACCATACTTGATTATATTTTACATCAGGCTGTCCTTACCTGGACCGGACCAGGTCCTGACCCAGTATGCCTTACCATACTTGATTATTTTTACATCAGGCTATCCTTGTCTGGACCAGACCTGATCCTGATAGATCTTGCCGGATCTAGCATGCCTCATTCTATCCTGGTCCGGTCCAGATACATGATATGGTTGAGCCTGACCTTTTTTCTAGTCGGGACGAAAATAAAAACCCTAGAACTTATTACTTTTTTTTTTAATAAGATGGAACATTATCGGATTTATGACAAATGCTACGAATAAAGCTCGACTTTACTAATTATTAAAAAAAAATAACAGTAAAGAATATTTCCCACAGCCTTTAACATGACTCTTCAATTATAAAAAGGATTAGCGGGATATCGTGTATCCCAAAGATAAATCAAAGACAAAATAAATGTACGAAAGTCAGACTGCTTTACTCCAATATAGAAAGATTAATGGCTTGATATTTAGTTTTCGTGAAAAATATGTCATTATAGACTAAAGTGAAACCCAATTTTAAAGGATAATAAAATTATGGTAACAGCGAAAAAAAAATTACTATCGTAGCTAAGATTTTGATATTTGCTTTTAATATTCTTTGTACACTTACAACAAAACATTGAATGGTTCAATTCTGTACATTGAATGTAGTAAAACAAAAATAGTACATAATTTTAACAAAAAGAAAACAACAACTAAATATATATTTATAATTTATATATAGTTCATAAATATTTATATAATCTTGACTATTATTATTATCATTATTATGTTATATTTCCTTCCATATATTCCAGGGGTATTTATAGGTTTAATATGAAAATAAGTTTTTTTTGTTTTTCCTTTTTTTCACGTTTCTTAATTTAAATTTTAAGCGAATGGATTGGTCGTAGTTGGCTTTTTTGATTATATTGTGTTTATATCATTTTACTTAATTGTTATCTTCAATTTACGTTCATTGCTTACATACTTTATTAGTTTATAATAGAATATATATTTATATTATATTTTTATTCTTCTTTTTATTTATTTATGTATTTTTTATGATAGTGCTAATGATAATAATAAATTCTTTATTTTATTATAAGTATTTGAATGTAGACATTTGTATGTAAGTTTATTATACATCTACACCACCTACCCAATTTAGATAATAAGTTTCCTTTCTATGTATGGGTTGTCTGGAAGAAATGGCTAATTAGCCATAAGTCCGCCCATTGTACTTCACTGTCTGTAACTATCTTTATGCTTTGTTTGTAATATATTTGTGGTGTACAATAAAGTATAAAATAAATAAATAAATATTTCATTCTTCTTGTTGTGCTGTGTACCATCCCTTATAAATAAATAAATAAATAAATAAATAAATAAATAAATGCTATTGATATATTTAAATTATCTTTTACCTGCTTATGTCGGTCTGTTTGTTTATCATCTATCTTGATATATTTTGTATCACGCTGTAACTACCACATGAATTTGCACGATTTAGATAAATTCTTGGTAAGAGTAACTTTTGTTATAAAAATTAAAAAAGGGGCCCATTTTTAACACTATTTAATATTTGGAAAGTGTAAGAATTTCTTAAAAAAAGTTTCGTTCAAACGCAACCTTTCTAATTCACATAGGTTAGCATTGTGTTTAGTTCCGCATCACTTTCTACAGATCTTCAATGTTTAGCATCTTGTTGCTATCACAGTCAGCAAAAGCCTAATAATCTTGGGAAGAACTTTTAATTTAAAAAAAGAAAGTTATTAATTTTTTTTTTTTTTCGTTTGTTACATCTTGATCAAAGTTATAGGTTCAATTTCTTAGTAATTCATTTGCAGTCACGTGTATCATAATTGAAAAGTCACGGCTGAAAATTCGGGTTAGAGTTCCAAGATAGCTACCGTGGAAGAGGTTAGGTAATACATTTTAGGTATGAGTTACTTAACAAGCAATTTTTTTTCAAATATTAGTTTGAAAGGAAAAGAAGTTTTAAAAGTGCTATCGATAAAGTTAATATATTAGACATTCCATATATATGTGATCGGCCAACAACGTTGCCCTACTTGGCACCGGTTTCCATAGCATTAACATTTTTTCCTCATTTTGACGAACGCACGTATATGTATACTTCCGAACTTTCTACGATTATGAGAATTTTAACGTCTTATTATGATTATGCAGCGAAATGCTCCTTTTCCTCCTTTTTTTTAAATCTATAATTCTAAGAATTGGAGAATTTTTAAAATATTCCGAGAAATGCCAATGAATATGAAAACAAACTTAACATTTTTTTTGAATATCATATCAAAAATTGACCGCTCCAGCGGGGTTCGAACCCGCGTCTCCGACTTGCCGTGTCGGCGCTCTAGCCAATTAAGCTATGGAATGATATGATATTCAAAAAAAAATGTTTAGAATTCCTAATGTGGGTAACACAAAAATAAAAATCTTAGATATTAAAACAAACTTATTTAAATTTCATTATAATAAGACAACTTTTTTCGAATTTTATCTCAGTTTTTTAGATGCCCGCCCTTTCGGATACTTAACAGCAACCATGGTCACGGGAGGACTTTATTTAAATTTGTTTTTGATCTGAACTTGTTTAATGGCGTAAGTACTACTTAAATTTTTCATAATTTACATTCTTTCAAGTTCGATTTATGAGTATTATTTTGGAATTTTTCATTTATTTTATTGAGCATACAGTTTACTAAAAGGTTTGTTTACTCCTATAGGGTATTCGTAATGTCTTTTACTTAAACTGCTAAACTATTGAGACCTAAAGAACGAAAATTTGTCAAGTCATTTCAGAATTAACGATATTTAATTTATGACTTTTATTAGCGACTGATATTGTGAATAAATATCGATAAATTAGTCAGACATTATTTTTCAGACTTTATTTTTCAATAAGTTGCTGCAAGAAGAGGTCATACCCAAGGAATGGTGCTACAGTTCACTGGTGCCCATTTTTAAAAATAAAGGTGACATACAGGACTGCAGCAGCTATCGGGGAATAAAGCTCATGTCACATAGCATGAAGATATGGGAGAAAGTGATAGCGCGACGAATGAGAGAAGAATGTGAGGTCACACAGAACCAATTTGGATTTATGCCGGCCGGGGAACTACGGACGTCATATTTGCGCTCCGCCAACTCTGCAAAAAATATCGACTCGCACAAAAAGACCTACATATGGTGTTCGTGAATCTGGAAAAGGCATACGATAAGGCATACGACCCCATGTAAGGTTCTGTGGTGGGCTATGAAAGGGAAAGGAGTGCCAGAGAAGTATTTACGACTTGTTCAGGCGATGTATGATAGAGCTAGCACCCACGTCCGGTCCGAAGTCGGGGTAACTGGCAAGTTCAATGTGGCTGTAGGTTTGCACCAGGGGTCGGCTTTAAGCCCGTATTTATTCCTCCTAGTAATGGATGTTCTAACATCAGACATACAGGAGGAAGCACCCTGGTGTATGCTGTTTGCTGACGACGTTGTTCTTGTCGGAGATAATGTTCTTGAGGTACAGAGCAGACTGGGGAAATGGCGGAAAAGACTGGAGGGCGCGGGATTGAGAATAAGTAGATCTAAAACCGAGCACTTATTCTGCGATTTCAGCGGTTCGTCCGGTTTTTCCCATATTGCCTTGGATGGTGTATCCCTACCAGTCTGCTCCGACTTCCGCTACCTTGGGTCATTTATACAAAATGACGGCAACATAGACCGTGACGTGAAAAATAGAATAAATGCGGTATGGATGAAATGGCGACAGGTCTCTGGAACAGCTTCATTACAGCCTATACAGTCCACTGCTGGACATAGGCCTCCACAAGTTTACGCCAAAAATAACGTGAACTCATGTGTTTTGCCCATAGTCACCACGCTGGGCAGGCGGGTTGGTGACCGCAGTACTGGCTTTGTCGCACCGAAGACGCTGCTGCCCGTCTTCGGCCTGTGTATTTCAAAGCCAGCAGTTGGATGGTTATCCCGCCATCGGTCGGCTTCTTAAGTTCCAAGGTGGTTGTGGAACCTTGTTATCCCTTAGTCGCCTCTTACGACACCCACGGGAAGAGAGGGGGTGGCTAAATTCTTTAGTGCCGTAGCCACACAGCTTGTGATCCACGAATGCCCCTTAAACTTAAGGGGAAAATCTATAAAACGATCATAAGACCTGTCGTAATGTATGGATCGGAATGTTGGGCAACAAAAGTGATGGATGAAAGAAGAGTGCACGCAGCCGAGATGAGAATGCTAAGATGGATGTGTGGAGTAACGAGGAAAGATCGGATTAGAAATGAGTATATAAGGGGAAGTTTGAAAGTAGCACCCGTGACAGAGAAAATGAGGAGCAATAGGTTAGCGTGGTATGGGCATGTAATGAGGAGGGATGAACGCTATGTTGGTAAAAGAATGTTAGGGATGAATGTCGAAGGACGAAGAGCGATCGGCAGACCGAAAAAGCGATGGATGGATTGTATGAGTGAGGATATGAGAAAGAAAGGAGTAAGCACTGAAGTGACGAATAATAGAGAGGAATGGAAGAGGAAAACATGTTGTGCCGACCCTACATAAGTGGGATAAGGGCAGGAAGAAAAAAAAAAACATTAGATACACACACATATGTTGTCTCATGGTCAAAAAATATACTAAAACCAAACAATTTTTTTAAATACAATATATTCTTAGGCCGGTTTTAATGCAGAGTATTATACTATCACTCATACAGAACAAATGCTGGTGATTTATTTACGTGACACAACAAAAGGATTCCTTTTAACAAAACTATTACATTTCTGCGTGAGAGGAATAAAAGAACACCTTGAAACTTTGCATTTTACGAGTCGAATTGTTGTAGAAAGTTGTAGTAGATGCCACTGGGGCAAGTTTAATTAAAAATTTAAATCTGTTCCCATGAGAACATTCCTTGCATCTTTAATAGTTTTAAAACTAAAATTTAAGTTTTCCTCATTTGAGACTAAAACTTAGAACACAAACTATTAAGACTTACTGCAACTATAAAAGGTTTTATTTGTCGGCTTAAAATGTCTTGTTAATTAACTTAATATACATCCTTAGAATATCTAAATACATACAATACATTACATTTTACATATGAATAAGTCGGAATTATTTTAAAATATGAAAGAAAAATTTCATTCTTAAAGGTATAATTATTGGCTATGACAAAATTAGTTTTAAAAGTGTTACATAATTACAAATAATATGTACCATTATGTACCTAAGACAATTGAAAAAGTTTTTTTGAACAATTAAAACTCAATAAAGGTCACTGTATTTGCCAAAACCATAAATTTGCATATGCACAAAACTATAAATTTGTATACTAACTTATCAAAATTATATTGATAATAATAATATAACTTTATCAGTTAAAGCACAAAGTGGCAAAATAGCAGAACAGAATTAAGTTAACAAAGCGAAAAAGTCCTATGAGCCACATTACCTAACAACACTGCTTTTCGTTGAATACCTACCATATTCGAATAATTGCAGATATTAAACAAAATGGTTGTGGTAGCGTTAATCTTTATAGCCATACCCCGTTGCGTTGGTGGCGAACCACAATTTGTATTGATGCTCGTCGATGCCTTGTTTTGTTTAACGAAGATAGCTTTTTTTTTTAATAGACTGAACGAATAACTGAGGTAGGGTACAGCAGGAATTTCCTGCTCAAAATATGGAGCAGCCCGACTGGGGTAGTACCTCGACCTTACAGAAGATCACAGCAAAATAATACTGTTTTCAAGCAGTATTGTGTTCCTGTTGGTGAGTAAGGTGACCAGAGCTCCTGGGGGGATTGGGGATTGGATCGACAACGCACTTGCGATGCTTCTGGTATTGCAGGTGTCTATAAGCTACGGTAATCGCTTACCATCAGGTGAGCCGTACGCTTGTTTACCGACCTAGTGATATAAAAAAAAAAAAAAAATTGTTTGATTTTTTAGTTTAAGTGTTGTTAAAAAGTATATATAAAAAGTGGACCTAAAACTTTTACCGAAAAAACGTGTATTCTTTTACTTTCGAGTTTGATAGTATATAAAAGCAAAAAATAAAGTTTTTTTTAAGTAAATTTTCGATTATTAGAACTAAAAGAAAAAAATAAATGCGTTCATTTCTCTTTTGAGTTTGATGTAAAAAAATAAAACAAATTCTATAGTCACTAATTAACAGTCTTGTTCTACATTCAAATTTATTTTAAGATCTGTCGTTTTATAATTCGAACGTTTACTGTCATGCAATATAAAATATCGGAGAATCCTATTCGATCTAGTTTTATAGTCGACACCAATCAGTTAGATGGCTGCGACCGTTTTTACTGCGGTGTCGTTTTGCTGTTTCTGCATCGTTATGTCAAACATATCGAACATTTTTATATTTTATTGGAAACCATTGTAAAATTTTAAATACGAATAAATGTTAATTTTATAGTATTTACGTTCGAACGCTCATAACAAATTATTGTTTCAAAAGATTATTTGTGAAAAAGAGGAATTTTTATGGTTATTGTTCTGCAACATTGCATACATTGTTCACGCAATATTATTATTATGATAGTAGTCGAATTTTGCATGTATAATATTGTACTTACTTTGTTTTTTTTTCTTAATGTCCTAATATTGGCCAACTAATCATTATATTTTAAGACAAGAATAATTCCTTACAAAATAATTATATGCTTCCAAATATGAGATCGATTTATAAACAAAAACAATTAAAAATTAACCGATACGAATTAATACCGCGACTTTCGTAATTAAAATTATTGGCGTATATTAAACTGTAATGACTTGTATTTATTATTATTTTCACTACAGGTACTGGATAAAATTGTGATTGAATGATATATTTGTTCGTTATAATAAAATGAACGGTTTAAAAGCGTGAAATTTTAATTAACGCAACAATTATGCTTGTCAAGATCAAATAATTAACAATATAAAGTTTCCTTGTACATAATAAGACACAAAGATAAAGACTACCTATTAAATATAAGAATACTAGTAATACTTTAATATTTGATTCACAGCAATGTTATATTAACATAATATACACAGTTACGAGTACTTTACTATATAGTTAATAATATGTTTACTTCTTGTGTGTTTTTTCTCTACTAATTTGTGTATATATAAAGTTACTATTGAACGCTTAAATGTAAGTTTTCAAGTTTTGTAAGCAATATTGTAAATTTGTAAATATATAATATTATGTTCTGACATACATAAAAAAATCGCTAAAATAAAACACACATAAAAATAATAAATGAGTTAGAGTTAAAATCTATTTTAGTATCAAATCATTTTAAACAATTAAATAAATACAATTATTTATAACAAACAGGTTATAAAATTTTATCGGTACTAAGATTAAATGGCGACTATATGAGTTTAAAAATGAACATCGTAACATTTTAGCGTCACAAATATTTACTATGTGACAATACAAGTCATACTTATTGCGTCCAATAAACCGATATAGAATGTAAACACACGACATGACTTTCGACTATAAAGGTTGCGTTTTAAAAAAAAGCTAATGCTTTTTGTATTTATTACGTTACATTTTTCATTATATATATCATTTACGAAAATAGGTTGTGACTGTAAATGGCTTGTTTTTTTAAAAGATTATAATTTAATAATAGTCATGCATTTTTAATGTAAAATTAAGACGAAATCTTGCAATCGAATTAGCTAAAGTGTGAAATAAGAGGAACTACCCTATGTGATTCGATCCCATTTGTTTCGATCCCAGGATTTCGGGATAGAAGAAAAGCAATAAATAAAAATATCACAAAAAATAATATATGTTTATTTAGATTTTTGCAATAGTAATCTAATTTTTCGATACTATAACGTCATTAACTAATCATACGCTTTAGCCTGTAATATCCCACTACTGGGCATAGGCCTCTTTCCCCATGTAGGAGAAGGATCAGAGCTTAATCCACCACGCTGCTCCAGTGCGGGTTGGCGGATATATTCCCTACTATGATTAACGATTGCTATCAGGTGTATATGATAACAACCGGGACCGACGGCTTAACGTGCTCTCCGAGGCACGGTGGGGAGACCCACAAGAACTGCACACACACCCAGACCACGGCAAACACCTGTATGGCCAATACAAATGTTTGTCATGTGTGGGGATCGAACCCGCAACCGCCGGGGCAAAAGGTACAATCCATGGCTGTGACCGTTGCGCCAACGCAGCGTCTAATCATAATAACTATTAAATACAAATTATCTAATATAGTATTTTGTACTATTAACAATCAATATACATCATTATTAAAATAAGAAATGACATAAGTAGTCTAACAAAGCAATAAGAAAGTACATTAAACATATAAATCAGTACCTACTCTGATGTCATAAAAACGCAAAATAAAAAACGGACGGTTTAAAACGAAAATCACAACCTGTATTTTAAGAGAAAAATCTCTATTGTGAAATTGTTATTTTCTCGACACACTTTAGCTGATATAGGTATTGACAGCTCAGACTAACGTTGGTGAGCAATATATCGATGTTGTATCCATTAAACTGTTCTACTATCTGCAATATAATTTTGAACACTATTTATTACACAATACCATTACAAACAGGCGAATAAAATATACACTAGACAAATAGAATGACAATTCTACTCATTTGTATAACAAAAGTATATCATTAGCTTCATAATAGTTGTATGTCAACAAATTTGTTACTATAATTTGTAAAACAAAAGTATATCATTAGCTTCATAATAGTTGTATGTCAACAAATTTGTTATTATACTGTGACACTCAATAAAATTAACTTTTTTTTTCATATGAATCTAATAGTTAAAAATATGCCCAGGACGATTAACTGCTATAAGACATCACTACCACAACCTTGTAACTATGAACTTTAGAAGTCTAGCAGTTCTAACACTGCAACATTTCTATATTACTAGAGACGAAAACTAGCTTACAGTTCTTCTGATAGTACGTGACCTATTAATAGACCTGTAGACCTACCTTCGATTAGGTGCATCACAAGCGCATAGCCAGCCCTATCTCCAAGCCTTCAGAGAACTGTGCCTACCTTACTCACCACAGAAACGCGAGATCACTTATGTGCAGTATCATTTGGCTGTGATCTGCTGGCAGGTTGGGGTATTTCCCAACTTCAACTGCTTCAAATTTTAACAAGGCATTTCCTGATATGCCCTTAATCCAACCTATTAAGTACAACCTATTGGTACATTTATCACAAAATGGTCCTCCTTTCCCACTTCGCAAAGTAATCCGTGCGACAGCCCTACCATACATAGTCCGTGGAAATGATAAATGATTAATTGAAAAAGTTGCTATAACTTTTTACCGCTGAACTGGTATTTAATACCGTTTTATCACTAATGACTACAATGTATTATGTATTAAACGAATCCGCAATTTCAAGATACTTCTATAGCATACGATTTTTCATTTTAATTAGGTTATTTATAAAATTCTGAAACCCAGACCTGGTTTGTCAACCTTGAATTTGACAGTTTCAAGACCAGCACAGCTCTGAGATAACTAGAACTTATATATTTAGTAAACAAAATAATCTTTCAGTGAAAAGTATATAAATATAACAATTTATAGTCTAAACAAACAAGTATCGATAATAAACAACTAGGTCTTGTATTAAGAATAGCTAGAACACATAAATATTTCAATACACTGAGAGAGCTATAAAGGGGTTAGGTTGAATCTCGGTTAAGCGGGACAGCGGTTATGAGCTTATTAGATATTAAATAGAAGTTTGATTACGACTCCTTTGGTAACAATTTATATGAAAAAATGAAAAATTTAAACGGTAAAATTTTGTACTCATAGTAATTTTACAAATATGAAAATAGATATATTTTATTTTCATCTTTTAGATATTCAAATTTAAGTTAATTAAGTAAGCATCACATTTAGAAATTATGATTCAGTTAGATTCTTAATAATGAATGAGACACAGGAGAAAGTGAAATCTCACTTAGAGTACAATACTTTTTCCAGAGTATATTATTTATATATGTTTTGATATGTGACAGAAAACTTTATCCTAAAAACGTTCAGTTTTATATTTTATATTTTCAGTTTTTTATTTTTTATATTTTTTTTTACAAATAAACAAAAAAAATGTTTTTATCATCAAACAATTATTTGTACGTCATCTTATGTGTACGTATATGTATGTTTTTATTTATTTAAGAAATAATCTCTTTATAATGTTTAATGTTAGCAAACTACTAAACATGATGATTTACTTCTCGCAAAACTGTTATAGGAACTACGATCTCCTAATTACGATCGTCCTTTGAAACTCCTCTTCTAGTCTTTCAAATTAATAATTTCTGTAAAGTGCATAGTTCCTTTGTAAAATTGTTGCCAGAATATAATATCAAACTTCAGTGTTACGAATAAACGTCAGTACAAAGTATATGCCAAAAACAATAAGTCATAAATCTTTGAAATTATGACGTCATCAATCAATCTCAAAAACATTTTAATAATGGGATTCGGAAAATGACTATAAAAATAACGATTCAACTTATTTGCCGCTTTTAAAAATGGAATTTAAGAAAAGTTGAATAAACACCCATCAGGTGTGACCATTTATTTAAAAAAAATGAGTTTAAAAAGTAAATAAAACATTAGAAATTAGGGTAATATTGTTGTTCCTAAATCTGCAAAAAAAATCATTAATTTTAATCTTAATAGAAATGAACTAAAGTATGTCGTAAAAACTTGACGGCATTGACTGATAACTCGTATAAACTATATTAATCTAGCTTAGAATTAAGAAGTATTTTTATATACTCTCTGTACTCCATTTATTTAAGATCACAGGAGAATGGAACATTTTATAATGAACGTAAGTTTACACGTCATGACTAAAGAAACATGAAAGTGGACTTTTCTTTGAATTTCGAGTTCAAGGTAAAATTTAAATGACACTGTGTAATGTCACAGTCTCAACTCTCTGTGACCTACTAGGATTTTCCACAAAGATATAAACTTTGTTATAAGGTAAACTAAAGATTGAAAAAAACTGCATACCAAGATTGGTGGCCGGATTAGTCAGCATTGGTTCGATCTAATCTGAAATACTGTGCTCGGATTTGGTCACCTAATTACGAAGTATATATAAAACGTAAACGTATTGAGAAAAAAAGCGGTTTCCATTGCACCTTTTTTATCATACTCGTCTACAACATTTTAACAATAGTTTTTTCGATCGACAGAGTTCGATCAGATTTCGCTATATAAATTGGGTAACGGCAGATTAGACTACCTCAAGATTTCCCCCTGCATGTAAATGCGTATCATTTTCGATTCTAGACACTAAGTGCATCACTGTCCTTCAATGCTGATCACGTTCTATATTTTTTTTGCATATGACTGTGTGTATTTTATACTCTATATATATTGTAGGAATCATTTTTTTTTAAATAATGGTTTCATTAAAGTAATTATTTCTTAGATGAAGCTGTCTTTTACCATGCCGTGGCAAATTTAAACAAAAAAACACTCAGCTTGTAGCTGTTAATATTTTTATAAAATCTATTAAATTTATGTTTTATAAGTTGTCCTAATCAATAAATAAAATAAATAAATAAAATGTAATAATAAAATATGTGCAGTATCATAAAGGTATTTTGTTACTTGTAAAACTCAGTGAAATACGAAACGACGCGACGCGTGGCGGTAGCGGTACGATACGTTACGGTAACCGTGAGTGACTTACAGCGTATTTACTGCCATACAAATTTTCACGACTATTTTTTCACAGACCGCATGCTAATTTTTTTAATTTAATAAAATCTAATTTGAATTTACAATAAAAATATTATAATATTTGCGTAGGGATTGGAATGATTCGATGCAATACAGAAACAGCGAACCATCACTCTAAATAGAATGGGTACATGTTGCACAGACATTTGGACATTCTAATCTTTGTACCTAATAATTTTTAAACTGTATACCATACGCGTTGCAAAAATTTCGATATAAAAAAAATATAATATGATTCATGGCGACCAGCGTGCCTAAGAAATTCCTAAAAATATTCTTGTTTTTGCCGTGACGTAGTACTATCACTATGTACGTAAACCTATACATTAATTCCTCATACATACATATATATTACTTCTTACATTTTGACCCGCTGGATCTACGATCTTTGCAAATCATTGGCGAAGGCTGAATAAGCATTGCGAACAAGGTGGATTTATAGCGTGAACTTAGGGGAGGCCTATGTACGTTTAAACGAAAAATCGATATTTCAAAGTATGTATTTATACAATATATGTATTATACTTTATTATTTTATATTCTTCAAATATTTTCCCACAAGATCTGCGTTTACACAAAAAGCTATAAAGTTCTTTAAGGTTACGTAAATTTCTCAAACACTTAAGATTTTATCGTTAGGCTTTCATTTAACAATGCCTTTTATGTAAAACAATGTAACTTGAAGAATCGTGATTGCCATCCCTTTATCAAATATCTTCGCCTACGTTATAAGATTAGGAATGAAATTTTTTTTCTATTCCCAATTTTATAACGTAGGCGAAGATAATAATCCTTTATTTTCAATTAATTCAATTATTTTAAATAATCCTATATTTTCGAAAGTAAAGTTAAAACAATATATAAAAATATAGATAGTTTCGTTAAAAGTCCCTTAACGAGTTTTTTTTTCAGAAGTACATCGATATCTAAAAGATTTTTTTTTCAGATGTGTGTAAACATACTTTCCCTTAAAACTTATGAATTAATTCACACACACATTGCGTACCGTAAAAATACCATGGAGTCGACTTTATTATACGTGTAACTTTGTTTACAGTGTGAGTCACTCACAGCTATTTTCCTCATCTGAAAGCTGGACTGAGCTATCTTCCTCTTTATCATAATCTATAATATAAAAATGAGTCGCTGAATGTGTTGCTAAGCGCAAAACTCGAGAACGATTAAACCGATTTCGCTAATTCTTTTTTTAAAATATTCCTTGAAGTACGAGGATGGTCCTTACGGAGAGAAAAATTCAAAAAAAAAATAATAAAATTAAAGAATCGACTGTTAGGCGATACGAAGTTCGCCGGGTCAGCTAGTGTTTAATAAAAACATTCATTGACCTCTAAAAAGCTGCTGGAACTTGATATATTTGTAAAGATTACTTCTCGTACGCAGATCGCTAGACTGCAGTCAAAAGTAAATAATACATACACTAGAACTATTATTTTATAAAATGATTGCCAATAAATGGTTATAAATATCAAATCAAGTAAAACCATGACTGTGAGAATTAAAGATAGATATAAGATGAAATAACAAATACAAATATGTAAAAAGTTCTACTTAATACGTTAATAATGCACACATAATAAAGCATTAAACCAATTATTCCATTATTACTGGAAATTAGTAAACTAATTAAGAACTAAATGCTGCATTTCGATGAATAATAGACACAAGCACGGTTGATTTGTTTATTAAATTTGCAATTATTCATATACTTGTATGAAATTATGAAGAATTTAAACTGAAAGTGGGTAGTTTGATATTTCATCATAGATTGAACGCTTTGTCTACATTTTAATGACAGTTCTAGCTAGAAAGAAAAAGTTCCGCCAGGACTATATATTTATGTATATATTTTTTTATCATGACTTACTCGTTATTTAAATACATTTATACGAAATTAGATATCAAAAATCTCTAATCCGTTAACCATATAACAACTTACACGACCAAAATGTTCTTGAGACTGGAGACTTAAACTTCAAACCTTTAGGATAATGTCACGTCGAATTAATCGAATTATTACTGAGGTAGGGTCACCAACACGTTTTTGATGATCTTCACGACATGATATTTATGGCAGCTATAAGTTACGCCAACTTGTCACTGATGTCATATAAAAATGTTTTAAGAAATGGACAGCAATAAAATAAATTGAATCTCAAAGTATTAAAACATTCAAACATAATCTATTATTTTTTTATATACTTGTTACAAATCAACAACATTAGTCATTAAAAAAAAATCATTAAACTCCACGTTGAAACACACAAAGCATTTATAGTTTCTTTTAAATAAGTGTTAAAATAAAATTAATTTGTACAAGCGGAATTCATTTCAGACATGACGTATCGCTAGTGAAAGGTGATTTCGTCGAATGAACACACAATATCGGAATGTTGATGAAAGTGGAAAGAGAAAAAAGATTTCATTGACTAAAGACGAAATATCGTGATAGAATGATCACTTATCATTGTTTAGTGCTCAAATGAATTGTATGAGAGCGTGATTTTTGATGTAATCTTCTCAAAAAACAACTTAGTTTTAGATACAGCAAATTAGACTTACTAATGGTACTATTTAATACTATGAACAGTAATTCATGTAAATACATAATTAAAATGTTTACTACATATTTTAAGAGCATGATAATTTATTTCATCAAGATATTTGATAAAGAAACAAAGAATATAATTACGCATAGAAGAACATATAACACGTCGTTACAAATGTCGTATACATAAACTTAATATAGTCAGTTTTATTTTGTTGTGATTTTTAATCTTAATTGAACTTAGGTGCATCATGAAATGCTTTTTTTTTGTCATAAAAGTTTTTATTTGATGTATTGTATTTTTTTGTTAAAAATGAAATCAAATTACTTTTTGAAAAGAATCGTTGCGTACAAAGCATTGTTAAAAGAAAGTGACCTTTTCCGAAAAACAAAACCACGAATCCAATAAACTCAGCATAAAAACGAATTCCTTACAAAAAAATATATTTACTTAAACTCGGCATTTTACAACTTAAAAACAAACAAAAATCAAGCAAAGTGCGAGTTGGACTTGGATATAAAATATTCTTTATCAATATACATTTTAAGACAAATATTTTTTAAAATCAGTAGGAAAAATCTATCAGCATGTAACTGTCCCACTTGTGGGCAAAGGCCTCTTCTCCATATATGTAGATAAAAGATTGAACTTAATCCACCATAGTGCTTCCCCGGTTGGGGTGAAAATTTACAAATAATAATCACTGCCAGTTTTCTATTATAATAACCCGTCGCTAGTCTTAGCGACGTTAGGTTTTCTTCAAAGCATAGTGGGGTTAAATTTTAAATGTACTTTGTTGCAGCGAACGCAATAATTGTTCTGGCTACCTTAAAAAACTGCGCACATAATTTGACGTTTAATTATTGAAACCTGTATTATCTCTTTTGGTGGCCTTTAAATCAAAAAATGTATATTGATTGTGATCCATTCGGGTAAATTTGCTAATATTTCTGTCGTAAATTTTGATTTTTTTTATATATATATAATGTTATGTCCACAGGCTTATAGTGCCCGTGCTTTTGTTATTCCGATTTTTAGTTTTATTACTGATCGTTTACTTGTTACACTACTGCAGCTTACATTAAGAGAACTAATTATTCTATCTTAGTATCCCTAATGCAGACGTGAGTCCACCGACCAAAATTGTGTTACGTAAGTTTTGATAGTAAGCCTCAAAAATTAGTAATTGCAATTGACAGTTTCATAACAGAAAGGCACATTTCGGATATTAAACTCCGAAAATTACACGGGTGTTACAAACGACGATAATCGAAAGTGTTTCTAATAGGTAGCAATTATTATGCTTGTAGACGGAATTATTTTAATATTTTTTCTCGTTTGGTACCGAAACTAAATGGTATCTTTCACTGGAGCTTATAGTTACTACTTCGCTCAAACATCCAATCTTAGAGTGATTTAATATAGAATAGCAAGCATATCGTCATAATTGTCTCTATAAAGAGACATATTCACCACTGTCCAGCCCGGATATTACTTAGGTGAACATTTTTAGATTTTTCTTACAGTTTCAGCTAACATTTAACGTTGAACTAAAAAAATGTATGCTTATATGAATTTCCAATATATCGACTTTGTGCTTTGCATAACGCCTCCCTCGACTTCAATGACATTCTAAGTATAACTGCAATCTTGGTAGAACATCTTAAGGTAATCGTTCATTCTGCACCTTCACGAGGATTCCCAATATATACGGCTAGGTCTCAGTTCCTAGATTACTCACCTATATTGCTATAAAGGCCGTTATGGCCAATAGTTCATCATTTCGAGAAACGATTTGGTTATACTTAAATTTAGATATTTTGTCACAAACACAAATAAGCACATCATTAAAACTATGTTCAAAGTAAGAAAACCCTTATATGGACGTCCTAGATATGACATGAGATATGGCTTAACAACGTCGGAACTCGGAACCAAATCTACTAAATAAGAATCATAGGTAAAACGTGGGTGTAACAAAAAGTCACGTTTGGTATAAAATAGGGTCCATCAACGTGCCTTAAAGCGAATGGTGAAATGAAATTTTGAAATATATTTTATATACAACGGTCGTCTGCTCCTAAGATAGTCAATCTAATGCTTGCGCTTTAGTTAATAGTTGTTTTTTGTAACAAATGTACATACCAATAACACATGATATTTTGTAAGTAATAATCTTATATATCTACTGTACAGCAGTACATAATATAGCCTCGCCGTCTCATCCCGTGGGTGTCGTAAGAGACGACTAAGAGATAACATAGTTCCACTACCACCTTGGAACTTAAAAATCCGACCGATGGTGGGATAACCATCTAACTGCTGGCTTTGAAATACACAGGCCGTAGACGGACAGCAGCGTCTTTGGTGCGACAAAGCCAGCCCTGCGGTCACCAACCCGCCTACCCAGCGTGATGACTATGGGCCAAACACATGAGTTCACGCCATTTTTGGCGCAAACTTGTGAAGGATAGGCTCAAGCGAAGTGAAGTGACCTAGATATTTTATCATCTTCACAGGGGAGTCAAACCCATAACCATGAAGCCGAAATTGAGTCACCAGACTAGTCAAACATCAACACATACCTTGACTCAACACAAGAAATCATTACATAAAAGTTCAAGCAAAAATTTAACTTAAGTAGTCTTATACTCCACTTTGATTGAAGCCGTGTAAATGACACACATATACACCGTTTATAGATACGAAATGTTTAGGAAAAAGCTGTTAAAATTAAAACTTTACATCAACGGAATAGGGTTGAAATTTAAATTATTACAAGTGTGTACTTGGCACGTTATGCGAACTTGTAAACAAGTTGAAGTGCATTGCATTAAAACGTATTGAGTTAAACACATACTTGAGAAAGCAACGTGTTTTCAAGTAAGTCTACTAATATTATAAAGCGCTAAGTTTGTTTATATATGATTCCAAGTTTCCGTGTATTTTGCGTATTTTTGCGAAGATTTCCGTAGTAATATAATTTATGTTTCAATGAGGAAACAAATGGTATTATAATTTCAGTAAAGGTCAAACTTAATAATACGTTTGTTAAGTTTAATAATAATTATTATAATAAAAAGAATATCGCCTAAACTAACATAGTAAGCTGGGTCATTCGAGTAGGTTCACACGAATTTCTTGGAATATCTATAAGATTAATAAGTATATTTTTCGTGTGTGAGTTAAGAACTAACTACTAATAAAAGTCGTAATACGTTTCTCTCTGTCACTAAATTCAGACGAAATCTGCTTTGTAACCAAAAAACATTTATTCTCTTGAAATTTCAAGAGTAAATGAGGGTCGTACACATCCATACAATTATTTTAATAGTATTTTAAACGTTATACAGCTATTATTACATGAATATTGAAAAAACAAAATTTTTAAACCTACCTATATATTAATACATTTTTTTACGACTAGCTCGGCCAACAAGCGTACGGTCCTCCTGATGGTAAGCGCTTACTGTAGTATTTAGACGCCTGCAACAAGAGAAGCATCAAAAACGCGTTGCCAACCCTACCCTCGCCTTTCCTCAGGAGCTCTGGCCACCTTACTCACAACAGGAAATCTTCTGATTTTGATCTTCTTTAAGGTTGTTGTACTTCCCTAGTCGAGCTGTTCCATATTTTAAACAGTATATATTTCCTATTTTCCGCTACCTCAATAAAAATTTTAAATTCCAGTTTATCGATTGCTTACCAAAAGCGACGCTATCGACCGATTGTTCTAAAATTCATTCATTCATTCAGATTAATAGCACTGTTCTAAAATTAAAATTGTAAATAATAGTTAGACAATTTCAATAGCTTTACTACTGCTTGTTAAGTCACGAATCCTAGAGTTTCAAAAGTTGCTACCCTATTGTGAACTTCAAATTATCACAAATAATTGAAATCATTTTCTGGAGTTCGAAAAGATTAACAACAAACTTCATAAATAACAAGTTTTACATATAAAACATAATATTAAATTTTATTTTAAGGTTTGCGTCGAGTTTCATCGACAATTAACAAGTTTTTGACTCAAGTAGAAGAAAGTTTAATGGGTAACTTACTTAAACTTCAGTCGAGTATGGTTTCGTACTTTAAGGGTACCTACATAAAACAAAGGCGTTGTAAAATAACATTTACATTGTGAAGTCGAGACAAGTCCAGATATTTTGAAAATGTTAAACGTTTGTCTGAACTCTAAACAACATTTGACAGATTAAAAACATTGACATTTACTCTTATTTCTCTGACTGAATAAAGTTAGTCCTTTGTTTATCGGTTTGTTTTATTTGTAAATTTAATGCTTTAGTAAAATTTAACATTTTAACAATCACATTGAACAAAACCAACCTAATTGAAATATTTCATTTTATTGTACTCAGTAAAATAATGCATGCTAAATACAACACAAGATTTGCACAAAAAGCCGATATGAGTATAATAGTATAACGATAATGAATAAAATACTTAACCTAATAAACATATTTATAATAATTAAAATTATTATTATTATTATTATTATAATTTTTTTTAAAAATTATTTTCCAGTCTTATTTCTTTATTAACAACGATTCCAGCTTACATCAATAAAACAAAATAAATAATGGCATCACTGTTACTTTGTTTTGAAATTTAATCGCTCTATTTTTTTTCACTTTTAACAGTTTCTTTAACGAACATAAAATAAAATGAATACAACACTAACTACAGCTCAGTCGGTAAAATGTCAATAATAAAGAGAGCTACGTATTGGAAAGTTAAAGAGGAAACGGGTCGCCGAGCAAGTCCTTTATGACGGCTCAAAGAATGTCAATGAACTCGAATAACTGCTTGCGATTTTTCTTTGCGTAAATTTTGTTACATGTAAAGGTGTTTGTCATATCAAAATAAAAACAATTAATAATAAACATTGAATTTTTCCTATCTGCATACAAAAAATATATATAAAATAAATAATCATAATAAATGTTTCAGTTAAGCGAGTATATATCGCTTACAAACAACTATATTTCTGTTTATTTTTAAGTTCTATTTTTAAAAATTGTACATTAAAAATTGTGTGTGTTGTTGTTTCTACAAAACGCTATATCGATATAAAAATGTACGAAAAAATCAAATTAAAAAAAATTAAAAAAATAAGCGTAACATACATAGTGGCTTCTGTTACTAAATTAATCTAATTAACGCCCGTAAGCAACATCCAGTTAAACGAAATATCAAGTTATTATTAGAAAAGACACCAGATAATAATCGACAACGAAATTTCATAATGGATCATTTGATCATTTGATCATTATCCTTCTTTCTAATGCTAGTATGGATTCATTTTTTTTTTAATCTGTATATATACATGTGAATATATGAGTGAAATTTAACACACCATGACTTAGGACGGAAATTGAACCTACAAGCAATGGAGGAGAAAACATATTATCTGCAAACTATGTCAATGGGGTAGCTAGACAATATAATATTACAGAAGATCACAGCAAAATAATACTGTTTTCAAGCATTATTGTATTCCTGTTGGTGAGTAAGGTGACCAGAGCTCCTGGGGGGATTGGGGATTGGGTCGGCAACGCGCTTGCGATGCTTCTGGTGTTGCAGGCGTCTATTAGTTATGGTAATCGCTTACCATCAGGTGAGTCGTACGCTTGTTTGCCGACCTAGTGACATAAAAAAAAATTAAATATCTATAATACATGTATGTCTTCATCAATTTAATATTATGTGATTTTGTATACTAAATTTTATATTTGTGAGAAAAAAAACATTCATGATAACCGTCGTTGATTTATTATTTTGTCTGTCACGGCTCTGATTACTTCATACAAAGGAAAATTTACAGTTACGTTAAAAGCGTTTCAAACTGACATTAAGGCCTCAGTTGACAGAACAACGCTTCATTTTATTGTTCAGGAGATAACCACACTTTACCGCCGTCAAATATTTACACAGTACAAATGTGGATAAAACATTTTAGCTGCCTCTGTTTAATATTTGTAATAACAAGTTTTATTCTACACGTATCAATAGAAATTGTAAAATTACCTATAACTGATTTATACATATTTCATATACGTGTCACTCTTGACCATGATATCTGTAACGTCGCTGAAATATGAGAAGTTTTAAGGTGATAATCGGGGTAATTGTAATATCAAGTGTACATATTGATTTAAATATTATTCTTACACCAAGAATAACAATTAAATCCAGACTGAGTCTCTTGTATCTTATATATAAAATTCTCGTGTCACAATGTTAGTTAGCATACGCTTCCGAAATGGCTGGACAGATTTCTATGAAATATTGTGTGCATATCGGGTAGTTCTCAGAATCAGTCAACATCTAATTTTCATCCTCCTAAGCTACAAGGGGGGGGATTAAGGGGGTTAATAACATAATATGGCAAAACAACGTTTACGTGGTCAGCTAGTATGTATATAAAATTAAAAATATGTTTATAATGGATGCTAACAATACGATCTCAAAATATAATCAAAATACACTAGTGAAAGAATTTATTTATTTTATTCCTTATTGCACACTAGCTGTATGCCGAAGTTTCACACGTTAATTTGAGAGAAAAAATAGTCAATTACCTCTTTGGTAAATGGGCGATAAATGGTAACACAAAAAGTAGTTTTCAATTCGAACCAGTAATTCTTAAGATCAGCGCTCTTAAACGAAGAAACAACTAAACTTTTCATCTTTATAATATTTAGATTAGAATAACACTAAATAAACAACTATATTATAACTTCAAAAAGTGGAAGGCGGTCTTATCAGTAATAGATGCTCCCACTCTCTTGCAAACAACCTCTGTCAATAGATTTTAATAAAGGATACTAAGAAAAGATTCGTATAAATTGAACTAACAATTTCAAATATCTAATTATAAATTATAATCTATAAATCTATAGGTAAGTATTTACGAAATTAAATAAGTGCTTATACATAGCCAAATATGCTTTTATTATGGAAATTAGGTCAAAAATATTACCCTTCAGGGCGAAGAAACGGTGCCTATTGAAGATGATTTCTATTGTAAAAACATCTGAGGCTCTTATTCTTTATTCCATAGCGTCATATTTGACATTCTTATTAAAGAATATCCCTTGCGACAGTTTGATCTTTCTTATGATCTTTCCATTCAAGGACAAAATATAACTTTAAAAATATACCCCTTACTTACTTCATATTTAAAATTTAACAACATGTCTGCTTTTATCTGTGAGTAATATTTAATAAACAAAATAAATACCAGTTGACATGACATCCTCTCATGAAGCTTAAAACACAATTGCTGAGTCAGGAGCATCAATAATGTTCATCACAAGTTCAATCACGTTTTAATTATTTCAATAATGTTTTAAATATTATAAATAATTTAGCTAATAACAAGTAGAGCTGAATACAAAAATATTTCAACTATATTTCATAAGAAAATAAAGCTTAGAATAATTTCTTACATGGATATAGATACAAACGTAGGTACTCACACAAATATACAGACACAAAAAAAAACACATTGATTTTCTAATGTGTCAAAACATAAATGGAAACATGTGCATTATTTGGTAGCTAAATTTTCGACGATCAATCTGAAGTCTTCAAATCTGAATCAAAAATAGAAAAAAAGAGAGATCAATTTTCTTATCTCAATTGAGAGTATTGTTACGCGGCGATAGAATTTTATAATGACGACGTAAAACGAGATCTAAAAAGCATTACCCCTTATTATTCGCGCTTTGTATGTGATTATATAAAAAAAATATGTGTACTTGACCTTAACTTTATTTATCTTTTTTTATCCTAATAAATTATTTAAACTCTTATTATGATTATTAAAATAAAATGGCAAATATTTTACATAAAATATACTCGTAAAAGAAATATGTTTAAATTTTATCTGCGATACAAGTTAATTCAAATACAAATTTTATACAATCATAATACGAACTATTTAAAAAAAATGTATTTACATAACTCTTACATTCGATCCACAGTTCGCTCTGTAGGCCAATATCCCAAAATAAGACCGAATTGTGTTTAAGCAGTTCTGAAGCATAAAATACTGATCACAATAACACAATAAGTTGGTGAAATTATCAAAGAAAGCTATAAATACTACAAGTCCAAAGAAATATATAAATAATTAAAAAGAAATACTTAAATAAGTTAATACTTCAGTACGTCCTTTTCTCGTCATTTCAGTTTTCAAGTGAAACTCAATTTCAATTACCTCAAACTTCATAGTCTTAAACGAAATAAGTTTTTAAACTACTTGTAACTTTAATATTAACGTGCAAATAAATGATCAACTTTAAAACTTTACCCTACAAGAATCAATATACAAATTGAATATTGGAATATTTAATGAATCAAACTTTTCGCAATGATACAGAAGCAATAAAACTATAATTAATCCGACTACACATTTAAATTGTATTTGATTTAAGTCGTATTTGACATGTAAATAAAAGTAGGTAAATAGTTCCATTTCTAAAAGTTCACGGTCACTGTGACCATCTAGGTTAGTGACCGTCTCGGTGATTGAACCTCCACCACATGTCTGTGGTCGCGTACCGTGTCATACGTTGACAACGACATTTATGAAAATTGTATTTATTTTACTATGCATACATAAGTTTCTAGATTTCTAGACATATTCTTAGAAAAATTAGTGATATGTGACGTAGTAGATGTATTTCTGCTATTCTTATTATGGGGTAGTGTCGGGGGTAGGAACACAACGCGCTTGCAAAAAAAAATGGCGGTGTAATGTCACCAAGTCAGCTAGTAAGTCATAAGCCTTCCTTTTTATTCAAATGTTTCTCGAGACAAACATTTTCTTTCGATGTTTTGTTTGAATGAAATCGATAATTCATTTTACTGGTGTCAATATTTGACGTCGCGCATCATTGATCAACTCAATTAAGTGACTGTTTGTTAAGAAAGGTATAAGGCAGTAATTTGACATTAGTTAAAGTAATAGAAGTAAAGCAGTAACGATAGATTTTCACCATTTTAACAGTACTGCAGGGTAGACATTTCAATTATTTAAAGGTTGTATGTGTTAGACTCGAACTAACTACAGCTGAGTTTATATAAATGTTAGAACTTGAAGCCGACTAACTTACACAGCCAAACAGTGTGTAAAATTCAAAAATTTTGTTTCATTTAATGAGTGAAAGCAAATCAAATTCGAGTGAAATTCGCGTAAACATTAGAAAACAATATGTGAACTTGTTTCCGTCGACTAACTGACCCTTACCGCAGAATGTTTGCTTCGCTTGGTCAGCTCATCTAAACCATAACGGAATTATTTTCTTTTAACTACTTTTAACCAGTTCGAACTGGTTTAGCTATTTATAAGCAGTTCTAGACTGTTTTAGATTTTTTTTTTCTGCAGCATATACAAACCTGCTATGAGGACAAATTAACAAAATTTTAAATAATACTCCTCAATATTTTTTAACCAATATAACTGATTTGGCTAATAATGCGCTCATCTCAAATAAATGAAATTATTATTAGTAAATTAGAAATAAAAATTATTATAAAAGATAATATTATTAAAATAATAATTATTTATATTCATAATTATTATTAATCTTTTTGATTGAAAGTTAAATTGTTTTCTTCTGCAGTCGATTAAATCTGGTAGGAAAACTAATTGACTAAACTTTAGTAGTTTCTTCTTCTTGTTTGTGTGTGAGAACGAATAGGCTTAATTTAGTAAGGAAACAGTCGTTAAGACAAAACTATGTTTCCCTCGACGGATCGGTTAAGAAGTTAACAAGTTTGTTTAGAATGTGAGAATTGAGTTTATTTAATCATTCTTCTCATTGATATTAATTTAGAGGGAAGGCTATTATTATTTTTATATTACTAGGTCGGTAAATAAGCGTACAACTCACCTGATGGTTAGCGATTACCATAGCTTATAGGTGTCTGCAACACCAGAAACATCGCAAGCGTGTTGCCGACCCCATCCTCAACTCCCCCCATGATATTAATTTTCCTTCATACCATCTTCTTCTCCGTTAACTTTTTCACACCCTTTTAGTGCAGTGATTTTAATGTAAAATTTACCGCTTGATTCCACAATGAGTTGGCAAATTTTCAGTCGCTAACATAGTAATTAATACAAATAGCAAAACATTATATATTTTTAATGTAATAAATACAGAAAGTATGATATAAAATCCAAACGCTTCTTATTACGGACCGATTCGTACAAGAAATCTTTTTTATTTTATAATACATAACGAACTATTTCGTCAGTTTAAAAAAATGGAATAAATAACGCATATTCCATATGAGTAGTTTAAATATATAACAGATATATCTTATAAAAAATAGATATTCTTAGATATTCTCATTAAATATATAACAGATATATCCTATAAAAATTAGATATTCTTAGACATTCTTATTAAATATATAACAGACATATATTTAAAAATGTTTCGTTCTTCGTAAACGCGGCCATATTGTAACTCATAAAATAAACTTAGTTCATTAGAGTGTCAAGTTTAGCTTTAGTTAACATGAAACAAGATAAATAAATAAGGATTTATAAACCTTTATGTACCAATAAAATTCTCGTGTGTATTAACATATTACCATATTCCTACGAAACGGCTGGACCGATTTTTATGAAATTTAGTGTGCATATCGGGTAGTTGTGAGAATCAGCCAACATCTATTTTTCATACCCCTAAATAATAAGGGACCGAGGGGGTCATGGAGTTTAATAACATATGGCAAAACAACGTTTGCGGGGTCAGCTAGTAGATGTATATAATGTGTTTTATGAGCCATGTCGCTGTAATTATCACGCTCATAAATACAGTGTTAATTTATTTTTAATAAACATTTATGATCGTAGACACAAAATCAGTATAAATTGCAGGTAATGTGCCATTTGAATGTTTATAATATGCATTGAAACTAGCTGCTGCCTTTGGTTATACGTGCAGAAAAATAAAATGTATAGTTTGAATGCGTAAAATAATTTTAGCAATATTGGATCTACCGCAATAGTCATTTCGAAATTGCCGATATGACCGAGTCACCCATGAACTGTTGTCTGCAATGATGTAATATAAAGTATGTGTGTCATGTCATGTATGTGTAATTACCATGATATTTAAAAATATATTTATGTTAATCTCATTCTCTCAAGAAACTCACGGTAAAACATCCAGTTTCAGATAATTTCACTCTCCACATTCTTTCCATACTACAAGCTTAATATCATTTATTAATGTGTAAACTCCAAACACTTATATTGAAAATGTAAAGCATAATTATTAGAATTGTACATTATTTTGATTCATACTTCTACATTATTCTCGTAATAACTGTTTGTTATTAAAAGCCCTAAATATAAACTTTCACAATTCTAGTTTCATCAACAACAAACCTTCCGTATAAACTTTCATTTCGCATTTTGTTTTCGTATTACCCAAAAGGGAGAAATACGTATTTTAATTATTAATAACAAAGTACTCTTTTTAGCAAAACAAATGACTAACGTTTTGGTTATTGTTAGAAATTTTAAAACTATGTGAATGTAAACTATTATTATAAATGGCTTACATTTATAATAATTAAACCATTTAAATTTAAAACCTTATATGCAAACCTTTAATACGAAGGTCATATATTTTAAAAAAAAAATTCATTCCACACATGATTTCTACTACAAAACGATTATAAATTTCAACCAAATACGGAAAATAGTAAAACGAAATATAATAATTTAACAAATATATATAAGCATATCATTATATTCTAAATGTGTATCAAACAAATCTGTTTTATAAAATCGGTACAAGAAATTTCCCCTCTGCATAATACTTAATACAGCCACAAAGAATTGCGTGATCGCCTGCAGTTTTGCGCGCGAACGGCGCAGAATCATTTTTGTCGCGTGTGAAAATCTCTAACACGATTATAAAGAATTACTTTCCCTATATAATAATAATGTAACACAAGACGTTACGGAAGGATGCCTTGATTGAGCTGACGTGTTACATTTCACTTATTACGTTAACGTTTATACGTTTATTCAACGATACAGTTATCAATTTTACCAATGTCAATAAAACCTTTTTGAAATATCTTGCAGAATTTATAGCAGCCAACTAGAAAAGTAACTCATCTTTACACATGATCAATGCTATATTAGGCACATTTTAACTGAGGTAGGGCACAGCAGGAATTTCCTGCTCAAAATATGGAGCAGCCCGACTGGGGTAGTACCTCGACCTTGCAGAAGATCACAGCAAAATAATACGGTTTTCAAGCAGTATTGTGTTCCTGTTGGTGAGTAAGGTGATCAGAGCTCCTAGGGGGGGTGGGATTGGGTCGGCAGCGCGCTTGCGATGCTTCTGGTGTTGTAGGCGTCTATAAGCTACGGTAATCGCTTACCATCAGGTGAGCCGTACGCTTGTTTGCCGACCTAGTGACATAAAAAAAAGGCACTATCAATTGGTATTATTTTTCTGTTGTGAGTGAGATAGCCAAAGCACAGGTGTTCATAGGCTTCGGTATCCGCTTACTATCTGATGGACTTGACGTTTCTTTGCCGTCTTAATAGTCTAAAAAAATAAATCGTACATGATTTAGAAACAGATATTCAATCATTAAGTTCCAGTCACTAGTATACACCATAATTTAGACGTATTGGTCAAATATATGTACTGGAACAAATGACACTATTCCAATGAGGACACCAATATTCAGGCATACATTTTCGAACACATACATAATATTATCATTATCACGAAAATATAATACTATTGTGGAATCATAACTTCTGTTAAAACAAACGTCTGGTATTACTGTTTTATAAACAAAAATATCAAAAAATCTTCGTCCATTAAAAATTCAGAACTAATCTAAGTTTTGACTAGTTTGTTGGGGTTGTGTTTCGACTTACTATTCCGAAAGTAATACCTGGGTATAATATTTGTGTATTTATTATACATTTATTTGAAAAATGTCAATAAATATATATAACAGTCGGCCGTTACCTAAAATATGAGCTTTTAATGGCCTTATTTAGAAACAGACGACCGGCGTGTATGTCAAATAAAAAAGTCGGCCATACTGTTTATATATGGTGCAGATGATACACATACCATTTCCCTCGCTATATTCAAGTCTCGGTATTTTTCTACACCAATGAGGACGAACGGAATTTTGAACACGTCAGAATTTAAAAACATAATAGGATTCTCGTCTTCTATGTATATTTTTCTATTAAAGCACTGGCTGCTGCGTTGGCAGTCGCGGGTTTGATCCCCGCTCATGATAGATATTTATATTGGCTATATAGATGGTCTCGGCGTTTGTGCTTGTGTATTGTATGTGTTTCCGGACCCCCGACACAGGAGAAAATCCTACTGGGGGCCGTTGAGTGTGAAGCGTTTATTTATTTATTTATCTCTAGACTAGTGTTGCCAAGCGAGTTGTTATCGATAGAATACTACATAACTCTAATGAGTTCTTGAAAACGTCGATAATAAGTTTCAAAAACATTATAACTACGACTAACGACTACGACTAATTGTGATTTTCGCCGATACTCGTATTTTTCTATTAATTGGGCAAAACGAATCTCAAATTATATAACAGATCCAACTATAACTGGAAAATCGCGTACTCCTCAAACGCGACAGCTATCAAAGAAATGAACCTTAAAAACCAGTGCAATGACCTTCAATATACTAATATGTAGAAAAAGCAGATTTTTCGCTTCGCCAGCTATTCACAGCGTATATAGAGATAATTTACGTAGAACGGCACTTTCACTGACTGAAATCGTATTCAGATGGAACTCAACGCTTGGATTGTTCCGTTAATACTATGATTCTGCTTGACAACGCACATATTTTCAACATAATTAAAGCATGTCAGAATACATTTTAAATATTACAATTACTGAAATGACTTTTCTTGTAACGAATAAAAAATGAAAGTGACGAAGTTTTATATAAAAAAAAAATTTTACCTCCTTTGTTAAATATACAAAAATACCTGTTTATAATGTCTTTTGCTACGGTAAGGAAAGCTTATTTAATTATGCTAATAGGTCAACAGATCTCAGACTTTGTCAACACGTTGGTGCAGAGGTCACAGCAACTAGCTCGTTCGATTTCCACCGTGACTGAGTTCAAACATTCGTCATTGATGACATAAGTCATAAAAATATTTGTCGTGGTATGGGTGTTTGTAATTGTGTTGTGTGTGCTTCCGGACCCCTGACATAGAATGCATTCACGTTTATTGAGAAAAAATCCTATGATAAATAATTTCTTATCATATTCTGATGATTAACATTTTGCACTCGAAAATTTTTAGTACATATTTGAACTTGTGATCCTTTCCTAAGATCATCTATTTTCTCCATTGTCCTATATTTAATTATTTTAGTTTTCAGTTATCACCCTTTATGATAAACTTCACAATATACCACCACCTTACAGTCAGCCATGTTAAAATTTATAAAATTCTCATAATTTTTCTACTTTTAATTTAAAAAAATCGAATGCCATTAAATTTTCGATTAAATTTTCGGTCGGTATCAAAAATAATATTCCGGTAATATGAAAATGAAGTAAACAATAATATTTAAATTTAGTAAACAGATTTCAGTGTAAAATTCCATCATCCATTACGGAATTTTTAATTCTCTGTCTCTTAATGAAAAATTATTTAGTCTTGTTAGTCAAATGAGATCGCTAGAAAATTTTATATTTTGCAAGATATTACGAAGGCAATTGGAATTTTTTATTCTAAAAAACGTAATATCAGCGTTATAACATTGTCGTCAACAAAATTAATTTGAACTTTATAAATGTCATAAATAAGACAGTGTGCAAGGCTTAATTGATATAAATGGTATTAAAAGAGAACAAATAGTTTCAAAGCTACTGAACAGATTTTCATCATCATCATCATTTCAGCCTATTACAGCCCACTGCTGGTGACTATGGGCAACACACATGAGTTCACGTTATTTTTGGCGTAAACTTGTGGAGGCCTATGTCCAGCAGTGGACTGTATAGGCTGTAATGATGATGATGATGATACAAATAATAAATCCCGTACAGTAACTCTACTTTCATATTCTACTTGCGTATCAAGATAAATGCAGATCAACATAATATTAAAATATTAACATTTAAACCCCATGTCTAATTTAATCCCACAGAGACAAAGAATTACCATATTTTTAATGTGTTGGGGCTTACTCTGTGCGCCTTATTTTGAACATTAGATTTCGTAATGTACGAAATTGAGCCCAGCTTGTCATAATAGACACATGTAACATAATGACAGAAGATGAATAGAAAATCTAGGTTACATTTGTAAAGTATTCATTTCAAAATAGATAAATATAACTAAGAAATCGTAAAAAAGGTAATAATAATATTAATAATAATAATATTTATTTAGATGAAGATTACATTATCAGGAAAATAAGTTATAAGTAATTTTTACACACAGTTTTTTTTTTACACAAAGTTTGACAACACGATTAGCGAAGGACTGGTGCTCAAAAAAGGTATAAAATACCTGTACTATAAGTCACCAAGTCCCCCCCCCAAAGTTAAGAATACAGGATCATGTGCTCAACTTGTCCAAATGGAGACAAGCCTACTTGTAAGTACAAGTAAACTTGTTTTACCAATTTAAAGTAATTGCCAACAAAGACCCAAGAGGTCAACAAGAAAATTGAGGTAATTAGAGAGAAAAAAAAAAATAATAAAAATAAAAAAAAATACAAACAATTATATACCTAGAGTCAGCTGTTAGTGAACAAGTAGGTTTTCGGTATCGTCGTATGTGAAAGATTTGAGCCAGTTGGTAATAGTGAATTTACAAAAAAAATAGTAACCAAGTCGCTTATTAAAATGATGTAATGTATGAAAGTAATTTCGACAGCCCTATTCGACATAAAAGTCCTGTCCATTGATGTCTGAGTAACGATTGAAAAACAGTGGGTAAATAATTAACATAAGAAACACAAGATATAATATAAAATTAATATATTAATACTTTTGGAAAAGTCACTAGAATTAACATACAAAAGAGGCACGCGTATATAATCACAATAACTGGAACATTGTACGACACTCTATAGTTTTCACTGGTTAACTTACTGTAACATTGCCTCTTAACTACATGCAAAATGGCCTACTACTCCTCTAACGCCTCCTTACAAGTCTCTAGGCCTCTTTTCTCTAAGTTTCTATACCTCTCACTTTTTTCTTCTTCCTAAATAGATCATAATATGCAAACTTCTTATACTAGTAAAAGATAAATTTTAAACAAAATGTTATCTTTACGACTTCTACTATATTAACCTATATTTGAACTAACCTTTCAGCCGCGATCCTCGTACTTCATCCTTCAGCCTTAATAAAATATACGATATATGTAAATTTCAACTTTTATTACGTGCGTCCACGGCTTTCATGTGTTTATATCTAGGTTATATATCCCCTCCGGGAAGAGTTTTTCTTTTATGGGATGATACATATACAATGTACACTGACCAAGAATCTATGTAGGTCGATGCCAATTTTTTTTAAATATTGTGATAAAGGAAACCACAAAACAATACTAATGAAACAAATTCAATTCGACGAAAAATAATCTTTTCTAGAACATCACGTATATTTATAGTTATTAAATATCTTTATCCTACTTGGAGAAAGAGGCCTATGCCCTGCAGTGGGATAGTACTGATACGATGCAATGCAACTTACCTTAAAAACATTTGAAAAGAGAAATATAATTTTTCCGACATAATTATAGTAATATTCCTAAAAAAGAATAACTGTATTCAATCATATTGCCATGATCCTATAAGCTATCTTCAATAACTGTATTTTTTCAATTGTTATTATCGACACTTCGAACATAGCAGTTTAACTGAACCTAAAAATATTAAAATAATTTATCTTGATTTACAAGAAAAAAAAAACAATCAACAATAAGATTTGCGGGAAATTCGAAACCGTTTATATTAACCAAACTTATATTGTATTTTAGTACTACGTTACAATTATACTTGTAGTACCCACGCAAATATACACAACAATTGTGTACAATAACGAACAATGAAATGTATTTTGGTGTTTGCAATAGGTGTGATATTGCTCACAAAGGATCAATAAGAATTGTATACATTCGTACTTTCATCAACTTTAAAAGGCTGTTAGTAAAATTCGATCAATTGTCAAACATTTTGAATTGATACTGTCTGAATTGGACTTCTTTCAGAACATGATTGCGATTTTATCGGCACAACAACGTTGTTGTATAGAATTATTTACAATTTCTATCCTTTTGTGAGTGCATTATAATTACAATATTAAACTTTTTATTTGAAAATTAGTCTTTAATCTATAAATCATCTTATAATATTTTAATATATTTTGCATCGATCAATTTATAGATAGAATAGAAAGTGAAATTATAGTAAAATGAGATGGAGAAAGTGTTAATCATAATCATGTTATAAGTGATATAATAATTCAGTCACATCGTTAGCGGAGCATTTGATACTTACTCGTATAGTTTACTAGCCTTTGTCCGCAAAAAATGTTCACATAGAAATTTTCTTATGGTTACATAATGTTGTGCTATCAAAAGGGAATTAATTTTTCGACGCCACATCTATAAATCTGTCATCGAAGAAGAAGATCCTAGTAAAGTCTGGAACTTCCTAAAATCACTGGGAGTTGGCAAAGCGCATCAGAATTATCGCTCTCAAAATTTAGACCTTAACGAGTTGAATCTCCATTTTTCCTCATCTGTTACCATTGATAGTGTGACTAAGTCTTTGACAAGAAATCGACTTTCAACCTTGCCAACTCCTAATACTCCCACTTTCTTTCTTAATCAGCTGGCTGAATGTGATGTTAAGAAGAACATTTTAGCTATTAAGTCCAGCTCCGTCGGATTTGACAGCATTAGTCGTAAGATAATCATTCCTCTCCTTAATTTACTTACACCCATATTAACCAAAATTTTTAATACTTCAATCTCCACTGGCTCTTTTCCGTCTACGTGGAAAGATGCTGATATTATTCCTATCCCGAAAAAACTTAATCCATCATCCCTGTCTGAATATCGTCCCATTTCTATTCTTCCCTTTTTATCCAAAGTCTTCGAGCGCCTTGTGTATAATCAACTTAACCTATTCCTTTTGAAACACAGTCTCCTAAATACCTCGCAATCCGGTTTCCGTCCTGGTCATAGTACGACTACTGCACTTGTCAAAATAACTGACGATATACGATCTAGCATGGACAGGCGCGAGGTTACAGTATTGACGTTGCTTGGTTTCAGTAACGCTTTCAATACTGTAGACTTTGATATACTTTGTGACATTATGCGTTCTCTTAACATATCTCCAGAGGCCACTGATTGGTTTCAAAGTTACTTGCAGGGTCGCCGGCAGCGAATTAAATTGAATGACACATTTTCAAACTGGTCATTGGTTGCTGCTGGTGTCCCCCAGGGTGGTGTGCTCTCCCCTCTATTATTTTCTATATTTATTAATTCCATTTGTAATATTATAACTTCTCTCTACCACCTCTATGCAGACGATCTCCAAATATACTCTCATTCTACTGTAAGTGACTTGCCTCAATGTGTATCTCGTATAAATGGTGATCTACTTGCCATTACTACATGGAGTAAAGCTTACGGATTAGTAGTAAATCCAACCAAAACTAAGACTATAATTATAGGAAGTTCTAAATTAATTAGCCGTATAAATCGATCTCAACTACCTCCTGTAATTTTTAATGGTATTGTAATTCCATATAGTGAAAATGTGAAGAATCTAGGCGTTATTTTTGATCAACATCTATCATGGGGCCCGCAGATTTGTGAAGTCAGTCGTAAAGTTTTTGCTTCGGCTGAATCTCTTCGCAGGCTGCGTAATCTACTTCCAATTCCCACCAAAATTGCTCTTGCAAATAGTCTTCTATTACCAATTCTGGACTACGCAGACACATGTTATCTTAACATTACTGAAGAGCAGATTACTAAACTTGAGCGAATCCAGAATTTATGTATACGATTCGTATTTGGACTTCGTAAATATGATCATATCTCTGAATTCCGTAAAAAACTTAAGTGGCTCCCTATTCGCTTTCGCAGGAATACGCATATTCTTAACTTACTTTACTCTATTCTATTTAACCCTGTTGCACCTGCTTATCTAAAGCAACGATTTAAATTTCTTAGTGATATCCATGAACGCAGTCTTCGTTCTGAGAATACCTTACTTCTTGAAATTCCCCCTCACTCCTCTTCCTTTTATACTAAATCTTTCACTGTTCAAGCTTCTCGACTTTGGAATTCTTTACCCTTGCATATTAGACGTATACAATCGCTTTCTATTTTTAAAAAGGCTGTCAGGAAGCATTATCTTGATATTCAACGTGAATAAAATTATATATCTTATACTATTAAACGAGCAATTCTTGTATATATATATATATATATGTATATATATAATCTGAATCTCGGAAACGGCTCCAACGATTTTCATAAAATTTAGTATATAGGAGGTTTCGGGGGAGATAAATCCATCTAGCTAGGATTCATTTTTAGAAAATGTCGTTTTATCCCTGTTTTTAGGGAGTGAAAAAAATATCGTTAGAATACGAAGCAAAATTTCGAATCTGTCAATTTAGTTGCAATAGCTCGGTGGGAAATCGGCCGGTCGGGATCAACCGAGAAGATCATGGTTCAAATCCCCATGTCCCTGATCAATTATTTTTTCTTTTTCTTTTTCTAATTGCACTCGTTATTTTTTATTTAAATAGGCTGTTCTTATTTTTTATTATTATGTCGCTAAAATTGAAAAATATTATTCATATTTTATCATTATTATTTTTTAATTATTTATTATTTTTGATTTTTTATATTTATTTATATTTTTTATTTTTGTCGGTAAAAAAAAAATATTATTCATATTTTATAAATAATGTAATTCGTATTTAAATATGATTTTCAGAAAAAAACACGATTTGTTGGAGCGCCTGTCAGTTTTTGAGGAGCAATTACTCTCAATCTTGTAATTGTGTGTGACACGCGTTGGCGCAACGGTTACGCCATGGATTGTACCTGTTGCGCTGGCGGTTGCGGGTTCGATCCCCGCATGTGACAAACATTTGTATAGGCCATACAGGTGTTTGCCGTGGTCTGGGTGTTTGTGCAGTCCTTGTGGGTCTCCCCACCGTGCCTCGGAGAGCACGTTAAGCCGCCGGCCCCGGTTGTTATCATGTACACCTGATAGCTTTTTTATTGTTACTCGCTTAGTAGGGAATATATCCGCCAACCCGCATTGGAGCAGCGTGGTAGATTAAGCTCTGATCCTTCTCCTACATGGGGAAAGAGTCCTATGCCCAGTAGTGGGATATTACAGGCTGAAGCGTTGTAATTGTGTATTTTGTATCAATTTTTAATTTATCGTTATTTTTTATTTTTATTTTGCGTTCATTAATTATTAATAATTGTGTTTGCAGGCAAACGAAAAAAAAACCGACTTTAATTATATCGACAAGTAATACAACGTAGGTATACGAAAAAATAGTCAAGAAATACGCATTATCAAAGGTTACTCCAAAAGTTGTAATCAGATCTCGATGAAATATGACCATATGATAAACATCGGCTTTCGATTAAGTTTAAAATCATCAAAATCAGTGCACCCAGTAGTATGTTAAGTATTATGTAGTTAATGTAAAGTTATGCGGATTTTCGAGAGTTTCCCTCGATTTATCTAGGACCCCATCATCAGATCCTGGTTTTCTTATCATGCTACCACACCAGGGATATCTCCTTTCCACCAAAAAAAGAATTATCAAAATCTTTTCATAAACGACGAAGTTATCCTCGAACATACATAAAAATATATATATATATACTAGCGACCTGCTCCGGCTTCGCACGGATATAAAATATAATTATAGCCTATGTCGTTAACTGAAAAATGATTAAAAACGATCCAGTAGTTTTGATTTATTCATTACTGCCCGTGGCCCGCACGCGTTAACTTTAGAGTAAAAGCCGGCCGGAACTGCCGCAAACGTTACGTATCGCAATTTCTCAATCTATAATATCTTCAAAAATATTCATTTAAATCATATGCTGTAAAGGGCCATATAGATCTATATTAAATCAACAATGTATTTTAGGTATTTAATTAGATAAGGATTAATGCTGTATTGGTTAAAATCGCTTTGAAAATTAGCCATTATTTGTCGTAAAAAGTATTTGATAAAAAAAATGTTATTGTGGGATATCCATAAGAGATAGACATATACCATAGCGGAGCTTTCTGTAGAACTTTTCAATGTGGATAATACTTAGTACATTATTTTGATAAATCTCATAGGGTTCAGGCTGCGTTTGCAATGTAAGCGGAAAAAATGTAATTATTTACGACATCACATTAGAAACCTCAAAAATAACAGTATTTTTCCACTATTTAATGGATTTTATTATACATATAAACCTTCCTCTTGAATCCCTTCATCTATTAAAAAAAAACACATCAAAATCTGTTGCGTGGTTTTAAAGATTTAAGCATACATAGGGACATAGGGACAGAGAAAGCGACTTTGTTTTATACTATGTAGTGATATATAGATATATATATATATATAGCACCTTCGGTGCAACAAAGTCAAAACAGCTCATTTCTTAATTTTACAGGAGAGGACTTTTTTTTCGCTTTTACGTCCTCATTTCTGGATTACTATTTATAGTAGGTTTGAAATCTTTATAAAATTAATAATTTACTTTCTTTGCTATAGTTTAAAAATCTTATATTAAATTATCAAAAAGTCCTAATAAAAGACATAACAAAAAAAGTGTCCTGAATTGTGACTTTGTTGCACCGAAGGTGGGATATATATATATTGAGTTTCCTTCAGCCGAATTGAGTAACCTCCTCCTTTTTTGAAGTCGGTTAAAAAAGGACTTCATCCAAACCGGCAGCGAATCATTTTAACTCTCTCTTCTACTACTAATCCTTTACGATTTACTAAAAATACCGAGCTGGGCTCGGTCACCCAGGTACTATATATATATATATATATATATATATATATATATATATGTATGTAACGTATGTATGTATTTATGTATATGTTTATGTATGTATGTATGTAAATAAGTCAATATATTCAAACGTTTATGTCTCAATTTGTACACCTATACTGACACAATACCATCTCCTCTGCCCCTAGGTTGCCTGGAAGAGATCGCTTTTTAGCGATAAGGCCGCCCTTTGTGCCTGATGATACTCTGTTTAAGTTCATAATATGTATTATTTCTGTTTTGGTGTACAATAAAGTGTATTTTGTTATGTTATGTTATGTTTTCCCGATTTTGCAACATGTATTATTGATGATCTACTTCAACGGCGTGATGTTATATAACATATAGATTATATGCATTTCTCAATAAATGAACTATTACCAGTAACTACTGGTAGTTTCAACTTAACTAATTATTCCACCTTTATAATATCACTAGCTGGCCGGACAAACTTCGTATCGCCTTATTTTTTTCCGTCTATATAATAATTATTTATATCGAAATAAAATATAGCGTATCAAGTGTTAAATAGTTTAGGGGTCAATCTTGGACAAACAACATCGCGAGTAATTTATATATGTATATTAAGATTATATATTACAATTTCATTCCCAAGTTAGGCTAACATATTTGACGTTGGAACTATAATCGTAAGGTTGGCTTAAATTTGAATTAGTACAATTGAATTTTCAAGTATTCAAATTTGAAACTAATCTGAATGGAACAGTTTGGCAGACTAAGTTCTAATCCATTCGAAGCTTTGTTCATGAATGACACATTTCTAAATTTGAGCACGTCATATACTGCATTCTCTCTAAATGTTTTGGATAAGTTACTATGTTATATTTTTAAGCAAAAAATGATGCTATATCCAAATGTGGGTTTGGACAAAAGTCTATTGTCATTGTCGTATTCTGATTTACTCCTAGATGTAAGTAATTTCTGTACAGCTGGTACTATAGAATAAATATGTATATGTGTGTGGGTATGTGTATGTGTATATATGTATATTCAAACAATCTATCTATATATTTATGGATGTCTATTTATTGATTTGTTTCACATTTTTTTCTATTAACTTACACCTTCAATATATTCCTCCTTTGCCCTAAAATTGCCTGGAAGAGATTGCTTTTAAGCAATAAGGCCGCTTTTTGTACATTTTTCTACTAATTATTATTGTTGCTTGTTTATTTTATTTCTTGTTTGGTGTACAATAAAGTGTAAATAAATAGAATCAAATTGAATTTTCCGTTTCTGTTTGTTAGAGTTCCGTGAAAACCTATAAACCCTTTAGTAAGACCCTTTCGTAAACCAGTTTTAGGGGGTAATTCACCGCTATCTCGTCTATGTTAAATCTTAAATGGGCATTCTTACACCCCTTAGACCACCCTTTAGACCCATTTGGTGTTTCTTCGACTTAGTTCCGTAGATCGATTACGCTGAAATTTTTCGTATTTTAACTTTTAATTTTTTTATTCTTCATTTTATCTTCGTAATTTAAGTTAATGTAAAAAAAAGAATTAATATCGTTTTCTTTTTCTTTCTTTTTTGAGTGTAATTTTTGTTCTCGATTTTGGGTGTGTACTTTATTTAGGTATATGTAATATTTTAGTAAGTAATGTCTTCTTTTTTAACGTAATTACTCTTGGTGAGTCTAAAATAAATAAATAAATCAATAAGCAAAATCCTATTGTCAATTGTTACAAGACAAGTGAAAATAACAGTAATAAGCAAAAGACACGTTTTCCATTTAAATCTGTCACTAGCAACTACGAGTATAATGAAAATAATAAATAATTAAGCTTTTACGGTCTCTTGCGTATATTCTTTAATACAAAAAGTAAAAAATAAATTTGAAGCATAAATACTCTTTACAAATATTAAATCAGAATACTCCTTGTATACTGTGACTAAAAAGCATTTCCACATTTCACAATATCAGGAGATAAATGAAGCCAAAGATGTTACTCTTTTTTCATTTTTGTGATTTCCACAAACATTCTTACTATTTTAGCTCAAAAATGAAATATTGAAAACTGTGAACTGAAAAATGTGTGTGTGTGTATGTGTGTGTGCATGCGCGTGTATTTTCCGGACTCCTAGCTTCATTCTACTTGGGCCCATTATTTAACACTAGAGTACACGCGTGGGCTACATATGTAGCCCAGGGTATTGTTTTTGTTCAAAACTTCGCGAAATCACGTGATTTAACTTCGAGTCTCTAGCTAAGCTCCGATTGGTTGTTGCTCGATGCGTTCAGTGTGGCGTGAGAGCTCGACGCTTGCGCACGTGCGAAAAATAACGATTTAGAGTTGTTGGGCTACGTATGTAGCCCTTGCGTGCACTGGTGGAACTTCTCACGAGGGATATATTTTTATAAATTGATGTAAGTATTTATCTTTTTATTATTATTTTTTGTATTATATATTCTGCTTGCTGTCCCGAAACACGTTGTTTTGTCTTAATTATGAACTGGAATGAATAAATAACTACACCTACATCCTACAACCTATACCTTTTTCCAATAATTCTTACCGTTTAAACCTTCCCTGAACTTCCACAATTATTTCAAGACCAAAATTAGCCAAATTAGTCCAGCCACGTTTTATTTCACTTCCCTCGGGAATGGAATAAAAAGTATCCTATGTCCGTCTCCTGGTTCTAAGCTACCTCCCTACAAATTCTCAGCCACATCAGCTTAGTCGTTCTTGAGTTATAAATAATGTAACTAACACGATTTTCTTTTATAGATATATAGAAGTTTTATATAGTGTAAACTTACACTTCGTTGATATTTTGTTTCAGAGTGCTAAATATGGATCGCAAAATGGAGGAAAACGTGTTGAGATGGCTAAAAGAAGAGTTAGATCAGGAGAATTTGATTGAAAGTGAACAGGAAGAAAGCATAAAAACAAAAGCAAAATTATTGTTGAATGTGTCAGAAGCTCCTCAACAAGGAACTATACCAATTCGTGGGGGGGTTGCACGCTGTGCGTTTTGTAGCAGAATGCGCGATCGCAGCACAAGGAAATTTTGCTCAAAATACTAGAGGCGTATATGTAGTGATCACCAAATTTTAATTTGTCCTTCGTGTGATGAAAATTAAAAAAAAGAAATTAAAAAATATTTAAGAACTAAATCAAAAATTGATTGATCTCAAGTTAGTAAAAATTATGTGATTTTTGAGAAGTCTGAAATTTTGTAATTTTTTTTAAGTTTAAGAAAGAGAAGATACTTTTTTTATTTCAGTTTTCTAAATATATGTCATTAATAATAATAAACGTGTTTTATTTAAAAATTAAACGATTATCTTTCAGAATATTTCAATTTAAAATGGGCTACAAATGTAGCCCACGCGAGCACTTGTGAACGTTTTAGAAGCGCGTGTACCGTAGTGTTAACTAAAAGTTGTAGAAATAATAAATGCCCTAATCATGACGTTTTGACTCATTTTCACCGAATAATTACCACGAATATCGATACAAGTATAACCTCGAAGAATATGCAGTAAACACACGTTAAGTTTGTTAACGTAGCAGTGTTCAAGTTTAAGTCTTAATGCTTACATCTCAAGTGTAATACTTATATGCTAATGTGCGGTTTATTTGAAGTTTAAGCAGTAGAAAGCTACAGACAACATTTGCATTAGCTAGCACTATACCCTTCGTTTCTCTACACGATATTCAAGTTACGGGATGTAGCGACAGCGATTTTATTATTTTTATTGACAACTAGCGGACAAAGCACCAATACTTCTTTTTGCGCGCTTGGCAAAAATTATGAAAGTAAATTTTTACGATGTGCGCACACACCGTCACGACAAAAACCGACACCTGAAGTTAGCTAGTCAACGGAGAAGAAGTTAGTTAGCAACGTGAAGTAAGCTAGCCAATGAAGTATGCCTTCTTGCGTGCGTACATAAATACACACACTTTTTTAATTGAGTATATCAACTGTTGCTCAGTTTTCTTTTATACAAACCTTGTACGGAACACAAAAATGTGTTATGTTCCGATTTGGACCAGTCGTCATAAGTTATGCGCGCATATACTTCAGCGATTCATTTTTATGTATTTAGATTAAAGCCGTTACAAACTATTGGATATAGCACGAGTATCAAAATTACAAAAAAGGTGATGATGATGATGATGACGATCATAATTACAATAAAGTGGTGAGTTTTTTATACATTTTTAAAGCTAAAAATTCGACTATTTTATCTATGAAGCCCTTTGATTTTGTGGTATGGAAATCTCAATATCGCGGAAGATATTTGAACTATATAACAACAAGGTTTTTAATCTTTTCTGTTTATAGCTTCCTTTTGCAAAGTCACACACTCTTCCGGAACTGCTAGAGCTCCTGGAGCTATTTACCTGTGATCTTCTGCAAGGTTGAGGCTTCCCAAGAACGACTGATACAAATTTTGACTAAGATATTCCCTGCTATGCCCTACATCAATAAAAAATATCTAACAATTTGGAAAATTATTTAATCTTACTCACGATTTACACTTTACGCCATTTTACTTTCAGAGAAAGTATCATCCAAGTAGGTCATTCGAGATCCTTTCTTAAAAATTTATAAATACACGATGTTAATTTTTTATAACGAAAGTTTTCACTTTTAAGTCATATTTAAAATTATCGATATCAGGTTTTTTAAAGACAAAGTCGTCTTAAGTTTTTATGCTATCGTGAACAAGGCATTAACTTTCTTTTAAAAAAAAGAACGTCATAAAGTCAGCAAGGTTTATTTTAAAATCAATTTTATAGAGCAGCAGTGTTGTGATGTTTGCGTTTTTTATTATGGTGGTACGATTGGTCAATATAGGAACAGCTATAGCTATAATAGTTTGATTTTAATATGAAAACACCAGATATTTTTACAGAGTATTGATATTGTGTGTCAATATTTTAGACTATTAATTGCCAAAAGGAAAACAAACCCATAATATAAAAAATCATCCGGAAGCAAATCAGAGTACGTACTAACTAACTCTCTTTGTGCTCAAGTATCACTGGCCACGATGTAAGGTAGAAGAATTTAGACACCGAAAAAAACAGCCAAAGCCGATTATATAATCGTAAACATAGAAATAATATCAAAATGCATTCGATTATGACAATGAAATTTTACATTTGTCTACGACTAAAATTATTACACTTAAAGTGTCAAACACATAGAAATATTTTTTTATGTTTTACGATTGCAAATATTGTTTAATTTTACTATCTTCAATTTATAATTTTCGTGTCTACTTTTATTTAACTAACTTAAACAGACTGTAATTTTGGGCCTTTTTTAAAAAGCTATACCATATCATGCATGTGCATGAGATACGTTTAGAATAAAATGAACGATGGTAATTTTTATAAGGGCAACGAAAGACAAAATAGAAATTTCGTGTTTCAATTTTTGGCTTTGTTATCACAGACAATCTGTAGCCTCTGTAGGGAAAATGTAACTTTAAACGTTGCCTAGAAACCATTATACTGATGAACTAATTTATACAGGTGAAGTCACAACTCTCAGATAATATATCTCACAACCATCTCTATGGCGTATACTACTACGAAGTTCCTTTTGATCTTTCATTTGAATGTTTTTGTCATTAAATCATATTTTCAGGTCCATCATTTGAAGTGCCTTGTCCTCTATCTAGTTTTTTTTTTACTTTTTCTTTCTCTTAAACGCTATCCACACTGTTATTATGTCCATTCATAGTATATTACTATCCTGTTCTATTTTCCTCTGATGCAATAGTTTTTTCTTCGTCATTTAAATAAATTGTTACAACTACCAACCAACTAATAACATCCCCTGGTCTTGACTCCAATTCGTTAAAATCTCGAAATAAAATCGATGACGAATCACTTTTACAAGAATTTATTGATCTGCGAAACAATTTTTTTCCTCTTCGTGCTACACGAAAAACTTTAACATACTGTTGTTAATGTTGATTGATTATGTTCTCGTGTAATGGACATTTCTTGCATGTCAATTGATTATTTTTCATAGAAAATGTTATTTGAAAAATCCTATTTTCTTGTACCCACTTCGGTCGAAAATACGTGGTAAAATTGAATTTTTATTTTTATAATCAATCATATAAATATCGCGGGCTAATGGCCTTGTTGATATTCATGGGTCTTACTTACAGCTTCACTACGAATCGTTGCTTGATGTGTTGTAGCCTATGAACGTTCCATAAAATATAGTTTTATAAATCGGTAATCATCATCACATCATCACAGCAGCCTTTCGCACTCCACTACTGGACATAGGCTTCCACAAGTTCACGCTAAAAACGGCGTGAACTCATGTGTTTGCCCATAGTCACCACGCTGGGCAGGCGGGTTGGTGACCGCAGGGCTGGCTTTGTCGCACCGAAGACGCTGCTGCCCGTCTTCGGCCTATATTTCAAAGCCAGCAGTTGGATGGTTATCCCGCCATCAGTCGGTAATAATTCTAAAAAAAAAATTGAAACAAACAAACATTAAAAGTTTAATGTATACTTTATACATAAATAGGAGTTTTGTAAAATAAAATTTAAAAAAATCGATAAGCACAAAAAAATAAGGTAGTATAGAGTTCGCCGGGTCAACTATTTTTTATATGTAACATTATTGACTATAGGTGGTCACAGCAACTTTCTGTTGTTATACTGGTCAAGAGTTTGTACCACAAAACTATATATGTCTCGATCCGACCATTTTTCTTTCTGTTTTTGTGTCCTCTAATTTCATAAATACGTCGTTAATTCCCTAATAGGTTACTAATCCCAATAATTTTACGTACAAATTAATTAAACTTTTAATTAATGAACTATTTATGTATTTGTTTACTTTAAATTTAAATAATATAAAAAATAAGTGTACAGGACCCTATTTTTACCTTTATCTAAAGAATTTATTTATGCATTAATAATAATATTATTAAAGATACATTTTCCGGATTTATCCAGAATTATCCTATATCCTTTTTAAGTCTCAAGAAAAGTATAGCAATATGTTATTCCTTCAAAGTGTGTAGAAATACCAATTTGTCGTAATTTATCATTTTTACTAAATAATGATTATAATTTAAGGTTTTATGAGAAAAGCTAGGTTAGAAGGTTTATTTCAGTAAACTATTATCTCAAGCTGACCCACGCCATTTTATGATAAAATACCAAAAATTATTTTGATAACGCTTTGGCGCAGCGGTCATAATACCGGCTGTTGCGCTTGCGTTTGCGGATACAATCCCCACTCATGAAAAACATGTCTCCATACCCCGAAGACAGCAAAATAATCTTAATGGGGTCGTTGAGTGTGAAGCGTTTATTTATTCACTTAGTAATTATTTATAATTAATTAAACAGAAAAATCACATCTTATCAAAGTAGTGATCTAAAGCTAAAGCCATAAAAATAAAAATAAAGACATGTATATAATATTTTTTGATTTGATAAACACCCCCGCATTCGATTTATTTGGAATACCAAAATCCTTCAGGGCAAATAGAATTCCAGAATTGGAAGCGCTCATTGTAAATTTAAAGCGCTTTTAGTGCTGAAATTGACTATTCTTTAGCATTTGAAATTCAAATTAGTGAACTGCTAAACAAGTTGAATACTTCGACATTAAGTTCAAGTGACGTCTGAGAGGACATCTCTGTAAGCTAATAACATGTCTAGTTATATTGGATTTCTAATTTGATATATCCTAATACTCATTATATATAAATATAAATATCTACAACATACATACACGGTCATCTGTTCCTAAAGTAAGTTAATTCTTGTGTTATAGGTAACAGCCGACTGGTATAGCTTAATTTTTTTGATAAACATACATATAAATAATACATAAATAAATAAATATATATATTACACCAAGACTCGGAGTGGGAATCGAAACACAACCCCCGGAGCAGCAGCAGGGTCACTACATACTACGCCAACGGGCTAGTCTATTCCACAGTTTTACCCATATAGCTCTCAATTCTATAGAAATTCCGTAATAAATTTCCGTAATAAATATAACATACTAGCTTTTAACTGCGATTTCGTTCGCATTTTATTTGATAAAAATTATCCCATGCTCTTTCTAATACCTCCAATAATATGTGTACCAAGTTTCATGATGATGGGTTAAGTAGTATTCGCGTGAAAGCTTAACAAACAAACTTACATTCGCATTAATTTATAACATTAATAAAATTAGGGTGCGTTAACACGGAGCTTTAACTGTCTACACCACTTTACATCGCAAGCGGTTTGATAATTTTAACGTGAAAGGGTGACAAATGCTCAGCCATGCATTCATACATAATGATTAAGGGTTAAATAATCTTTAAAGACTTGATTAACAATATATTTTTTAAATATATTTTACATACACACACGCTCGACTGTTCATAAAGTAGACAACATCAACCTCTTTTTTAAACACAACTTTCGAACAGAAACCAGGGTCACTGCAAACTGCACCAAGAGACTATTTGCATAATTTGCAGGAAATAAGAGTATTAATAAGATTTTCTATATGCTTTCTCTACTACTATAAAAAAAGTTATTTTCTTGGCGTGATAAAAGACTAATGAAAGTATCAAATATATAGATAAGACACCACCTCCTGCTTTCACCTGCTTTAAGATTAGCTGCTATATTTCTTTAGGTGACAGATAAATGATTAGGACTTCTAAGCTCTTCGATATTGAGACTTTTTGTGGAAAAAATATATAAATAAATACAATCTCACAAACTGTTTCATGTATACAGTATTATAATTAATTGGAATGCAGTCCCATCACCAGATTATTACTACTTGTAGTTCATTTGTCTGTCTATCGAGATCAAAAAATGTGTCTTTGGAATATGAATCGTAATTCAGTATTAAGCCACACAGCTTGAATTTGTTACAGAACCTGTATTCATAAAATAAAAATGAAAGATATAGTTAAATTATTTATTAAAAACTGTGCAATGGTTCGCAACCCATTACTCCCGAGTCCGACTTGTACATAATCGAATTACACAATATTAAACGTACGAGTTTACCTACTGATAATACAAAATAATACGTAATTAACAAATAATTGGAATTCTCTTCAATCATAAAAAGCTTAAGATCAATAACAACTAAATGTGTTTTTTTTTTCAATAACTATATTTAAATGACTCGAAATAGTATACGCCAGCTTTAAACTAATTAAAGAAAGTAAAAGGTAGGAAGGAGGTTCTCCATTAATCTGGTTTTTGTTACGTACCTCAAAGCTTTTACTGATTGTACATTTTGATTATTCTCAGCATCTGATCCATCTCATCGTGTCTGATCCAATTTAAATTTGAACGAGATCTGACGAATACTATTTTCGTTATTATATATTTTATTTACAATTATTCATAAAAATATGTAATAATTATCGAATAATATAATAATAATAGCAAACTACAAAATAATAACAGTCATCACTAGGCTATAGATTAAACACTGTGTACAACCCGCCAAGAAAACTACGCCTATTCTACGGGATTGACAGAATCGATACACCGTTGCAAAATGAAGTTCTAAATACAAAAATGTAAAGGCGACGCATATATCAAAACCGTAGAATCAAATGATAGCACGATTTAAATGCGTAGAACAACATACATCGTCGAGTAGCAATGTACTATTAGTATACTACTACTACTATTACTTATAGACGTCAACATGTACGAGATTAGTAGTGCTCTCAATAACTTAAAAACAACAAGGCACCGGGTGATGACGGAATCACAACTGAGCTTTTGAGACCGGGTGGTAAGCCAGTACTCAACGTCCTCCAAAGGCTCTTCAATTCCGTCATCCTCGAAGGCAAAACGCCAACGGCATGGAATAGAAGCGAGGTGGTGCTGTTCTTTAAAAAAGGGTGATAAAGCCCTGCTGAAAAACTATAGGCCCATTTCGCTTCTAAGCCATGTCTACAAGCTGTTTTCGAGAGTCATTACGAACCAGGTTTGATGACTTCCAGCCTCGCGAACAAGCCGGGTTCCGTAAAGGCTTTAGTACCATAGACCACATATATACGCTACGGCAGGTTATATAGAAGAACGAGGAGTATAACTTGCCATTATGCTTAGCGTTTGTGTACTATGAGATAGCCGATAAAAGATCATAATAAGCCGTGATACGATCGAGACATGGGCTGTGTTGCAGGCTCTCCAGAGGTGCCAAGTGGACTGCAGGTACGTCGAGGTGCTGAGGTACTTATAGTATAACGCCACTATGTCGTTCCGGTTGCAGGACCAGAGCTCGAAGCCAATACCACTTCAGCGAGGCGTGAGGGAAGAGGATATTATATCCCCGAAGCTGTTTACCACCGCGTTGGAGGACGCTTTCAAACTTCTGGACTGGAAAAGATTCGGCATCAACATCAATGGCGAGTACCTTACCCACCTCCGGTTTGCCGATGTATTAGTCCTTATGGTTGAGACCTTGGAAGACCTGAAGACAATGCTCGAGCATCTCAACAGTGTTTCCCAAAGAGTGGGTCTTAAACTGAACATGGACAAGACGAAAATTATGTCGAACGTCCATGTCGCACCCGCTCCAGTTCGCATTGGGATCACTGTTCTCGAAGTTGTTGACCATTACGTGTACTTTGGACAGTCAATACAGCTAGGCAAGTCCAACTTCGAGAACGAGATCTCTCGTCGAATTCAACTCGGATGGGCAGCGTTCGGGAAACTACGTAGAATCTTCGCATCCAATATCCCGCAATGTCTGAAGACGAAAGTCTTCAACCAATGTGTGTTGCTAGTGATAACATATGGATCCGAGACGTGGTCGCTAAATATGGGCCTCATAAGAAGGCTTATAGTCGTTCACCAGTGATGGAGAGGGCAATGCTCCGTAGGAGAACCAAGGTAATCGACATTGCTCGAAGGATCGCACATCTGAAGTGGCAATGTCATAGACTATACATAAAAATCTTACGCTTCTTTTTAACGTCACGGACGTTTTTTGCCGGCTAGGTTACCCCTCCGCAACGCCCCATAAGGAACTTCGTTCTAAAAAAAAACTAACTTCAATACACATCGACAAGTAATAAAATGAGAGTATCATTAGTGTAGACGAAGCCTTAATTGGCTGAAATCAGTTTTGTTTTTTGTATGAGAATAAACACAATTATGTTTATTATATTTTGACTAGCCCATTGGCGCAGTTTGCAGTGACCCTTCTGTTCCGGGGCTTGTGGATTTAGTTTTCACCTCAAGTCTGGGTGTGATATAACTATATATTTATTTAAGTATTATTTACTCGTATATATATTTATTGAAAAAAAATTGGCTATATCAACCGGCTATTACCTATAACATTACGTTGCTTACCTTTGAAAGAGATGACCGTGGTTGTGTGTGTATGTATGTTATAGATATTTGTTACTTTATTTTTTATTCTATTTTATTATTATTTATATTTATATTAGTTATTAGCTTATATAAAAAGGGAAGTATAACACTTTAAATGCTCAAGCAAATGTGTGAACGCATTATAACTATTTCATAAATATTTCAGTAGTACTCGTATTTACGAGAAAACCTAGAAGACGTTATATAAAAGTGTAATTCTTGCATGTGCAGAAATACTTAACATCATCTATTTTAATAAAAATATGTAAAAGCAAGACGTCTTATTTTTATCGGTAAACTCTGTAAACATGATTTTTTCTACTCGACAATTATTTTATTAATTTAAGGTAATTTCTCCTTTTTTTAATTTAATTTTAAAATTACACGCCTAAAAAACTTTTAAGATAGAGAAGCGGAAATACTCCAAAAATATGCATTTAAAGGTACCTTAAAAATACCATTTGAATCTTTTCTTAAATCAAAGTGTAGGAGATGGGTACTCATAGTTTCCTGCGGACTCCAGATACATGCACGTGGGCACTTTTTTAGCGTCTATGGGCTATTAGTAATCGCTTCTATTTAGTGGACCGTATGCTTGTTTGCCGACCTAGTCGAATAAAAAAATATATTGCTTTGAAGTTTTGCTCTAACAACGGGTAGATTAGGTTACCTTCTACGCTCTGATATAGTATTCTTAATAACCGTCGGAGTCAATCGTCGGGGCGCCGCGGTAGCATGCGAAAGCGATCCCGTTTTAGTGAGTAGTCTGGGTTGTTCATCGGGACAGGAGCCCCACACTCCCATCGGCCTCGTCGGCAGGGTGCGTGATAGCATTTCCCAGCGAAAAAACAGTATTCTTGACAATAAAGTTGCATGGGTTGTAGTGACAGGGAATCTACCTACGTAAATGAGAAAAGAAGTGATATCCACATAAACTGTGCCATAATAATTATGATACAGTAATTGCACGACTGACAATACGCGACCTTACGACAGTAACTGTCACCATACAATAGCGTGAAACTTTTCTCCGATCGTAACGAACGTAACTCTTAGAAATCACTTTTTTCATTATAGTCGAAGAATGTAAATAAACGTTAGGAAATGAAAGAAACTGCTGTTCGGTGGCTCTCATTGTTAATGGTTACATATGAAAACAATGAAACAGTCTCTTCCGCTATGCTGTATTAATATTAATCAGAGTGCAAATGTCTTTTGACCGGACAACGACTCTCTATAGGTGAGAAAAGTTTAAGTTAATTCATAGTAGTGTTCTACTAAAAATTGGCAAATAACTTCGCGGTCAAAATAAATAAGCAATTTTTTTTTCTAAACTAACAATAAGAAAAATAACATTATAAAAACAAAAATTTGTACAAACATATATGTCTGCCGTAAGTAGGAATCAAACCCGCCGGCGCTATGACGATTACTGGCAGCACTAAGTCAAAATGTTTGGGCAAGTATTTAAGATTATCTCGATCGATAGACCTCGTCGAATAATTGCACGGGTCTTTATCTAAATACTAGCCAATGTTTGTCTTTTAATGCATGACCTATAGAAAATATACAAATACGGGTCCAAGGTTATTATTGAAGGCTTCAAAGAAAGAAGGGATATGAAAGGATTCGTATTTGTTTTTTTGGTATACAACTAGATCGGAAAACAAGTGGCTGATATTATACTATTACCGTAGGCTTAAGACACCAGCAACAACAAAAGCATCGCAAGCGCGTTGCTGACACTAAACCTAATCCCCCCTCTCCCCCGTTTCCAGGAGCTCTGGTCACCTTACTCGCCACAGTAACACAACATAGCTTAAGCACAGAATTCCTATAAAAATATAAGAAATAAATTGAAGTCGTATTATCTGAATACTCTGTAACTGTTTGCAACAAACCGGTTTTGCGTCTCGATCACCTTCCCCGCCTACGCATTTACATCGAACTAAAAGATTTTGTACTTACCTTAGTTTGTAGAACTACCCACCTTTTGTTAATTACCTAATTGAACTGTATTCAAACTTAATACTCCGAAAAAATCTTCACGATTTTTGGAGTGCATTATTGTATTTTTTTATGTGGTATGAGTTTAAATAATAAATTAAAAAAAAGAGCATCGTTGCAAGCTGTAATCTTCTGTAAGGTCGAGGTGCTACACCAGTCGAGCTGTCGTATTTTGAGCAAGAAATTTCCTGCTGTACCCTACCTCAGTTGAATAATTCATAACTACTTTCAGCACTTGTAAAATTTCCAAACACAATAAAGTACTTTTTGTATATTGCCATCAATAAGATTTACTTGATAACAATTTCATTTTACTGACTATAAAAAAAAAACTTGTCGATATTATTTTCCGTGGCATATTATTTTTATTATTATTATATTTACTATCGCTTTACATATAACTGAAAAGAAAAAACCTTAATATTAAAGTTCATAAATGAAATTCCACTTTCCCTAGAATATTGGGTTATATTGAACCTGAACTATATTCACGAATTGTCACTATATATAAGTGGTTATACATAAGAAGCGTTATTAATATTCGCTTTTATAAAAGCCTGAATCGATAAATTTTTGCGGTAAAATTTATCAATTGAACTCCTTTGATCTTACTTACTGTCTTCATATAATCACTTTACAAACATATAATAAATTTTACTTTTTTGTTGCAGGTTTTCTTTGCGGTGAAGAAGAGATACATAACGCACGCATCTACATCAATATCCGGTGATGAAGATTGAAAAATCTAACACAACATGCATTCAAACAGACCAACAGAAAAAATGTTTAGGAGCAAAGAATGGAGGTTCACAGACAACATTGTCAAAGCAACATTGTATATATTCCTTTTCATAGTTACAGGCAATAGCCAAACTATTCGCAAAGATGAATCGAGTCAAATCGATAACCCAACAGAATTAAGTAATTTAGATAGTGATATAGAATCTAATAACTGCCATAGCTGTTTTAGTAATAGTAAAATAGATAATAAAGTAAATAATCAAAAAGAAGGTAATCCAAAGGGTAATAATATATTTGCTGATTTCATAGATAATGTCAGCACATTTTCTGAAAAATATGTATTTGTAAATAACACTGAGAGACAATTACAAAACGTTCTAGAGAATATGTTAGATGAAGCACTCAAAAAGGATAGGTATGAGTTATTCGAAGGTGTTGAAATTAAATCTATCGATTCGAAAAATAAAACGAGTAAAGCTAAAGATGAATTAGAAGTACGACGAGAAGGCAGAGCGTTGTTTAGCACTTATACATATGAATACAGGTTATTTAAGAAGATAAAAAACTTTATAGACACGCATATACTATCTATCAATTTACCAAAGGCTGCAAAAATGGTCGGATTTAGATGTAAGTAAAAGTTTTCAATAAATTTGAAACAAATTTTTTCAAACTTAAACTGAATAACTTTAGGATTTAACAAATACCCAAATTGCTGCATTTTTAATCCCCTACCTAAGTTTATGTATAAAAAAATGAAAATTGTGTTTTAAAAAAATATGTTAAGCATCCATTAAAAATATTTCAAGTCATGTACTTGCAAGAATAATTTCTTTCAAGTTTTTACTAATCAATTAAAAATTTTCAACAATATCGTGTAACAGTGAGTTTCAAATCGCGACATCGTTAAAAAATAACAAGTAAATTAATTTACAGCATTCGGCTTGAAGAAGTTTTTTCTGCCTCTACTTATCGGTGCCCAAATTTTCAAGAGCATACTAATAGCGATGTTCTTGCCAAGCATCTTGGGAAGTTTCGGCAAAATACTCGGGAAAGGTGAGCAAAACGCCCAAAACTTTCTTAATTAAAACACCGCAAAGTCAAAACTCAATAGTGAACTTAAAATTTTGTGTCAACGTAAATTAATATTCTTTAGGAAAACTGACAAACTTTTAACAATGTCAATTAAATTGCGAAGTATTGTCTCCAGTAGCTTGTAACTTCTTATAATTAAAATAAAAATATGTTTTAATTAATTTGGTTGTAAATATATATTACCATTAAAATTTTTAAAAACTATATTGTAATATTATAAAAACTAAAGTGAAAATAATTTTATCTTCATTTATTGAATGTCATTCGTATAGCATTCTGATCGATATTTTTAACTATAATAAGTGCCTACCTCAATAAAACGTAATTCTAACACAAATATTTTTAAAAATTAATTAATAAATATTTTTAAACTTCTAGGTATATCCCACATATCAGCAGCATCCAGTCAAGCAAGCTATCCTCCAGCAAATGGGGATGATCAAACCGCTTACAACAATGACAACAAGGACTTTATGGGTTATGAAACAAACCCAGCTGCTACGTTTGCATACACACAAGATGACACGTATGGGGCAGATAATGATGTCAATGATATGTCTAATGTTGACATGTCCAGGTGAGGAAATAGTCAAACAAAATTGTTCGATACACATTCTCGTACTATTTATAATCTTATATATAAAATTCTCGTGTCACAATGTTAGTTACCATACTCCTCCGAAACGCAATAATAATATATGGTAAAACAACGTTTGCAGAATCAGCTAGTACTTCTATATAATGTATCCTACATTATATAGAAGAATTACACATTCCTTTAGATTGATTCACAATCATTGAAAATATCTCAATTGTCTATTATATAAAAATTTTGCGTCCCAGTGTTTGTTATCGCACTACTCTATGGCTTAAAGGATACTTATGATATATTTTTTTCGTGAATATTTGATATTGATAAGAATAGGTCGTAAAGTACATTTTATGCCGCTACGTGATAATGGTATCGTCAGTGACACTGCAAAACACTTGCTAATACCGCGTAACTATAAAAAAAAATCAAAATTGAGATTTCGTGTGTAAAGGTTCTGTATAGCAGTGGGCATCGTCCCATGAGGTCAGCAGAGAAAGTTTTCTAAAACCGCGTATCTGCGTATCATATCATAAAATTAAACTATGAAATGCTCTAGCCAATGAAGCTATAGAACGATGTACCCTTTAGGTCGAAATTTTTGATATGACGATTTTATATTAGGTTCTAAGCGACCGCGGCGCCGTCTAGATCACCGACACGGTGAGTCGGAGATACAGGTTCGATCCCCGCTGGAACGGTCGATTTTTGATATGATATAATAAAATGTTTAGAATTCCCCAATGTGTGGGTAGCACAAAAATAAATTAGTAATAACTAAAACTGGTTAAAAAATGTACTAGCTGTGCCCCGTAATTTCATCCGCGGTAATTAACACATAATAACATAAATTATATTTAGTCACTACGAAAACAAAACACTAGAATTCCCTGTGTGGTGAGGGAATAGTTTTTAATTAATTTGAGAAAAAATCATACTAAAATGTTATACTGCCTTCTTGGTTAATGAACTATCCAACACAAAAATATTTTTTAAATTCGAACCAGTAGATCATCAAAGTAGCGCGCTCAAACAAACAAACAAACTCTTCAGCTTTACAACAATAGTAGTAGTAATTCCCTAAACTTTTCGCAATAATATAAAGCAATAAATTATACCTAAATTGTAGTGCTGTTTTTAGTTCGATGTAACGGGTCCACAGTTTCGATTCTGCTGCGGAGATGTTACTAATTTAATTTAAATAATCGCCTAGAGACTGTTGGTAGCCGCAGTAAAGTTTTGATGTGGGCCATAGCGCGCATTTCATTGCAAACTACATTTGTAACAAATCCAGATTAGACCAGATTAAATTTAGAGAAATAATTTTCGTTTATTAAACTCGAGTTGCTTTTTCTTGTTACTAGGTTAATATGCGTAAAAATGTTTATGTATTGTATACCTTATAGCTGTAGGCATTAATATTTACTTGTATATATAAAATACACACACACACGTTTCAAAGATTTTTAATATACATTTTTTTAACAATGCCATTAAACCTTTATTGGGTTTGACTTGGCATAAAATGTGTGTTGTGTGTGTATGTATGTGTGTGTGTGTGTGCGTGCGTGTGTGCGTGTGTGTGCGTATGTGTATGTGTGTGTGTGTGTGTATGTGTATGTGTGTATTTATGTGTAAGTTATTGTAAGTTAAAATCTATAACTCAATTGCCTTATTTTTTTTTTCATGGATTTAGTGATTAAACTAATATATTCAAATTTATTCAAACTTTCTTCGCCATTTGTATTTCCAGCCACGTCCCAATGGTGTTCCATTCCGTATTTTTATACGATGTTTGGAGAATCTAGGTCAAGATCGTAACACATGATTCCTCTCCCTGACTTCTATACAAAAATTTATTACAAACTACTATATAACACACACAAGAAGACACAAGACACACAACATAAGATTGCGGTGGATATATAATTTACATTACTTGACAACAATTTTCTGAAACTCCAATTGCACGATAATCTATATATTTCTAAAAACGAAGCTGATACATTACGTTTAACTATGTATGGCGTATAAAAAATTAAAGAAAAACATACTCAACTGCTAATAAAACCATACTCTGGTTTAATCTACATCAGACCCTCAAGTCTAGGTTCAGATGTCACTATCTATTTCGTAAAAAAAAACATTTTGGAACGAAAATTAATACAGTAAAATAACAATCCGGAATAAATCTTCTTCATTCAATTCCGATACCGAAAATGGCGTTACTTTGTCCATATCAAGTTGATTTCGAATCGCCTTTTATTATCATTTCCTATACCTTTATGATTATGTTCGATCTTCCAGTTACGAGGATTAATTTCGTTGGCGAAACAATTAGGGCATCTTATAATTTATTAATAATCAAAACATAAGGAAGAAATAAATAATTGGGTTGAACTAATTACAACCACTCTGATGTAGTGGTGCGTGTAGATGGCTAACTCATCTCACTAACTCATAGTAGGGAATATATCCGCAATCCCGCAGTGGAGCAGCGTGATGTATAGCTACAACCTTTCTCCTACATGGAGAAAGAGGCCTATGCCCTATGAAATCGATAATTTGTCTGAACTGAATAGAAACAGTGAAACAAAATTAAAACCGACCTACAGCTGGGCAAACACCTCTTAACAAAAAGGAAACAAGAAGGATAGTCTGATAATTAATCGACCAAGGGTAGTGATTGACTATTTGTTAGTGATTGACTATTTGTTATGACAACAACTAAGAGCGTCTTTTTGAGCCCACTAAAGGACGACCACTGTCTAGTAATAATTTTCTGCCTAAGAAGACAAAAAACCCAAACCAGATGTTAGTCCAGGAATGGGAAATCAAGTCGTTTTAGTTCGATGTTTTAAAACTTTTCAGACTAATACACCAAAACCTACGATCTTAAGATCAGAGTCAAATCGTAGCAGGCATTAAGGCCCTAACTAACAATTTTTATTACGTCTGTGATATCTAGGTCATCTAGGTTTCAGGAAATTACATTTTTGTTAATTTTAATAATAATAATAATAAATACTCTTTATTGTACACTACAGAGAAACGTTACAAAAAAGTAATACATACGAAGAAATATGTACAAAGGCGGCACTAAGAGCGATTTCTCCCAGACAACCGTAGGGTATAGGATAGGGCGTATAAAATGAGAAGCGGTAGGGAAGTGTACAAATAGTTGATAAAGAATTGGTATGGAGTTTACAAGCTATGTGATATAAAAGAAGTAAATATATTACATATAATACATACATACACATATACATATACACATAATTATACATTTATACATACACTACATATACAATACTTCATACATATACTATATATATATATATATATAGTAATAAATATATATATATAGATATATATATATATATATATATATATATATATATATATATATATATATATATAAACAAATACTAAGTAATATATTGCGGAGATGATATTTAAGAGTAATTAGTAATTTTATTTATTTGTAATTTTCAGATTCGGTGTCGGTGGACAAAAAGTAGCCTACTTACCAAGCAAGAACAGTTACTATAAGAATCAAGTGACAACAAGCAGTAATTATAAGGCAATTAAAACATTTTACTTATTATTTGTATTTTTTTATTTAAATATTTGTGTATTCTTGCTACTTGGTGACTGTTATCTATACTGAATTTAGGACTGATTTTTTAAACTGTCTGTCTGGACAGAACAAAACAGAACTATCGATGTTGTTATGTAATAAATCTTCTGTTGATAAGCATGATTATAATACCTGATGTTTAGCACAAGACATAGGCATTTTAGAGTCTCTGGATGTTTATTTTAAATTAAAAAAAAAAACTGTTTGTCTGAGTGTTTGTATCGACTGATTTGAGTATAACTTACTATTAGTACTATTAGGGTCCATATTAAAAGCTTAGACAATGAATATTTGTAAATATGTAATTAACTACAGTTGCCTTAAAAGAGCTAATCAAACTCAAATAAAATGTAAGTAAATAAATTTGTAAGAGCTCCATAAAAGTTACAGACTCTTCTAATTAATGTAAGTATGATAATTTTCATTAAAAAATAGACAAGTTTTATATAAAGACAAGCTGTGCCCGCGACTTCGTCCGCGTGGGATTAAAACAAAAATATTTTTCGGTTCGCAAAGTTACAAAACAAATAAATTTCAAAAATAAAAGTAGCCTAAGTTACTCCTTATTACATTAGCTATCTGTATACATTCATATGCATTTAGTAAAAAGCGGTTATTTTAATATTACAAACAGACACTCCAATTTTATTTATTCGTATAGATAAAGTTACTAAATTACTTTTATAGTCGTAGGCCCCTTTAACAACACGTTCTAAAAATAATATTTGAGCTAAATATTCCAATTTTCAATTTATACGCAAAATGGCTGGCAGGGAATGGAAATAGGGAGTAAAAAAAAACTAATTTAAAATTCTATAACGTAAATTCTATCAATGACACTTTATCAATATTTTTCAGATATTCCAGAAAATTCCAGCGTCTTCGATGATATTGAGCAATTACGATCCATTCTATTCGCCTTTGCTTTCACGTCTGGATGGGATATTCGCTACACTGGGTGAGCTAATATGATCTTATTTTGTGCGATTTAAAGTTCAAATTCAAATGAAATTTTCTGTTAATTTATATATTTACTGTTATTTTGATATTGAGAATTTTAATCAATGTAATTCTATAGTGATAAATCATGTATAATAACGAAATATTATACTCACACGTATTGTGTATTATATTATACATAAAAATATATAATAAGAAAAATATCAGGAAAATGGTAAAATAGTTATAATGTGTTTAACTAATATTGAAAGTAATCTTGGTCTACACTAAATAATATATATAAAAACATTAGTTTTCTTATATTAATGGCAACATTGATGTCAGTTATGAAATCGTGTTTTTAAGGAATACATTCGAAGTTTCGGCAAAGTTTCCTTTTGTCACTCCATGCGACTAAGTTTGGAAGCTTAAACATTTGTTTGCAAACAAGAGACGTTGACATATATATTTTCATAACATCCCGTCACTGGGGTAATGCTATCAGTAATATACGTATTATATTACGTAGTATCTATTTATTCTATTTATAACCTCTCAAGAAAATAGTACCAGTCTTAAACTGTCTGAGAAATAATAAATTAAGTTTACGTAAACAGAAATCTTTAGAACAACATTGAACATAGTAGGATATATGTTAACAAAATCTGGAGCAGTCGGTCAGAGAAAGTACGAGTACTTCAACCTTATAGAATACGCTTTAGCCTGTAATATCCCACTACTGGGCATAGGCCTCTTTCCCCATGTTGGGGAAGGATCAGAGCTTAAGAAACCACGCTGCTCCAATGCGGGTTGGCGGATATATTCCCTACTATGAGTAACAATCGCTATCAGGTGTACATGATAACAACCGGGATCGACGGCTTAACGTGCTCTCCAAAGCACACTGGGAGACCCACAAGGACTGCACAAACACACAGACCACGGCAAACACCTGTATGGCCAATACAGATGTTTGTCATGTGCGGGGATCGAACCCGCAACCGCTAGCGCAACAGGTACAATTCATGGCTGTGGCCGTTGCGCTAACGCTACAGAATATCATAGCCGAACAATACCGATCTTAAGTGGTGTTGTGTTCTTTTGACTAGTAAGATAGACAGAGCTCTTGGGGAGGTTTAGGTGTATGGTCGGCAACGCGCATGTGATGCTTCTGTTGCAAGCAGTATCCGATTACCATCGTGCTGACCATACACTCGTTTTTTTTTTCGTTCTAGTAGTATATTTTTAAAAATTTAGCCCGTTAAGCTGGGTGAGATCAATCTTTATGACTTCATTGTGACAATCTTTATGTGTGTTTTTTGACAAAGGCCTCCTTCAGCAGTTTCCATTGCTTTCTCTCTTGAGCAACTCTCCTCCAGTTGGGTCCCGCAGTAAGTTTCGGCTCATCTTCCCAGCGCATTTGTTGTTATCCTCGACATTTCTTGCCATCTCTCAGATAACAATTTGATGTAATTCGTAGTATAAACAATAAACATCAAAAAAATATACGTATAAATAACGTTACATATACATGGAAAATACCTCTAGAAGTTTGCTACAATTATAATTTTAATACTAGAGGAAAGAATAAATACGTAACGTCGAGTGAGTCTTCGTTTTATTTTTGGGATAAGATATTTACCCAAATATTCAATATACAACCCACATACGACACAACTATTATTTATGAAGTTTAAGGACTATTAAGAAACCTTTGAGTTTGACGACGATATCAATAAGTCTTTATTATTAAAGTTTATTACTCTTTGAAGGATAACTTGGGTAATAAAGATGCGTGGGTTTATTATACGTCATATAGGTTATAATAAAAATATGAAATATTCCATAGTATTATACAAAATATTTATACAAATAAAATAAAGAAAGCTAAAAACTACATACCATTACTACTACTACATTCAATATAATGTAGCCTATAGCCTATAATAATCAGCACACAATTAAGACGCTTCTAATTATACCTCATTTGTCCAAATATGGCAAGTATTTTCAGAGATATGAGAGAACCGATGGCCATTAAAATTGCCTATACACAGACTGCTAAAATTATAACCTTTTTTTTGTCTCTGCCGTCGTCGGGTAAAAAATAAATAACTAAAAAGTTTTTAGCCAATTTTTCTACGAACATCTACATTTTGAAGCGGCAACTCATTTAAGGTTTTATTATAATGTCCTCTAGATAAAAGAATGTTATATTTAAGGTAAATATTACGAAATATTCTCCTTCGCGTTATTGCTTATATGGTAAATTCTTATTTTTTTTTATGTCCTCAAAATTATTAGATGTTTCCATTAATAACTAAAAGATAAAAATCAGTACTAAATACAAATTTTTAATTATAAGATCATGAACTTTTTTATCTAAAGATGACAATCGAGATGTAATCGAGTTACCTTCAAGCAAAATTGAAAATACCCGTAAACACGAGGCTATTAACCTTAACGATACAATATCGTGATTTTTCATTATTCAATTTTGAATAAATTGCTCGTTACAAAAACGAGTTTGATGCTAAATTCTAACACGACTCTTAGCGTATCTTTTTTTGGTATCGCAGGGGAACCCATTTACGGGTGATATCCAGGATGCCCAGGTAGGCATTCCTAGACCGTATGTCGGCTTGTATTTGGGGCGCAATACCGACCAAAACCCCTGCGGGAGCCTTCAGCCGCTTTAATTGGAAGGTCCCGGATCTGCATCCTTAGCGTCCCTCGAACAGTTTAACTTACAGCTATTTTCGTGTAATTTTTTTCCGCTTGTGCGTAAATAATAATGAAAGAGTGTAAAAATTACATCGTCATGTTTTCGCTTATAGGATAATTCGTTCTCATTAGCACTATGGAATATTATATATATGATACTTATTTTTTTAATTTTTTGTTTTTTCACTCATTTCCTAGATACGTCTTGATATAATCTACATTTCAAATCTGCAGTGTCTGTCTTACTATATCTAAGTAGAGTAATTTTTGTAAAAAAAACTGTTTTTTTAATTTCTTTAAACTGTTATGCTATTTTGCGCTCTTAAATAAGTAATTACATAATCTAGACAGATTATAAAAATGTACTAACCGTAATAAAAAAATACACACATGCATAATATAAATACCATAGATTTGGTATGAAAATGTGATGGCGAAAAGAAATATGCATTCACAAACTATTAAACCTTTACATATTAACCTTAACAATAAAAAATTTCTCTAGGTTTAGCGCCCACGGAGACAACATCAGATGACACCGTGATGGTAGGAGGGCAATCTCTAAGCGACGTGAAACTAGAAGCTTGTAGGGAACAGCTGATCTGTTTGATGTACGCCAGCCCTGCGAAGTACGCCCCGTACAGTAATTTAATATCAGCACAGCTAAGCAGGTAACTGTGATTTATATATTAAAATTTGTAAATTTATTTTATTATAAGGCAACCATTAAAACATTATAAACTTATTCTATTATATGGCAACCATTACAACATTACAGATAGATTTCAGGGTTGAATTGATTGAAATGAATGAACAATGTCTACTCCAAATCAACGCCAAATGAAACTGAGTTTGTTATTACTATTTTAATATATTTGTATTAAAAACTAATCATATCAAAACTAATTTCCAATTAATTAGTAGTCAGAGAATGGTTAAGACAGAAAAAAAAATAAAAATATATCAATACCACCTAAAGATAACATTTAATGGCGTTTTACTGTAACTTTTAAAATGTAATTTTTATTATCTAGACAGCGTGTCAATTCATTGCTTAAAATCAAACAATATTTTTAATAAATCTTGTGAAATAAGAGATGATCAAGAACACAACTACATACACAGTTCACAATAAATACACAAATATACTTGAAATCTGATTCGATACTCCAATTAGTTATATAGAGGTCCATTAGAAGTGTTTATCAAGATTTGATTAACCTATGTTTACGTCAAGTAAACAAATCTTCCGCGTTTTCATTCACTCGGCAGGTATCTGAATTTGATATCATAATCAGTGGTATGCTAAATCGTTTAGGATAGGCCTGTCGTAAACATCAATATTATGTTAGGTTAGAATTTGCACTGCATAATTGGATATACCTCGAGGTAGACGATGATCGTTGACGTGTGGACAAGAAATGTCTAAAGCTAAACCAAATATAATAAACTAATAGCAATGGTCTTCGTTCATTCAAGACTCATTCACTCACTCAAGACCTAAATATGCCAATATTTTACTAATTAAAATTGGTACCAGATAAACCAATAAAAAATTCAAGTAAACTAATACATAACAATTCAAACATTAAAATAAAAATTTAGTAAAAAATTTAGTCCAGTTCAAGAAACAAGATGGCTGTAATTAAGAACGCTGAAAATTACTTACAGAATTTTAAATAAGGCGTAGCGAGAATTTACACCTCACTAAGCTAACTTATAAATTAAAATAGAATCGTTTAATGAATATTAAAAATGTAAAAGTTTCCGGGCGTTAACGTTATTTTATTCTTTCTCTCTTAAGACTCTTGAATTTTTTTTTATATCACTAGTTCGTCAAACAAGCGTACGGCTCACCTGATGGTAAGAGATTACTGTAGCTTATAGACGCCTGCAACACCAGAAGCATTGCAAGCGCGTTGCCGACCCAATCCCCAATCCCTTCCAGGAGCTCTGGTCACCTTACTCACCAACAGGAACACAATACTGTTTGAAAGCAGTATTATTTAGCTGTAATCTTCTGTAAAGCCGAGGTACTGCCCCAGTCGGGCTGCTCCATATTATGAGCAGGAAATTCCTGCTGTACCCTACCTCAGTTATCTGATAACTGAGGTAGGTTTAATCTGAAGACCTAATAGTTTTTTGTCACAAAATTGCCACAAGAAAGGGATCCGAGTAGTTTAGTCAGTTAGTCTGGGTAAGTACCTGAACATTAGGAATGTTTACGAGTAATATTATTCGGATGTTAAATAAAAGATAACATTTGAATAATATTGGTCTCAAACAGTATCGTGTTCCTGGGGTAAAGGAGTAAAGGTAGATTGAGCAGGAGGATTTCCTGGGGAGGGACGGCTGCAGAGTTGGCGAAGAGTTTGCAATGCTTCTAGTAAAGTAACTATAAAGTACTAGTAAAGGCATCCATAAACAGTTGCCTCTAACAATCACGCGAACCGTATGCTTTATAACTCTTATAGCATAAAAAACAATGTTTTCCTTCACAGAGAACTAAACGAACTACGCCGTCCAGTTTCCGACAATCCAGAAATCTTGCGTTTCTTCCGTTACATGCGAGCTGCGAGACGTGGACAAGAAGGAACCAACTGCTTAGAAGCTCATCCGGCCTGCTCCGTCACAACCACACCATCTCACACGATGATAGCTGCGTACCACGATATCAACAAACTTGTCACAGCAAGAAAACTGAGGCATTAGGTATATTAATTTTTATACATTCCCTATAGGTGTTGTTAAAATACAAAAAAATACACATGCAAACACATATCTACATGTACACATGCACAAAGACAAGCCAATATTTATGCTTATAATGGGACTTTATGTAAATAGAATTTTACTTAGATGTGTGTATGTACAGATATTACTAGGGTTTAGATTTATTAATTAACTAGCGACCCGCTCCGGCTTCGCACGGGTATAAAATATAATTATAGCCTATGTCATTCAATGAAAAAATGATTAAAATCGATCCAGTAGTTTTGTTTCGGCTAGTATAAGCCGGCCGGAACCGCCGCAAACGCTACGTACCGCGATTTTTAAATCTGTAATATCTTCGAAAATATTCGTTTAAATCATATGCTGTAAAGGGCCATATAGATCTATATTAAATAAAAAATATATTTAAGGTATGTAATTGGATAAGGATTAATGCTGTATTGGTTAAAATCGCTTCGAAAATTAGCCATTATTTGTCGTAAAAAGTAAATGACAAAAAAATATTATTGTGGGATATCCATAAGAGAAAGGTATATACCATCGCGGAGTTTTCTGTAGACCTTTTCAATGTGTACAATACTTAGTACATTATTTTGATAAATCTCGTAGGGTTCAGCCTGCGTTTGCAATTTAAGCGAAAAAAAAATAATTATTTACGACATAACATTAGAAAACTCAAAAATAACAGTATTTCTCCACTATTTAATGGATATTATTATACATATAAACCATCCTCTTGAATCAATCTATCTACTAAAAAGAACCGCATCAAAATCCGTTGCGTAGTTTTAAAGATTTAAGCGTACATACATGTGCAGGGACAGAGAAAGCGACTTTGTTTTATACTATGTAGTGATTTATGTTCATTCCAAAACATATAACAAGATTTGAATATAATACAAAATGGACGATCTTAACCTCATAATGTCGGCGTTACATGATATATCCAATCTTGTTAGTAAGGAAATTAGTTAGGGTCTTGATAGAAGAGCCTTTTATATACTTCCTGTATTTCATTACATAATAGACTCTATGTCAAAGAAAATAGAGTAGTATTTATTTTTGTAACGACCTTAATTCTGTGGGTAACCGTTAAATCTTTTGATAGATTAATTTGACGCAACCCACAATATTAAGACATTTTATGTTATATTGCTTTAAATTATTAATAAGGGTGAGTCGGAGAGGAAATGTGGCTTAGTTGTAAATTCAAATACAGTCAGGACAATTAAACAATATTGATACATATTACCTTTTAACTACATTATAAATATATATTTCAATTTATAAATGCTTTTGTAGACAAACTTGACACTTAAATATATCGCATACATTGTCAGGGTCGGATAAAAATAGTGAGAAGCTGATTACAGAAGCTGATACCATCTATCTATTCTAATAGTTAATCTATACCAAAATTAACATGTAAAATAAAGTCAGCAATTCTTAAAAAAAAATAGGCTTTGAAGTTCTATGTTGATCCCGTATATAACCAGATTTTTAAAAAATACGTTTATTAGCTTCATATTTTTTTTAAATAATATTTTTTTTTACAGATAACACTGGATCGTGATCATTGATCATCAGAAGTATTAAGAATTATTATTATAGCTACGAATGAATTATCTTATTACCATCATTATATAGTATAAAAATATTGCAGCACAAATTAAAAAATATGCATCATCCCATCAGCCTACCGCAGTCCACTACTAGACATAGGCCTCCACAAGTTCGAGCCAAAAATGGTGTGAACTCATGTGTTTTGCCCATAGTCGCCACGCTGGGCAGGCGGGTTGGTGACCGCAGTACTGGCTTTATAACACCGAATGACACTGCTGCCCGTCTCCGGCCTGTGTATGTTGGATGGGTATTCCGCCATCGGTCGGCTTTTTAAGTTCGAAGGTAGTAGTGGAACTGTGTTATCCCTTAGTCGCCTCTTACGACACCCATGGGAAGAGAGGGGGTAGCTATATTCTTTAATGCCGTTACCATACAGAATTTCGTATGATTATGCATAAAAATATGCATAATCACACGAAAGGAATTGTATACAATTTAACTGCGACACCTCCTGAGTATTTTTTCTGTTCAAAACCAATAGATACAAACTATTTTTAGACTGTAAAATTCTTCAATTTAATTAAAAATTATTTATTAATAGATAACATATTCAAATTAAGAAATGCATTTCGTGTAGCCACGCGTATGGCTTATATATTAATTAAAATATACAGATCTTTTTAGACTGCGTTTTTGGACATGATTTCTTAATATTTCAAAAGTCTGTCAATATCATGAGCATAATGACAGAAGCAATGAGACCAGCAGTCATTTGTTTCTATCAATTTTATTTTTGAATTTTGTTTTGTATGTAAAAATAAGGAGGTTTTTTTCTAGGTATGAGATTAATAGATAAAATGTTTAGCAACAATTTTTAATAATTAATTGCTAATTAATTTTTCAATTCTTTATTTTTATGTTAACACGTTTCCATGTATCTGGGATATTCAATTAGTCATACTATGCATTTAAAAAAAGTTTAGTAGTGTTAGATAAATATTTCTTATTTCTTTAAATATTTTATTATTTATCTATTAAAAATTCTCTGTTCATTTTCAGTTTTTATCTATTTATAGATTTAGAAGAATTGAATTTGAATTCAAACTACGGTTTTTTTTTTATTCCAAATAAAATTAAAATAGTTATAAGGAAAAAAAATTGCTCATTATAATGTAAATAATACAATAAAATCAGGAGTAATATTTATTAACCTCTAAATGTTAAAAATTTCATGTTGTAAAGATTAATTTATTTATTTAATTTAATAACTGTAATTTATTGTACGCTTGTGTGTGTGTTTATGTGTGTGAATTTTTTAGTTTAATGGTATTTTAACGATAATTTATTTATTTTATTTTTATGAATAACAGGGAATGTATTCGTCATTGTGAAAGCAATCTACATTTAGTACGGATCGTTTGTTCAGCAATCGCGGGAACAGATTGTGGCTCTTCTGTTTCTAGATTCGACCTCTGCTGAATAGTATTTATATATTTTATAGATATATCTGTCGTGGCCTGACATTTTATATTTATTCATCGTCTGTTTCTTTAACTTCCACACAGGATTATAAGCTACTGGATTTTGTTGGGAGTAAGGTATTTTTTTGTTTATTAAAAAACATGTAACTTATTTAAGTTTTATCCTGTTTTAATTTAAACAAAATGTTGTATTAATTTATTTGAAATTTAGTAATACGTATTTTTATGTAATTCGAAAATTTAAGTGTAACTTAAAATAAATATTATAATTTGTGCCCATAAAATGAATTGTAAATTATATATTATAACTGTTTAAGTATTATTTGTTAATCTATTTATTAATGTTTTAAATAAATATATACTTAACAATCTATTATTTTATTATTTTAATATAATATTAGAAGAACATTTGTTCTACAAGCCCCCAATAATACGTGTATATCGAACGCAAAAACAGCTTTACACTCGTAAAATAAGTTAAGTATTTAAAAAGTCGCATCGATAATCTACGGAATGATTCATATATGATATACTAACTCTGTATCGTTCCAATTTTAGTATATGTACTGCCGAAGCGTGTACTGATAACTGGTAAGTATTCCGTGTAATGTAAAACATATTCTTAGTTTGTATTCAACTTATCGTGGATGTAAAAACCCTTAAAAGGCAAACTATTATAATTCAAATAATGTCGTGCTTAGAAATGGAGAACAGTACGAGCTTAAACACTTTTTTTATACAACTAGGTCGGCAAACAAGCGTACGGCTCACCTGATAAGTAAGCAATTACCGTAGCTTATGATGCTTTCAGCACCAGAAGCGAGCGAATACGATACTGTTTGCAAGCTAGTAGTATTATTTAGCTAATCGAGCTGCTCCAGATTTTGAGCAGGATATTTTCTGACAGAAGACACTAATAGAATTGTTATCTTTCCTAGGTGTTCAAAGCAATTTCGACCTGAATTATTAAAACGTTATTTATTAAAAAATCATCTAAGACTCGAAAGGGCCTCGTAAATTTAGAAGTTTGCAGTGACAAACAAGTAGAAAATTATAATCACTCAGCTTTGTAACAATCTGGTACAAGTAATTATATTCGTATTTGGGAAGGAGTTTCAGTAATAAAACTATATTTAATACAAACTATACTAAGGTAACAAAACTCTAATATAAGTATATCTTAATTACTTAACAACATCTAAAGAGGTTATTAAACATCTAGACAAAGACGGGCTTTCTAGAAGTCTTTTGTAGAGAGGTTGACTCTACCATATAAGTTAGTAAGATTAATAAACAAATAAATACATTATAAATTAGCTTAAGAAATAATATAACTTGAATAAAAATATGACTAAATAAAGATATGGAATTATGTACACTCTCACATGGGCACTCTCTCGCTCGCATACACACCGCGAACACACGCACTTACCCACGTACCGCACGAATGCACGCACAGTTTGCCCACACATGCACGCTGTTTACCTACTTGCGCACTCTTGCACGCTAGCACTGCTGATTTTTTTTTTTATTCAATCGGTCAATCATTTCACGTAATCGTTTATTTTTATATTTAAACGGAGGTAAGGCACAGAAGAAAATATCCTGCTCCAATACCGGTGCAGACTGGGAAGCAGTACGTTCGTTTGCCCACCTAGTTGTATAAAAAAGTTTTAGTGATTATGACCGCTTATTGTAATAAGTTACATTATAATTTTTACTCTCTATTATTCGCGCAGATAAAAAAACTCAAAAAAACACTTTATTATATTAATGTAAGTCATCTATTATTTGTATCAATCAACCTTACGATAAGATAAATAGCAAAATCTAAGTACTAAGTAATTACCACATTAAATAAAATGTTATTGTTTCGAAGTTATGTCATAACTGTAAACGACGTGACTTTAGCCCGAGAAAAACACAATCACGTCGATATTTATATTTACATTTGTTTTGTTATACCTGTTATTCGTTATAACGGATATAGCAGTCTTGATACTTTGAGAAAAAATATTCCGTTTTTTTTTTATTTAAACAAAGAAACGATTTTATTTGAAGAGTCAAACAAAATTATCTACATAAGACATATGTGTTATTTGTTATATTATTTCTTTAAATTTATTAGTAAACTGACAATATACATATAATTTTTCATGATACACAATACACACACTATTCATGTCTATAGTCATGTAAAAAAATCAAAACAATTAAATACAAAGCGAAATCAAAATTATTATTTTTATTTATTTATATATTATTAAATACTATACACTCCTAAAAACTTAACAACTTAAAACCAAGTTTATTTTAAGAGTGTCGCACTCACCAGCAGATAATGGCTATGTATTTAAAGACTGTGCCGAATCAAATAACTTTCATACCTTTATATATCTTAAATCAATCCAAGAAATAGTTCCTAGTGATTTACTAACTTATCCACTCATAACTTTATACCTTATCATAGAGTGAAAAAATTAACAATTAAAAAAATATATAGTATCAAAACCACTTAATTTAACTATAGTGAAGGTAGACAGAGATCCGGTTTGTCCCTACTCTTACCAAAGTAGAAAGTTGGCCTTCCTTGGAACACTAATTCAAACAATTTTGTAGTCTAAAACCTACAAAATACAGCTTAGTTTAGCACGACCAATATCTTTAAGATATCAGTGAACAAATTTCACAAGAAAAATTAAATTGAACTGTATACTCTTAAAAATAAGACTTCATTTTAAATAATAACAATTCTGTCTTAATTTTAATTCACTGTGTGTAAATCTTGGGTAACATTTTGTGCGTTTTTCGGTTAGTGGCGCAACGGTTATGGGGTTTTTGATACGTTGACTCATCATGATATGATCAAGGTCAAATTACGTGATACTAGTTTGACACTCCAAATAAATATAAATACACTTGATTTAAATGAGATGAAAAAAAAAATGTGAGTGTATGTACCAGTTGAACTCTCTGACATGCATTTTAATTTTTTAAGGTTTAATTGGTCAAGAGCCGTGGCAATGATGAGTCACTTTTTTCTTAACGTGAAAAAACTATAAATCAAATACATCGACCTAAAATCTAATATAACATGCGTCAACTCCACTTTAAAACTATGTCAGCCGAGAGTCAGTGACCAAATAAGCGCAAAAGATACTCATAAACGCCTAACGTGGATAAGATATACATATGTATTTAATAAAGTTATTATTTATACAAATAAATAAAATTGGAGTGTTTGTAATATTAAAATAACCGCTTTTTACTAAATTCATATGGATGTATATACGGTACATATAACAAAATAGCATTTTTTTACAATTTTTGTCAGTCTGTCTGTCTGTTTGTTCCGGCTCTCTGAATCTCTGAATCGGCTGGACCGATTTTGACAAGACTTGCACTGGCAGATAGCTGATGAATTAAGGAGTAACTAAGGCTACTTTTATTCTAGAAATTTATTTATTTTGAACAATATTTTTTTTTAATTCCAAGCGGACGAAGTCGCGGGCACAGCTATTATAAAATATATGTAATAAAAACTTTAAGGTTCTATCTTTATACTTTACCTACTTTATCTCCCTATATACCTTACTGACGTCTTATATTTCTTACATTTGACTAAAATAGACGTACGGTCATCTATTAATTACGTGTAAGTAATGGAAAAGCAAAATTAAAAAACGTGTGTCACTATCAAAATTTGCAATAGACGCCGCGTTGGCGCAACGGTTGCAGCCATAGATTGTACCTGTTGCGCTGGCGGTTGCGGGTTCGATCCCCGCACATGACAAGCATTTGTATTCGCCATACAGGTGTTTGCCGTGGTCTGGGTGTTTGTGCAGTCCTTGTGAGTTTCCCCACTGCCTCGGAGAGCACGTTAAGCCGTCGGTCCCGGTTGTTATCATGTACACCTGATAGCGATCGTCACTCATAGTAGGGAATATATCCGCCAACACGCATTAGAGCAGCGTGGTGGATTAAGCTCTGATCCTTCTCCTACATGGGGAAAGAGGCCTATACCCAGTAGTGGGATACTACAGATTGACGCGAAGGAAAGTACCTAAATACCTTGCAGAAAATCATAGCAAAATAAAACCACTTTCAAGCAGTGTTGTGTTCCCGTGGTTAGTAAGGTTGCCAGAGCTCCTAAAAGTGTGTTGTATTTACAGGGGGTAGGATCTGCAAAGCATTTGTTATGTTCCTGTTGCTGTAGCATTCATAGGCTAGCGTAGCGTATTCGGTAACCACTTACCATCAAGCAGATAGTAATTTTATTTCTCAGGTTTATAAAAAAAATAAATTAAATAAGTTTTTGAACATAACACAGTTTTGTCAACGATTTAATATTTGACCACCACGCTTGAATTCGTTCGTCGACAAATAAAAATCTATTGCATAAACAATAACAAAGTCACGTGATTGATTCAGACATCAGCTGAATACAACAATAAGAGAAGTAAATTGAATATTTTTTTTACAATGCGTATTTTGTCATCGACCTATACCGATAGTTCGATACCTATTCCGTATAACTTTTTTACTGCATGGACCAAGTTCGATAATTCTCGTCTTAGACAAAATCTGTTTGATGCTCGTTTTGTGGTGCCATTTAAATTTAATTGAGATCTGATGATTTCTTTTTAAGTGATCTTTGATAATGCGTATTTACTTGACTATTTTTCGTCTACCTACGTTGTATTACTTGTCAATGTAATAAAAGTTGATTTTCTTTTCGTTTGCGAGCACAATTATCTTTTATAGGCAGTTAAGTACAGAATTGCGAATTTGGAAGACGTATCGACGCTCTAATTATTACGTATATATACGTATGTAAAGCTAAGCAGACAAATATACATTTGTATGCTTAGCCTGTATAATAGAATTATTATAAAAATAATTGATAGTATGCATATTCAGACCGCATCGAAATTTACGTAAGCGTAAGTACTTCTAAGATAAACATACAAATAAACGAGTAATATAATAATTGTGTTATATATATATATATATATATATATACATATATATATATATATATATATATATATATATATATATATATACATATATATATATATATATATATATATATATATATATATATAAAGTTGATTTAGTACTTGAAGATGTGAGAATCCTGTAACGATTGAAGTATGCTGTCACTTGCATCAATTTTAATGTTTTTTAACATACACACGCGTCTCTTCTGTCTGCCTTTTAATGCCATTATTTTAGATAACACCAGACTGATGATAATTTCATATACTTTTTAATAAAATTACATATACATAATACTTACATTTATAATATTACACCCAGGTTCGAAGCGAGAGTTGAACCCCTAGAGCAATAAGGCAGGGTATCAACTGCGCCACAATAAGGATAGCCATTGTTAAAAAATACAACATGTATTTTTCGATAATGACTATAATATTGTTTTGGGAAAAAAGTTTCTACGTATTTTTATAGAAATTCTAAGTAAGATTTTATAAAATTGATCTACATTAATTATAATATGTAGTATAATATGTACCTTTTGTTCGATAACTTACCGCCACCTTAGTATGTAGGTCCTGTATCATTTCGAAGGTTATCGTCGTTGCTGTAGAAATTTTGAGACTTCTCATTAAAAAGCCGCAAATAGTTTGGGCAGTCCTCTCTTGATGTTAACTTTAACCACCTGAAGAATTCTGAATAGACCCAAACAGATGAAAATTTCAGGGTAAAAATCTGGTTGGGCGTAGCTCCACCTTTTCAAAAATTTCGAAACGTTTGTCCGTAACTGGGCGAATAGAGGTAAATGCATTTTGACATCAAAATTTCCTGTCTGCAAACGCTTTTGTGCTACTCTTACTGACACTTCTTTTCTTTTCTCACGGCTTGAGTTGCGTTTCTCCCTTTTTTAAAGTAAAACTTTAAAATGCACCGAATTTCTTCGTTCGATTCACCCATTTTGGCAGACAGAAAAACAAATTAAAAATGGCGGGAAATTGTTTTTTGCCTTTTAATTTCATTTAATTTAAAATCACCTTTTCATTGTATCAAAATCAGCCAGCTACAAACGATTACGATAGTTACAAACGATGACAACCAAAAGTATTTTAGTGAGACGTTTTACTAGAAAATACGAAAGGCCTTTTTTTCTGACCAATTAACTTAATTAGACGAGGTTTTTGTGCGAATTAATTTAACTTTGTTAATTAAACACTATAGTATAACGTACTGTAGCTAACAGTAGATATAAGAGTCAACCAGTATAAGACCATGAAATATCTACACATCAATAAACGTAGCGGTACCTACATCCATAAAATAAGAGCAACTTCCCGATATCAGAAAACGCCTTTCACAACCTATATATAACAAAACTCCTCTAACTTTCCACTTCAAACTAATTAAAGAAAATAGTAGACGCTTAAAATGGTCAAAAACTTCAATACTGTTACATACAAACGCGTTTTTCAAACAATTTTAATACATAAAGGGGTATATTTACAAATTTTTGATACCTCGAGGGGCGTAACGTTTCCAACGTAAGGTTTCCATGAACAGAGTTGTGAAAACCAGGATACAATAAAAGGGTAAGATGTATGGAGATGGCTTCTTTATAAGGTTATCAAATGCTTAAAAGTCAATACATATATCTATATCAAATTCGATTAAAAACTTGACTTAGTTGTAAATGGTTAGATTAGGTACTTTAGGGATAGACTATTTAACGATGAATACATTGTAATTGGTTGATTTAAAATTAGTATCTCATGTATATGTATTGTAAATAGTATTATATTAAAATTTCAAAACTATGTAATGTTTTGCTTTTTTTGTAACTTCCTTTTTTTATAATATGATGATTTTTAATAATAACCACTAAAATCTAATTTTAAGAAGAACTATATTTGCGTTATACTCTATAATTATGTGCTGCTAACTTAGAATAACTTTGAATGTTGATTATATTTATTATTTGCTAAAACGGTAAAATATACATATTATCATTAGAAGAAAAAAGTCTATCTCCATACTAATATACCTCAAAACAACAACTGGGATATCCCAAAGTTGCGCTAACTTCATTCAAACGTTCACATCATCACCATTTAAACTGCAAATTCAACCATAATACCAAGATGTTAAAGATCAATTGCCTATAACCAAAAATTATTTCTACTAGTTCACTGAAGCTAAGAAAAAACTATACAAATGAAAATAAGCCATATTAGTAATAGCTGAGGTTGAAATTTGTTTGTGGTGATATAATTTGGGTTGTGAATAAAATGTTCTACAATATAAAATCTTAGTTCTTTGAGTTAAGGTCTTAATTTGCCTGTAAATATATGTTTCTTCAATACGGATCCAAGAAGTTTATGCAATTCTTATATTGTTATTATATAAGGTAGTTTGACGATCCGTGGGTCATTCTTGTTTGCAACTCTCAGTGCATTGAACGTGGTCTAGATTCATATTAATTAATCATCTAGGTAAGTTTTTTATTAATTATTACTAATAAATAATTACAAACAAATAAAACATAATATAAAAAATATAATATTACGTATAAATATATCAGAATAGATTTAAATCGGTAACCCTACAGTAAAAGTTAAAAAAAAGTTATACCATTGAATGCTTCATAAAATGTCTAGTGTCTCTTGTGAAGTTTTGGAATGTGGTTTTTCTTTTTGTATTGTGTCAAATCCTTTTAAAGACTTAATAAGTTGAGACGCTATCTTACTAAGTCCTGAACCAGGAGTACAATGACCATTCTAAGCCCTGACGTTGACTCTTCGTTGCTGGGTCTCAATAACTTGCGGGAGACACTTAGTCCAAGTTATTCTGACAGAATTATACAATCAATATGATCATCAAGAATACATATTCTAAAAAAAACTATATCAGTCTGGTATCCTGCATAAACATTAGTAGGTATATATTTTTTTTAAATTTGGCGGTAATATCCTGATGTCAACATCTTGCATTTGACGTTTATGTGTCATAAAGAAATATGAACCTATGTCATATTGACACAATTATTTTTTTTATATTTGGTGTCTTATGACTCATAGTGTGAAGTTTTATATTACGTAATACTAAATATCCCCGCGGTTTTTAATGCGTATATTTTAGACACGACCCTTTGGACACGACTATTTCTACTATTTTTAGATTCTGTATCTGCTTTATGGTAAAGATTTTGAATACCGACCAAAATGCTTTAGAGTTTAATTTTGATTTAACAAACAATTTTTTAATGTTTAAACGTAATAAAAGGTACAGTTTATAAATGGCTCAAAAATAAACAAGGACAAACAACCAGACAAGTAGAATACGAACTCTTAACCTATCTATCGTTGGAATTGTTGATTCATTTCACGTGTGACAAAGACAAAATATCACTTCTTGGCCTTTAAAATGTATCTACCAGATAATCATTAAGTCTTACGCCTAATGATATAAAGATATGACTTGTCACTTTTTTATTGAACTGAACAGAACTATAACAACCTAAAAACGTGCTAATGATGAGCAGAAACCTCTTCTCGGTACAGCTAAAGAAATAAAGTCTAATCCACAGCGCTTATCTATAAATAATATAAATAAATATAAATATTTACAACATACACACACGGTCATCTGTTCCTAAAATAAACAACTTAAAGCTTATAGGGAACAGACTGGTATAGCTACAAATATATATTTTTTTCGATAAACATACATATAAATAATACATATATTAATAAATATATATATATATATATATTACATCCAGACTTGGGGTTTGTATCGAACCCCCAATCCCCGGAGCAGAAAGCAGGGTCTCTACAAACTGCGCCAACGATCTAATCATACCTATTAGAATATAATATATTCTACCTAGTATACCTAGTATTACCTATTAGAATTTCGTTGATTGTCAACAGCATTCATATGTTATAATCTTCTTTGTTTAGGAATGTCAATCCCTTACATTTATACTACTTACTGAACTTATAAGAGTTTCGAGTTGTTTTTATTTGTGTACATACAGTCTGTTTATTACAAAAGCTCAAGGCTCTAAATACATCATAATTTACGTCTTAGAAGAGCAGCAGTAACGACTCACATCCATTAAAGTGACAGATCTAAAAAATGATTTCCAACAGCCAGAGCAAAATCATGGAAAGTTATTACTATTTTGATCTTATTGCTCACAAAATTAACGGGATTCGAGATTTTCTTCTGAATGTAGGAAGTTAACAAGTCTAGTGAAAGTACTGTCCTGTAGTTGTGTATTTGTGTGAGTCGTTGACGTAATAATTACATAAGTTATTGTCCTCCAATGACCTAGAATCGTTTGCAGAATATTGCATAACTGTAACACAATAGACACTTCATATCCAAATTACTCATACATCTGTATGTACTTAATAAAGATGCAAGATATGTTTCTTTAAAAGTGATTATCTTAAGATTCATTAATTCTATATATATAAAATTCGCGTTTCGCGGTGTTTGTAGTTAAACTCCTCCGAAACGGCTTGACCGATTCTCATGAAATTTTGTGTGCATATCGGGTAGGTCTGAGAATCGAACAACATCTATTTTTCATACCCCTAAGTTGTAGGGGGGGGGGGGATAAGGGGGTTAATAAGATATATGGCAAAACAACGTTTGCGGGGTCAGCTAGTATATAATAAAATAATTCACATTATCAAAGAGCAACGGCTATAAAATAATAATCATGGTACTACGACGTGAGCGACTTAACCAAAACCATTCTGAAATATTTTTTTTAAGTTAACGCTTAATGTTTCGATAAATTTTTAAGGCATAAAAACGTGAGAAAGGTTAAATGTTCACATGTAGTCAATTTTTTTTATTATCAGTAATTTAATTTTTACCGTCTTAAAGTCCAGTGTTAGATAATTACTATATCTCGTATTTTGACGGCTAGACAACAATTAGCAATGTTTCTTAGTAAGTATACCGAGAGCTTATTCCTTTCCTATTCCTTCAAGCTAGCACAATTACACTTAACTTTAATAATAATTATATATATATACGATTTCTAGTAGGTAGGTAGTAGGTATTATTTAATGTCAACAAGTTTAGTTTTCCTTTTTTTGTCAGGAAACGACAATTCTATTTTCTCTGTAAATTTTAAGTGTACCTAAATTATATAATATAATTAAATAATTAATAGACAATATATCGCGTAAGTTTTATCGAAACATTTTAGTTAAATAAAAACCTATGCTAAATATCTTAAAACAGACTTTTCAAATAAATGAATACATTATGAACAAACTGAAAGCGTCAAGTCAACCGAAAGAAATTTTAACCAAACAAAGAAAATGAAATTTGTATTCCAGTCATCGTTTCCAAAAAAAAAAAAACAATAGTGTTTTAAAAGTCGGTCGAGTTATTCATACATATTGAGGTATTATCCATTCAAAACACAAAGACGTGATGAGAAAGTCACATCGAAGGAAAATAATTTAAAACACTTTGGAAACACTTAACTTACATTTTTCGTTGCTGTATTCTTATAAGAAATAATTATATAACTACTATTCATTGTAGTTAGTCAGTTCAGTCAGTATTCGCCGTATTATTTGTAAAGTAGTTAACAACAAATACTAACCTAATCTTACCTCTCTTAGAAAAGGGATGACCGTTAATTAAAAATTATAAATAAAAGAAGAAGGGATGTATTAGATATTTTACATGTTATCGACAATCATATCTGTATGGCCCAATCCCTTCTCGCTCAAATTTTTCCATTCCTTTCTGGTAATCCTAACAATGTTTGTACAGGTGTCATTTTTATGGCGGCGTATTTAAAGATTTGAATGAATATCAAGTAGAATAATTGGAATATAAAGTAGAAAATTATTCTTATCTTGGTCTTCCAATTCCAATTCCAATAAGTAAAATATATACAAAAAAATTACTACCATATATATAAATATTCTGCTCAGATATCGTAACTTTGAATGTTTGAAAATGTACTTTACCTGTACTTTACATGTTATGCTACTTGAGCGATATGACACTTTAATTATACTGCAAATAATCCTAAGTCAAGATAAACTTAGAAATATTATAAATCATTACAGCCTATACAGTCCACTGCTGGACATAGGCCTCCACAAGTTTACGCCAAAAATAACGTGAACTCATGTGTTTTGCCCATAGTCACCACGCTGGGCAGGCGGGTTGGTGACCGCAGTACCGGCTTTGTGGCACCGAAGACGCTGCTGCCCGTCTTCGGCCTGTGTATTTCAAAACTAGCAGTTGGATGGTTATCCCGCCACCGGTCGGCTTTTTAAGTTCCAAGGTGGTAGCGGAACTGAGTTATCCCTTAGTCGCCTCTTACGACACCCACGGGAAGAGAGGGGGTGGCTATATTATTTAGTACCGTAGCCACACAGTACAGTACAGTATTATAAATACAGTATTATAAATATAGTAAAAAACTTTGTAATAATAATTGCAGTAATTTTTTTGCCCAAAAACATTTTACACTAAAATATCCCGACACAACTTATATAAATATTATATTATATTTAATTTACAAACCGAATATGAACAATGTCATGTCATGCTTTCATTATAATAGGTTACACCAAAATAGCACCTAAATCTACTATAACAGAGAATTTTAACGCTTACACAGTTAAAATTAAACCTAATATCGTACTGATTTGCTTCTAAATTGTTTACTTAGGAACTTAAGTTACAGTTACAACTTAGTGCTTTTCTAACATTAGCTGTTCAGTATTTCATTTATATGTGTTTTGATTTGTTGTTTACTTTGGGCTTTATTTTAGATTATTTTTTTAGTCACGATGAACTTTTTGGCAAACTTCATTGAAGAAATATTCTTCGTACTTAGGCCAATGACTTCCAGAAAATTATTATCTTTACCATCCTGAACCTGCTAATTAATACAATTACATTTGCATAAAAAATAACCGTTGTCATTTCTAGAATAATTCATAATATATGTGTGTGTGTACTCGTATTATTAACATGAGCACGGAACGGACGATAAGTATTTTGGCGCAGTGGTCGCAACCGTACGATAATTATCGTACACGTGCGATATTTTTTTGTAATAGTACCGTATCGTACATTGATCTATATCGACACAAATTTGACGGATACGATAATTTTGATCCACACACGATAATTCTACGGTCCTAGTAGGATAGCTGCCTCGGTTAAGGATGTGAGCACTGGTCATAGCTTTAGCAACCGCGGATTCAACCCCGCACGTGACATATATTTGAATGGACCATTCTGATGATATTCTTTGGCTGGGCGTCTGTAATTATGTACTGTGTAATCCTAGAGTTTGAGTGAAGTTGCGTAGTTAAGAGACTTGTATCTTACACAAATATAAAATCATCAAAGAGTTTGATTATATTACCGTAGATTTAGATACAACAGCATCTTTTACGACCCTATTATCATCCCTTACCCACAAATCCAACAAATAAATCCTAAATCGTCAATTCCTTAGATAAGAGCTCTACTTTGTTGCCTTTTCTTAATTTCGTCATAAAAATCAGTATGTGTATCTCTTTTTCAACGTCTTCTTATTTAGTTTTTATTGCAATGAATTACTTTAAATCCTGAGTATTTTAATTTTTTTGATATATTGCTTCTAACACTTCTAATACAATATTATTCTATGTATTAATAAAGAAAATCATGGTTTGGTACGAGAGAACGTTCGTGCGTTCGATACAATTATAGGGCGTTGAGATATGGAAAGGCATATGAGTAAATAAAAATAAAAAAACATTTTTCTTATTTACCTAACATACCTATAAACTATACAATAATCATATTTACGCAAACAGTTACTTATTGCTAGAACATACGAAAAATAAAATATTAATATATAAGTCTCATTCGCCAATTAAGTGAAATAATTTTAAATACCTAATACCATTATTTTATCTTCTAAACTAATATTATAAAGAAGAAAGATTTGATTTTTTTGTTTATTTGGAATGGAGAGCAAAACTACAGGACCGATTTTAAAAATTCTTCTTTTTCTGGAACTTCTAACTTACCAGTAAGTGTGCATCACAATATCACTTAGTGACATAGGCTATATTTTATTGAAAAAAAATGCATTAGTCAATCAATCATGTAAAAAAACCACCATAGGGGCGAAGCCGCGTGTGGAAAGCTAGTTAAAATATAATTAAATTAATGTTTTAAACGGTCTTTTTTGTCAAAGAAATTTAAGAAAAAAATTGGGTCTACGAATTTAATTAAAAAGGATGTCTTAAAAAACTGTGCCTTACTTTGTATTCAAGGAATACGCCGACTTAATTCCACTTCCGCGACGCTTAGGACAAAGATTAAGCGACAGAACCGTTACTTTGGAAAGTTACCGCTAAAACCGGCTTTAGCTAGTTTCTACCGGCTAAAACTATTTTTTTTTTAAGTAATATGTGTTATATGTAATAAGGGTATGTTGTTAACATATTTATATTATAATTCACGACACTTGGAATAGTTTTAACTATAAACTAATAATTATTTTGTCTCTTGTAAAGGTATGTTCTAACTTCTAGCTGTAAAATGGTTTTATATTGAAGAATGTCAAATAAATAAATTAGTTCAGTTTGTAATTTTAGAAAGTTTAATAATATTTTAAATTATATTAGTTTTAAAATAGTCAATTAACTAACTGAATATAACTCAAATTAGAAGAGAAGAAGAAGAAGAAATATACTTTATTGTGCATATTACAAGCTAACATAACATACATCTTTAAAAAAAAAAAAATTTGCAAAACAATATTATGCACAAAGGCGGTCTTATCGCTAGGTAAGCGATTTCTTCCAGACAACCTTGGGGTAGAGGACATTTTAAAACAAAAAGAGTAGGGTTATCAAAAGGCAAAACAGAAAATTAAAAACAAAGTAGATCCTACAATCTAATAATACAATAATATATACATATATATATATATATATATATATATATATATATATATATATATATATATATACATATATACATATACACACATATATACATACATATATAAATAGATAGTATATATTATAAACATATAAAGAATTAAATACACAAATAAATACATACCAAATTACTAGTCAGATCATAATCAAAATTTAAGTGGAACCATGTCACGCACCACCTTTCGATAAAAAAGAATCATCAAAATCAATCAACCCAATAATAATTGTATTTGCTCGAAAACGAAACAAAAAAAAACCGCCTTCAATTACATCGACAAGTAATGTGACGTAGCTGTAGGCGAAAAAATCGTCAAGTAAATACACGCTATCAAAGATTACTCAAAAAGTTGTAATCAGATCTCGATGAAATTTAAATTTGACCTCATAATAAACATCAGCTTTCGATTTAATTAAAAATCATTAATATACCCACTCCCACCCAGTAAAAAGTTATGTGGTATAATACAACGTAGGTCGACGAAAAAATAGTAAAGTAAAAACGCATTATTAGTAGTAGTAGTTCTCCTCATCGATTTCGATGACGGCGACCCAGGGAGTCATGACTAATTTCTCTGATGGGCCCTAATATGGCTCGCTAATCCACATTTAGTTTAAAATGTCCTAGAGCAACTGCGGCAGTAAAGCTGACCCGCAAAGTTGTATGTGTAAGTATAGGAAGGTTTAGGTCTCTGTTTATTAACATGGCGTTTTGAATCAAGCGCTAGAAGTCGATTTTCTTTTTTCGAAAGAAAAAAGAAACGCATTATTAGATATAACTCAAAAGGTAGTTGTTTGATCTCAAATAAATTTAAAGGGGACCAAATGACACGCACCACCTTTAGATTAAATTTTTTTTGTCGAAATCGGTCCACCCTGTCATAAGTTCTGAAGTAACATACATAAATAAAAAAACACAATCGAATTGAGAACCTCCTCCTTTTTGGAAATCGGTTAAAAAGTTATGAGGTAACACAAATAAAAAAAATCGAACTGAGAACCTCCTTTTATGAAATAAAATTAAAATTTAATTTATTAATTTGTAAGGCTTTTGTGTTTTTAGATCTTTTATCTGCTTACAAGAATTTATTATTCACTTATATAGCATACTTATATTAATATACGAGTATGTATATCAATGTGATATAGATGATTTGTATAAAAATGTGATATAAATGTGTGATTAAGAAAGTATATTTGAAGTATCATCTTTTTAACTCACTTCAAAAAAGAGAGGAGGCTCTCGATTTGACTATATACTTTTTTATATTCTATGATATTTTACGGTCAACTCACGCGCAGTTTTTGACCGCGTTTCGAGCCTCTCACTCGCACGCAGCGCGTTACCAGTTATGCGTTTTCTAACAAGTGCCGTGTTACAATACGCTCTACTGACGTTATATTAAAAACAGTTCTGTGTTTACCTGTGTCTGTACAATGTTTAATTTCGAGAAAGTTATTTTATTGATTTTATCAAATATTAAATGGTATGTTGGATTTTTTTTTTATTCAATTAAAAAAATATTTTTAAAATTATGTGTGTTCAAACTATTTGTAACTCGAATACGTTAGACAAAGGGTTGAAAATAGAGTGTGTGATATTTAAATCAAACCAAGTAAATGAAAACCAGTAGTCAAATGCGCGAAAGTGTTTATGTAAAAGGAGGAAATCCTAGTATTCTATTTGTAAAATACGTCGATTGCGTGAAATATATAATTGAATAAATCAATGCTTTAAGAAAGTAATTTTAAGTCCTAACAGTTACTATTACATAAAATTATGAATTTCGTACGATTTTATTTTTGTGCTACTCACACAAAAATAAAATCGTACGATGTCATCGTTCCATAGATTAATTGGCTAGTGCACGGACACGGTCAGTCGCAGATTCGGGTTCGATTCCCGATTTTTGATATGATATTAAAAATAATTATGAATTTATTATAAAAATCAAAAATTTCAATTAAAAAATCTCAATAAACATATTTGAAAATAAATAACTCACAAGTATATATAAATTAACAAAAAAATGTTGTTTTAAATTTAATTGAGATAAGCAACACATTAATAATTATGTAATGTTAATTTTGTTTACCAGGATACCGTAAGAAACAAGAATGCTTAACCGGGCCCGATGGTTGATGGTTGCTGTGGCAGCGTTACTAACGCTGCAATCGAAAGGAGACGGTGGATTCAGATTACCTGATCAACCACCTAAAGAAGAAACAGAGGGAAGGTCGGTGAACTTTGGAGGTGACCGTGGAAGATCGGTGAGTTTTGATGAAATTCAACTTCAATGTACATCGACAAGTACAACGTATCTACTTTAATCGAAAAAATAGTCAAATAAAATTCATTATCAGGCATATCTTAAAAATTGTTAAAATTTACTCGTTAACTCCCCCAAACTTAAATCTGACCACATTACAAGCACCAACTTTCAGATAAAAAAGCAAAGTTATGAGATAGCAAATCAACCTTATTTGATTCCCCTTAAATAGTTGTATTTTAAAATGAGTTATTTGTGTTAGAAGACCAAAGAACTAAAGAATTTGTTTGTTTTCTTGATCTAATTGCAGCCTGAAGCCCAAGGTCGTGGTCTGCTAGATTGGATAGGTTTAGGAGAAGACCAGGATCCCTACATTCAACAATCGACTCAACAGTGCCTCAATGGAGATCTAGCCGATTGTTTCAAGGCTCAAGCTTTAAGAAGTTTCGATGATTTTTTTGACAAACAAGCTTACCAGTAAGTTGTATTACTTTTTCTATTCAAAAAACCATAATTCATTTGTCAAGGGTGAGTTTTACCGGTTTTTGGTGAAGTTTATCCTACAAATAAGTTAGCAATAAACTTTGATAGCAAGAGGTAAAATAGACCATTAGAATCTGTTGCTCCTCAATTAATGAACTACAACTTTTAGATTCATTTTTACGAATAGAAATATTTCTTAAATATTGTGGAATTCGATGGTAAAATAGAATAATTTATCAAAAACTTTTATCTGTTGGATACCATCATCCGTCAAATGACGTTATCTACAACTGGTGAATGGTAATGGTGATTTTAATAATTTGTAAATATGACTAAGCAAACTGTATCTTGAAGTAGTCAGAAAACATAATTATCTCTTGTTAAAATATATTCAAGTAACGTAACAACATTTTACATTATTTGCACTAATTTTGAGTACAGCCAATGTTCAAGTTAATAATTAAACTATAGCTCTTGAGAAGACAGATACTTTGTCTTAAGTGATATTACTCTCGCATAATACATATAACACATGTTACCTCATTTACAAACTACAAAATACTATCAAAATATTAGCTATTTTATCGGTATAATATTAGGTATTTTTATATGTCTTCAGTGCGACAAAGCGAGCCCTGCGGTCACCAACCCGCCCACCCAGCGTGGTGACTATGGGTAGCACACATGAGTTCACAGCATTTTTGGCGTGAACTTGTGGAGGCCTATATCTAGCAGTGGACTGTGATAGGCTGAAATGATGATGATGATGATGATTAGCCATTTTCGAAAAAATTGAATAAATTAAGCATTACCATGTTTTCTGCTTCTGAGGTTTTAGGTTTAATTCCCGGCCGAATATGGGTGTAATAATTTTTCATTTCTTGTTATGTATTACAGTTTATCAGATAACGCAGTACTGATTAAGGTAGAATCTCAAGCCAGAGCGTTAGCCAGAGAACCTCCTCAGTTAAGTTCCCAGCCAAGAAGCGAAGACTCTGATTGGGATGCCCTTGTCAAATATGGAATGAGAAAAATTGAAAGGTAAGTTGTAAAATAACACAAAAATAATTTAAAAAAAAAGTATTAAAATGACATCTTATGGGCTCCACTTTATATTATATCGCTTATTTATTTACGAAACGTATTTTGTCACTGACATTACAGATACTTCCTACTAAGCAATTGTAGTCAAATAATTAATACACACAATACACGAGAATGAAATAATTAATCATCAATAAGAAGTGTTAAATTCGTCCAACCAGTTCATTTTTGCACAACTTTATACATTCATAATAAGGTACTTATGATTTCAAACAAAGAAACGAATTTTTCAATGCTTTCAATAACATACCAATAAAACTCAATACAAACATTACTTATTTATAATACTTCAATGTCTAATTGCCTTTTTCGACTTAATCCAAAGTTAGAATAGAGAAGTCCCTTTTACATCTTAAAACAAAGTTTAGAAAAATTACTGTTTTTTTTCCATTAAATCTAAAATATTTTATCCACAACGAAAATTCTCTCTTGTACTAAATAAATAAGCAATACAATAAGATCTAAATAAAAATACAACTTCATTTTAGATTGAAATTAAACAGAAACCACAGTAATACAACATGTAATAAAAATAAATTCTACTTGTTTTATCAATATATTACTGCATATGATTATTGTTCTAACAATATTACCAGAAATCCTAAATGGATGAAGTAGTTTTTCGTAACCTACATTCATGGGTTCTGTTCATAATAATCTATTTATAGCCCACCGAAAGACAACTCAACAAGCCTGTTTATGCTTGATAAGTCTTGCTTGAGAGTCTAAATCTAAGTCTTGATCTCAGAACACGTTCTAAAACCACTTTAATTCAATTTTCTTACAGATTTTTGAGGTCTACTGCTCTGGAGTTCCAGTTAGATGATGAGGTGACATCTAATGGGGTCATCGCTCCAAGGTTTTTAGACGAAATTGCTGACGAAGTTGACATTATTGAAGATAAGAAAGCGCCTCCTTTCCGTAAGTGTAAAATATTTTTGGACAAATATGATGTAAAAAAATGCAAAGAGTTGTTTAGTAAAAGTAAGGTTACTGTGGTAGATACAAGCTTTAAATAAATATACTGAATAACACCGGATCGACTAAACAGTAAATACAATTTCAGAAATTCTACACTAGAAAAATCAAGCACTCGTAGCTTTTCTGAAGCAACAAATTCACGTCACAAATCACAAAAGCTATTATCAATAAATGCGTAAATATTCGATGTTTATTTTCAGGCCGCCATAAGCTGAAGAAACTCATAATTCCTATGCTGCTGATCCTGAAGCTTTTCAAACTTAAATTACTTTTGTTCCTACCTCTCATCCTCGGCCTCGCTAGCTTCAAGAAATTCTTAGGATTCATGGCTCTCATCATTCCAGGTATGAAGTTATTAAAATGGTAATGATAACAATACCCAAGTCATTCGTATTATAATTGATAATTGGATGAAACTATTAAAAATGACACTATTATATGCGTTAATTATATGTATTAAAGTACAATGGGCTAAAGCTAATTATGTTCCTCTGCATACTTAATATACGATTCTCTCTCTTAAGAGATTTTCTTACGTAGGTCCTAAAAGTTTCAGTATTTCCAAATACACAAGTAAAAACCGTGCAAGGTAAATTTTATTTATTTTATTTTATTTATTAGGTTAGCCAACAGTTGTTTACACTGATTCACAGACATTTAACATTTAAATATAATTAATACATAGCACAAGTGCAACAACCACTTATAGGCTAACACCACATGCACAAATCACCGTTGCACTTAGTGAAAGATAGATTATGGTTGCATTAGATAACACAATAACCCAGCAATAATCACTTAATATCAGATACAGTTTGGGAATTACACAAGAAATGAACACTACAAACAAATGAATCTATAAAATAATAAAATCTAAGAATGATGTAAAAAAGGAATTAATTATTTAACAATTATTTTTAATACAGTGTAATGTGTTCAGAATTTACGTGTTTACTTATAATTTAATGCCTATAGTTTCAAAAATTGTAAATACTCCGTATTCTTAATGAAAATGTAAGAAATGTAATCTTTATAACTTCTTAAGCCGCTGATCCTCGCTGGGACTGTTAAGTTTCACTATAACATAGTTAAATAAAGTAATACTCTATTACGAGTACAATACAAAACAGAGCAAGATAAAAACATCTCTACATGAATGGTTCTAAAAAACGATATTACATTTTTCTCTTAGCTAAAATGTAGACATTTAAAAAAACATTCGTTATTCATTAGTTAATGACAATAATGTGAGTAAAGTCACTTATACTGTTCGTTAAAACTATGTCCTTTTAGCAGGTTGTTGGCTTAATCGTCTAAAATTCTTTAAAAAATAATAAACTAAACAGAGTAACCAATATAACTCAAAAAATTAAGCTTACTTTCTCACATTTTTTTTTACTCATACAAGTTTTGTATTATAAAAAATGTTCTTCTCCTATTAACCTTAATTGTATCGAAAACAAAGTCGTGTTCATATTAGCTAGAGTCTGTCGTAATAAGTCCGCTGTTTTAACTTAAATTAGACGAATCATTCGATTTATTACACTTACTTTTACAAGAAGAAAAAAAAATAAAAAGTATTTTAAAAAGTATATTTTATTTTGAACATATTTTTTTCTTTAAAATTTTTTGTCCAGATTCTTTTACCAATTCTAATACCACCATTAAACATTTAATGGCCCATTAGATAAACATTGAATGTTCAGATATAGAAACAAGGCTCAGTCAAACACAGAAAAACACAGTGATTTCATCTACGCTTACAGTGGCTGTTTTTATCGTGTGATAGCCCCGCCCCAATCTTTCATAGTCAAAAACAAAATAACTTTTATTACTAGAACTATATACCTTAGTAAGGATTTTCAAAATCGGACCAGCTGATGCCTAATCTACCATGTTAAAGCAGTAAAATAAACTGTTTTATAATATTTCTAAATTTTTACCATTAATAATAACATATTTTTATTACCAGGTGTCATCGGTTACTTCAAATTCTGCAAACCCAATCTATCATCTCCATTCTCGTCAAGTCATTACACTGGACCGCAATACTCTCCGGCTGGCATTGGCTTAAGCCCGTACAGGGAAGGGCATGGACCGGCAACTTATGGACATTATGAAAATTATGCTGTAAGTTATTTATTTTTATACATTTACATAAGATAATGATCATCTACTAGTCTCCCTACCGTGCCTCGGAGAGCACGTTAGCCGTCGGTCCCAGTTGTTATAGTGTACACCTGATAGCAACCGTTACTCATAGTAGGGAATATATCCGCCAACCTGCATTAGAGCAGCGTGGTGGATTAAGCTCTGATTCTTCTCCTAAATGGAGAAAGAGGCCTATACCCAGTAGTTGGATATTACAGGCATATTATATTAATTGAAAATTGCTTCAATTAATATCATTACATCATCGTTACAGCCTATACAGTCCACTGCTGGACACAGGCCTCCACAAGTTTACGCCAAAAATAACGTGAACTCATGTGTTTTGCCCATAGTCACCACGCTGGGCAGGCGGGTTGGTGACCGCAGCACTGGCTTTGTCGCACCGAAGACGCTGCTGCCCGTCTTCGGCCTGTGTATTTCAAAGCCAGCAGTTGGACGGTTATCCCGCCATCGGTCGGCTTCTTAAGTTCCAAGGTGGTTGTGGAACCTTGTTATCCCTTAGTCGCCTCTTACGACACCCACGGGAAGAGAGGGGGTGGCTAAATTCTTTAGTGCCGTAGCCACACATCACAATTCAATTAATATAATTCTAGTGATTTTATAACCAATAGGTTAAGAGGAAAAACATAATACCGTTTTTCTTAATCATCGAAACTTTAAACTTGTACCATATAGGTACTTGATTTAATAAAAAGCAAACTGAATTCTTCAGAAGAAAAAAAAAACTGGTCATTTTAAAATTGCTACTAATTTATCTGATTATGTCAAAGCAAATTCTAATAGCAAATTTACAAATCCCAATAAAGCATTCCAATTTGTTACAATGTCAAATTAAGTTCATTCAGTCCTCAATTAATCTGGTGTATGATTAGATTAAAGCGTTTGGATTTGTGGTTTAACTGGACAAACCACAATCGGCGAACTCATTAGTTTACTAATTATACGAACATCAATTCAGTAAAGAGTACATATTTGAAACTCGTATTTAAGGGGCATATTAAGTGGTAATTGGTATTATAATCTGGAATATTTTGTGATCACTTTTGACTTATTTGTGATATCAAGAAACGTACAGTGCACAGTTGATGCCATTTTGTTTAAAACCTTACTTATCTTCTACTTCCTGAATATTATCTACAGACCTATATATCTATTCGACTATCGTGTTCAATCAAGGCAATTTTTCAGGGCAACCATTACAACAAGTATGGCTCCAATGGTATAGCCTTCAGGGAACATGATGTCAGTCCTCAAGACTTAGCTTACCAAGGCTGGGAGTTCAGAAATAAGAAAGGCGCTGAAGATATAAAAGCTGAAGAAGCTTAAGACTGATTTAATTTCAATAATATGTAAACAACATCATACAACTCAATTTTAAACAAAAATAAACCGATCTGTTATTCAGTCAAGAAAAATTTGTTGTAAAGAACAGTTATAGGTTCGAAATAAAATTCACACTGAAAAATCATGACAAAACTAGTCAGAATAAATTTAGACATGCTTATGAAGGCTATTTGTAACGAATGAAGTTATTAATGATGAATGAAGTTATTTACTGATATTTAATACAAACTTTAAAACAAGTGGTTGTAATAAGATACTACAAAAACTTACAATAAACTTACGTTGAAATTTTTATTTACTACTATCGGAAAAGATAATTGATTTTGTATATTTTTTTTTAATTTACCAAATGTATATAACAGCGTAATGTGGAGTTTTTTAACTTGAAAATGATTGTTGTGAATTCGTCTTATAATTTAATTTGAGACGAATAGATGTAAACTTTATAAGTATAATGTAAATACATTCGCTATTATATTTAAAATATCTAGTGTATTTTTAAGTGTCTAATGTCATTATTTAAATAATCTTATTTAGATTATTTCGTTGCTTTAATTTTTAAAAGATTATATTATTGTACATAGATCTTGTTAATTATTAAACTTTTTATACTTTTATTATTATTTCTTTTATTCAGTATATTTTCTTATGATTACATTTTTAAATATATTTATAAAAAAGACAAATAAAAATATTTAAAAATATAAAAATAGTAGTCCTCCGATGGCAGGTTGAGGCCCAGGCCACCGGTAGTTAAGGTTCCAGGCTGAGGAACCTCCTCACAATGCGGGCCGTTTCAAGCAACACTGCCTTTTGTATCTGACCCTTGATCCAACAGTCAAGTGAGAGTTTCTTAAGGTGTTGGTCGAAACTCTTCGCTAATAGACCATTAACCGATACAACAATAGGAACAATTATTGTTGAGTCTACATTCCACATGCCGGTAATCTCGTGGGCAAGGTCTAAATATTTACTTAATTTTTCTTTTTCGGCCTTTACGAGATTATCGTCATGTGGAACTGTAATGTCAACAATAATTGCTCGGCGCGCTGATCGGTCTACTAGCACTATATCAGGTTTATTGGCTGCAATAAACCTGTCAGTGACAATAGATCGATCCCAGTAGAGCAATGCACGACCATTCTCAAGAAATGGCGTTGGGCTATACCTATAATAAGGCAACTCATTTTCAACGAGGCCGTACCGAATTGCAAGTTGTTGGTGTATAATCCTGGCTACTTGGTTATGTCTATGCAAGTACTCACCGTTAGCAAGATGACTACAACCGGAAACAACATGTCTAATGGATTCTCCAGGCTTATGGCAAGCTCGGCATATGTCTGGAGTTCCATCTTTCATGATATGTTTCCGGTAGTTATTCGTCTTAATAACTTCGTCCATAATTGCACAGACAAAACCTTCGGTTTCTCCGAAGAGGTTCCCGTGTTGTAACCAGGATATAGATATATATTATTATTATTTTTATTATTACGTAAAACGTCCCCTTATACAACTATATTAATTATATTCTTCCTTACATTTCTTACATCATTTTGCACATGAAATTATGGGAAATTTTAACTATACTACCAATATTTTTTTACATGTGCCTTGACTATGTCGTAATCTTTACCACTATTAACGAACTCCATTTCGTCTAAGTCTTTAAGTATATAAACATCATCTCTATCTAATTCCCTTCTATTTCTATAATGTGCTGTATTTTTTCTCGATTGAAGTCTATGGAACGGCATTGGATATCTTGGTACTTTTATATTCTTTCGTGTTTTCTTCCTAGGACTGCTCGTTGTGACATCTTCGTCTTGAACGTTAGCGCTATCAATCATTTCAGTTTTCTCAGTTGCCACTGTAACTTTTCTTGTTACCGGATGAACGTAGATCTTCCTGCTTTTGTTTTTACCTTTCTTAAATATTCTCTGAATAGTTCGTTTCGGTGGGGGTTTTATTTTCTTTTTCTTTGTGTATTCATCATAGATTTGTGTGGGTATCCTTACTGGATTTTCATCTTTTAGGTAGAAACTTACATTTGTTGGAGCCTGTGAAAGCATTTTTCTATTAAAATTTTAAACATGAATAAATTGATAAATATGGTAAGGGAAACTTCAATTAATTTATCATAAATTTTCCTAAAAAACCTCTATAAACCAACAACAATACCAACATTCCTTTATTACGATTCACTCACGCTTTAATGTGTTCTCATTAATCTGCTCAAAAGCCCTTCGTGAATACTTTGGAATACCTTTTGTACCTACAATATGCATCATTGGATTTGTATTAAATTAGGACGAGGTCTATAAATCTGTATTACGTAAAAGCTTGTAATCGATATAATAAGTTTTCATTTACTAAATAATCTATGAATATCGGCATGTTGATTAAATTTTACATTATCATCGATGTAAAATATATTACTTTACTTTACCGCCAACCCGCATTGGAGTAGCGTGGTGCATTAATCTCTGATCCTTCTCCGACGTGGGGAAAGAGACTTATGACCAGCAGTGGGATATTACAGACTGAAGCGTATAATAATTAGTGCATCGCACTGCTGATCTAAAGCTAGTATTTCTCTATGACTATCTATACCTTAAATAAAACATTTTTAAGTGAAACTAAAATGAGGTATGAGGGTAAATTTTTGATGAAACGGCAAAGTTTTTGCGCGGGAATGGAAATCTAAAGCTTTAGATTTGTATAAATATAAACGAGACTTAAAAATTAGTTTGCCAAAGAAGTTTCACTTCTGACATGTGTACTTTGTACGCACGCACTTTTTTTATTTTAATTTCTCTTCATTAAAAAAATGAATATAATTATAACAAAGAAGACTTGTTATGTGGACGATCATACCGGTATATTGCTTAATGATGCGACAAACCCTAGGGCTCCTTGTGAAGGTTTTACTTTTTTTTCAACATTGTTGTATGGCGTCTCCTGAAAAAAATATCGTTTTCTTATTTTCACTAGGAAAAATATAAATGATGAAAAGAGAAAAACGTCTGAAATTTTCTAAATTTCATTAATATCCATTTAATTTTTAAAGAATTATAAAATATTTTTTACACTACATACTTGATTCAGATCGGATGCCGTAGAAAAACTCGTGAAAACATAAAAAACAACAAGCGAACGAATCATAGTGCACTGCAATGTTCAAATCTGTTAGAAAGAACCTTACATTTGTTTTCGTAGTAGAGTTTACAAATATTCAATTGTAAATACCATTAATGTTATTCTTACCTTATCGTTTGTGTATATTTGATAAACCTTAGTATTGTTTAATGTTTGTTTTTGTTCCGTTTTTTGGGGAACTGTTTAGAATGTCCGTTTTGAAAAATATTTTTTTTCTACTTTAAACAACTACATGTGACATAGTTTCACTCACAGTCAAAGGCGGCGTAGTTTGAGTTTTTACGTACATATATGTACAATTTTGTTAAATATTTCAAAGCATACTCAAACATTACTATTGAATATTATTTTCTAATATCGAAAATATTATTGAACTAGCGACCCACCCCGGCTTCGCACGGGTGCAATGCTGATACTAAATATACTACAGAATGTCTTTATTTATAGTGTGAAGCTAGCTTATAGCATGGTTATTAACATAATAACAACAACATTCATATATGCGTCGTTAGATTACACGTTGTTACAGAATGCGTTGAAGAAATTATGGTTCACTGCTCGTTCCCCGTAGGTGATAGCGTGATAATATGTAGCCTTTATGTTGACCCAACTTCTTAATAATATTCGTGCCAAATTTGAAGTAAATCCATGCAGCACTTTTTGATTTTATCCCGGACATAGATAAATAGACAAACAGACAAAAATTCTAAAAACTGTATTTTTGGCTTCGCTATCGATTGTAGATCAAACACCAAGTATTCTTTTAAAAAAATATTCAATGTACAGTTTTGACTTTCCTACCATTTTATTGTATGTAAAGATACGGTTTAGTACGATAATTTTTAATTACAAACTAAGCAAATCCTCCCTCCCTATCGACGATATTAGACATAGACTTATAGTATGGTTTTTGCTGAAAACAGACTTGAAGAAAAGTTTCCAAAATTTTATTTAATGTATAATAATATCAATGCGTAACCAATAACGTTGCCTTTGTTAACATTAACATAGCACAGATAACATGTCAGCAATTAAATAAGGATTTGTAGAAATAGCGTTAACGATCCCGAGAAACGTCTTAAGAACTCAGAAACAATATTGAAGATATGCAAACAATTAATTATACTGTCTATACACATACACCGTGTCTAGGTGGAAAAGGAAGTAAAATGTAATAATAATAATAATAATAATAATCTTTATTGGACACAATCATAATTAATAGTACAAATATCTGAGAAAGTTGAGTTCAAAGTTTTGGATTTGTTCGAACTAAATATATTGTAATATAATATTAAAATAAGTTTTATAAAAAGTATTTAATTATATATTTTACAACTTTAATCATAAAAGAAATGTGATGGCGTCAAAATTTAATAAAGGATGAAAACGGTTACTGCCTTTTACCTGCTGTTAAGCACAGCAGTATTGTAGTCATAAAAATCACGATAAATATACATATTTTTATTTTATTATTTTTTTGTAACAATATTGAAAGAGTTTTTTTTCATAAAAGTTATAAAAGTTTTTTTTCATTAATTTCTCATTCAAAATATATATTTATAAAAAAAAATCAAACCCTACTTCTGTTTTCGGAATTTACTCCTTAAGAATCGATTTTCATATAAGGCGAGAGTGAAAAAATATGAGAAGTAAAATCTACTGAACGATTGACCTCGTTACGTTTCTCGTAACGCCATCTATCGGAACCTTATTCAGTTTGGAGTGTAGATGACGACGTTTTCTAATAATGCCGTCTATAATAGGATTCCGATGGCGTTAATTGATTCTTTTATTTACTATTTGATATGATATTAATATTTTTCTTAAACTAGTAAGCCTTTTTGTGCCTATATAGACATTCGATCTGAAGGAGTAAACTCCAGTCTTGCGTCGGAGCTGACACACACACGCGCATTTTTTATATAAACTGTTATAGGTTAGGTTACTGTTAGGTTTGTTTTTTTTTTTAGTTTAATGTAATTCATCTATTAAATAGAAGATAATGTAATAATATTTATATAATAAATAATAACTGTTATATATATATAAGCCTAATTTATAAATCCGAATATCGTCGGTATATATACAAAATATTGCTTAGTAAAAATGTAAGTCACGACGAAAAACTTGTACCAAGTTCCTAGCTTTATCGCTTAAAGAATGAGGTTGATTACTCGCAACGATGCAAAAAAAATCAGGACACTCTTAGACAATAAAAACATTTATATTTTTTAGATTTTATGCGATTTCTTTGACCTACAATATCAATATAATGTTTTCCTGAATACTGTTCTACTGAGCTTTATTCACCATTAACGTTCGAGTAGCAATAATGGCTAGATGGGCTTCTTTGTTTTTTTTTTTAAGTGAAAACTTCTTTTAGCGCACCGCACACACCTTTTTTGTAGGTAGTGAGTTAGACTGATCCGTCACACTCTAAGGTGAAAGGCTCAATCGAGTGAACTCAAGACAACCGAGTGTACCCGAGCGATAAAGATACAGACAGCTGCTCTTCGCTGCTGAACGGTAAAAGGCACGGTCAGGTGAACTCGAAACTTATTGCGTTATTGCTTGATTGCGATTGCCAATGAAGTTTTCACTTCTACCGAGCGGTCTTAAGCACACACACAGTAACGCCACCTGTATTGTTGTCAAACGATTATATCTATGCAAGAACTATATTTACTAAAGTCTTCATTCGCACATTCTCACCGAGAGGGTTGTTTCATTAATCGTTTTATAATGTTAATTTACTATGATAAACCTACTATTTAATATTCGTTCATGACCCTATAAATACTAAATTTAGAGTTATCTGCTATGGATCAATTTTTATTGCATTAAAAAATAAGTATTAGGCACGAAATTTGTAAACACTATTGTCTTAGGCGATTCTCGTTCGATACACAATTGTGATAGATGTTTTAGTAAAGGTAGATGACTGTTTTCTATACACACGAAATTATACATAGATATTATAAAGTTATTTTAATAAAATGTGTAGCAGTACTTCAAAATGAAAATACTGATTAAGGTACGACAACGATAATGGATATTATTCTGCTGCTGTTAGTCCAAGAGCCCGCGACATGATACCTTGTATCATGTCGCGGGCTCTTGGACTTATGTGCCAATGGACTTATGTGCCAAAGCCATTATGAGTTTAACTTCGTACTTGACCATTGCTTCTACCTGTGTTGGGAGCGTGCGCTGAGTAACTTTCAGCTTTTTAACCGACTTTAAGAAAAGGAGAAGGTTTTTAATTTGACGGTTTTTTTTAATGTACATTATCTCCGAACTTTTGACTGAGTGAACCGATTTCGATGTTTATTTTTTTTAATTGTAAGATAGTGTTTGTCATTTTTCCTATTTAAATTTAATCGAGATCTGACTATGACTTTTTGAGTTATATCCAATAATGCAATAATTGTATAACTCATAAGTTTTTAGTGGTTACACCGATTTTAATAATTATTAGTTAATCAAAAGTGTGTAATTAAAGTTAGTTCGTTTTCGTTTGCTCTTTCTCTTAGAGCACCGACACGGTAAGTCTGAGATGCACGTTCGATCCCCGCTGGAACGGTTGATTTTTGATATGATATTAATTTTTTTAATTAATTTATTAAAAATGTTATTCAAAATACTATCTGTGCCTTATAAAAAAGTAGCCTAAGTTACTCCTTATTACATCAGCTATCTGCAAGAGAAAGTCCCGTCTAAATCGGTCCAGCCGTTTCGGAGATTAGCTGGAACAAACAGACAGACGGACAAAAATTTTAAAAAATGTTATTTTGGTATATGTACCTTGTATACATCTATATGCATGTAGTAAAAAGCGGTTATTTTAATATTACAAGCAGACACACAAATTTTATTTATTTGTATAGATTAATATTGTCAGTTCTGTCTTTACAAATCAACTTATGATATTTTCAAAGGTGATCGCCGTATTAACGCTGATGATATTACACTTAAAATGTTCAAAAGTGATCGACGAACACAAACAAGCTTTGTATGTGTCGGACTATTGTCCAAAAGTTGGAATATGTGATGTAGGAACACATGTAATGTGCATGCATTACGATCCAGTAAGTAATCCTATTAATATTGTACTTATTTATTTATAAGATACACCATCGACAATATCCGTAAACGTCAATTTTTAAGAAGTGCACATAAAAAATTACGTATAACAGATACGTCTTTACAGGTGTGTACAATATTTCAAATAAAACGATACACCATAAATAAAACTTTTAATAAGTTTAAGATAAAAGTAAAATGCAATATAAAAAAATGAAACAACATTTAAATTCTTACATAATAACTAGCTGACCCCGCAGACGTTGTTCTGCCATATTATATTATGTTATTAACCCCCTTAATCCCTGTCCCCTTATAACTTAGGGGTATGAAAAATAGATGTTGGCTGATTCTCAGACCTACCCGATATACACACAAAATTTCATAAAAATCTGTCTGGCCCTTTCGGAGAAGTATTTTAACTAACATTGTGACACGAAAATTTTATATATAAGATTAGAAGAGAGGGGCAAAACGAGTGACATTTTATATTTTCGTTTGAAAAATCGTTCGGAGTCACTAAAAATGTCGACGTCATGATCTACTAACACACTTTCAACCTACTAAAGCTACAAACCTGATAATCCTACTAATTTTATAACGCGAATGTTTGCGAGAATTGAATTGAATGCGTTGAAACTTCTTATGTACACAACTACGTATATCTAGTGTTAGCTCCATATGCGTAAAGCTTTCCATCCACGGCTTCGCCCGCGCGAATTCTCGCGATTATGACAGTTTCGTTTTCTCCTGTTAAAACATAGCCTAAGTCATTCATTAATACCGTAGCATTCGCCTGGTGTTATCCTCTTGATTCTTTTGTTGAATCAAAAACAAACACTTCGTACGAATATGTACTTATGACGTTTTGTAACAATTTTCAGGATAGGAAAAATGGTCCTAGCTGCAGAAATGTACAAGACTTTACTATGACACCGGACATTGCAGAAACTTTATTGCATATAATGAATGGGTAAAGGTTTGACGTTTACTTGTTTAAACGAAAGACAAAAATGTGTAGGATAATATAAATTAACAGCGCGAGACCATTTGAACCTGTAACCGTTTGGTTCTCTACTGGACCATCTTGTGTGGCATAAATCAATGTTTTCGAAAAATGAGTCTTGTCATTTTTCTATTACTTTTCTCCATTGTTGAAGTATCTACAGCAAGATCAAACTCTACAAAACAACTAAAATAACAAAGACTACAAGTTACTAACCCTTCTCACTTAACTGCTTTGAACTTCTCTCTAAGTCGTATTTGAATCACGTCAATTTGCATCCTTTAAAGCTGCTGTTATTATTCAATGGCATTTATTACTTAAAATTAGGTAAATGGCAACGATTTATTCCATATTTTCATCAATATATGTATGTTGTTTTTTTTAAGTATGAGAAGCCGAATAGCTAGAGGTTTGGAACATGGAAAGAAGAAATTTCCCAAAGGCTATGGATTATTTAAATTGGTATGTTTTAAAACGTACAATCTAATTTGCTAAATGAAAGGATTTATTGTCATTTTCTCAGATATGAAAATAATGTATTATTTTGAAATTATTTCATTTGTTTGGCCTAATGGTCAATAGGGCAAAATATTTCGCTAATGCCATGAAGAATAGAGAAGATGCCATGATGAAATGGAGGAGATACGAAGGGGATTGTTCCGTAATCAGATCTAAATTTATATTTTTAAAATTATTTTAGAAGTGAAAAGTGATAATCTCAAACGAAACTATCCTTTACCGTAATCATGACTAATTAAGATGAGTTATATAGTCTTAAAAATTACAATATTTTTCAATGTTCTAGGAATGGGATTCCGAGCTAGCTACACTTGCTCAAGTTTGGGCTAATCAATGCATATACGAAAAGGATATGTGTCGTTCTACAAGTGAGGAACATTTTACTTGTATGATTTCTATATCGCTTTAGCTAGTTTTTTTTTAGAGATACGTTAAATTAATGAAAGATATGCTATAACTGAGTTTAAATTAAGTTTCGGAATATTGTTGTTTATCTTCATTTGTTTGTCTAAGTCTTTTCAATCGTCATGTACAAAATATTTTAATACTAGCGACCTGCCCCGGCTTCGCGCGGTTGCAAAAACTATCAGTGTACTCTACTATATTTTGCATGTATTATACATATAAACCTTCCTCTGGAATCACTCTATTTAATAAATAAAACCGCATCAAAATCCGTTTCGTAGTTTTAAAGATCTAAACATACAGACGGCGGGATGCGGCTTTGTTTCATACTATGTAGAGATTAGTTTTTGTGATTCTATTGATGAGAAGTAGTCGATTGATTCTGACTTCTACTCTCTAATAAGTAACTACTTTTGTACATTTATATAAATCAATTAGTCAATTAAGTATTGTTTGCTTAATGAAGTTGCTTTTTTTGTTAGAAAAGTTTTCAGATCCAGGACAAGTAATCGGTTTTGTTCTATTCACCGATCCCGATTGGAATCCTTCGACTGATAGGAAAAGATTTAAATATCCGGGATACAGTTTAGAAAAGGCTAAATACGCTTTAATAAATACCTTGGAATTCTGGTACAAATCCAGAAAAAATATTGATCCTGATGTTGTGTTAGGAAACCGTAAATGGTAAGAATTACTACAAATGTTTTTATTATGAATTATATTACACGCTTAGCCTGTAATATCCCACTACTGAGCATAGGCCTCTTTCTCCATGTAGGAGAAGGATCAGAGCTTAATCCACCACGCTGCTCCAATACGGGTTGGCGGATATATTCCCTACTACGAGTAACGATCGCTATCAGGTGTACATGATAACAACCGGGACCGACGGCTTGACATGCTCTCCGAGGCACGGTGGGGACCCACAAGGACTGCACAAACACCCAGACCAGGATTTTACATATTGTTTTTTTGAGGTTGATTGGATTTGATGTTGATTGTGTTCAACCACAACAAAAATTATACCATAGTAACTAACTGCTTACCATCAGGTTGGTGCTTTGATTGCCACCATAGTTATATAAAAAAACATTTTTCAGGGATAAAAATTTACTGGGCAACCGGTATCTACAAATCATACAAGGCTCCGCTACTCATGTGGGCTGTGGAACAGCTGTATATAAAAAAATTAGAATGAATCCTACGAAAAACGTAGGAGAGATTTATAACGTAAGTATAATTTTTTCCTTTTTTATTTTAACAGTTGGTAGATGAGGGGTGGTGTGCTGTATCGCTACGGCACTAAAGAATTTAGCCACCCCCTCTCTTCCCGTGGGTGTCGTAAGAGGCGACTAAGGGATAACAAGGTTCCACAACCATCTTGGAACTTAAGAAGCCGACCGATGGCGGGATAGCCATCCAACTGCTGGCTTTGAAATACACAGGCCGAAGACGGGCAGCAGCGTCTTTGGTGCGACAAAGCCAGTACTGCGGTCACCAACCCGCCTGCCCAGCGTGGTGACTATGGGCAAAACACATGAGTTCACGTTATTTTTGACGTAAACTTGTGGAGGCCTATGTCCAGCAGCGGACTGTATAGGCTGTAATGATGATAATGATGAGATGAGGGGTGGGACAGCAGCAGTTTTGGAGGCCTTCTGGCCTGTTGGACCGACGATTTACATAAGATTTCCGATGGAGGTTGGATAAGGATTGCGGAAAACCGGGATGTTTGGCGTGAACTTGGCGAGACTGACCACCAGTAGTAGTAGTAGAAGTAGACGATGTAAAACTAGAAAAGGATCAACTACAAGGCGAGAGCAATCGCACTAAGTCGTGTTTAAATTAAAGTGTTAATACAAACGTAGACCTATGAATAAAATATTGCAATCACACTACCCCATTAGCAATTGTCTCTACTTTTATTTTTATTGCTGGCTTTTTTACGAGTATTTATATAAAAAAGCGTACGGTCCCATCTGATGATAAGCGGTTACCGTAACCTGTAGACGCCTGCAACACCAGAATCATCGCAAGCGCGTTGCCGATCTCTGACCCTCCCCAGAACCTTTGGCGACTTGCTCACCACATGAAAACACCTCTACTTGAGAGCAGTGTACCAGTGATACAGAAGATTCGGTAAGGTCAAGATACTATTATATACGGATATACCCTACCATTCCCTACCTCAATAAACATAGAACATTATAAACTACAATACAATACAATACAATACAATACAAATACTCTTTATTGTACACTATCAGAGAAAAATTTTACACCGTAAAAGATAATATAGACATGACTACTGGCATATAATATTACGAACGGTGGCAGGATAACCATCCAAGTGCTGGCTTTGAAACACACAGGCCGAAGACGGGCAGCAGCGTCTTCGGTCCGACAAAGCCATCGCTGCGGTCACCAACCCGCCTGCCCAGCGTGGTGACTATGGGCAAAACACATGAGTTCACGTTATTTTCGGCGTAAACTTGTGGAGGCCTATGTCCAGCAGTGGACTGTATAAGCTGTAATGATGATATAATATTATAAAATCATCTCTTTCGTTACGCTCTTGTCAGAGCGGTCGTCGTCATCACTTCCCAGTCACATGCTTGACGATCCATCTCCATTCTTCCCTGACAGCTGCTTTTCGGGAGCACACATGCAATGGAATGATAAAATATATAATATTATAAAATACTGGCGCTTTAATGTCCTTATCGTTAAATACGAATAGTATTTAAAATATTTGAAACATAGTGTCTATTAACTTTTTAAATGGATTGATTAAGGACACTGTCTATTACACTTATACTTGTTTTGCCTAAATCCTTTCGATAAACAGCTAATCTCTTTCTAACTGCTAAACTTTAGAACTCAACACAAAACTTAAGTAACTTCATTAGCTCATAATGGATAAATTACGTTAAAATTACGTAAAGTTGTTCTCCGAAATTACTCTAAATACTTATCCAGGATTTCATTATAATAGTATATTAACATCAGAAAATAGTGACGTATTGTTATTTTTCAGCTTAACCACGCACCTTAATCAGTTAAATTGTAATACAATGCCGTATTCATTTTTACCATTTGGAGTAGACATCGCTCCGATGTAGTTTCATGTAAATGCCTAAACACCGGCGGTTCTGAGTTCTATTTCGTCTCGGGGTGGATATTTGTATTTGTAGAAATACTTTTTTCCGTTCTGGATGTCTATCCTTGTGGGTCTCCCAACCGTGCCTCTGAGAGAAAGCTAGCTGTCGGTTCTGATTTTTATCATAGAGACCTGATAGCGAGGATTAAGATCCGACCTATCTCATACAGGCAGAAAAAGGTATATGATCAGCAGTGGGACGTTACAGACTAAATCAATCAAACAATAATTTGGAGTAAGCTCTTCAGATTTTATTGTTCAAGAGGCATTGCTAAGCTGTGAAACAACGTTAATTCACTATTTTCTTAACACAAAAACTCTATGTCATACTGTATCACAACTTATCGTAAGGGTTACTACGCTGACTGCTTTGAATGCTCTTTCATTTTATGGTCTTTTGTCTGAAATAAAGTTTATATTAGTTTTATATGCATTTTTATTTGTACATGCTAGTAAATGGTAATAAACTTAATTTTGTTATTTTAGTGGGTTGTTCTCATCTGCAATTTCTCAACTCGTCTTCGTGGAAAAGAGCTCTACGCAACTAAAATACCTGAAGGAAGTGAATTTTCAAAGATTTGTGGTTGTCCCCCAGGTTACGGTGAAGATCCAGATTGCTTGTGTTCTAAGATTGTAAAAGAAAACCGTAAGTATACTTATGTATTAGCGCTATAAGCAACAACTGGTGTAGTGGTGCGTATGCCATGTACGCGCTTAAACACCGTCGATTCGCGTGTTCGATTCCCGAGTGGGATGAATATTTGTATTTGTACAAATATTTATTTCCAGTTTGAGTGACTGTCCTTGTAGGTTTCCCCACCGTGCCTCGGAGAGCATGTTAAGCTGCTGGTCCCAGTTGTTATCATATACACCTGATAGCGATCGTTACTCACACATAGGTTATTTTATCCATTTTAATTTCCCCGGATTAAGGTCCGAAGCTACTCCTACGTGGAAAAAGAGGCCTATGCCCAGCAATAGAATGTTACGGGCTAAACCGTGTCGAATCGTACTGTTAACAATAGCAGCATGCCTATCTAAAATCATGCCTCAGTTTCTCACTCATCGACTAAGGAGATTCTCTATTTCTGATCTCATTAAAAGTTTTTATGAAAAATTTTTAAGCTACGTTAGATGGCGATCAAGTAAAGTATATAACATAACTTTTATAGCATTACACATAGTAAGGTCCATTTAAAGTTAAAATACAAGTCGCCGAGCTTCTTACACATAATAGATGACAGTGATATATATATATATATATAAGTATATATAAGTATGTAAGAAAATGTAGATGTTAGTGAACAAACTTGTACAACTTCTTAATCCTGCAAGAAGCACATGTGTCTAATTCGCATAAGTTTAATTACAAATTTTCTTAACATTCGCAAGTGAATTAAGATCCCCTGTTGCTAAATTGTTCAGAATTCTCTGCATGTTGTATTCTATTCTAACTAATCCATAACAAACTTAAAATAACAGGTAAGTATAACCCAAATGTTTGCGTATATTGTTATCAAATCTTTTTTATTGCTTTAAATTATGTATATATGTACTTAACAGTTTGCGATACGTACAATCCTAAAAAGGTACTTATTTTTATTACTTTTTTGCTTGATAACTCTAAGATATCTATTAATAAATAAGTCATCAATCTAAAATTTCCCTAAGTGCTATATAATCATTTACAAACAAGAACAACCAACGTCAAAATAACTAAAATGGCTTTTTGAGTAGTTATAGGGAATAATTTATTTCTTACAACTATTTCGGAAGCATTCACATTTGTTCTCCACAAGAATCCCAAGCTTAGAAAGTCTTTTAATGTGTTGATAGCTTTTAATTACGTAATTGAAACTTCACGATCCGTAACCGCTGGGAAAACTTCTTAACTCTTGAGTGTTTCTTGAAACTAATGACACATTTCAATTAAAGCCTCTGTGTTTATGGATCAACATTCTTCTGAAAGTAACGATAACAGTGCGATCAAATAAAATAGTTTAAAATTAATAATGAATAAAAAAATTAACAAAGATGCGAAATACAAGCAATTTTGCGATTTTTACTAAAAATTGGCTGACACGACAGACTTTATCTTATTTCGCAAACTGTTAGGTGCTTGAAGTTAAAATAATCGTTACTTTTTGAAATTGTATAATTTAAGTCAATTTTGGTAATTTTTATTCCATAGCCATCGAACTTAGAACGTTCTACAGAGTATTGGGAAACTTAAAAAAATAAGCCAAATTAGTTGAGTCGTACTCGAGTTTTGTACTTATCAACACACTCATATTAACTTTTGTTTAAATAGGTTAATTAACTGGACGATATCAGCTCTTACTATTTTTATATTCTCAATTAATGTAGATTTGTATTGTTATACTTATTTTTCTATTTTGATTTAGAGACGTTTACAGCAAAGCTGAATATCAGTCCCATTATACCATAATCACAATCGACCATTTAACAAACTTTATAATTAAAATATATAAAGATATTTATTCCTTTTAGCAATCTCTTGTAAATATGGCCAATGTAAAGCACCAGTGGTTATTCTACCCATTTTTACTGTAGAAAATGCTCCACCACATAAACTTATAAAGAAACTAAGGTACAAAAGCATAAATACAATTTTTATCCATTTTTTTATAATATCCTTTCTTCTAATTAAAAATGAAATTCTAATGTTTAAATTATAATCCTTAAAATATTTTATAACACTTATTTTGTAACTTTACCAGCGAGCTAGAATCTAAAACGAAGCTGAGGAACGAAAATATATTAAATATTGGACTGCGCTCAGTAGTAAGTACTGTATAACATCAACCAGCTTAAATAAATAAAGTAGAAATATAAATAATAATGGAACTTTCAACATTTACAGAAGCGTTTCAAACCCAGTTTATTTTCAAAAACGCCAACATTTATATTACCATCAAGGAAATTGCTTGAAAATTCAGAAATTCTAAATAATACAAATACGTACCTTAATGCAAAGTTCGGTACGGAAGAAACAAATGAAAAAATTAAAACAAAATTTCAAGAAAATAATATTTTTCTGAAACAACTTAATAATAGAAAATCGTTGGAAATTAATGACAATAGAAAAGTTGATGACAAAGAAGACTTAAATCGTTATGAACGCAGACATAACAAAGATTTAATAGGTATTCAGTTATCTGTACAAAGTTTAGATGGTAGTCTATCAGATAGTAAGTCTAACGAAAATATTGTAAATCTTTTAAACGAAATTGAGATAGTGGCAAAGAATACAAAATTAAATAAAACACAAAAAGATATTTTCGGAAATAAAATACAATACATTTACAAACTATTTTTAGAAAAAACAAAATATTTACCTACTGAAAAAACAATTCATAAAGATTTTAACTCTATAGATTATGAACAAGACAAATTGTACAAGTTCGAAGATCAAATTAAAACAATGAAAGAATACGATCATATAGATGAGCCAATAAATGAAAACGAAAATTTTGCTTATACATACAATACCAAGAAAGAAAATACATACGGATTTAAGGATCGTAAGACACTTAATTTTGTTAATATAAGAAATTCACATACTTTAAAAAATAACATAAATAACAAAATTAACAAAAACATAGACAGTATGGATATGGAAGATGATTTACTGCCCTTAAACAAAAGACAGTATTATCAGAATAAACTTAATAATTTGGAAAGAAAAATTCGTCAAATGCAAAGTTTGAGCCGTCGAAAATACGTAAGTTTTCTTTTTAAAATTATAACATTTTAAAATAAATATATTAAATTTAAAATCAATAAATATAAAAATATTATTAATATATTTTAATCTCAACAGATTTTTTTTTAATTTATACGCTTAAAAATCTGTTACGTTCTTTAATCAAAACAAATTAAGTGTCGTTCATTTATTATCATTTAACAATGAGATTCTAGTTATTCTAATGAACCAATAATGCACTCTATAAAACAAGTTGTAAGACTTAACAGAATGTCTTGCCTGCATTTGCTTCCAAAAAAAAGAAACAAAAAAAATAAGCTTCAATTTTAAAACTGTCGGCGAAAACTTTTAATAAGTATTTTATTTTGTTTATTCAGCTATTTAAAAACTATTATTAATAATGTCAACCTAGGAATAAAGAAAAAAACAACACATAATATTATATTTTATGGAACTTTAATAAATGATTTAAAAAATATTCTATTTAGTACTCAGACATAAACTATATCTAGACGAGAACCTGATATCAAATTTATTGGAAACTTTGATATGATAGTTATGATTGTATAATCGTTAAAAATTATTAAAAACGACAATTATACTCAAAAACAGTGCGAATTTAGGACAATCCAATATCATTATTAAGTGGAAAAACGTTTAATGAGACAATTATTTTATATTTTATGGAAAATTAATGTCTTTTATATCTCATAAGAGCTAGTCTTAATTTTGTTATTTTAATTACATTGTCTTAAATAAACATTTTTCCTTTTTAATTAAAGTAATGAATATTTTAAATGTTTTATTTTACAATTTTTATATAGATAAGCGTTTTTTTTTACCATAAAATTATCTGTTAATCTAAGAATTAGTTATTGTGAAGTCTGAACAATACTGTTTTCAAGCAGTATTGTATTCCTGTTGTTGGTGAGTAAGATGACCAGAGCTCCTGGATGGATGTGGATAAGGTCGGCAACGCGCTTGCGATGCTTCTGATGGCGTAGACGTCTGTCTATACGCTGCTGTTATCGCTTACCTTCAGGTTAGCAGTCCGCTTGTTTGACGACCTAGTTATAAGAAAAAAGATAATTTTTCAAATGTTTGCTAGCGATAATTTTCGTAACTGTTAGCTGTTAGTAATAGTTTAATTTTAAAAAAATTGTGAAAAATTACTTAAACTTTAATGTGCAATTTAGCTATTTATTTGTTTATTTATATTTTTTAGGTATTCGACGGTACCCAAATGGAAGGCACGATACCCGACGTACTATGATAAATCGGCGATGAAATTGTTTAATATTCAAATGAGTGTGAAGGGTCCACAGGCTACGGTAACCGCTTATCATTATGTGAACCCACCGCTTGCCACCTTAGTGATATAAAAATATTTAAGTGATATATAGGTCAGACAGTTATAATATGTTTATTAGTTTGAACAAAACTATTTATTTATTGTCTTTTTGTAGGAAATTAATTAAAAAATTAAAGTGTATTATAAAAAGTTGCAGTTTTATTTCTATTTCATTATTAGTTATTAATATTTTATAAGGAATTTTATTTATTTATTTACACTTCGCACACCAATACCATACCAATGCTTAAAATTATTTTATGAGTATCTGAAATTATTTTAAAATATAGACAACTAGGAATTTACTATCGTAATAATTTCGACACGGTTCACTTAGCAGAAGGAATGAGCTTAAGATATATTCTTTATTTTAATCCGATATTAATATTTATTTATTATTTCTTTCAAAGGAGATATTTTAAGGACTGCTAATAATCTCGTAGTATTTGTTTCGGCAGTTCGAAAATTACAAGCATCATATTTAGACTGAAGTAACTTGAAGAACCGAAGACGTAGAAACCGTTGAACGTACATACATACTTTGTTTCATAGGCTACTGAAAAGAATAGAAATGATAAACGAAACCTTGGGTGATACTTATTAATAATACGCATGTACTTTGGATGAAAACGAAATAATGACGAAGTCCTTCAAAACCTGAATAACATTAAAGCCTCTCCGTTTCTTAAAAAGGTTTTCACTAAGTGTGGTTGTTTTGATAAATAGATAATCTGCTTGAAATCCTAGCTGTGTAAGATCAGTCGAGTGCCAACTGCGCTTTGCCACCATTTTGGTTTAAAACAAGACTGCTTGGGTTATGCTAAAATTTTCTGCACTAAAGGACGCTAAGTTATGAATCCTATTATCTGACATCCATGGAAATGTCCATATAGCACATTGAAAAGTAATTTTTACTGAACATACATACATATACTACATATATACATAATACATATACATACATATACATATTACTGAATGAAATGTGTTATTAGACGAAGTATTACAAAAAATATTAAAAGTGTTATAAAACGTTGAGAAAAAGAAAGAGAAAGGAGGCTAATCAATCAAACGATTCAGTACTTGTAACCTAAATTATAATCAAAATATTATTATAACACAACCAAAACCCAAAAACCACTTCACCACGAGTTACAATACTTCATTTTACGATTCAATAATATTTACAAAATCGCCACAATAAACGATGTTTAGCAAACAAAACTTGAGGGCAATTTATGCCGTAAATTTGCTTTTGAAAACTGTACAATGAAGAACGTACACATTTTCTTAAGTAGCTTAATTTTTTTGACAATTCAAAGTCTTAACTTTACTGAAGTAAGTTTTTACGAAAAAATATGTATTTACCTACCACATTGTAAAATATTGTAAACATTGAATGCAATACTAACCAACTAACTTTGAAACCTAGTGCTTGTGCAGTCCCATTTAAATTTGTCCATGATCTGACGAGTAGTTCTTGAGTTCTTCTAAATAATATTTAATTTATTAATTTTTCGACTAATTATTTGGTGATGTTCTTATTTACTTACTTTTCGATTGAAATGGAAGTCGTTTTTTTTGTTTAATTACAAATAAAACTATCGCTTTTTAAAGATACAAGTAATGAGCATAAAATGAAAACAAGTGTGTTACGTATATAAATCATCTGATAGACATTAAAAATCTGTAACCATATCTTGACACAGCTCTACCACCTTGGAACTTAAAAAACCGACCGATGGCGGGATAACCATCTGCTGGCTTTGAAATACACATGCCGAAGACGGGCAGCAGCGTCTTTAGTGCGACAAAGTCAGCCCTGCGGTCACCAACCCGTCTGCCCAGCATGATGACTATGGGCAAAACACACGAGTTCACGCCATTGTCGCCGCGAATCTGGGAAGGTCTATGTCCAGCAGTGGACTGCGATAGGCTGAAGCGAACCATATCTCGAAACTCAAAATCTGTTGTGTTCTTAAAATACTGCTTCTAATTATTTTAATTTAATGTCTTTCGCTTGTATTTATTTGTTAACAAGGCTATAACTGAATGCTGACCAATAAACCGAATTAAGTACCCTCCCCCTTTTTCTCGTCGAAATTGGTTAAACATATAAATAATTGGCAGAAAGGTTTTATTCTACTGACACTATTTATATTTAAGACCGATTTGTTGAACGGTCTGAGTTGTCCAGTCGTAAAATCACAATTTTTCTTTTATTCAGGTAGAAGGTAGAAGAGGCGATGTCATACCAATGGGATTCTTTGGAAATTCCGAAACCGAGAAACGACATCAAAGGGTAAATAATCTACACATTTTTAGTACGTATTAATTAATGCATGATAAAGAATTAATTTACTATTGTATATTTATATAGTAAATTAAGTAATGATAAGAATATCAATAAGCAAAATCATGCTACATATTCATAATACATTTGTTGTAAAAAAATCATAGGAAAATGTAAGTAGTACATCTAAAGATACATGCGAGATATCAGTTTTAAAACATATTATTATACGACTAGATAGCAAAAAAGCATATGGCTCAAAATCTAAATCTAAATCTAAAATAAGTTTATTCAAATAGGCCCAAAAGCACTTTCGAATCGTTATTTTATAAATTCAAATTTTAAGATGTTTATTATTTTTGTAAAAGTAAAGCTACCACCGATTCGGAATGTAGATTCTGCAGAGAAGAATTGGCAAGAAACTCCACAGTTTAGTTTTAGTACAAAATTAGAAATATCTTTCATGAATATATGCTCACCTGATAAGCGGTTACCGTAGCTTAGAGACGCCTGCAACGCCAGAAGTCTTATTCCAGAAGTCTTATGTTGCACCTTCAGTAATTTTTATATCCTAGTGCGTTAGTCCATTTATCTAGTATACGTTGTACAATCATTATATCGAATAGCTGGTAAAATTATAGTATTAATATTTTAAAAAATAAAAGATATTAAAAATAAAAGAAAACTTGAAACAAAGTAAAATTATTACGTTAAATTACGCTAAAGTAAAAATATTTAAAACCAAACTTTCACACATTTAAAAAAGATCGTAAATAATTTTCCTTCTTACAGGGCTCTCAAATAAATCGACATGCTAGAGAAAGTTACGAATACGAGAAGGCGGAATTTCCCGAATTCAGAAAGCGAAAAACAAAGAAAAAACATAATGTAATTAAACATAAGAATTCCCATATAAAAATTTCTGAAGCGCAAGAGAAGCAAAAGTTTAAACATAAAGGAAAGAAACGGGACAGCAAACGATTTATTAAAACAACTTTAAAAAACGTTGACAAAGATTCCAATCTTTCTGACTCAGAAGATAATGACAAAATGACTAAGCCTGTGGATATCATAGTGCATATAAAAATGAAAGACTAGTTTTGAATATTGCTTTCATCCCAACATTATTTTTATTTTTATTTTATTTTTTTCTCTTTATAATTTTCTCACTCTTTTTGATTTTTTAATTGTATTTACTCTTAGTCTTACACTGCTGATCTGAAGTGTCATTGTAAAACGCAAATGCATAAGTAAAATTATATGATATACAAAAAATAAGCTGGCAGCTAAATCTCTGATTTAAAAAAAAAACTTTTTCTCCAAATGTTTTCATCTTATAAATATACATGTTTAATTGTCGTGATATTTTATCACATAATATCTCTATAGGACTTAAATTGGTCAGAAAAGGGTTAATGTCTATGCAAATGTTTGGTAAGCCAAAAACCAACCTTTAATAAAATGTTAAGTAACAAACTCAATATTATAATGAAACAACTTTTTCGTATTTTATCTCGGTTTATTAAGTTTTTTAAATACCCGACGTTTCGGATACTTTAAAGCAAAAAAAAAACGATAAAGTTGTTTCATTATAATGAGTGAAATTCGCGTAAACATTAGAAAACAATATTACAATTTTTAATACTTTATTTCCCTTTATTAAACTTCTAAGTGGCCTTCTGGTTCTATGGTGACATATTATAGTTAGTATTATACACATTAGTGTTACTCAAGGATTGTAAAAACTCAATAGCAGTGTACCTGTTGAATCTAGTAGGGTATTGTCTTTAAATAAATAGCACATCAGATGAAAAATAAAATCAAATCTGATGAAAAATAATTAAGATAGAATCAAAATACTACAGGCAAAAGTAAAAACACCCTGATGAAAATAGTTATTCTAACATTATTAAGATTTCAAATAAGATATTTTAACGATAAAAGTATTAATATTGTTAAATATCATTTTAAGGAATAAAATTTACATGATGTTTATTGGTTCAAGTGTTATAATGATGTGAAAATATTGTTGTCAACTTTCATCAAATTCCAGTTTCAGAAAAAATAAATAAAATCAGTTTTTACTCTGGCGACAGCAAGGCTTTTATACTCGTCGGTGCTAATTTTAAAACTAAATTAATATTAAATTTGAGAACCTCTTTGGCGCAGTTTGTAGTGACCCTGCTCGGGGAGTTGTAGGTTCAGTTCCTGCCTCAAGTCTGGGTGTGATATATATAAGTATTATTTATATTTATTTATCATAAAATATTTTTTTAGGTATATCAGTCAACTGCTATCTTATAACACAAGCATTAAGCTTATATTACCTTAGACGACTTCAACAGATGACCGTACGTGTATATTATAGATGTTTATATTTATGTTTATATTTATAAATGTATAAATTTATCATGTTTACATGTAATATACACTCTATACACATGCATGCTTATTGAACATGTGTTTATTTTAAATGTATCTATATAATAAGAACTGCTCATTTTGGACCTTCTTCGCCTTTATAGAAAGGTGCAATAACGAAAGCACTATTATTAAAGAATAAATATTGAATATCTTGCTGATTCTTTTCAATGGAATTGACATTCTGAAACGTTGATAGCTTTACGTTTGCTGTACCTAATCATTACGACATTAACGACCGATACATGCTTTGTAAAATAACGTTTCAAAAGTACTCTCCATGTTTACTTGAATATAAAATTTTTAATTTGATTAAATTTTATTCCCTCTCTTTGATACAAACATAGGGCTTTAACACTCTATAGTACCAAAACTTAAGAATTGGCACTTCTCAGCCAAAACATTCCATCTGAGACAAAAACTTTTGGTTTCCAGTAGGGCTTATTAACAAGTACAAGTCTGAATGAATTAAAAAAATTACTGTAAGGTAGACAAATTTATACGAAAAACTATAGTTCTAATTTTTTCGTTTATTAGTTCTCAAATACTGTCGTAGTCTTATCCTTAAATTGTGCGCTATTTTGTCAAAATCCTCCTTCCTTCTTTTCTTTTTTAAATTTGGATAATTATGATGTAGTTCTTTTAAAATATGCATTAATAACGTCTCAGTAACCGTTTCAACGTGGCGTACTTTCTGAAAAAAGGGAAAAATATTCGTTTACAGGATTGTACTGAATAGTCGTCCAGTTTTGCTTTTTTGTGAAAAAAAAAATGGTTGTCTGTAAAGTTGGTTTACAGACTATAGCTTAACGTGACAACGTCATAACAAAACATCTCCTTGAACGTATAGGCCAATCGAGTGTAAATGAGATAGATGCGGCTCAAGTGTACAATGACCGAAACGGGACAATGAGTCATCATTTTTCGTGCATGCAGCCGGCGTTCATCGATTTATTAGACGTTGTCACGTAAACAAATTTAACGAAAATTAGAAGTTGACATTTTACCCTAAAAGATAAGATATTGTTACGTGTTAGGGTTCGAAGGATTTGGAGAGAAAAACCTGCTGACTCTTTTGGAGACTTTATTCACTAGCACTAGGTCCAACACAAAGCACTAGGTTCAAACACTAAGCACTAACGATGTCCTAAGTCGTAGCCACTGTCGTAGGTTTCGCTGGTACCACTCTTGATCACTAGTTTTCACTCTTGAAGTCGCCTCGAAGATCGCTCAAACTGAACTGAATTCGCTCGCCTACCTGCGGCTATTTATATCGGCCGACACGAGGCCCAGACCATTCTGGAAAGTTCGCGCATGTACCCGGTTTTCGAGACTATACTTCTAAATAGTTCCACAGTAGTTCCTATAACGCCATCTAGTATTGAGTAGAGAGTTTCATGCTATTGCTGTCTTTGTGTGGTTTCAATGGTTGCCGCTAGATGGCGCTAGTTTCTTTGTGTGTTCGTAACACTACTCCCCTCTTAGAGATGCTCGTCCCGAGCATCGTTGTTACTGCCATGGTAACGCGCCAGACGGTCTATGTGTACCACTTTGAATGTCCCTCTTGGTTACTTTTGTGATTCTTGCAAAGCACCACGAATTTCAGCCTTTTGTTGCTCTTGTGATTCTTGCAAAGCACGAATTTCAGCCTTTTGTTGCTCTTGTGATTCTTGCAAAGCACCACGAATTTCAGCCTTTTGTTGCTCTATTAATTTAATTAAGCTTCCAATTTGAAGAGCCACTTGAGAGTCTATAAAAGCTACGATGTCACTGGTGGGCGTGGTAAGGTGGGCGGATCCAGTGGGTGGGGCGTGAGACAAAGTAGGCGGGGCGTGAGACTGAGTAGGCGGGCCTGAGCCCGAGTGGGCGGGGCCTGAGCCCGAATGGGCGGGGCCTGAGCTCGAGTGGGCGGGGCCTGAGCCCGAGTGGGCGGGGCCTGAGTCCGAGTAGGCGGGGCCTGGGGGAGTGGTCAGTGGGCGGGGCATGATAGGCGGGGTCAGTGGGCGGGGCTTGGACCTTGGTGGGCGGAGCTTGGTCCCCAATAGGTGTGGCCTCCGCAGCTCGTTGTACTCCTGTCCTCACGCCCTTGAAGTCCTTGAAGTCTTCTCTCGGAGTCAATGGCATCTCCAAATCCCACTTCTGACACCAGTTGTTACGTGTTAGGGTTCGAAGGATTTGGAGAGAAAAACCTGCTGACTCTTTTGGAGACTTTATTCACTAGCACTAGGTCCAACACAAAGCACTAGGTTCAAACACTAAGCACTAACGATGTCCTAAGTCGTAGCCACTGTCGTAGGTTTCGCTGGTACCACTCTTGATCACTAGTTTTCACTCTTGAAGTCGCCTCGAAGATCGCTCAAACTGAACTGAATTCGCTCGCCTACCTGCGGCTATTTATATCGGCCTACACGAGGCCCAGACCATTCTGGAAAGTTCGCGCATGTACCCGGTTTTCGAGACTATACTTCTAAATAGTTCCACAGTAGTTCCTATAACGCCATCTAGTATTGAGTAGAGAGTTTCATGCTATTGCTGTCTTTGTGTGGTTTCCATGGTTGCCGCTAGATGGCGCTAGTTTCTTTGTGTGTTCGTAACAATATAAGGTTTAAAACAGATAAAAGGACATATACCTAACTTAAAAAAAAAACATATTGATAGGAAACTTTAGGAAACATACAAAATGTATGATGTATTCATTTGAATAAATGATTAAAATATGTCAGCTTATTAACTTCGCGCAGATTAATCTAAGCCTGAAAATATTATACGAGTAAGAATCAGAATATACTAGGTAATGTTTTTTATATTATTTTACATTATTATTTATAACACTAAAACTTACTCTGGTCAACCGTTTAATATCATTTCCATCTTCAGTTTTTATTTCATTGTTCTGAAACATAAATATACACATTAAAATTTAAAAATTTAAATCACAATATTCAACATCGAACTCAACGTATGAAAATTTATGTAAAGTTATTGTATATTTTCTTAATAGATTAATTTATAAGAATGACATATAATTTTTTTCTGCCTTGAATATTACTAAAGTTGAACGGATGATTTCACTAAAGTATACAAAATGGAAAATACACGAAGAAGATTTATCGGTATCATCGAGGTGATCGCATTTGTTAAATTATAAATACATAGGTTAAATGAAGATATCAAAAAGGTTTCGTAAATTGTACTAAAGTTTAAAACATAGGCAAATTATAATTTTTTGGACAAAATCAATTGACTAATAAAAAAAAACATAAAATACATTCGTGCTAAATTTCAATTCAATTCTTTCATTTTTTCTATTTTTATTAGTTTGTACCTGTTTTCACTGCAGTCACGTGGCCTGTAATCACAAACAGAATGGCCTCCCACAAGGCAGGAGTTTGGCGAGTGTTGAAAACAAAATCAATTCTTACACGAAAAATCTAGCGTGATACCAAAGTAACTCGTCCAACCGTTAAACAATAACCAAATTGACTACACAATTTTTGTTACCAATATATTTTTTATCCCTTTCGCATACAAGCCATTCTATATTTGCTGGCCTTAAAAGACCCGTTAGCTGTAGAAATACGTACATTTTTTTCTATTGAACTTTTCATTTTATTTCTTCATTTTATTTTCAAAATATATACTTTGACTTCAAATTTCAATTTAATGTAGGACATTCTAAAGTATAAATCTGTACCTCAGAGGTAAACTGTGTCAAGTCCATTTTTTATGAATTTTGCTTTTTCAATGATTTATGTCAAATTTGTTCAGACGGATTTAGTGGTAAATTGCGTCAAGTCCTAACTTCCATAAATAAAAAAATACTCAGAAATAAATTATGTTAAGTGACAAACTAACACAGGGTAAACTAATTTATGTCCCACATAACACTTTGGAATTGTGAAATTTTTACTCAATGGTACAATTTTAAGTTAAGTCCCACATAACACATTTTACCTCTAAGTATTTTATGGCACTTGAATTTTTAATGCATTAGTCCTAATTAAATAAAAACAACAACGAGGATAAATACCTTAAAAATTACAACCTTTTATAATAAAATATTTTTTTACATATATAATTTATACATATATGTATACGTACATTTGTGGCAAACCGTGTCACGAAAGCTGATATTGAAAGGCGGAGATCGCGTAACGACTCTAGACTGAACAAAAGTGGGATGCCCTTAAAGTACAGTTTTAAAATAAATAATAAAGATGTATATGTATCGTTTCGCCGACGATATTGTCATCTTTGCGGAGACGTTGGATGAGTTAGGCCAAATGCTGGCCGGCCTAAACGAGTCCTCCCGACGTGTCGGTCTCTGCATGAACTAAGACGAAAGCTATCTTTAACAACCAAGTCATACCGATACCGGTATCGGTCGATGGTACCCTTCTCGAAGTTGTTCAGGATTATATTTACCTAGGCCATACTATCCAACTAGGCTGCAACAACTTCGAGAGGGAGGCCGATAGGAGGGTTCGATTGGGCTGGGCAGCGTTTGGAAGACATTGTCAAGTCTTCACTTCGAAGATTCCGCAATGCTTAAAAACAAAAGTCTTCGAGCAATGCATCCTGCCTGTGTTAACATACGGAGCCGAGACGTGGACACTGACGAAGGGACTGGTCTACAAGTTTAAAGTCGCTCAACGTGCAATGGAACGAACTATGTTTGGGGTCTCTCTCAAAGACAGGATTAGAAATGAGACTATCCGTGAGAGAACAAAAGTAACCGACATAGCCCACAGAATTAGCAAGTTGAAGTGGCAGTGGGCTGGCCAACTGTGCCGCAGGACCGATGGTCGTTGGAGCAGACGGGTCCTGGAATGGAGACCGCGTCTTTGCAAACGCAGTGTGGGACGTCCTCCGGTCCGTTGGATCAACGATCTACGTAAGATTGCCGGTGTAGGCTGGATGAGGATTGCGGAAAACCGGGATGTTTGGCGCGAACTTCGGGAGGCCTATGTCCATCAGTGGACTGCAATAGGCTGAGCTGACTGACTGATTGACTGACTGATGTATATGTATGTAAAACCTTTTTTCTCAATATTCTTTGCATTTCCCAAAGATTTGTCGATGTTGCTCTTAAAAAAGAATAAATGGGCCTTATCTGAACTAGTAGACACAAATGTAGAGGACAAAACAGAAATTTCATTTTGGCTTCTTTAAAAATTCATACGCATATGGAGGTTGATGTACAACTCTCTGTAATCGATAGAGCCAAAAAACTGGACAGTTTCCAAATCATAGTGCCTTGGGATTGGATGCAATTTGTGCGGAGTTGTAATTCACCCAACAATCCCATGGAAGTCATAAATATGGAAACCAATGACTTCAAAAACTTTAAATCATTGTATTCGGGACCTGAAGCTCCTCTTGTAATAAGAAAAAAAGGTGCTAATAGGCAACAAGTGCTAATTTCCGAAATGGTTTGGATGCAAGTTAGAGCATCAGAGCCAGATATCCTATTTTATAAAAGAGTTTTAATTATATTGAATTTCAGAGCACAGACTTAAGAAGAGGTACAAGACGTTTACCAAGACCATGGTCTGAAGATGTACAATCCATAAGGTCAGGTAGAAAACCTGTAAATTCTAAAAAATATAAAGATTTGATGACTTCTCTACAATGGGTCCCAACAATTTTTCACGATTACTATAAAAAATTGCAGCATGGAGCAGAAATACCGGAATTCCCTGAAGAAGAAGATTGAAAAAAAATAGTTTAAGAAGGAAAGTGAATGTATAATACAATACAATACAAATATACTTTATTGTACAACCAAAAACAATACAAATAACATAAAAGAAAAAGAAACAAGCGAGAAATAATAATAACAAAAAAAAGGAATGTACAAAAGGCGGTCTTATCGCTTAAGAGCGATCTCTTCCAGACAACCTTTAGAAAAAGGACATGAATAAGAATAAAGCGGCATAGAGGTGTACTTTAAAATAATATATGTAAACACATATAATTATATAACTATACATACACTTGAATAGATATAATTACAGGCATGAAACTACATATAAGAGTACATACATAAACATACATATACATACTTATACATACATACATACATACATACATACATACATACATACATAGATTCATACATACATACATACAATATAAACAACTTATAGATATTATAAATATAAACGACAGAGTACAAGAGAGAAGAGATAACAGTTTTGAAAAACATAAATAAACATTAAGCTATAACAATTTTGTTTCATTTTCACCTATCATAATATTCACTGTTGTTGGATTAGTCTATTATATTAAAATTTAACTGAGGTAGGGCACAGCAGGAATTTCCTGCTCAAAATATGGAGCCGCCCGGCTGGGGTAGTACCTCGACCTTACAGAAGATCACAGCAAAATAATACTGTTTTCAAGCAGTATTGTGTTCCTGTTGGTGAGTAAGGTTCACCAGAGCTCCTGGAGGGATTCGGGATTGGGTCGGCAACGCGCTTGCGATGCTTCTGGTGTTGCAGGCGTCTATAAGCTACGGTAATCGCTTACCATCAGGTGAGCCATACGCTTGTTTACCGAGCTAGTGACATAAAAAAAAATCCTTACTAAATAATAAAATACATGCATAAGTTATCTGTCTGTCTGTTCCCTTTTAAAGCATAGATGCTAAACTTTTCATATAAAATTATATAGTTGTATGGAAATAGTTTGCAGTACAAATATATAATTTTGAATTTCGTCATAAAATGTAATAATGCAGACGAAACCACGGCTGAAAGTATAATTCTTAATAAATAATGGACTCAACACAGTAATTTTATTAATATAGGTAAGTAATATATTTTCGGAGAACAATGCGTTAAGTCCTTCTGTGAACGTTAGGCATATGCTAAAATATTTTTAACACTATGATATTAAAAAGTACTCCTTTAAGCATAAAAACCATGATAATAATCAATGTTTCCTAAAAACATTTAAAAATAAAATGTAAAATTCATATAAATTGTTCATAATCTGCCTCTTCTGTAAAGTTCGTCATTTGTGACTTGACACACATTACCTCTGAGGTACTGAAATAATTATAATTTGGCGTTAAGTAGGAGATTTATATTTAAAAAGCAAAACCCTAATTGAGTTCAAAGGAAATTAAATGATTTTCAATACTAATTACTAGGTTTAAAATAAACAAAGTTAGATAAACAAAACTGTGAGTTTTTTTATCACTTATATTTATACCGAATGACTGAACAAAACGTTAAACACTTTCTTTAAACGATGCTTGATTGACAAAAAATCCAGTAAAACGACACTTAACCAATTCATTGATTCCTAGTCCATTTTCATTTATTTTCATAAAAAAGATATCTTAAAGTGTTATCTTTAACAATAACAAAAGAGAAAAATAAACAAACGGTTCTTCCATTTGTTTATTTTTCTTATAATAACAACAATAAATCAAGAAATTAAAAAAAAAGTAGGTCTGTTTGATATATTGTACGTGTGGCGACATCTATCGCGCGAAATACGAACAACTACAAACTACGTAATTAGAGAAAACTGACGTATGCTACATCGCACTATCAGAGTTTTCAAAGTGATTAAGTATATATACAAGATCCCGACAACAACCGTTGGGCCAGTGCCTGCCAGACACAACACCCGTCTGGTGGAGGATCCTCCCTTTTCTTCACACCACGTTCCTCACACTACCAAATACGCATTTACTTGCACACACAAATATTATACAGCCATTCATACATACACAGTCGTGCCTGTGTTTAACATACGGAGCCGAGACGTGAATACTGACGAAGGGACTGGTCCACAAGTTTAAAGTCGCTCAACGTGCAATGGAACGGACTACGCTTGTGGTTTCTCTCAAAGATAGGATTAGAAATGAGACTATCCGCGAGAGAACGAAAGTAACCGACATAGCCCACAGAATTACCAAGTTGAAGTGACAGTGGGCTAGTCATCTGTGTCGCAGGACCGATGACCATTGGAGCAGACGGGTCCTGGAGTGGAGACCGCATCTTGGTAAACGCAGTGTGGGACGTCTTCCGGCCCGTTGGACCGACGATCTACGTAAGATTGCCGGTGTAGGCTGGATGTAGATTGCGAAAAAGCGGGATGTCTGGCGCGAACTTGGGGAAGGCTATGTCCAGCAGTGGACTTTAATAGGCTGAACTGACTGACTGACTAACATAGATACATTAAAACAAAATAAAAAAAATATGCATACAATCATCATCATCATCATTTCAGTCTATCGCCCGCCAAAAATGGCGTGAACTCATGTGTGTTGCCCATAGTCACCACGCTGGGCAAGGTTGGTGACCGCAGTGCTGGCTTTGTCGCGCCGAAGACGCTGCTGCCCGTGTTCGGCCTGTGTATTTCAAAGCCGGCAGTTTAATGGGTATCCCTCAATCGGTCGGCTTTTTAAGTTCCGCGGTGGTAGTGGAACTGTGATATCCCCTAGTCGCCTCTTACGACACCCACAACACACGCATAATGAACATATACTTACTTATTTCGTGAGTTATACGCTTAATGAACGACTCTGTTAACGAATATGACGTATGTCATTATAATAAAGTAAAAAAAATCATAAAAAATATCCATATATTTAACTTAACATACGGTCGACTCTTTCTTAAGAAATTCAGATCATTTTAAAACTAAATTTTCTATCTAAGAATTCAACATGATGTTAAAAACTTACAATTATCTAGTTAAAGCCTTGAACGTGTAAAACTTTAATAGTAAACACTAAACAAAACAATAACCAAGAAAGTAACATATTCTTGCAAACCCTAAACAGAGTAAAAATAAAATTAATTAATATATTCTAAACTGTGTCTACGTCTATAGAAACTTTATTTAGTTTGTAATTCTTTTACAAAATACGAATAGGAAAAACAATTTCCAGTTGTATTCAAATGAACAATTTCAATCGGTAGCCGTCTTTACAAAAAACTTCTTATTGATTTTAAAATCCTTTGTATCAACTCAATGTTTCAAAATACACTTTTTTTAAAGCAAAACTTTTTACTTACATTAAAATTTGTCGTTTGTAAATTGTAAAGACCACATATATAGTTAGAAATCATAGTGTGTTTAACTTTTTATAAACTAATATAGCTAATGATTTTTCAAGTTATATATATATATATATATATATATATATATATATATATATATATATATATATATATGTATAGTATCTATTTCAAGTTATCTTATGTATATATATCTCATGTCATAATGTTAGTTACAATACCAAAATTTTGTGTGCATATCGGATAGGTCTGAGAATCGGCCAACATCTATTTTTCACACTCCTTACCTATAAGGGGGGAGTGATTGAGGGAGTTAATAACATATATGGCAAAACAACGTTTGCGGGGTCAGCTAGTTCAATTACAAATATCTAATTCGCTTCAGCCTGTAATATCCCACTGCTGGGCATAGACAACTCTTTCCCCATGTAGGAGAAGGATCAGAGCTTAATCCATTCCATTCCAATATCTTATTAATCGATGGCAATATAATAATAAAAATACATAATAGTAACTTTAAAAGTAAACAACTTTTCTCAGACAGTTAAGCAAAATCATAAAATTTTAATGGTTTCAACATTCTGTTCAAATTCTCGTTCCAAAGATCTAGGCCACTTCTATCAAATACATACTATTCATTTTCTGTCATTAAAATCGTAACAGCTTGATACCCATAATATTGATTATTGTGATACTTTATTGTAATTGTATAAATTTAAAGTTTTTATTTAAAAAATAATAATAGATAAAGCTTATTACTCGGTGCAGGATTACATAGTTGATAAAGATGTGTGGACTTAGTGACGCTGTATTTCATGCAACATGTTTCTAAATTTGTACTAAAACACAGTTTATATATTATTTTCAAAAGAGTAACTGCGGAGTTTCTTGCCGATTCTTCTCTGCAGAATCTACATTCCGAATCGGTGGTAGCTTCTCTTTTACAAAAATAATAATTAATTTTTAAAGTTTTAATTCGTAAAATGACGATTCGAAAGTGCTCTTGGAGCCTATTTGAATAAAGCTATTTTTGATTGATTGATTGTAAACAGGAAATATGAAACATTAACGTTTACAGGTTTAAATGAAAGGTCAAAGTAGCTCTTCAATGCATTATATTTTAAAGATCTTAAAAGCCTCTAGAAACAACATATATCAAAAGATCATTCAATCAAAATATATTTACGAACGTAAATGATATGCTTAGTGATGATTGAAGACCTTATACAAAGTTGGTAACTGGAGCTAAGAAAAAAATTATATTATTACAATATATGTGTTTGTTCGTAAACGAAAAAAACCCGGCTTCGATTTACATTGACAAGTAATAAATACAATAGTCGAAAAAATAGGTAATCAGTTAAATGCGTATTATTATGGATAACTCTAAGTATTCTTTAGATCTTCATAAAATTGAAATGATATATTTGTTGTGTGCACAACCTTTCGATTGAAAAAAGAATCATCAAAATCAACACACCCAGTAAAAAGCTATGAATGAACACATATAAAATATTACAGTCGCATTAAAAGTCTCGTCCTTTTTTTGAAGTCAATTTTTTTTTATGTCACTAGGTCGGCAAACAAGCGTACGGCTCACCTGATGGTAAGCGATTACCGTTGCTTATAGACACCTGCAACACCAGAAGCATCGCAAGCGCGTTGCCGACCCAATCCCCAATCCCCCCAGGAGTCAGTTAAAAAGATGCATCCTGCTTATTATAAAATTATTTAGAGGGAGTAAGTAACATTTCTGATGTTCAACGATGCATAAAATATTTCTAGACGCAATAGAACGATAAAAAACATGACTCTTTAAGTAATTAGAAATTCTGCAACGTAAAATGTTATCTTGTACGTTTATCGACTCATTCAGCTTATTACTTAATTTAATTATATCAATTACTTGTTTCCGGTTTTAGGCAAGTGGCTTTGAAGTAAGGAAATAGTCTAGGTGTTATATTATGCATATTGCTAGATTTAGGACATTACAAATGTAGTAATAATTCTTTGACGGTTCGCAGGAAAGTGGACATAAGGTGCCAATCAAACCACTAATTGCAAATTCATGCGACGTTTCGATCCTTTATTGGACCATCATCAGGCATCTTTACACGTAGGAGTCAATCGACATCTCTTCATTAAAATTCTTTTATTATGTAAGATTCTAAATCCAAATGCATCATATATTATTTCTAAGTAACGTTTCAAGCTGTATTATATGAATTTTGAAAATTTATACTAAAACATTTAAATTTAAATAGGTAACAACATGCACAATTTTAAGTTATTAAGTTTTTTGGTTTGTACATTTTCAAGGCATCAAATTCTCAGAACTTGACTATTGAACTGCATCTTTAAATATATATATATATATTTCTTTTTTTATAATTTCTTTCTTCCTATTTTAATTTTTTCTACATGTATTTTTCTTCAATGTTATATATATATTTTTATTATTAATCATTACAATTGTTAAATTTTAATTTTTTTTTTGTCATTTCTTATAAAAATGTGTCATTTAAATTAGCTAGTTAAAGAATTTTACGTTACAATTTCTATTTAATAGTTATTACTTGTTGTATTGACATCTTGTTCTCAAAATTTCTTCTATTATCTCTATCTATTATTAGTAGTAATAATATTTTTCTGGTCAAATAATGAAATTAAAAAAAAATGTTTTTGAAAAGACAAATCCATTAATACCTTCTAAACACGTGAATATAAACAATTAATTTCATTACTCTTTCCTTGAGTCATCCTTGTCTACCCTTTTTACTACAACTCTTGCAGATAATCTTCAAAAAAGGTCTAAACTCAAATACTTCTTATTTTACATTTCCCTTTTTCCGCAGTTTCCGGTTTTCGGCTCGCGTTAATGAATCAGACAAGTAACTCTTTATTCTTTTATATATAATAGAAAGATATAAGATTTAAGTAATGGTGCGACAATTTTACGATACCCTGCGGCAGCACTTAGGGAAAATCCGGTCCTACCTTTTAAACATTAAATGAATATAAAAATTTATTTTTAAAGGACCATTCTTTGTAATGGACGTAGGTTATACAAATAGTATCCAAGCGAGGGGAATTAAATGAAATAATACGTTGAAGTACTATATAGTACTCGTTATTATTACCAATTAGCACGAAAATCACGTCTCCAATTCTTACTCATAACTTTATAGTGAAAGAAACTTAAAAAAGAGAAGACAAAAAAAAGACAACATAAAAAAAAAGACAACTCAGTCTATTTTTATTTTATCAACGTATTATATTATTAACAAGTGAGTCAAAAAAAAATACTGTAAGCTAAAATATTTCGTTGAAATTTAAATATTAATATCCAATTCAATATTTTGTCAGTTTAGTTGTAAGCCTACATTGTGTCTAAACTACTGTTTTTTACGGACGGTTTTTTATCTTAATTTACTCAGAATGTAGATGTAGACGTATATGTGGTTTTATTTAGTACCTCTGATTTATAAAAAGAATGAAGTCGCTAAAGAAACTACACTTTCAATCATACAGGAACTAACTTCTTTCCTATTCTTTTTTTAACATAGCTTATCGTGTAAAAATTACTCTCTACTCTGATAGAAAGACCTACGCAGGCGAACATATCATGAGGTTTTTGTACCGTACCGTATCTTAACGGACCGTAAATAACTTTTATGGTCTGCGTGATTGTGGTGTTACTATAAACTGTGCCGTTAATATACAACCTAACCAAACCTTTAGTACCAATTTTCTACATTGTTTTGTAGTTTAAAATATTTATTAAAATAAAAATATATTAAAGTAAGCAGATGTGATAGCCGTACATTCGTCGACAAAAGATAATAAAAATGAATGTTCACATTAATATTGATTTATTTAAATTATTTACACTTCATAAATGTAAAACTAGACTCTATTGGATTTTTTTGTAATCTATAAAAGTACAAAATTTATTTTCAAGGACTATATAAATTCTATATTTAAAATTATATTTAAATTAGAATCCGTGTAAGAACCTCGCCCTGTCCGCAACGTAGAAAGAATTCAATGCTTCCTTAGGTCTTATTTGGTTATTCTGATCTTCAACGGGTTTCGTGGGACGAACTGGTCTTAATTTACGATCTTTACGTACCTACGCAAAACACAAAAAAAATGTACAAAATTTCTTCTCGAAGAAGACATTTTTAGGACGACAAGTATATCTAATAAATAAACACATTAAAAAAACAAGCCTTTATACATATGGCAGAGATTGAGTTACGGAAACAGAAATTCCAACAATCTTATTATTATTTTTTTAGGATTTTTTTTAGGATTCTGAAATAAGATCAATATAAAAGTTAATAAAAAAATATATTTTAGTAAGTCCTAGGGAGTTTAGGGTCGTCCATAAATCATGAGCGACTTTTTAACCCTCTACCTCCTCTACCTCCCCCTCGGTGATATGATATATGTTGAGTTTTTGGACTGAATGCCTCCCTTCCATACCCAAAAAATCACATGCATTTTTACATGATAACGTGCTATAAATCGGTGAACACCGGATGCACTCACGAAAAAATGTCTCATTCTGTCTGAAACTGAGCGTGCAAGCGAGTGGACAGAACAAGCGATAGAGAGGCACGATCGGCCCAAGCGTTGGCATCTCTCTTCAGTGATAATAATTGAATTCGTTTCTTAAAAGTATTCAATTTCCTTATGACGTTATCACGTAAAACTATCGTTCGTACACCGACATTACAGACGACCAATTTTTTTTGTGAAAAGTTAAATTGAAATGTTCAGAAAATTATCTTGAAATACATACAGGCATTAAGGTTGCAGGATGTTTGTTAGTTGTTTTTGTTATTTTTATATCGCGTGTTTAACGATAAATAAACGTGATATCTCCATAGGTCCTCCACCCCCCTCCAATATGCAGGAGTCTTTCGATCCCCACATGATTGATGGACGACCCCTTACTATTAAATGATAGAATTTAATAAACTCATAGGCTAATATGAAAAATTACCTTATTTTTATATCGATCTTCTTTCATTAAATCAACTTTTTTCCTTAGATTTGCAAGTTTATTTTCGTAGTACTTTCGTCTGTCAATATCTATAAAATCGTCATCATCAAAATTCCTCAAATAAAAGTTTCTTACACTTAAGTCCTTACGGAAATCTGTTTCAGGTCTGTTTCTAACGTCATTAAGATCACGCATTCCTATATTTTCAAATTCATTATACTTTTCATTCGATGTTGGAAGGTTTATTAGATCCGTATTATCGTTGTTTTTGCTGAAATTTGATTGAATTTTATAATTTTCAAGTTGCCTTCTTAAGCCGCGATACCTATCTTTAGGCGTAATTGATTCAAAATATTCATCTCTGTACACATATTTTTTATCTGGTTTTAAATAGTAATTGTCAATTTCATAAATATTAGAATTATTTTTAAAATCTGAAATTAGTTTATATTTGTCTTCAATATCCGATTTACCAATTACAGTTCCGTATATATTACGAATTTTGCTATCAAATATTTCTTTTTCCTTTATATTCAACGGTTTTTCACTGATCTCTAGTTCTAATTTATTTAAAAGAGTTACTAATGTAGTATCCGTTACTTTATTTTCGAGTTCAAAATTTTCAGTCTCAGCTTGGACCGTGGTTAAATTATGATCATCAAAGTTAATATTTTGATGACCGTTATAATTTTTTCTGTTCTCTTCAACTCCTTTACTTATATACCGATTATTATCAGGTTTCATAGTCATAGGTCCTTGAGGAAGGTGCCCATTAAATTCTCCGTCAACATTAAATGTATTGCTACTTCTTTTCTTATCTAAATACGTAGACAGTAACTTTTTCGCTTCGGTAAAATTTCGTCTCGGCGCTACGTCTTTTTTGTAACTTTTAACAATTTTCTGATGCTTTATAGGATTAGTTTTCCGAATCGATAATTCAAATATAGGTGCCATTGAGAATATACTTTGCTTTGACCTCTAAAAATTATTTACCATTTTGTAAATCTAATTTAAAATAATTAAACAAACACTTCAGTTTTACCTACTAGTATAAAGATGAAAATTTTGTTTTTTTTGTTCAATCGGGCAAATCCCAGAAACTACTGGTTCGTAATCAAAATTTTTATTATGTTATTTACTAAATACCCAGGACGTTTATAGGCTATATGATAATTCAGTATTTTTCTTTCTCAAATTAACGCGGATGAAACCGCGAGGTTTAGCTAGTTTTTAAGCAAATTCTATGAGAGCATTGTATATTATACATTGTTTTGAAGGTATGTCAATTAAAAATTTATTTTATACAATTTTATTTCAATACTTGATAATTGTAAAACAATATAATAAGAGAAACTACAAAGTTTCTTGTAAAAAAACAAAACTCTTAACATATCAGACGCGTCTAAAAATAATAATAATATATTACATCGCTAGCCGTGCCCGCGACCTCGTCCGTGTTGAATTTAACAATAAAAAAGTTATTTTCCAGTTCGCGGAGTTATAAAATAAATAAATTTCTAAAATAAAAGTAGCCTTATTTATTCCCTATTATATCAGCTATCTGCCAGCCATGCTATATGCATTTAGCGACTATTTTATTATTACAAACAGACACTCCTATTGTATTTATTTGTATCGATGATATAGGTAACTAATAAGTGTGCCAAACCTTTTTATCTAAGACATTCATTTATTTTTGACCTGTGTATTTCAAAACCAGCAGTTTGGAGGTTATCCCCCCATGGGTCGGCTTTTCAAGTTCCAAGGTGGTAGTGGAACTGTGTTATCCCTTAGTCGCCTCTTACGACACCCACGGGGGTGGCTATATTCTTTACTACCGTAGTCACACAGCAGGCGTAATCATCATGTGTTTTGCCCATAGCCTTTATCGCACCGAAGACACTGCTGCCCGTCTAACGGGCCAGCCCTGCGGTCACCAACCCGCCTGCCCAGCGTTAATTTACGCCATTTTTGGCACGAACTTGTGGAGGCCTGTGTCCAGCAGTAGACTGTGATAGGCTGAAATGATTCATTTATTTTTAATACTTACTTGACTTTTTCCAATCTTTGGAACATGGTATGGAGTAAACGTCCGATGACGATTTCTTTTCAACCCTCTATTAATATCGAAGTATCGACGTCTTACATCGGCATGGTATGTGTCAACCTTACTAGAAAAATGAGTGAACTTTAGACAACACGACTGAAATAAAACATCTTTAGCTCCATCTAATTTATATCTCCCTCTCAACTTCCATTAACTTCGCTCGATCACACTTTTCGTAACGCTCTCGTCACTCCCTCACCAGCTTACCCCCCAAGTCAAGCATGCGTAAAGAAGTCTTACTTCAAAAAGGATATTAAAAAATGTTATACATTGCCACCTAAAGACTATAAAAATATAAACTACCTTATTGGACATTATACAATTCGACGTATTTTTTATTCTCTTGCACAATTCGAACTATATACAGCTTTAATAAAGTAGTCGTAAATAGGGACACGAAAAAAGTATCGATACTTTGTGGTATCGAGTACATTCGATATCGATAATTTTGTACTCGATACTTTGCATTCGATAATTTTAATCAATGAGTTCTTTTTGTCAGGTATCGTATCGAAAGTTTTAAATGAGTACTTTTACCTTTTTTTAGTTGATTGAAATTTGTACGATTATTTGAAGCGACGTCTTTTTTTTTAGAAGTCGAAGAACAATACGTCTCGGTATCGAGTACTTTTGTGTTTGTACTCGATACCTAGGAGTATGGATACTTGTGTTTCGATACTTTTATTAAGAATACGATACTGTCTTTTCGATACTACTCATGAGCACAGTATCGATACTTTGTATTCGATACCGTGTTCCTAGACGTAAATAATAATAAATATGATCAAAACACACACGTTACCAACTTCTAAGGTAAGCAACTTGGCATCTACGTTATAGGTTACAGCCGATTGATATACATTCTGATGTATAATTTAATAAATACACCCCTGGAGGTTACCATGGAATATAGAATCTGGTTACCTAGGAAATCTGGATTGGAAAGAAGATTAATTGCCAATTACGCCAACGGGCCAATCACCATTCATTATGACATCATACAATCGAGTATTTCAAATTAATTAATACATTTCTTACATATAATAAAATCACAATATAATAGTTTCTATATAACAATTTACCTTTTACGATATCTATCTAAAGTATTAAACATTCCGTTCTTGTTGTTTGTTTTATGCTGTAATAAATGTAATTATATAATTGGTTATTTTTTTATCTATTAAATTTAATATAATTTACGTTTTATTATTGTAATAAAAATACTTACATTATTAACTAAGTCGTAACGATCGAATAGGTCATTATTATTCATCAGCAATGTACCATTGTTATTTCTACATAGAAAATAAAAAAAAATATCTGTATGTAGTAACAAAATAAAATACACAACAAAATAAAACACACAACAAAATAAATTTCATACAAAATAAAACACATTATTATACTTAATCTTCTTTTATCTCTGATTGTGTTTGTCTAATCTTATACAATAACATAATCAGAGCAACTTTAATAATTACATAATAGTTTTTATTAAGGTACAAGTAGGATATCATATGTAAGCTAAATAAAACTGATTTTAAACAGTGTTGTGTTCCTGTGGTGAGTAGGTACCAGAGCTCCTGACTGATTGGTAACTGGGGGTAGGATCAATGTAATGCCTACTTCGATGTATTTATAACTTTTTAGTTATACAAACCTCGTCCTGATAATAACAAACAAAGAAAAAGATTATCTAATTTGGTGTTCGGAAGCACAAATCTGTCTAATCCATTCAATATAAAATAAAATATATTTTTTTTATGTCACTAGGTCGGCAAACAAGCGTACGGCTCACCTGATGGTAAGCGATTGCCGTAGCTTATAGACACCTGCAACACCAGAAGCATCGCAAACGCGTTGCCGACCCAATCCCCAATCCCCCCAGGAGCTCTGGTCACCTTACTTACCAACAGGAACACAATACTGCTTGAAAACAGTATTATTTTGCTTTGATCTTCTGTAAGGTCGAGGTACTACCCCAGTCGGGCTGCTCCATATTTTGAGCAGAAAATTCTTGCTGTGCCCTACCTCAGTTATAATATGTACGATTAAATTTTTAACTGGGGTAGGGCACAGGAGGAAAAGTTCCTGCTCAAAATCTAGAGCGGCCCGACCGGGGTAGTACCTTACAGATCACAGCTAAATAGCGTTATTCTCAAGCAGTGTTGTGTTCCTCTGGTGAGTAAGATACCTATCCACCTACACCTCCTACAGACGACCTACAGAGATCCTGGGGAATTGGCTGTAGGGTCCCCAACGCGCTTGCGATGCTTCTGATGTCGCAGACGTCTATAATCAAACGTCTATATATCATCAGTTCGACTAAACATCAGTATAAAAAAATTCAAGAATTTTTTACTGAGTTTACTCCTTAAGAAACGATATATTGCGCGCGATGTGAAGAAAATATGGGTACTGAAAGCGTGTGAAATAACGAAATAGCAGTAACTAACTTTAATTTAATGTTTTGATTAATTATAACAACACGTAGTCGCCTAAAACACCGACGGTTACGGGTTTGATTCCAGTTCGGGATTTATTGAGCCGTCGTCGGTCCCATTTGTTATCATAAATACCTGATAGCGATCGTAACTCATAGTAGGGAATATATCCGTCAACCCGCAGTAGAGCAGCGTTGTGGGTTAAACTCTTCTCCTGCATGGAGAAAAAGACCTATGCCCAGCAGTGGGATATTACAGGCTGAATCGTAATTAATTATAATTTGATTTATTTAATAGACCATAGTTTTTAACATAACGGTAATCAAACTTAAGGAGTAAACTCCCGTCGCGTATCGGAGCTGACACTCACACACACACTTTTTTAAAGATCACGGTTATTGAAATTATCGTTATAATCTTGTTATCATACCTATTTCTTTTATCGTAACCAAAATTACGAAGTTCTTTCGGTGCATCTTCCACGTAAAATATCGGTAGAACTACGACCGGTGGCTTACATCTGTTGTTATTCTTGCAAGAGTATGCTAAACATCAAAAAGAAGATTTTATAAGGAAACGATACAAAATATTTCACTCTTAAAATATTATTTTGACAGCTACTTCGTCACAAATATGTTTGTGAATTGTCCGTCAGTCTTCTTTATGTTATCAGATAAATCAAATTTTGAATAGTTAAATTATCAAATATCTTCATCTTCGACTTAACTGACATTTTGTGCACATCTATGTAAACGTAAAATAATAATATAATATAATATCAAAGTAATAAATCCATTTTTTATATTAATAAGATACTTTGTCTATTTTCTTTAAATTTAATTTTGAATTTTTGAACAGATGCGCGTAAAAGTCGCCTCGCAACTGTAAGTCACATTTTGTCTCAAAAAAGGTTACTCGAAGTTATGTCATACTTACGTAGCTGTCTTCCGCTTTCATAGCAAAGGCAATCCTCATCTTCATCGTAACCCAACGGACAACCGCATCTCACAGTGAAGCCTGTTTGTGTGGGTGGTTCGGTGTTATAAATACGAGTACCAGTTTGGAAACGCGATGAAAAGTTGCATACTATTTGAACTGACTGAAATTTTAGGTCGTATTATACAGAACTATTTATCCTTAGACTTAATTTGCTAAAATAGTTCAAAAAAGGTAATGTCTAGATAATGGAGAAGCTCATCCGTTGAAATACTCAAGGCAAATGGGTAACAATGTTATTGGGTTGTATTTAGTCATATACATCATTCCAGCCTATTGCAGTCCACTGCTGGACATAGGCCTCCACAAGTTCGCGATAAAATTATTACATCCATATTCGGCCGGGAATTAAACCTAAAATCTCAGAAGCAGAAAACATGGTAATGCTTGTATTATTATTTTTTTTCGAAAATAGCTGATCATCATCATCATCATGTCAGCCTATCACAGTCCACTGCTGGACATAGGCCTCCACAAGTTCGCGATAAAAATGCGTGAACTCATGTGTGTTGGGAAGGAAGGTTGGAAGGTTGGAAGGACGCTGGGAAGGCGGGTTGATGACCGCAGGGCTGGCTTTGTCGCACCGAAGTCGCTGCTGCCCGTCTACGGCCTTAACTTTTTATAATTTATATATGTATTATATATATAGGTTTATTTAAATAGCCAGTTCTTATTTTTTATTATTATGTCGGTAAAATCGAAAAATATTATATTATTCATCAGTCAGTCAGTCAGTCAGCTCAGCCTATTGCAGTCTACTGCTGGACATAGGCCTCCCCAAGTTCGCGCCAAACGTCCCGGTTTTCCGCAATCCTCATCCAGCCTACACCGGCAATCTTAAGTAGATCGTCGGTCCAACGGGCTGCAGGACGTCCCACACTGCGTTTGCCAAGACGCGGTCTCCACTCCCCGACCGGGCCCGTCTGCTCCAACGACCATTGGTCCTGCGACACAGATGACCTGCCCACTGCCACTTCAACTTGCTAATTCTGTGGGCTATGGCGGTTACTTTCGTTCTCTCGCGGATAGTCTCATTTCTAATCCTATCTTTGAGAGACCCCAAGCATAGCCCATTCCATTCCACGTTGAGCGACTTTAAACTTGTGGACCAGTCCCCACGTCTCGGCTCCGTATGTTAACATAGGCAGGACGCATTGCTCATTATTCATATTTTATTTTATCATTATTATTTTTTAATTATTTTTTACACAATACTGTAACATGTAATTCATATTTAAATATGATTTCCAAAAATACGATTTACTAAAAAATACCGAGCTAAGCTCGGTCACCCAGGTACTAAGGCATTATACAAAAAGGTCAAAAATTCATTCGTTTTTTTTTTTTGGTACTTAGAAATCCCGAAAGTCATTTGGCAGCCCGTAATAAAATTATAAAAATTTTCTTACTATTATTATTAGTTAATAAAGAAGTTTCGAGTTCTAAGAATCTTAAAAATCACACACAAACACATAGGTACATAAAAACACAACACATATACATGTACACACACACACACAAACACATAGATACAAACATACAAACATACATACATTATTTTTTTACGACCTTGTTAATATCAGGTTATTAAAGCGATTCGGTGGACTAAAGACCGATTTCTATATTCATAAGCTTATTCTTTTTTTTATTTTTTTTATGCCACTAGAGTAGAAAACAAGTGTACGGTCCGCCTGATGGTAAGCAAATACAGTATTGCGAGCGCATTGCTGACCCTAACCCTCCCTTCAAGGTCTTACTATCTGACTCACTACAGGATTACAATACTACTCAAGAACAGAATTATATAACTGTAGTCTTCTGTGAAAAACTTTCCTCTTTCTCTACTCCTAAAAACCTTCACTTAAAAAAAAACATTTGTACAGCAGTGAAACATTGACTAGCTTGTTCTGCTTCTCACTCTTATTTTAAAAAGTAGTGGAACAAAGTCATGTCATTAATATTAATGCAAGCAACCAAGGCTTTTTACTCACAAAGTTGCCCAGTTTTCGTATTCATATTAATATAAATAATAATTACATTATGATATAAAGGAGCGTGGTCTGAATGGTAGACGTATTCTCTGTAAGCAGATATACCACATCCTATATGTGTTACATTTTCATAAACCAAATGAAGGAATTGATTTTGTAGCATCCTTTTCGACCTGAAATGTAAAGAGTGTAAAAGCAGTATCTGCCGAAAATGATTTTTTTTTTTACTTATTGTTACGTAAGACCAGAAAAAGTATTTTTATTTTTCAAATTTGTAGGTTAAAAAACATTTAGCATCTTGAATCGCAACTCCACCTAAAAATCTCAAATAATCTACAGTAAGGGCAAATGCACAAAAAAAGACAAATAAAATAGCAGAATATTTACCCATCCCCAAATTCCTTAATATTTTCAGGTGTAACCTGATCTTTCGTGCTGTACCATGCACTCATAACTGATGTGATAGCGTATTTAACTTTTTCAGGCGTAATTGTGGTCGAATTTGGTGAGTCAGGTAAACTTATCGGACGCCATCCATATACCGTAAAACGACTCAATCCTAAAGCTTGACCGACTTTTGGAAACTTTTCTGATGAAAAAATAATACTATTAAATAAAAATCGAGTAGATATACCAACTCTTACATCTAATGTGGTGATAAATTTATCGACAGACATTTTATAAAGAGTTTTATAGAGAGAAGAGAAAATACATTTTTATAATATAGTAACAGTAATAGTAAAAGAACTAGATACGACTTGAATAAAACCAATCATCCTTAAATATTTCGTTGGAACCCACATTTCAATAGTTTCAACAGTTTTATAAAATGTTATAACTATGTGTATGTAATCGGAAATCCCATTTTAATCATCGTGACTACATAATTTGCTAATTATATTTGTTGGTGCAATGAGAAATTATTGCCCTAATATTTAGCGTTTAAGTTGAGTACATATCAGATTTTACTTATGGACTAGAAAATATGTAGCTGTGACAATTCAGATTGAAGTAGAGGCTATTCTTCTCACGCTTATAAAAACTGCAGATTTTGTCCAACAAGCACTGAATATAGTTACTATTTTAAATTAACGTCTCTGGAGTGAAATCTGTGCTATATTTATTAAATTATAAGTAATTGTAAAATTTAGAATAAGGAATGGGAAAGTCATAGGCTCAAATGTAAAGAAAATAAAGCAAATGGAAAATGTAGTTTAAAAGAATAATAATTCATTTACGAATAGATGGCAATAAACTAGAAAAAAAATTGAGTGTTATAATAAATAAATAAATATAGGAGTAGCCTAATAGATCAAAACGAAATAGTAACACATTAAATTATAAAGAACGTTAAGTTACTTGATCTGTCGATATATTTTACTTACTGGAAGCCCGACATAAATCACTCGCCAATTTACATTGATTCGCCCAAACTTGAGCGAACGTCGCCAGTTCTTCGTCCCAACTCTAGTAAAAAATTAATGGTAATATTCCACTTGTATCCATAAAATGAGCATCTACATTTTTTCAATATAAACCTAAGTTTTTCGAGCGCAAAGGGACCGTTACATGGGGTTGAATAAACAGCAAAATCATTGAACCCTATTTCTGTGAGAATATAAATCAGAATCTCGTAAAAGTTCAACGAAGTACCCAAATTTTAATAGTGGTTTGATATCATTAATTTATCTTATAGGGTAAGATGGAATGCTTTCTGAAGATTGCTATAGGTATATTGACTAAGTAATCTTTATTTTGCTATTTGCGCTACTAAATAGAAGGCCTAGAAGTATGGATTTTATTTTCAGTAAGTAATTTAGAAGTGTATGTCTAGGAATAAAATTAATGTAACAAAACTGCATATCTGAACTGTTTAAGAAGCTCTACAGGACATGCTAGAACATTTGAACGCATTGAAAATCAAAGGAAATCCTTTATTCCTAAGAGTTCGATTTCAGACAAAAAACAATTTTAAAATCTGCTATAGCCGTTTTTAGAACTTTTTCCGACATTTTTATTTTATTTCCGCTTTTTCCGAATGAAAAAGTTTCAATTTTAACAAGTCAAAGGCTCTTTTACACGATTCTCGTACGTTTGATGACTGATGACACTTCAACAGCGAGATAGTTGTCAAAAACTTTTTTCAACGTCGACATAAGTGAAATACAGTATTTCTTACTGCCGACAGTTTTTACTGTTAATTGTTATATTTTGTCAATATACTATATAATAACTGTTATCATTGTAAAGGAATTATTTTGTTATAACTTCGTTCACTATGCAGTTATAGTGATCCTTGTGTTCCACTTTTTTTGTGTTGGTTATTTGATATAAGTTAATACAAAATCTACATACTAATATATGCCTTTCAAGGTGAAATAATTTGGGTAAACTAAAATTATAATCGTACACTTACCAATCTATAGACTCCATAAGCCCTTGGCAAATTAACACCGCCCCGTCCCTTGACTATACCCTTCGTTACCCTGCTGCGAATCCTGCAAGCATATAAAAGAGCATTATCAATCACTAGAAAGAAATCTGTTACTTTGCCAGTCCACCATAAATCAAATGTACATCATATATATTTATCTGTTCCTAACGTAGACTATATATTATGTTTTAGGTAATAGCTGACAGATACAATTTTTTTAAAAATTAATGTACTTATTAAATATCTAATATATAAAATTCTCGTGTCACAGTTTTCGTTGCCATACTCCTCCGAAACGGCTTGACCGATTTTGATGAAATTTTTTGTGCTTATCCGGTATCTATGAGAATAGGCCAACATCTTTTTTTCATCCCCCTAAATGTTAGGGGTAGTCCACCCCTAAATTTTTTTTTTTATTATTTTTTAGACAAAATTTTTAATTTCTATTTTTTTATGATACAACATTAAAAATACATACAACCCTAAATTTTCAACCCTCTACCATCAACCCCTATTTTTAAATAGCGTTTAGCGGCAAGACAACGTTTGCCGGGTCAGCTAGTATACATATAGGGTAACAACACCAGTGGCCAGCCAGGAACCAGTGGTCAGCCTTTTGCGTCGTTTATTGGTCATAAATATTGCTACAATTAGAATAAACGAATCACGTGTACCTAAATAGAAACTTTGATTCCTCATTGAATAATATGTCACACGATAGGTGCGTTAGGGGATCAGGGGGGAGAATTAAACTCGTTCTTACAGGTGACGGCGGTTGAAAAGAGCAGTAGTGTCATGTCCGCCATATTTTTTACTTCGCGTGGTGTTCTCTTAAAGGGTTAGAAAAAACATGTTTTATTATTAAATGTGATAGTCTTTTATGCAATTTGACATTGTGTATTACTTCATGTATTGAATTATATTAAATTTGAATAAAAATATCGCTGATTTACGTAAATATTCTAGGCGCTGACAATTGGGTACTACTTTTTTATGAAAGATCCAGTAGTCGGCCCCCCGGGGCTGTTCACTGGGTTCTTGAATTATTTTTAAAATTGCGAGAAAAGGCGTCATTAGAACCGTTAAATTAAAATTTTCAAATTTAGTAAGGCATGTTCTTTCATATTCCACAAAAAACCCAGTGGTCAGCCGCATTAAACATTTTATTTTTACGCGGCTGGCCACTAGGTGTTGCTGATCCAGTATTCAGCCCCGATAAACTATATTTTAGTTTTGCCTCAAATAGTTATAAAATATATTTAGGTAGTTTGTATTTCAGTAACTGAGAAGATTTTTTTAGCTCAAAATGCCGCCAAGACAAACTTATCCTCCAGAGAAGCTCTCTTCTACCATCGAAGCCATACGAAACGGAATGCTGATAAGAGAGGCTAGTAGAACGTTTGGAATTCTTGGAGGCACACTACAAGATTGGCTCCATCTACGTGTCCCAGAAGGCCCGAGAAAAATGGGTCCAGATTCCATTTTAAATAAAACAGAAGAAGCTGCACTGGTGGATTTGTGTCCAAAATTAACAAAATGTGGGTTTCCTTTAAAGACTGACAATTTATTAAATACGGTCGAAGCAATAGTAAAGGCCGATGGAAGACTTAATCCTTTCGTAAATGACAGACCAGGAAAAAAATGGCTTAAATCCTTTTTTCAAAGATTTCTAAGGGACGAGCAGTAATAACAGAAGAATATGTAAGAAAGTGGTTTCAAGACTTGACAGAGTTCTTAAAAAAACACGATGCTTTGGATATACTGGATGATCCTATGAGAATATTTAATGGTGATGAGACAAGTTTTATGATTTGCTCCAAAACTGGAAAAGTTATTGCTCTATCTAAGAAAGAAAATTAAAACGGGAAATGATAAAAAAAGAACAAGCAGAAAAAATAACAGCCAAACAAAGTCAAAAAGTAAGCGTGAGCACTAGTAAAGTAAATAAAAAGTGAACAAGGAAAAGGAAAATAGATCTTTCATCTGTTTAGCCTCATTTCATCAGATAGTGATTCAGTTCCTACTGACGAAACCCTATCCAAAGAAAATAAAAAAAGTGTGGTAAAAATCTAAGTGTATAGGGTACCGGGAAATAATGAATATCTTAATTACTAGTAACAGTTCGGATGATGAGATAGATATGAGTACAAGATAGATATCTTCGTTGATATATAAGAGAGTTGAGACATATATAAAAATAGGTAAAAAAACTTTTTAAGTTAAACGGTTTTATGTTAAACATACATTGCAATGTTTTAAGATAAATGTACTAAAAACCAAAAAATAATAAAATAGATACAGTCGTGGGAATTATAAACATATGCATAGACTAGACTAAAATAAAACCGTGGGGCACGTCAATTGTCTACAATCGTTGATTAAAATGTTTGTTTTGTAATGTTACACTATAATTAGGCAGTTGTTCAACCGACAACGATGGACGTGTGATAAGTAGGGCTAGAATGTGGAAACAAGCTAGCAAGCTCGATTATAAGCGAGTTTTAGGGTTTCATAGTGGTGAGCGAGTAGTACTTTTATCATATGTTTTGTCGATTAAAGACAAACTACGAGCAGTGAAACGATTCCTCGCCAGCCAGCAGTGTGAATGTCCAACGATAAACTAGTTGAAACATCTCTTTTATTTACATGGAGTGTATAACTATTGGAATTTCCATGAGCAAGAAAATAGTAAGTAATTTCCTCACCGTCTGCAGGCCAACTGCCTATTTTAACGACGAATTAACCGATTCTTCTATCGCACATTAAGTCGATAATTTGTAGACAATTGACGTGCCCCACGGTTTTATTTTAGTCTAGTCTATGCATATGTTTATAATTCCCACGACTGTATCTATTTTATTATTTTTTGGTTTTTAGTACATTTATCTTCAACATTGCAATGTATGTTTAACATAAAACCGTTTAACTTAAAAAGTTTTTTTACCTATTTTTATTTTCTAGTTTTTAGTTTTTATTTCGCATTCTGTTTAATTCATTTAGTGCTTCATTATTGCAAGGCCCATCTTAAATATTGAGGTTGTATAGTGCACTGTATTCTTCTTGTCAAGCCCTTTTATTTGATACCCATATTGGTGGGATTGATAAAAAATTGTTATCAGACATTTGGTAGCGGCGGCCAGCTTAGATTTCAATTTTGCATAGTAAATTGTATTCTACTTGTTGAGACCTTTCATTTGATACCCATGTTGATGGGATTGATAAAACCTAAGTTATCCGCCATTTTGTAGAGGCCGCCATCTTGGATTTTAATTTTATATAGTACATTGATTATACTGGTTGAGCACTTTCATTTGATACCCATATTGATGGGATCGATAAAACCTACGCTATCCGCCATTTTGTAGCGGCCGCCATCTTGTATTTCAATTTTTTATAGTATATTGTATTCTGCTTGTTGAGTCCTTTCATTTGATACCCATATTGATGGGATTGATAAAACCTACGTTATCCGCCATTTTGTAGCGGCCGCCATCTTGGATTTCAATTTTTTATAGTATATTGTATTCTGCTTGTTGAGCCCTTTCATTTGATACCCATATTGATGGGATTAATAAAACATAAATTATCCGCCATTTTGTAGCGGCGGCCATCTTGAATTTATAATGATAATGAATAAACATAATTGTATTGTCACCAAAATCCAAAGTGTATACAAAATTTCAGATTAATCGGTTGACAGGAAGAGGGTGAAATTTGAATTACTAAATTTGACCCAAGAATAATAAAAAATAAAACAAACGGGGTGAGCTAAATAAAACCGTTTAAAAAATAGGAAGATTATGGCTGTGATTATTTGATTGTAAATAGATTTTACTAGGTACTAATAGTAGATTTGCTAGTGACCTTTTTCTCTTTCGTGTTATGCGTATTAAACCTAAAAGAAATATTTACATACTATATAAGTATGCATAGATACTAATGTCGTTGATTATCTTTTATATAAATATTGATGTTTTTATGATTAAGTTCTAGAAAATAAGAACACAAATAAGTACTGTGATTGTTTACTTGCAATAATATTTCGGTTAGGTGAGATTTTTTTTTTGTTCTGATAATTTAGCTGTAAGAAATAAGAGAGACATAAATAATATTGTTGATTTTGATATTAATAATACTCATTTTGTTCTCATGCTTATTCATAGTTATAAGGGCTGAACACTGGGTTCATCAAGGCTGATTACTGGATTTTAGAGGCTGACCACTGGCAAAAAGTGCCATATTTTGTTTGAATTTTTATATATATTTTATAAAGAGACAGGTTGTTTTTGACATATGTTGTTTAAAAACTATAATAAACAATTAATCCAATCATGTACTACGTTTCATTATCCGACGAATCCTATAAAAATGCCAGCTTTCCAAACTTCAAAAAGTTGTTATGAGGCTGACCACTGGTGCCATTACCCTATATATTACACCGTAACCATGGTCATCGCCATCTTCGTCAATGAGCCAATCGTATTCATACAAGGCGTAGACAGTCATTCATACAGTCAAAAAACGAAATGCGGAGGAGTATCCGTAAATGGGAGCACCATCAGGAAATTACGTCAATACGACGATACGTCATACAATTAATTACAAATTCGTAAAAATTAATAAACCTAAAATTATTACAGTTGTACTTTCTTTGCTCGATTACTCTATAATTCATGCGCTTAATGTCTAATGATAGTAGTAACAATGCTGCCGATCTGATCTATACATATAATAAAATGGTAGGAAAGTCAAAACTGTACATTAAATATTTTATAAAAGAATATTTGGGGTGTGATCTACAACCGATACCGAAGCCAAAATATAGTTTTTAGAATTTTTGTCTGTTTGTCTGTATGTATGTCCGAGATAAACTCAAAAACTACTGCATGGATTTACTTCAAATTTGGCACGAATATTATTAAGAAGTCGGGTCAACATATAGGCTATATAATATCACGCTATCACCTACGGGGAATGAGCAGTGAACCTTTATTTCTTCAACGCATTCTGTAACAACGTGTAATCTAACGACGCATATTTGAATGTTGTTGTTATTATGTTAATAACCATAGGCTATAAGCTAGCTTCACACTATAAATAAAGACATTCTGTAGTATATTTAGTATCAGCATTGCGCCCGTGCGAAGCCGGGGCGGGTCGCTAGTTAATTTAATAAGAAAGACGTAATACTTTGTCATTTACAACATCTTTTTTTATTACTTGTTAGTAGTATCTAGTATCTAGTCAAAGATGTAAAACTAAGATATAAATCCCTTATACCGAAATAAATCAGTCCCCGTCCAATTCTCCAACACATAAAAGAGACGGGGTAACTATCTTATCGAGACAGATAACGCTCATATTTTCGTCAAGAAACTCATTGTCATGGTAACCTAAAATAAGTTAAGCCGTATGTAATAAGAAAAACTGTGAATATAAATAATTCACAGCACTTTTTACATACTTTTGTTATAAAGCGTATTCACCTTTGAGTATATAAACCTAATAATTTTATTGTTATTACTTAAAATAAAAATAATGAATAAAACTTACATACAACAACTTAGTTACATTGCATAAAACTTAGTTCGTGAATATACTCTACGAGTATAGTTAATTCGCGTCAAAATAATAATGACGCCTCCCTGTCATTTCAGTTTAGCCAACCCAGGCGAGTTACTTATCAATTGTAGTAAATTAGACCGCCATTTTCAAATTGATCAGTTAAAAGAAGCCCTTCAGACAGCCGAATACGAGACCTTAGACTTAAACGTAGACTTAAGTTAACTCCTTGTTCAATAATAAAATACTAACATACTTGTTCATGACACCCAAGATCAGCTCCGCGTAATCTGGAGTTATAGTGATATTAACTGCATCGCTGCAACCAGGACCCATCATTCTTTTCTGTACAGGAAAACGTCTAAATTATTCATAGAAATGAATAAATTAACTGTGTAACATAAAGTTTTTTCATAGCACAACTGAACTACCAATTTGAACTACCCAATCAACTCATAACATTCTTATATAATGTTATTTTCAAGATATACATATTATATAAATGTATGTATCTGTATATGTATGTACATATATAATTATATACAATTATGGGTAAAGGGGGGCTTTTAAAAGTTAACTGCACTTGAATTGATTGAAAATATCTATATCCTGCGGTCTCCAACCCGCCTGCCCAGCATGGTGACTATAGACAAAACACATGAGTTCACGCCATTTTTGGCGTGAACCAGTTCGGTACCGTGTCCAGTAGTGGACTGCGCGAGGCTTCTGTGATGATGAATATGTGATGATCTATATGAAATCTGTAAATCAAATTTGGTCACAATATCAAGGAATCTTTTTGTACGTCATTTGGTAGCAATCTCGTTAAATTCCGTTTAGTTGTTTTTTTTTTAGTATCTACCCACGGATACATAAACAGATGAAATATTATAAACACAATAATTATATACGTAAAAGTCGTTATAAATGGCAATATATGATCTAGTGACAAAAATACTAGAAATAAAATGCCAAATAATAATACTATCAAAATGCGTATTTAAATAACTTACAGGATTATAATGAAGACACATAACATGAGTGCCTTCCTCACAGTCCGCAAAATCTGAGCAGTAGTCGGTTACATTTATACTTTTCTGCACTTGTATGTCCGTTACTTGGGAACATTCCGTAATAACAACATATGTAAGAAAAATTATGTTAATCTGAAAGTTTTTAATTTAACTAAAATACTTAATATAAACTTTTTATATTTTATTTATATCAGATAAAACACAAATGACTAACCAAAATGAACGCCATAACAAATCATAACTTTCCTTGCATCTTCCTATTTCGTACTTATCGACATTATTGCCAATCTTGCAAGATATATAAAACTAAATAAAAAAGAACTACCATTGTCATCATTCCCTCATTACTTTAAACCACTGAGTGTAATACATACCCGCTTGATACAAATTTACGTTATTGTATTAACATTTCTTCGACTAAAATATCTCAATTAAAACTATTAAAAAATTACACTCACTTTGAAGTCGTAAAAAATGCTCTTAGGAAAGAAATGTTTAGCGATAAAATTTGTAACGTGGAAATTTGTTTACAGTTAACGATGTTGTGAGTACAATCGTTAAAAAAATCAACATTACCCGCTATTAAAGAACTGGTGATTACAGCAACCAATCTCAAGCTTTATTTTCTGTAAGTAGTCGTATTTAATTAACAGTAATGAACATATACATTTTTAGGCAATTTCTAAAAAACCTCTTCCTTTCTCTTTCTTCGTTCGACTGTATTTTTATGTGTGTTACGTGATAACTTTTTACTACGTGTATTGTTTTGATGATTCTTTTTTCTATTCTAAACCTGATGCTTGTTTAGTAGTTTAATTTAAATTTGAGCGGATTTGACGAGAAGTTTTTGAATTAAATTTTTGAATATTTACATTATTATTACATTTATTACACGTTTATGATGTTCTCATTTTATTATTTGTCGATGATAATTAAAGTCCGTTTTTTTTTTAGAATAAATACAATTATTTTTTAAGAAATAGGTACCGAACTTAAAGACTATCATGCACTTTCTTACAAAACACGACCCTTCTCTTCCATAAAGGGGAATCCCTTTTTAATTTCGAGGTATTTCAGTTTGATTCATTACAATGAAATCTTTTTCGGATTTTATCGCAGTTTATTAGCTTTTTTACGTGCCCGACATTTCGGATACTTTACAGCAACTATGGTCACGGCAGGAGGATTAATTTCCAGAATAAGATTAGGAGTATTAAACAAAAAATCAGACGGATATCCGATCTTCTTTGCGTAATCTACATTTTGAACAGATTTTTTTTGACAGTTTAAAAGTATTTTATCATTCTCGTAATTACCCGGCTCCACGTCACGGTAATGTTTTACATAATGCTTGTAACCTTCAGTAATTACCTACTATATAAAATAAAAAGTACAAGTTCAAATAGGGTAGAATACGATTGAGATAAAATTACGAAATATTTCTGCCTTTTATGACTAATAATTAAATCATAGTAATGACGGTCAAAATACATCACATCAGCCTGCCGCAGTCCACTGCTGACATAGGCCTTCCAAAGTTCGCACCAATTTGCCCATAGTCACCGCGCAGGCGGGTTAGTGACCGCAGGGCTGGCTTTGTCGCACCGAAGACGCTGCTGTCCGTCTTCGACCTGTGTATTTGAAAGCCAGCAGTTGGATGGTTGTTCTAGTCGAAATACATTAAGTGCTAGTAAAAATAAGAAAGTTTAGCGAGTTTGTTTGTTTCTCACATACATCTAGAGTAGCAAATAAGCGTACGGTCCACTTGAAGGTAAGCAGTTATCGCAGTTTATTAATGCCTGCAAAATCGTTAAGCATCACAAGCGCATTCTTGATCCTACCACCGACCTTTTCTAGGAGCTCTGTCTACCTCTCTTACCAGATAAGCAAAACACTACTTGAGATCAGCATTATTTGACTCTAATCTTCTGTAATGTTAAGGTGTCTTCCTCTTCAGGCTACTCCAGATTAACAGCTTTGTTTTATATTCACAGACTGTATCTGTTTGTGGGTAAAACATAAGGCTTAGAATTTATATAAAATCTGGTAAAAGGGACTGCGGAGGTTAAAGAGTACGCAATAGTCAGATTGAAAATTGTTTCAGCTAACATTACTGTTAACTAATGTTTTATAAAATAAAAGCAAGTGAAATTAGAAGACGTATCTAGTTAATATAATTTGCATGTTTCAAAAATTTCACTTTTAATTTAATCAATTAGCCGACTTTTAGGATCGCTATAAAACCTAAACGATCGCTTCCTTGACATTTTCAATGATGTTTTAGTATGATTAAGAATCGTTTTATTTAAACTCGTAACAAATTTACATTTTAAACGCCTATAACTTGACAGTTAATTAAACAATTTTATTGTGTAAGCGAAATATGTATGTGACGATCTTTCTGGAATGATGATATTTGTTTCAGGTCAAAGTGTTTCTTAGTGTTCAGATAATAGGTCAATCTATCTATCTCTGGTAATTTAGTATCCTTGTAAGGATCATTGTTTTTGGAAGATAAATTTTCAACTCAAGACACTCGTTAAGGATTATCATGAGAAACGATGCCCCAATTCTATTACTATGTATAAGAATTGGCTTTTATCCAACGTCGCTTTTATAGGTAGCTTCGGTTCAGTTTCGTTTAGTTCAAACCCTATTTGTTATAGTATGTAATGTTTTGTAGAACATATGACAAAGAGTGTAGTGTCATACGCGTTTTTGGTTTTATTACTTATATCTCACTAAACATGCTAACACAAATTAAAAAAGCTAAATTTCCCACGTCGGGTGTTTTTTTTTGATCCACATCGACAGAATATTTAGTGTTATTACACGGAACGTTAAATACCCTCAAGATGTATTAAGTCAAAATCAAAATCAAAAATAGCTTTATTCGAATAAGAATAGGAATAGCCCTTTTTTGCAAGATAAATATAGTCTCAATATCTGCAGCATTACCTCACAGTAACAGGCCGTAAGACATAACACTATGGAAATAGCTAAAATATATTAAGCGTGCAGTTGCAACGTCGGTCAGCTGTCGTACTTTTCTAACTGCGAATGCCGCGGAGCTGAGTCTACCATTCAAGGATGATAAATGGGAATTCCACTGAAGTTTTGAGTCCAAATTGACCCCTAAGAAAACTGTAGTATCATTGACACTACAGTTTTCTTAGGGGTAGGGGTTGTAGTCTCTCGTTATTTATTATGAAATTATAATTTGTATGCTTAACATTAGGCAACGAAAACACAACGCACTTGGTTTTTTTGGCGTTTAAAACCAAGTTGTTTATTTTAAAACAATCTTGAATTCACGACAAAGAAGCATTCACGTCATCTTAATTTTACTTTTTTCTATCAACTTTAAATATTAGAGAAGTGTCATCTGCAAATAGCACTATATCACAAGTATGTTTAACATAAAATGGCAGATCATTTACATATATTAAAATAGAAATGGATCCAGAATCGACCCCTGTGGAACGCCCATTTTTAGCACAGATCCAGAAGACTTCGTTCCGTTTATTGATACGTGTTGAATTCTATTAGATAGATATGAAGCAATTAGATTAAGAGCTTAACCATTAACGCCGTAATACTCAAGTTTACTTCATAAGATCCCGTGGTCCACGCAATCGAATGCCTTCGATAGGTCACAAAATATACCAATAGCATTTTGTGATCTCTCCCAGGCGTCATATATATGTTAGTATATGTGTAGTATGTATAGTCTCTATGGATTTTCATTCCAAAAATGAATTTCAAATACCACGCTCTCAACTTCTTAGTAAAAGTAGTAAAAAAGCGACGCCTGTACAACGAAAATAGCAAAAACTCAGATCTGTGCAAAATATACACAGAAATATGATTTTGAAGTATAAATCTTAAATGACACAACGTTTTAATTGCCATTTATAGTAAAAGAAAAATAATTACTTAAAATTAATAACAAATAAACGTTCTTTTAAAGTTAATATTGTAAATGAATAATATTTTTTTTAATATTTTCTGTAAAATGTGTCACTTCATACGGCTCGTTAATTTAACATATTATTGTACGAAAACATGATCTTGAGGAAAATGTAACTAATATTGTTGAAATACAATTTTATTTTTAATTGTAAAAATCTTTATGTTCGATAAATTCTATTCTTATTTACTTTTCAATGTTTATTTTTATAGAGATGTAAGTATGAAAATAATACTGAACAGAAACCTTCTTAAGTAAAAATAACTAGGGCCTTCGTCTGAGTATTGTAAGAAAATAAATAAACATGATTAATACGTATAGTAGTTCTTAAGGAAGAAAACTTAATGCCTGTGCTTTCCACTTTGACTCACGTAAGTAGAGCCCGCAACCCCTGGAACAGAGATCAGTCTCTCCATATTGCCATATAGTATAGATGTACTCTCACACACACTCTCAGGAATAACACAGTTCCGCTACCACCTTGGAACTTAAAAAGCCGACCGATGGCGGGATAACCATCCAATTGCTAGCTTTATTTATTTATTTATTTATTTATTTATTTATTAGGATTACCAACAGAAATTACAACAATAATAACAAAAGAAATATTTTACACAATTGATCAAAAGAAGTTTAATTGTATTTCTTTTTAAAGGTAATCACAACATGCAATAATCAAATAGTAAATATGAAATAAAAATATACATAAAAAAAAACAGCAAAAATTAGATTTAATTATTAAATTAGATCAGATTTAATTATTGAATTAGATTAGATTTAATACTGAATTAGATAAATTGATATAGATTTTTAAAAAGAAATATAATTATTTGACAATTTTATATATAAAAAGCTTCTCAAATACACGTCAATAACTGTATGAAAGTAACAAATTGGAATCAAAATAATATCAACAACTAAATTACTCTAGTAAACAATTAGCAATGAAGAAACTGATCAATCTAAATCTAAAGACATGCAAGCCATCAAAAGTAATGTCAAGGCCAGAAATCTTTGACGACAGATCGTTACAAGTACGTGCTAGTCGAGCCAAAGGGGAATACTTGCCCAAATTGGATTTATAGAGGGATACATTTATCAAGGCGTGCGGTTCCCTGGGTAATCTGGATGGTATATTATAATTAAATAATTGAAGTATTGGTGGACAATCAATGCTGTTATTGAGTATTTTGTGCAGAAACATCATGTCTGAAATAATTCTTCGTGATTTCAGTGACAACATATTATATTGTATCAATCTACCCCCGTATGAACTACTACTATGACTGCCGTTCGAGCGGTACGCGAGATGACGTAGCAGTCTCTTTTGTATTCTTTCAATTCGAATCGAAGCTTTGAAATACATAGGCTAAAGAGGAGCAGCAGTGTCTTCGGCGCGACAAAGCCAGCCCTGCGGTCACCAACCTACCTGCCCAGCGTGGTGACTATGAGCAAAGCACATGAGTTTAGGCCATTTTTTAGCACGAACTTGTTGAGGCCTATGTATATGCCTATCAGCAGTGGACTGTAATAGGCTGAAATGATGATGATGATGATGATGATGATGATAGATGTACTCGTACATATATACGTCACAAGTAATAAAATTGCACATAGGACTTATTTGCACCATATAATTATACATATCATCTACATGATTACTCATATTATTAATATGTACTTACTAATCTAGTTCCCAGTGAATACAGGTGGATACATTTATTTTTATGATTTCATAATATCAGTAACGAAATCAGCATTTGTTATTTTATTCTTTTTCCGATGGAATTATTCGTCTGAAAAAAGGTCAAGGACAATGCTAAGATAAATGAATTATAGACTAGGTATATCCTTCATTGTACATCAGACACAAAATAATATAGTTTATTTTTTATTGCATATTTTGATTTTGCATAAACTATCCATTTGCATTATATCGTGTAACAGACTATCATAATGTGCACGAAGTTATTAAGATTACTAACATATTTAAGTAGATAAGAATTCATATGTCCCTCTTAATGGCTTTCCAATCAACGCACGGTACGTGAACATTTTTTTTTACTGAATGAATAAACGCTTTACACTCAACGTTATTTAGAACTTTAACAGAAGAACAATTTAACCGTAAATTATTATTTTATTTTGATGCATTATTTATTTATTTATTTATTAGGATTACCAACAGAAATTACAACAATAATAACAAAAGAAATATTTTACACAATTCATCAAAGGAAGTTTAATTGTATTTCTTTTTAAAGGTAATCACAACATGCAATAATCAAATAGTAAATATGAAATAAAAATATACATAAAAAAAAAACAGCAAAAAATTAGATTTAATTATTGAATTAGATCAGATTTAATTATTGAATTAGATTAGATTTAATACTGAATTAGATAAATTGATATAGATTTTTAAAAAGAAATATAATTATTTGACAATTTTATATATAAAAAGCTTCTCAAATACACGTCAATAACTGTATGAAAGCAACAAATTGGAATCAAAATAATATCAACAACTAAATTACTTACATTACATAGATTTATTACATTAGATAATACATTAACATAATACATTAGATAGATTTGTGCTTCCAAACAATTGCGCCAAATTAGATAATCTTTTTTTATGTTTGTTATTGTCAGGACGAGGTTTGTATAACTGAAAAGCTATAAATAAATCGAAGTAAGTATTAAATTGACACTACCCCCAGTAACCCCCCCGAACTCTGGTCACCTTACTCCTTACTCACCACACGAACACAGCACTACTTTAAAGCAGTGTTATTTAGCTGTGATAAGATCCAAGTACTTCCCAAGCACCAACTCCAGATTTTGAGCAGGATATTTCGTGTTTTGCCCTAACTAAGAATACCGTAATATTTAAAAATTATAGTGTTTGTTTTTTATGTCACTAGGTCGGCAAACAAGCATACGGCTCACTTGATGGTAAGCGATTACCGTAGCTTATAGACACCTGCAACACCAGAAGCATCGCAAGCGCGTTGCCGACCCAACCCCCGATCCCCCCAGGAGCTCTGGGTAACCTTACTCACCAACAGGAACACAATACTGCTTGAAAACAGTATTATTTTGCTGTGATCTTCTGTAAGGTCGAGATACTACCCCAGTCGGGCTGCTCCATATTTTGAGCAGGAAATTCCTGCTGTGCCCTACCTCAGTTGTCAGTAGTGTTCTATTAAATGAATCAAATATATAACAAAAATAATAAAACTTTAAAATCAAAATATTACCGGTACGTAAATGCTACTAATATAACAGCACTGTCAAGCATCACTAAGCATCAACGTCACTAAAAGCGTCACTAAACATAGGCGTCACTTAGTGTCTGCGTCAATTGCTTCACACGATTTCACTCCCCATCTTTTCCTACTGCGCCTTTAATATCGTTTCTTAAGGAGCGATCTCCAATAATAGAGGGTATAAAATTCGCTTTATCAGCTAGTTGCACATAAAAAAGTCACGCCTATCATCTAGTAATAAAAATAGATTTAACGCGGTCAATATTCCATTTGTATAATATTCAAGCATCGCTACCACACAACGGTACTTTATTTACGTTTGCACCACACGTTTGATATATACATCGACAATCGTTTGCAAATTTATGTAGCTGTTTTAGCATTTTGTAACACATAAAAGGCATAACTATCATACCTTTTCACTTCTTGTCTTCTAAATTATTAATATATAAAATTCTCGTGTCGCGGTGTTTGTAGTTAAACTCCTCCGAAACGGCTTGACTGATTCTTATAAAATTTTGTATGCATATTAGGTAGGTCTGAGAATCCAACATCTATTTTTCATCCCCCTAAATGTTAAGGGTAGTCCACCCCTATTTTATTTTTTCGATGAATTATTTATTCTTTATTTTATTATGATTTGGCATTAAAAAATACATATAACCCTAAATTTGCCCGTTTCAACCACCAACCCTTATTTTTAAATAGCGTTTAGCAGCAAGACAACGTTTGCCGAGTCAGCTAGTATTATTATATTACAATCGATCGATCGATTCAAACTGTAACATCCCACTATGTAACATATATTGTGTTTTTTTCCAATACATAAATAATTGGATCGTTTGTTTTCATTTATGAATTATTATTATCTTTATTTTTTTTATTTTACTTGACAAGTTGCTTTTTTTTATAATACACGAAGTTTTCTTTGTAATAATAACTGCCATTAGATTTAGAATATATTTAGTAGTTATGTTAGTTTATTAATTTAGCTTTATATCTCTCTCTTTTTTTTTGTTTTTTAAATTGACTACTGCATTTGTGTCACAAATAAGTATTTCTATCTACTAGTGGTCGCCCAGTGGTCGAAATTCGATCGTCGATCATAATTAATTTAAATTATAAATTTGAAAAGTTTGGACAATAAACAAGAGTATAAAATTAGGTCATATTAAGAAACAGATAATGGTCTTTTACAAGTTTTTTTTTTTAATGAAGCAATGCTTTGAGCTTTGCGAGTAATAAGGGTAAAGTATTCCACAAGATAATAGCCTGAACAGCAAATGAACCTCGATAATATTTAGTCTTATATACAGGCATTCTAAGCGTAAGATTTCCAGACGAACGATTCCTTACTGTGATCTCCAACGAATTCAAATTTGTTCTTTAAGTATAAAGGACTACTTGGTTTAAATAGTACACAATACAGAAGTGAATTATGAACGGGCAGTAGTAGGGATTGTGCTAACACAGTTTTAGTGGAAATGGGAAGAAATGAATGCAAACGTCTCAACGAGCTTATGGCCGCAAATGTCGTTTTACTCAGATGTTTTATATAATTGCTCCATGACAAGGTTGGGTCTAAGTAAATGCCTAAATCCTTTACAGAGGTGCAGTAAGGTATTACAAAAGAATTATATGTTACAGAAGGAAGGCTACCCTAATCAACTCTCGACATGATATTGGGACTACCAATGACAATGACTTTTGACTTGCTAGAATTAACTTTGAGTCCATATAATTTACTCCATTGGTATATAGTTGCCAAGTCATTGTTAGTGGCACCCACAGCAGAGGATAGGTTACCGAGATTTGACTGAGTACCTATAAATTTGCAAATCTTCAGCATACATGTGGGAAAGAGAAGTAATTTTTTATTTTTCAATTTTTAAAAAAAAACTGTTAATTTGTACGATTTTATTTTTGTGTTACTCACACATTAGGGAATTCTAAACATTTTTTTTTTAATATCATATCAAAAATCGACCGTTCCAGCGGGGATCGAACCTGCATCTCCGACTGACCGTATCCGTGCTCTAGCCAATTAAGCTATGGAACGATGTACCCGTTTTGCATTGCATTTACACAAACGTACTAAAATATAAAACCAGAAAAAAGTAAATGGATAATCCAAAATATAAATATATTTTTTTAATCGAACCACTAGTTCCTGGAACGCGCAGTCAAACGAACAAACAAGCTCTTCAGCTTTGTTGGTAATATTGGTATAGATACCTTACATTACAAGATGTATAGTAAGTTAGGTTGGTACATGCAACAGATTAACTTTTTTTATATTTTCATAACAGAAAACTAACTTCAGATATTAAAACAAATTACAAAAACAAAAACAAATATTAAAACATTTAAAAAAAACTACATACCCACAAACAAACAGTTTTTTTTTACACACGTGAACTAATAATTTTAGATACCTGAGGAAGATCTAATCAAGAATTTACAATTGGTATTTTTATTGGCACCTTATGTCCACTTCCCTGAGAACTCCAATTATATAAATAACGACGCAATGACAAATAATTAAAAAAAAAAAAAACATTACAAAAATGATGTTCTAAAATGTGTTCACAGAATTTTACAGCTAAAAAATTAAATATATACTACATTATATTACATATTAAAAATTCAAAGCCATTTAATTAAATAGGTATTTGATTAACTAAACTGCTAAATTATTAAGAGAGGTCAGGAATTTTACCAGGTATTTAAAAATTTATGTTATTCAAAAGGTCATTTAGGTAAGATATTTAGCTTGGTATGTTGACGAAAATATAATAATTGTACAAGAATTTACTGAAACAATTTAATATTCCTGAAACAACGTGGATCTATTTTATCTTGCTAATTATCACAAAAATACAGATAAAACAATAACAAGTTAGAGATAAAAAAGTACCTATATAATGCAACAAAAATTGATTAAAAAAGTAATCTCTTTATCTCTTAAAATAATTCAATAATCGATAATTTAATGTCATGTGTATCTTTAATTTCTGTTATGTAATAAATTGTTTAATCGCAGTATGTTTTAATTTGTTTTAATTAGTATAACAATATTGATTTTAAAAAATGTATTTAAAGTACATCTTAAGGTGAAAGTAGGTTAAAGGACCTATAGTTACATTAACAATTACCATCCATAGCATTTCTCATTTTCATCCTCCGAGCCTTCGAAGTTCATTGACAGTTAGATATGACACCTGACTGATAATTACATGCCTATCTCTTTTTCTTTTACCTAAAACAGTAAGGAGTGAAAGAGATCCAAGATTCCAACGGGACTTTTAATTTCTCGACCAAGTACAGAACACGTCAAGGACACGAATATGTTTTTGAATTTGTAAAGCTGGGTTGAAATAACGTTATATGAGTGAAAGAGACAACGGTGTCGACTCAGTTCAAATGAGAAAAGAATATCGATGTGTGCCGACGTTGCGCTAACGCCGCGAAAGTATATTCGATTTTTAAACGTATTTTAGTTTTGTGTGAAACTTTAAAATTTTTGGCTTTCAAGCCAGTGTTTTAGTTACTATTAAATAGGTTTGATAAGTTTATTTTTTATTGTTAAAGTGAAAATAGATTTAACAGTAAAAAAAATGATTACGTGGTTCACATTTACCGGTGCATGAATCATGAACATTGCTTAGATAGTCAATACGTGACAATATATTGTAGGACAGTTTGCAATTGTTTTTAAAAGATAATACAAGTGTCTCTTAAATAAAAATTTCCAGTTGTCGACTTAAAGGTAAGCTTATTATTATCTTATTTTCAATAATAAAAAATAGTACTTATGTGCGATAGTTACTTAGCTAGTTTAAGAAAAGAAAACTAAGTAATACGTTTTTTTTTTTCATTCATCAGACCTATATTCATACAAGAATTTTCTTAATTTTATTTTGAAATCGGTAAAATAATTTATTTAAAAAAGATTATTTGGTGTAAGCGTTTTATTTTCACCAATATGAGATTATAATTGCGAATAGTTTCCCTTCCGTCCGTTTTCCTTCTAAAAGTTGAAATAAAAATATTTAATACTATATATATATATATATATATATATATATATATATATATATATATATATATATATATATATAAGAGGTATACCTATATACAGAAAGATACGATAGAGAACGATATATAGAAAAACAAGGATATTAAATAAGTTGATTGATTTTAATTTTTAAATTTCCGAACAAGTCGGGGAGTACTTAAATCTCGCAACAAGCTTTTATGTCAAATAAATTGTGTAAAGACCTTTATATTTTGATAGTAAAAGTTTTAAAGAAAAAGTTTTTTTAAGGTACTTAAAATAAGAGCTTGGCTTTTAAAAAAGTTTTTTACTTTTAAATCGAATACCTACTTCTTAACTTCAACATAATGTTAACCAACTAAAGTAGTTTTTTTTTAAATATTTATGACGAATCTATGCATAGTTAAGTTTAACAGTCTAAGAGCCTGTTACACTGGTTGTAAGTATAGTTTTTATTGCATTCTGGTGATACAATTATCAGCAGGAGATAAACAATCTCGAGCCTGTTTCAACTAATACATTTTTTCATGTCCGAAACATGGTTGGGCGACCCACAAGGACAGACATCCGAACCGGAAAAAAATATTTGTAAATACCAATGTCTATCCCGAGTGGGAATTGAACGCGCAAACACATGACACATGCAGCACTATAACAGGGCGGTAGTTTGACGGCAACTACCAAAAATATATCATAAACTTTTATTTGTTGGATGTACAATCCATCCTTATTTTTCACTCTTGCTTATTCACTTTTAATTTTGCGGGCCTTTTTGAAACTATCGATATATCGGCGTCGTTGCATTTTAAAATAATAATTGCGGTAAGTTTCGTAGAATCAAAAGTGTTCATACTGACTGAAAGTTTAAAAATCTTCATATTATTCTCGTATAACGCAACCTAATACAAAAATCATGACGTATTACCGGTCATCTACCGAAGGAATACACCATATGCTATCATAATATCACAATCTCTTCACGTACATTCTACGTGATCTATAGAATCTCCTATTTTTCCTGAAAGTATTAGATATTTTCGAAATTATTGTTTTAACATTACTACAGGGTCGTAGGTACTTTGAATATTTTTTATGTTATTATGGACTCATAAAACCTACTTATATAATCAGGGTTTCATATTAGTTTATTATAATTAGTTTATATAAAACAGGTCCTGAGTTAGAAACATTCTGAATCCGTGGTAATTTGACATTAATTATAAATATTTTTGAAGTAAAACTCCTTTACGCGCGCTTGACTTGGGGTGAGCTGGTGAATGCGTGACGACAGCGTTGCGAAAAATGTGATCGGGCCAGACGAACGATTGAGAGGGACGGTCGGAACGGATGTAGGAGTTAGATGGAGCTAAAGAAGTTTTAATTCAGTCGTTGTGGTCTAAAGCACACTCGTTTTTTATATATATATATACGAATATCACTTTCACTTATAAAGTGATGACTCAAAAGTGATTTGTTTCCTACTGGAATAAGATTTTTTTGAATTTGGCTGCAAACTGCGCTATCGGGCAATGTATTTTAAAAGACAAACGATATGAAGCAAAGATGTATGTTACACACTGAACGTTGTGTTGGCTTCGTATTTAATAAAGTAAATAAAAATTCTTTATCCCGTCCCGTCCCGAAAATAAAAAACTGCGAGTCGGACTCGAACACCGAGGGTTCCATACAAACAAAATTATTAAAAATATTGTTATGTAACTAAAAATTTATGCTTTGCGCAAATTTTCCTTTATCTGTGATATATGACGTTGCTTCGTACTGAATTTCAAAATTCAGAGTTACCGGGAAGTACCCTGTAGGTTTTGATTCCCTTGCGAGTGTCGAAAGTTTGTAGCATAAGCGGCTGTATCTTTTGATTGCGTTGGCTTAGAAGTTTGATTTTTTTTGACAGCTCCAAAAAATAGTAGACCTGAGTATTTGGTATGAACTTCAGCTTAATACTTCTCCCAGAGGAAAAGTGTCTTGAAAGACAGACGGACAACAAATTAAAGTGATCCTATAAGGGTTCCGTTTTTTTTGCTTTTGAGGAACGGAACCCTAAAAGTAACAATCAAAATGACCCGTCGTAAAACAAATATCCATAAAAGATATAAAATTAAGTGACTCAAAAAACGGGACTATTGATATTATGGAGTGAAGAAGGAAGGGACACTGTCTTTGTGTATCAGTCCGACTAAAGTCATAAAATGTGAGGCGATATGAGAGTATGTTTTAACCGTGATAACCTAGAAATCAAAATGAAAATAATTGTGTTTCGTTGCAAACATAAAACAACCGACTTCAATTACATCGATAAGTAATACAACGTAGGTAGACCAAAAAATAGTAAAGTAAATACGCGTTATAAAAGACTAGCTACTACCCGCGACTTCATCCGCGTTGAATAATAACTTGAAAAAAAATCCCGATTTTGAAACGTTCTTCATTAGTGCTCCACTTCTATTGATCTTAGCGTGACGATATATAGCCTATAGCGTTCCTCAATAAATGGGCTATAAAACACTGAGCTCAAAATCGAATCAGTAATTCCTGAGATTAGCGCGTGTTTAAAAAAACAAACAAACTCTTCGGCTTTATAATAATAGTATAGATGTTGGTACTAGCTATGACTCACGATTTTCATCCGTGTAATTTCCAATTCCGTGGGAATGTTGGCATAAAAAGTAGCCTAGGTATGTGTTATTGTGGATTACCAGATATCTACATACCAATTTTTACGTGAAAGAGTAACAAATATACATTCATCAATATTCACTAATTTTCGTAATTCTGATATTAGGACTCACTCGCTCATTTCAGCCTATCGCGGTCCACTGCTGGATATAGGCCTCCACAAGTTCGCGCCAAAGATGGCGTGAACTCATGGTGTTGCCCATAGTCACCACGCTGGGCAGGCGGGTTGGTGACCACAGGACTGGCTTGTAATATTAGGACGACAGTCAATTTTTTTTTCTTTTATTTTTCTTTGCCTAATGCTACAAATCGTATTCTCAACATAAGATCCAGACTTAAGCCATGTGTCATCATTACCTAGTAACTTGGTAACAAGTCTATAAGCGGAACATCTTCATGTAATGTATTGTGTACATGTATGTCATAAAAACAAGATTACTTTCGTAAAAGTATTAAATATGTACAAAAAGTTTACGTAAAAAAGTCGTTACGATAAATTGATGAATGTATTTCTAGCCTTATTGGCGTGGCAAAAATAACTATATTCTTAAAGTTATTCTCGTTTCAAATTTGTTTTCTTATAATTATGTCAAATGGATTAAAAAATATATATATTCTTTAATACCAAATTCCACTTTATAATTCAGATATTTCTATTGGAAACCTTTGAAAATAAACGATGTGGTTTAATACTGAAAATGAAACAAACCCGAAAGAAAAAAAGCTTTTTTTACATTTTGTTCACTAAGCCTATCAGTTGCTTATCTCCATGATAAACTTTATAAACAAATACGATTACAATAAAAATAAAGTTCTTTAACGCGTCGTTGGGAAAGTAAAAGCCCCAAATATGTACACATAATTCGCGGTAAATATGGAAAAGGATTTCTGCAGCTATATTCCCGCTGCGGTGAATATGTAGGTACATGTAAAATCAGCTTTAATATTTTGTAGGCGTAAATGTATACTATTACAACACATTATTTACTTATAAGGACAAGAATTGCATGGATATAGGTTGATCGCATTGTTAAAAGTACATTGGTATGTTGGTTGTATAGCTTATATCTACTTATTATACCTTTCTCAATTGTACAGTGTTTTTAAGATTCTATATTACGGAATTCTCTAATTTCGAGACTCGTTATTTTTTAAACAAACAATCACTGCCTAATATAAGTATGTATTTAAAAAGATAAATAATTCAATGTATTATTATTTTTTTTACGAATTGTCATGTATTTTTACCTTGACATACAAGTTGCGTCAGCTAATATGATTAAAAGAAAATAACGCTTGATGTGTAAAAATCGTGGTGTTTCATATTTATGTTTTAATATCTTCAGTTACAAATAAATTACGAGTAGTATGTAACAATTACGAATAAAATTATAAATCGCCAAACAACATTGTTCTAATTTTGAAAAGATATCGTAATGATATGATGTCGATAGGTTGACAGGCTTACCAGACAGACGGTGTCCTACCTTACGAACTGTCAAACGCGTAAGTTTTTTTCTCATTCTCTCAGCATATTTTGAATTTTTCGTTCCATAGGATCCTTCTACAACACGTTAGAAAACTTAATAATTGTGTTTGCTAGCAAACGATAAATGCTGATTTCAATTACATCGACCAGTAATACAACGTAGGTAGACGAAAAAAATTAACAAACGCACTAGTCGCCACTACGATTTTCGAAGGTTCCCCTCGATTTCTTTGGGATGCCATCATCAGATCCTGGTTTTCTTATCATGGCACCACCCTTGGGATATCTCCTTTCCAACAAAATACAGAATTATCATAATCGGTTCATAAACGACGAAGTTATCCGCGGATACACACATATATCTGCTGATTTCAAACTTAATCGAATCGAACATCTCAAAATAATCAACTCATCGCTTATAATAGGGCATAACTGTTCACATTTTAGATAAATTAAAGATAATTGACATACATGTCTTCATTTAAAACATTTTCATTCGTCAAATATATTTACTTTACATATATGTATGACAGTTACCTGCTTTGTGTCTATTTTTCTATAATAATACGACTAAGTAATAATTCGTGTAAAATCGAAAAAGTCGCCTAGTCTATGATAAACTGAAGAGACTGTCTGTTTAAGTGCTAATCTTATTGTTGTATTTTATTAAATATTATTATTAGTGCATTTTTTTTTACAAATTAAAGGTATATAATATTAAAAACAACACCTTCTTCAGGTAATTTGGTCATCAAGTTTAAAATGATTTATTGGTTTTAATTTTTCGTTTCGTTTTCCAACTAAAATAGCACTTTTCCCAAGCACACTTAAATATTTATAATTACACAAATACGTATTTGGCCTACTTACTATTCTTTATAATACGAAATATTCCATTAAAACATTAAAAACAATATATTAAAAATAAACAACACCCAATCTGGTATAGCGGTCAGGTAGTGGGGTGAACGAACCCTAACGTCTCACGCTTACCGCTAGAATATTAAGGTAGCGATTACATTGGAGGCCTTACAATATTTTAATTTACATTTTTATATAGTTATTTTATAAAATATAAATAAAGTTTAATTTTAAAAATATGTTAATATATATAATTTATTTTTCAATCTAACAATAATATTTTATTATTTATATTATTTTTATATGTAGGTAAACTTTGGCTGTTTTTGCTCTGCTTTCGATTTTGTATATATATATTTTTTAATTTGTTTATATATTTTTATCATAATGTACGTAAAATATAATTTATAATCTACATTTCTCATCACACAACACTCGTATCCATTAAGCTGACCAGGGAAAAAACATTTCAAGTTATTTAGTGACTCAACAACCTAATTTCGAAATTTTATCTTGATAATCAGGGATGGTATGTCGTTTTACTGTATATTAGGGATTGATAGAAGATAAAAATTCCTTGTAACTATTGTTTATACTTATCTTAGGCTTGGTTCGCCTTTATCCTTACAGATAAGATACCTTAAAAATATTTTTATAATTGCAAAAGTTTGTAAGAATTGGTGAACGTATGTTTGTGACTTTTTCGCTCAAAAAGTACTAATCGGATTGTAATGAAAGTTGATACGTAAATAGCTGTAGATCGATATTGATAATAAGCTTTTATCCGGATATTCCCACGGGATCAGACGAGGGTGAAATCTAGAGAGATAGTTAGTGTTATAATAATGTTAAGTAGAAATTAGATGGTAACATTATAGTCAGCTAACCTCTTATTCGAAATTATCTGACGTCGAATTATTAGCCACGAAGTAAATATACTAAAGATGGATATTTCCATTTAAAAAATCATAGGCAGACTTTTACATTCTTAATCAAGGTGTAAACCGTGATGAAGAATGTAGTAGTACATAGCAGTAGACTTTTCTTTTTCTTTTTTTTTTTTTAAGATTGCAAATTTAGTTTTATTTATCATAAAAAGTTAACGAAAAGTTTGTATTCGTATTTTAAATATTTTATGCTTATTTCTAATGCACTAGCAGCAGCTGAGCAGATTAAATAAAAATGATTTATATTGATGTAACATGAATACAACTGTTGTTATAAAATGTAATAATCTATAATTTGTTTAACCTGAACGCGCCCTTAGTCTCGCTTCATTCTAAAGCATTCCGAAATAACTGATTTATAATGAAGAATCATCTATTGCAATAGCTTATTTCTATCTTTTAAACTTATTTTCTAAATATTTCAATAGATTACTATTAAGTACATTTATTAGTTATCTCTGAGTAATGATTTCATTTTTTCAGTTTTTTTGGGAAAAAATATAAATAAATTAAATACTTATACTAAATACTATTAACGCTAAAACTCTCCATAAAATACTTTCAACGTGATGCTACTGGTTGATAAAAATATATTAGAACAGACATTGGAATTTTCTACCAGAATATTTGTAAACGCTCTTGATACGCGCCGCAAAAATTTGGAATGCCCTTCCGGCTTCCGTTTTTCCAATTAATTTTAACTTGAGTATCGTCAAATCAAGAGTGAATAGGCATCTTCTAGGCAGGCGCGCACTAATTTAGGCTGCATCTTCACTTACAATCAGGTGAGATCGCAGTCAAGCGCTAGTCTATATATTGAAAAAAAGTACGCGGTCTGATGTAATCTATAACCTTGAAAAATAATTAGGATAGTTCCCAAACAATAAAACCGACTTATATTTTTATCGACAAGTGTAGTACAATAAAAAAGTAATTTTAAGGATAACTAATAAACTATTCATCGGATCTCGCTCAAATTTAAATGGGACCAAACGAAAAACTCCAGCTTTTGAAGAAAAAAAGATTTGTCAAAATCGGTACACGGAGTCACACAGAGACATTGTTTTGACTTTCGTTAAGTGTGTATATCACCTTATAACGAAATAAATGTTTTCATTTCATTTCATTTTCATAGTAAAAAGTTATAAACTACCAAAAAAATACAGTCTTAATTATTAACAGTTTTATCATAAGTATAGATTGTGAGTCTATTTTTTCTAAGTTTTGACAAAAGTAATGATTTCTCTTAATTATTTCCACAGGAATGTATAGTAAAATACACGATTGTGTTTTACTCACCTATGTTTTTTAGAAGAATCGTGATAAAAGTGTCGTTAAGGGTAATATGGTAGTCGTAAAACAAGACATACGTAAATTTCCATTTTATTAAATGATTTTTATGAATGTTTTACGAGTATATAAACATTACATTTTTATGTTAAGGAGAAACGAGAGAACTCGTTAAATAATGATTTTAACGATACCGTCAGTGGTGAAAGCGGATTTAATTAAAACTTTTGTAATTATTAGCTTTATTCGAGTTTACTCTTTAAGAAACGATATGAAGTCTGTGGTATGAATTATATAGGGAGTGATAACGTGTAAAACAGTGACGCTGAGCGGCGATACTATAAGTGACGTTTCGGAGCGTTCTTGTGAGAAATACCTAGGTAAATGTAAGTGTCACGGCAATTACGGAGTAAACTTCACTCTCATGTCAAAACACACATTTGTTTTATAGTATCGATTCTTATATACTAATTTATGTACTACCAGCGTTGCGCCAGTGTCTTCATCCGCATGGCTTACACAGTTTATCTTACAGCACATAGGTACATTATTTTTATAGTATTGACTACTTGATAGCAGCTTTGATATCGTTTGCTAGAAAATTGATACATGCGTCGTTTTAGTTTATAATACAAACATAGACCAATAAAAACTGTATAATAAAGAATAACTAGCCCGTTAGCGCAGTTTGTAGTGACCCTGCTTTCTGCTCCGAGGGCTGTGGGTTCGATTCCCACCCCGAGTCTGGGTGTAATATAAATATTTATTTATATATTTACATATGTATTATTTATAAGTCTATAGAAAAAAAATATGTAGCTATATACCAGTCGTCTGTTACCTATAAAACAAGCAAAACTTTACAATTAATATAACGATTTACTTAAAAGGATACATTACATAGGATTTTTTAGTTGCCTCAATCAATTCCTTTAATGTGTTAGAACTTCAACAACGACATAAAGACGAAACTGTTTGCCACTAAATAATTCCTGAATAGTTTATTTAATTTGGACGATTTTTAATATGTAATTGGCTATTTTAGTATCGGCCTTGTGTTCAATGTACGTCAAATAAATTTAACCAATAAATAAATATTTCATTAAGCTAAATATACGCGAGATAATTCACATGAAGTTTTAATTTAGAAAAATGTTTTTTTTTATGTCACTAGGTCGGCAAACAAGCGTACGGCTCACCTGATGATAAGCGATTACCGTAGCTTATAGATACCTGCAACACCAGAAGCATCGCAAGCGCGTTGCCGACCCAATCCCCAATCCCCCAGGAGCTCTGGTCACCTTACTCAGCAACAGGAACATAATACTGCTTGAAAACAGTATTATTTTGCTATTATGTATAAAAATAAGTATACATTAATAGTATCGCGTTTAATTAATACTATAAATAATTAAATAGACTTTAATGTCCTGTCCGTAGATATCTTGTGATGAATAAAAGATAGGTAAGATCGCTTCACGCTTCACTTCGAGCATCTTATTTCGCCGCTCATACATTAATGGAAATCACATTTTTGTACGTGTTTTAATTAAAGAAATTGATATGCTTTTTAATACCCATCGAGAGAGTCTTTTCTTTTTACGTATTTTAATCAATCTATTAAAAAATGTCCAAAAATATTCTACACATGCTTAAGACTGCTGTACCTTCCGTGTATGAAATATTTTGATATATTTAATATTTTGTTTAAATAATTTATATGCAATGTTGTAAAGTGCCAAATACCAACCCGCAGTTGAGCAGCGTGGTATCAGCATATATATATATAGCGTGTATTCAGCTCCAATTCCATCTCCTACATGGGGAAAGATGCCTATACCCAACAATGCTAAAGAGACAGTTGATAACTCAAGATATTATTATAAATATTATAATGTATATATTTATTTGTTTTGATTTTATTTAAAAATATTTTTGAAATATTATACATATATTTAAATATTTACAGATAGTTATGGTACAAATCATATCCGCGTGGAATGGTGCCAAGAATGTAATAATACTTACTTATAATATATTGGGTAATACCAATAACATTTCAACTCTTTAAAATAATAACAACCAAACTTTATATTTCAAAGGAAATTGTGAGAGATTCATTCGCGAGATCGCATTGAAGAAGAGGCCTATGTCTCGCTTTGGAACTTTTTTAGGTTATTAAACAGTAGCAAAGAACTTAAAAGTGAGACATGCATTATAATGTTCATGTTAATATTTTTATATTAACATGAACATTAAACGATAACAATTTTTAAAAATTAACAACTGTCTCAGTATAGATTTAATTTGTGTCTAGACAAACTAAATCTAGATTAGTAATAATGTTTTACAGCAATCTTGAAAAAAAAGCAATAAAGTGTACACAATCGTAACCGTAACCATTTTTACATCCAGAGAGCACTTTCTAACAATCTCGTTTGATGGGAAATAAACATGACTTTCGAGAACGTAAGGTCTGATTACTGCTGTAATGACATCGCTTTACTGAAGCGTTTGTTTTTTGTTGCTATTTTGTTGCTAACACATCCATTGTAGATACAAAATCTTTACAAATGAAAATCAATATTGGAATGTCTGTGCTTCATGTCGTAAACATATCTTAGGGTATTCTGGGAACGTGAGGGTTCTATCCTGGCCCATTATATAAGTAAAGCACACCTCGATTTCTCTGGGTCGCAGTAATATATACAGCCTTATCTGCCAGCCAACAATAATAAGAAAGAATTTTAAGTAGATTTACAAAATAAAATAAAATAGTTATGATAAAACGTATTCAACCTTTTTAATCTTTGGATAAAAGACGTAAATAATCTAAAAACGTGTTTTGTTTTTTTTTCAAAATTTTTAGAAATATATTGTCTGAATATTATCAGAATTTATCAAGAAAAAGTCGAATCAATCAATCTGTAACTGAGAATTTACTTCTAATACTACTTTAATGAAAGAGATTTTGGCCAGTTATGGGATGTTTAGAACTTATACAAAATAACAGCTGTTAATCGGCAATTTCGCAATTTTGAACTTAATTTATAAACCATTTTCTTAACAAATGGGTATCAAATAATCTATTTACACCAAATGATTTTTTATCAAAACCGATAAGTCTTTTGAATAGAAGAATGAAGCAAAATAAAAGTAATTTTGTTCATTCTGATAATAGCGAAGTGAATGCCGCCAATGTAGCAAAGTAATGTCAGCCATTACGTTTTACTGAGAAGAACGATTTTTCCAGAATTTTCGTGAACAAATTGATTAAAAATGAACGTGTTTGCTCAGTCATGCCAAAACCATACATAGTAGGACTATTGCTGTTAGCGACTAGATATATATTCCTGATAAAGAATATTTTATTTAGAGATAAAGGTAAATCTTAGATTGTCAAAGGAATTTTTATTTAGAAGATTATTTTAAATGCTGTATTGAATGCTATTATTATGTCTCATGCCACACTTTTTATGAGTCCAACTTTTGTTCACTTTCTTACCGCTCCTTTTTTATGTTGTATCATATACTGGAAGTTTTTCGCTAAAATATCACAATTATCGATTCCTAATGTAAAACTGCTACTTAGTACTATCATTACATAAAGAATACTGTTCCTCATTCTAAGTTCTATAAAAGCCAACTTTAATAATCCAACTTTTAAACTAAATATTTGACGTAAGCAATTTTTTAATATCATATCAAAAATCAACCGTTCCAGCGGGGATCGAACCTGCATCTCCGACTTACCTTGTCGGTGCTTTAGCCAATTAAGCTATGGAACGATGTACTCGCTAGATCGAAATTCATAATCTTACTAATATACAAAAACTAAAGTTTGTAAGGTTGGATGGTACGCAACACGGTAAAGCTTAATTCAAGTTTAAGCATACGGATTAAACTTATTCTAATGGAACGGTTAAAGTCCGCGTAGCTCTAAGTAACGCTAAACTTTTAATGCAAGGTCAAAGATCGTGACGAGTAGAATGACTTGCATTCCGAATAACAATTCGCCAAATTGAAAGCAACATTATCAGCTAAGAACAGCAAGACTCTTCCAGTCAGTGATAACTGTTATTAAACATTATAATCGTATTATAACTGTAGAAAAGTTTAGCTAATTAAATTACAGTTTCTGTATACCATATACCATATAGCCACCCCCTCTCTTCCCGTGGAAGGGATAACAAAGTTCCACTACCACCTTGGAACTTGAGAAGCCGACCGATGGCGGGATAACCATCTAACCGCTGGCTTTGAAACACACAGGCCGATGACGGGCAGCAGCGTCTTAGGTACGACAAAGCCAGCCCTGCGGTCACCAACCCGCCTGCCCAGCGTGGTGACTATGGGCAACGCACATGAGTTCACGCATTTTTGGCGTGAACTTGTGGAGGCCTATGTCCAGCAGTGGACTGCAATAGGCTGGAATGATGATGATGATGATGAGTATTATTTTGAGCAGGAAATTCCTGCTGTGCCCTACCTCAGTTAAAATAATAAAAATAAAATAAAATGTATGTGTATATGTGTTCTATGTTCGTATGTGTAATACTTACTCGAAAAACATAAACATCCAGTCTGTTGGTTAGCCTGTAGAGATGTCGTCGGTCTAATTTCCTTCTGCTCTTTCGACTGTTCCGTGACGCATTTCTGGTAATAGTCGAACTCTTTTACATACCTGTAAATACCAAGGTAAAGAAAAAAAAATATACACTAGGAAACACCTACTTCGGAAAAAACGCACTTTATGAGTTAAAATTAAAAAAGAGATTAAGCATTCTGTTAAACCACAAAAATTTAATATTTATCGATCCAATTAACTCAGTTTAATATTAAACTTTGATCTAAAATCTATTTCTATCAAAATTTTGCATTTCAAATAAACTTCTAAGTTATTAGTAGTTTTATACTAAGAAAAAAAATTTCTTTACAAATACATAAATAAAGTGATAAAGGCGTTGCCTCAGGCTGCCATCAATTTCTCTCTCTTGTCGGTCCCTCATGTCTGAAGATCGTGGTCAGCATCAGGGTTGCATCTGGAGCGGATGATGTGCCTCCACCGGTCTCTGTCCATGGCGTCTCTTACGACCGTGTATAACCTAGTGGCAGATGAGTTCTTGACCTGGTCTACCCATCTCGTTGGTAAACGACCGCGCGATCTTTTGCCGTCCGTGTTCCCAACCACAATCAGTCTCTCCAGATTTTTATCGCCTCTGCGCATCGTGTGGCCGAAGTACGACAAAATACGCCGTCGGCATATGGTGGACAACCTGGTTTTGATATGGAGCTGGGCCAGGATCGACGCATTAGTGCGTTTCGCAGTCCAAGGTATTCTCAGCATTCGCCTCCAGCACCACATTTCGAATGCATCAATCCTTTGCCTTTCTCGGGCCAGGATTGTCCATGTCTCAACTCCATACAGGAAGATAGGGAAAACAAGGGCTCGTACCAGCCTGGTCTTGGTTGTTCAAACGCGCCATAGCATCCTTTGCCATCCCAATACGCCTTCTTATTTCGGGGACACAACTGCCGTCATTGCAGATTTGGCCATCAATTTAATCAACCTCATATCATCGTTACATTCTAGATTTTCTTATTAAAAGAAATTCTATAAATTATAATTAATTAAAGAAATATCCTTACGTATCTCTCAAAACCTAGAGATGAACATTTTTTTAAGTACCTATTAATGAGGCTTAACATAAAAGTACCAAAATAAATATGAAGCCCCAAACTGTAGGTACAATAGAATTGTGTCTCTTTTTATATAATAGAATTAGAATCAAGGGTGAGAAACCTTTTCTTAGTAGGAGGCCGCAAATTTTTTGAAAAATTGATATTCGAGCCAAAAGTACAAAATGATGGAAAATAATAATACTTGATGGTACAAGTATTGAATTTTAGTGTGCCTTATTATTATAATAAAATTGATAGTTTTGAAAATTTGAAAACTGGCGGGCCGCACAAAACCTCTATTCAGCCGCATGCGGCCCGCGGGCCGCGGGTTGCTTACCCCTGAATTAGATAGACGATGACTTAGTCTACATGTAGCTACTACACATTTTTTGTTAGGACTATTGCCTCGAAACCGGGCAAGAGTATCTTTTTTGAATTACAGTGGGTAATTTATGAAAAAGTAATTATTAAACAGGTATTTTTGAAGTTGACTTCATCACGGCATTCAATTAATAGTGTAATTATAGATAAGCACTACATGTAATTAAAAAAAAATACTTAATAGTTAAACGGTTATCTTTTAATTAAAAATTTCTATCGTTTCTTTTTAAACCTACCCACAAAAACTTACCAATTTATATTCACAGTATCGAATCATAAAATTATATATTAACTACCCATAAAAACATTTATCAAAATATTTTATATACTTTGTTTCAGATAAAAAAATGGCGCGCGCAGTTATAGTTTTAATGTTATTCCAAATTCTAAGTTTCCCCATTCTAACGCACAGCAATGATGATAATCCTTTCCTGGACCTCGCTTCATCGTTCTTGCAGAATATGGGCGATGGGGGGAGTAATAATAATGGGATGGCAGCTATTGGCAATATCGTTGGCAGTTTAATGCAAGGTGATAATGCTAAAAATCTGGGCAGTCTATTTGGACAGGATAATGGAAGCGCTGGTGATGTTCTATCAGGTAACCTGAAACGCTTAATATTTTTAACATTAAAACATTAATACTAAATAACTCGGCGAACTTTTTGACGCCATTCCTACTTTTTTTGTGAATTAATATTTTGTTTTATTTTCCTTTATAGAAATCTTGTAATTATAATAACAATTCGGGATTCGGGAAAATCGGATTTGTGATTCAACGGGAAAATGTTGCATTGTTTTCGTCATGCCAATCATACATTCCTAACTTACTCGTATATCATCAAAAATATCGTTAAAATTCATAATATAGCTAAATTAATGTTTCCAGGTTTGAATAACATAATATTGTTAATATATAAAGAAAATTTTGCTCACGTGGTTTTTTATATGGTAATATTCGACTACCCCGTTGGCGCAGTTTGTAGTGAACCTGCCTTCTGCTCCGGAGGTTGTGGGTTCGAGTCTGGGTGTAATATATATTTATTTATATATATATATATATATGATTTATATATATGATTATCAAAATAAATATTTGTAGCTATACCAGTCGGCTGTTATGTTACACAAGCATTAAGTTGCTTACTTTAGGAACGGACCATGTGTGTATGTTGTAAATATTTATTTATTATTTATTATATAATATCATAAAATTTACGATAGGAATTGTTTCGTTACATTAACTATTTATACGGAAAAATGGCTGTAAAAAATCATAATAAAACAAGGCGTATAGTTTACTACATAAATCAAGTTCACATCCAAATGTCCAGCCTCAATGTTAGCAATATTTCACTGTTTATGTGATGATGAATAAGTTCCATAAGATGGCTATTATCTCATAAGTACATTGAATAACAAGTTTTATTAGTAGTAAAACATGTATTAACACCTAGTTAATGTAATTTTACAGGTTTGGGTAGCTTATTGGGCGGACAAGATGGTAAAATCGATCCATCACTGGTCGGTACAGTGGTATCAATGTTCGCACAGCAAATGGCATCCAATAACCAGCAAAACCAACGTCAAAAACGAGAATCGGAATCAAACGATCTAAATGTGGAAAGTATTCTGAATATGGCATCTGGATTTTTAGGCAATAAGAATGCTGCTGGAATTTTGCCTTTAGTCATGAACACTTTAAGCGCATTTTCGGATGAACAGGCGAATAAAAGATCTGATAGTCATAAAGATCATTCATCTTTCCTCCCCCCGTTCTTGGAAAAGGCTCATTTGTACTGGGACTTGTTTATAAATTCCGAATTAGGGAAGACGATTTGGGAAAAGTCTGGTATCAAAAGGGCTACGAAATCCTTTACCGATCCCGATGGTAATATTAGTTTTGAGATGATGTTCAAGAGTTTTGAAAACCATTCCTTCAGAAGGCATTGGATTAAGGCTGTTGCGAAATATTTGACTGATATGGTTGTTCACGTCGCTAAGCCGGAAGTCTACCAAAGGTAAGATGAAGTATAAATTAAAGTTTTGAATATTAAATTTACCTTTTCATAAAAGCAAGAAGAGATAGAAAATGTCGTTTTTGTTCATAAATGCAACTTTAGCTTGCTTATGAAATCAAATATGTATTGTCAGCATCAGCAAAAAGAAAAAGCAAGGTCACGTTTTTAATTTCTAGATACATAAGACAAAAGTATAAATCATGTTTATTATACATAATTACAAATAATCCCCATAAATTAAAAAGAAAGATATCATTAGTATCTTAGCCTAACAAAACCTACCCAAATATTTCATATTCGTTCAGGAATATAACAACAAAAATATTCAGGAAATTGTTTCCAATATTCCAACAAATGTCTTGTAAATTTAGTTTATGATAGAATCAAATATATTCCACTGACGTCCCACGCTTTATAGTAGTTGTAAAAAGTTCAGCCGATGTAACGTTCGTCAGATCACGTAAGGAAAACTATCCATTTACGATGCAAAACGCGATATGGGATATGAATACGAAATTCTAGAAAAGATTTTTTTTTTTAATTGTTTTAGGACAGCTATTGATTAAACTATTGGATCTATGTCGGGAAAAAGGTCTTAGGCGCATATTCATTTTGATCAGTAATGTATTCTATCTCATTCTCTCATATACAGTCATGTATATGTGTTTGTTTCTTTATCGACTATCGTTTCATCGACTTTCAAATCACAACGATTCTAAAAAAGTTCCACTTCAAGAAAATCAATATATATCTCTTTTTAATATATCACTACATATATAATATACAGATATAGGTGAAAATTTATAAAAAAAATATAGAAATAACAGTCGGCTGTTACCTGTAACACAAGCATTAAGTTGCTTACCATAGGAACAGACGACCGTGTATGTTATATGATATTTATTTATTTATTTATTTAAATATATACTTTTTCCAGGTACTTGACATCAGCGCAATACATCATAAACAGCTTCTTAGACAGCCAAGGCTTGCCAAAGTCGACCCACTTCAATGTGAACAAGCCTGAGAAATCCATCACGGTGTTGACAAATTACGTTCTCAGGAAATACTTAGATATGGATACAGATGTCTCTGAATATGTCAAATCAGCTGTGGCATACATCAAAGTAAGTTATTTAAAAATATTAAACATATTTATATAGATTTACTTTTTTTGTTTTACTTAAAAATAGCGCTATAAGCGATTTCAAGATTTCAGTCAAAGCTGTTATAAAATTATACTTGCAGTATTTAAAAAAATGTTGCCAGCAAATAAAGTTATAAATATATAATTTTATTATTAATTGCAATTTAATTCCAATATTAATAAGTAATAGAATCAGTCAAAGAAATAATAGTGAATACTTTCTCTGCTCTTTTCAAATTTAAATTAACTTCAAAATTTATTTCTAACATTAAAAAAACTATTTTTTTTACTATCTAGCTGTATGCTAAAATGTAGAATTTTAAGTTATCATACCCACTTGTCTATAATATTACACATATTTTTCAGCAAACATTAAAACTAGCCCAAACTGCCTCCCAGAACCTAGCCTCCAGATCTGACTACCACGCCATAGCTGACAGACTGACGGACACACTAAACTTAGAAGTTATAGAACCAGTTTTAAGGGTGTACAGAGCTTACAAACATTCAAAGGAGGCGCCTCATTGCCAGGAACACTTAATGTGCGTCGTTAATAGGCATCACGATCAGGATAAACAAGGTTCGTTTGGTATTTTTGTATAATTTTGATATTTTTTGGAGTTTGTTCCTTGATAATCGATTTTAATATAAGGCCCCGGTATGAAAAAAATATGAGGAGTAAAATCAACTGAACGAATGACCTCGTTACGTTTGTCGTAACACCATCTATCGGAACCATATTGAATTCCGATAGACGATGACGTTTTCTCATAGTTCCATCTGATTCAACCCTATTGAGTTCCGATAGATGGCGTTTATTTACCATTTTATATGGTATAAATATGTTTCTTAGCCTAGTAAACCTCTTTGTGCCTATTTACACAGTCGATCTGAAAGAGTAAACTCTAGTCGTGCGTCGGAGTTGACAGCCACACTTTTTTTGCTATATTTTTTTTTTATAAATAGCCAAAATATTTATTGTACAACGGATTAAGAACGTTTGACTTTTGAATAACGGTTTACATACGAAAACACACAATACACATACAAATAACATTCACCATAAACAATATATTTTGTTTTGTGATTTGACTATATACAAAGGCAAGAAATTATTTTTAAACAAACATGAACAGCAGGATACAAATAATTTTAACCAAACATCGTTCGTATTGTTTATATCAGTTATATTTATAAATAAAAGAAAATATACTCTGGAACTTTACAGTTAAATCGACAGAACCTTTGTAGTTCTATAATTACTTATTTATGTAACTAAACTACATTTCCCAGGTCTCCCAGGGTTTAAAGCTGGTCTAACAAAATTAAGTAGTTTGGTCGCGTCAGCGGCTTTGAGCTTCCAAGATGGTAAAGGTTTCTGGGACCTCTACAACGCGATACAGAGTGACGTCAATTGCGAGGTAAGAAATCTAAGTTTTTTAAGGCTACCATTGGGTTCCAATTGACCCCTATTATTAAGTCTCAGCTATTCGCCTGGCTGCAAAATGGCTATGTATAACCGCTGAAAAAAAAAACTAAAAAGGTAAAGTTTGTTTCATAAATTTATTATTTCTTATTTTTTTTTTTTTGCGATTTATTAGACGATATAACGGTTGTCTTTAAATGAACGTTCCTTTAGGTTGACAGTTTTGAAATCGACGTTATTTTATAGTATTAGAATTATTTACCACTAGCATTGTTTTTTGCTGTATCGGGTCTAAAAAATATCCGTGGGTATTTTTAGTGTTCAACTCCTAACTACGTTACTTCAAATGGGATCTGTAGATTTTATACATAATGTCCTATGTGGAAAAATATCTTAGACCTTTTTAACCGACTTCAAAAATAGGAGGAGGTTACTAAATTCGACCGTATATATTTTTTTAAGGTATGTTCGGGGATAACTCCGTCGTTTATGAACCGATTTTGATAATTCTTTTTTTGTTGGAAAGGAGATATCCCTAGTTTGGTACCATGATAAGGAAACCAGGATCTGATGATGGCATCCCAGATAAATCGAGAGAAACTTTCGAAAATCCACATAACTTTGTACTGTGTGTACCGATTTTAATGATTTTTAATTTAATCGAAAGCCGATGTTTATCATGTGGTCACATTTAAATTTCATCGAGATCTGATTACAACTTTTGGATTAATCTTTGATAATGCGTATTTACTTGACTATTTTTTCATCTACCTATGTTGTATTACTTGTCGATATAATTGAAGTCGGTTTTTCTTCGTTTGCCTGCAAACACAATTATTTAAGTTTTACTTTGTCCTGATATACGAGCTACTCTGGCAACGTACTTCTGCATAACCATCCAATGCTATTTTTCTTAACCCTAAAAACGTCTGTAAAGTGCAATATTATTACTAACTGAATATAACTAAAAAACCGCTTGTGAAAACGAATTATTTTTCTCGTAGAATGTTTTTATTGTAAATTATAGCCGTACTTACGCGCTTGCGGAAGGTATTATGCGAAACAAGTCAATCAAAGTAGCTCGTTTATTTAAACAAGTTAAATTTAAGAATGGACTAGGATTTCTTCTACATGGAGCGTGATCTAATAGACCTACAGAAGCCCCCATTCGAAGGAACGTAATTTGAAAGCGAACATCCTCTATACCAGCAAGAGAAAAGATCACTCCCTAAAGAAATGAAACAGACAAGTTTTGCATCGATTCTTGTATACATATATATTCTAAAATTACCAACTAAGATCAGATACATGAGACCCTTATAATTAATATAGGATCCCATACCAAGAAGGTGACAAAGGGATAGTTAATAACCATAGCCACAGAATAGTATCTTTTGATCGGAAATGATCTGAGTTAAATTACTTAAATTAACTAAATGTGAATAATTAGTATAATAGCCGTAAAATACAAACTAATTGTGTTTGCTATCAAACGAAAAAAACCGACTTCAATTACATCGACAATAGCAATTATGTATATAAATGGTATTTGTATGATCAATCGACAATGAGTAATCAGTGGGGACACTTACTTTTAAGGGATTTTCAAAATGACAATCGCGAGAAGAGAACGGAAGTTAGGTTTTTACACAAAAATATAAAAATGTACGAAAAATGTCTTCCTATATTTAAGAATATTATTTTACTTTATTTCAGGCTAAATATCCAGCAGACTGCGCTGCCTTCCACGAACATGAATTGAAAGTAACAACAGAAGTATATCATAGCGAATTATAAATAAATAATTAATATTAAAAATGCACAATTTATTTAGTTTTACACTGTCAATTAAATATTAGATATAATTTAGGCACTAATTTAAATTAAAATATTCTAAAATACCTTTAATAAAGTAAATTTTATTCAATTCTTATTATAATGTGCGAAAGCATAATATTTTATAGAATTATAAATTATTTATACAGAAAAGGCATTTATTAGATTATAATATAATAATTATCTTATTATATTGTTAAATGATACATTCCTAATTTTATTTTATTTTATTAAATAATTAATATTATTCGTGATAAATTAATTTAGAATTTATATTAAAATAAATAATAAGTTGTCGACTGATTATTGCTGGACATGGTGCTATTTTTTTTTTTAATTCTTTATTTGGAATAATTTTTCAAAAATAACTTAATATTTTACTTTATTTCCTTTTTCTCTTAAAATCTTAATGGCACAGATGCCAGCCACTTAACTTTAAGAAATTCTAATGTAGAAAGTTTAAATTTTACATGCATTCGCTAACGTTGAGTAAATTTCGTTATACAAAAAGCTACGTTTAGTATCTTAGGACATTATATGAAATATTTTTCTAAGAAACTTTACTTAGAACAAACTAATAGTGAATATATATTTGTTATTCTTTGATTAGGTACAATTATTAAGCGATTGTTAGCATCAATATAAACAAATATGATGTAAAAATTATATCTTCTCAATAAAAAAAGTTGTTCAATGCTTCTATACATTTGCTCGTGTCGACAAATTATATTACCAAACACTAAGTAACTATTTATAGACTCCCTGGACCGAAATAGCTAGATCGAATTTTCTAATACTTTACTTTTTTTCAGACTTCTAGTAATATATTATCAGTCTTATTTCAAGTTATTGTAAAAATGCACTTATCAGAACGTTTTTATACACATTTACAAAGAAAAGTTTTCCTTAAGTTATTATCTTTATATTCAGAAAATCTGTTTTCACTCATGAAGCAAATTATATAAATTTTATTTTAATATATAAAATAATATGAATTTCTATTTATAAGTAATCCAATTAATGTAATTAAAACTTGCATAGAAATGTAAATAAAAGTATTATTGTTAAGGTGGTATTCGTAATGAAATAAAAAACAATATATATTAAATGTATTTTATTTATTAATATTAAAACTGGAAGAAACCTCAACAACTAGTAAAAGATAAAATTGTGCTTGGATATTACAATTTTTATTATTTTTCATTATAAATAGCATTTACACATTTTTTATTTGCGTTTTAATAATACAGTTCTATAAACTTCACTATGATATTGCAAATACAAAAATTACCTTCGATTCTCTTCAGCCTTCCTTTTTTGACGTTTCAAGGTAAGTAATAATACTAATCATGACTAGAATAGTTATTGATAGTGATAGTGTTAAAAATCTATTTTAAACAAAACATGATTAAACGACATAAATATAGCTTTACTTCTATAAATAAAAATAATAATAATTGGACGGAACTTCTTATTTCTTTGACGTTTCAAGGTAAGTAATAATACTAATTATGACTAGAATATTTAGTGATAGTATATATTAGTAATATTTAGTGATAGATATTTAGTGATTAAACGACCCAAACGATATAAATAAAGCTTTACTTCTTTAAATAAAAATAATAATAATTGGACGGAACTTCTTATAACGCCTTACATTTACTATCCAAATTTTCTGTTACAAAAATTCTAACAAGTCTTACAGTGTGCCGTCAATTTTAAAAAAACTATTAAAGTTATAAGCGTTTTATATTTTGTGCACGTCACTTATTTAAATTTGTACTTAATCTATTAAATAAAATTCTCGTGTCGCGGTGTTTGTAGTTAAACTCCTCCGAATCGGCTTGACCGATTCTCAAGAAATCTTGTGTGCATGTTGGGTAGGCTTGAGAATCGAACAACATCTATTTTTCATACCCCTAAGTTATAAGGGGGGGGGGGGGGGGTAAGGGGGTTAATAATATTGGCAGCTAGTATTGTTATAAAAAACATACAATTTGTGACATTATAACGAAGAAAATAAAAAAAAGCTAATTTAATTAAAATGAATGTAGCAGTTTTAGACTGTTTGATAAGTCACTAGCTAGAGCTATCTGCTATATAACCGTATCCAAAAAATAAATTTACTACTTACGTATTTAGTATTTTAAGTGTCAGGACTCCATTTTACAGTCTGAAGTTTATTTTGTACAAGTGACAATCTATTAGTGAAATTGAAACAAACTCTTAGATTTTTTTTAATTGCATACTTATTCAAAAAACAAAATTACAGTTAAGTTTTTAATAAGTAAAATATATTTATTGGAGTCACGGGTCCTATTTAAAATCTTTAAGTTTATATTTTACAAAGGTTTCATTCTTTGCTGTTTTTTATCTGTCTTCTATCTATCATTAATTTCAAAATATATTTTAAGTTTACTTACAACACTATATGTCATGTTGTTTATATTGTGAGTTATACTAATGTTATTATTATTTAATTTAGCAAACGTTACTTCTTAGCTGGAATATTCTTGCACACCCATTCCATTCCTTCCTGTAAAAAAAATTGGTTGTCTGTAAAGTTGGTTTACGGACGATACCTAGTTTAACGGACGCATAGGCCAATCGAGTGGAAGAGAGATAGATGTGCGTACAATGGGCGTAACGGGACAATGAATCTTCCTTTTTCGTGCATGCAGCCGGCGTTCGTCGATTTATTAGACGTCGTCACGTCAATAATAACAGGAATTTCAATTAAGTACAAAAACTATCAATAATTTTTTATTAAAATTGACGACGCGTGCGCTTTTAATATTATTGTTTTATTACTATTTTTAATGATTAGTAGCAATTTGTTTGACGATTTTAATAGAAAATAGTGACAGCTACACAACAGCTGCGCCATACGTCATCATATCTTAATATATATAAATTACGCGTCACGTTGCTTGTCCGCGATGGACTCCTAAACCACTTACAGTTTGTTCCAACTTGAAAGATAGGCTATATTTTATTTTGATATATTTAATTATTATATTTAAGAAAAAGAAAATGGGGCGGTACGAAGTTCGCCAGTTCAGCTAGTCATTGTATAATTGCAATCCATATGTTACAGATTTTTTTTTTATGACTAAGGTGGCAAACCGATACCGTCTGTCGGCAAACAAGCGTACGACCCCTGATGGTAAGCGATTACAGTAGCTTATAGACACACAACACCAGACGCACCGCAAGCGCTATGCTGACCCTACCCCCGACCCTGTCCAGGAACTCTCACCACAATAACACAATACAACTTGAGAGCAATATAATTTAGCTGTGATCACCTATAAGGTTGAAATACTGACGATGCGTTAGCGCAGCGGTAATAGCACTGGCTGTTGCGCTGGTCGCGGCTTTCGATTCCCGCTCACGACAGACATTTGTATCGACCATATAGATATTATTTATGGTCTGGGCGTTGTGTTTGTGTATAGTATGTGCTTCCGGACCCCCAAAACAGGAGAAAATCCTACTTGGGGATCCGTCGAGTGTGAAGCGTTTGTTAACTTTTCTTAAAATCAAAAATATCTTTATTCAAATAGGCTCCAAGAGCACTTTCGAATCGTCATTTTACAAATTAAAACTTTAAAAATAAATTTAAAAAAAGACATACTTCCCGAATCGGGCAACTTCATATTTTGAGTAGGATACGTCCTGCTGTGTCTGTGTGTAAATTTTATTCTTTATTTGAAAACTTAGATTTGGGAGCTTCCAGATATTATTATTTCTATTGAGTTAGAATTTTAATACCTTAATGCCAGTCCCGTCAGTGGCGACACACGCTTGAATCTGCCAAGTGCGGTCCCTGATTAAATGTAGACCAAGCAGCTGAGCTATTTCACTGGCTGGAAGGGCTGATAATAATATAAAGAAAAAAAAATCAATAATAAAAAAGATTGTACACAAGGCAGCATTGCTTGATTATATATGGCGTCTAGTCTTAGTCTTAAGTGATAATTATGTGCTTAATATATTTAACTTTTCAACAAAACAATTAGGATATCAATTTATATAATAAAAATGTAACGTGTCGCTGTCTGTACATTTAAGATAATATGAGAAAAAGTATTATTGAAACCTTTATCAACGCAAATAGCATCCAAAACAATGATTGTCGGAATTATTGTCTGTTTGTCTATGCGTTTGTGCACATTAATCTCAGAAACGGCTTATCCGATTTAGATGTGGTATTTACTAATATATTGTGGCAAGCGTAGCTTAACATCTAGTGTTTGTTTCATGTCAATCGGTTCATAAATAAAAAAATTATGCCAATTTAAAGAATCACGTTGAACATGTAGTCACTATTCTACGCGAACAAAGTCGCGTGCACAGCTAGTTATAATAAAAGCATTGGAACTAAATACATTCCTTTTTATCTGACTAGATTAGAAAATTACATATTTATATTAATGTAATGCAGTGACAAAATTATTACCTGCATTGATAAATACATAAAGATGGCTTAACTTTTATACATGTAAACATCTGAGTAGATAAAGTGGGAAGCGTTTTGATAATGATCACAGTATAGAGTAACAATACCTGTAGCTAGGTCCTGTTTATTAGCATATACAAGTAAAGGTACACCTCGTAACTTTTCATCTTGCAATAACTCAGCCAATTCAAGACTTGTCTCTTCAAGTCTTTGATGATCAGAACAGTCTACGACATAAATCTGAAAGAGGTATAAAATGTATCATGAAACAAAAATGTTCAAATAAAAATAAATCGCCTTAGCGTGTACAAGGTCAAATTGGATAATTATTATTTTTGGGTTCATACAGAATATGCTTTTTCACAATTTCTACAAAAGCAAATTAGTAATAAAATATTTCACATTCATATTCACAAAAAAAATGGCAGTACAAAGTTTGTTTAATATTCTCACAAATATTACGGATGTTACTCTACTGGGTAAGGTAACGGTCATAAGAGGCGATCCATAAATTACGTCATACCTTATAGGAGGGGGGGTAAGGGTCAATAAAGTATGTCGTTGTATGACAAGGGGTGGGAGGGGTCAAAAATTTAGTGTCATAACATTTAAATATATAATATATACCTATAATTGTTAGTATTAAAATAATTTTTCATACTTATCTTGGATAAATGATGATTTTGTTTTATAAAAATTTACAAGAAATAAAAATAATGTCGAAATTGATATTTATATGATAATTTAATAAATAATAATTGATATGTGTAAAATTGCATAAAACGTTATGTTACACAAGGGGTGTCTGATAATTGTGACCATCTGTAACAAGGATAGGGGAGGGGTCAAAATTGTAAAATTCATATCACATAATGTATGGATGGCCCCTAATTGCTATTTATTTTTTATATTTAAGCGATAAGTAACATATACCGCAAAAACATCCTTACTCTATGAATATTTAGTCATATAAGTATTAAATATAAACAAAAAATCAGCGAAACTTACCAAAATATCTGTATTCTCGAAGTAATTCCTCCAGTACGGTCTTATTTTCCTCTGTCCACCGATATCCCAAACATTCAACTTAAAACCGTTGGATAACACGGACTTTATATTAAATCCAGCCGTCGGAGTAACATGAGACACATCTTCGGATGCTAGTTGTTTTAATATCGTCGTTTTACCTGCATTGTCCAAGCCGAGTAATAACAGACGTAGCTCCTTTTCAGGATTCGAACGCAACTTTTTCAAAATACTCAAAAGGCCCTAAAAGAAATTACTAACAACGATCAAAAACCTGTATTAAGTAACTAATAAAATAAATCTGTTCACAGAACTTACCATCATTGGAAATTATTTAGATAGAACAACCTAAAGTTCGCTATACGCAATTCAGCATTATAAAAAATATTGCAATAGTAACTTCTACTGGCGTGATATAATGTTGTTGTCCTAACAACGTTACCATGGTTACGATCCATGGAAGTGACATTGGATAATGTTAAGTATTGTCAACTTAAAAACATTTTACTTTAAGGCTAAGCGCGGACTTCCACGCAGACATGATTTATACCATAACTATCTGTAAATATTTAGTTATTAAGTTAAGCTATCGCTAATATATTAGCCAGTAGTTATGATTGAACCAAACGGCGACGACGGCACTAACTGTTTTACTAGCGGTTGAGGGTTCGATCCCTGCTCATAACAAAATGTTTGTCCAGGGCAGATATATTTCTTTATATACTAGCTGCCCGGACAGACTTCGTTCTGACAAAAGTTAATAGTAAAAAAATTTTTATTTTTGTGTTAAAACCTTATTACTAAAACCACTAAATAAATGAGCCGAATTGGTCGAGCCATTTTCGAGTTATGCGCCTAGCAATATTCATCTATACATAAAATTTGGCACGAATATTATTAAGAAGTCGGGTCAACATATAGGATACATATTATCACGCTATCACCTACAGCGAACGAGCAGAGAATCTTTATTTTTTCAAGGCATTCTGTAACAACGTGTAATCTAACGACGCATATTTGAATGTTGTTGTTATTATGTTAATAACCATGCTATAAGTTAGCTTCACACTATAAAAATCACGCAATATAAGTAACTTAGGCCGATTAACATTATTAAACGAATATAACTAGTATCAAGAAAATTTTAAAGCAGCGCCATCTATGAGATTTCAAAAACATCATCATAACCACTAATGTTATTTATCGAGAAGTCCTATAAGTATGTATTCCCTATTCATACCCTATTCTGTATTCCTTATTCATTATTTTCTCCATCTGCTTCAGTCATAACTTATGACTTAATTCAGCAGAATCACTATAAAGTCATTTATTCAAAGCAGGCTGAAAATAAGCACTTTTTGAAGGTCAATTTTACAAAAGAGAGTCTTCCTCTGTTACTGTCTGTAAAGAAGAAACGGGTAAATCAATGTTATTTTAAAAGGTATAATCGTAGGTATTTTTGGTTCTGTATAGCGTTCACGCAGACGACGTCGCGGGCAGCAGCTAGTTTTATATATAATTATATATATAAAGGCCTATTCTATATTAATTATATAATTATAATTATTAATTATAATATATAATTATAACTATTTTTATAACGAATGTATTGCCTTTATAATCACTTTAATTGTCAATGAGAATGTTTATGAACCTGTACAGTAAAACTGTATCTTGCTATAAAATTGTAAAACTATTTGCTGCGTAACGCTTTGTAAAATGATATATAAATGTAATCGACTATAACACTCATAAAAATATAAAAATAACATCTTACAAAAGCAATGACAGTGTTACGTGCAATCGGCCCTGAGTAGTGGCCATTTACTTGAATGTAAGACGTTTCTCCCGTCTATGTATGTAACTGTCATCCACAAGTCATCTATCAATTTTTTTTTGCCAAACTGCAACTACTACTGTCAAATCTTTGATGTCAAATTCAAATACTCGAATACAGAATAGCTTATGTACAGCAACACACGTGGTTGTAGCCTAAAACTATTTTGAACTTGACTTTAGTAAACAAACTAAATTCGAGATGGGTAAAGTAAAACAAGAACCAGTGGAACAAGAAGAGCAAGCCGATGTCAGTATTAAAACCGAGCCACAAAGTTACGATGATAAAGTGGAAAACTGCAGTATAATCGCTAAACCCATGGCGTCGAAGAAACTCACTAAAAAAATTTACAAACTCATCAAGAAATCAAGTAGTCATAAGAACTATATTAGAAACGGCTTGAAAATCGTGCAGAAGCAGTTACGTTTGGGTGAAAAGGGGTAAGTTTGAACGTTATACATGTTTTGTTTACAAGTTTATTTTAAGGTTATGATACAATTTATACAAGTCGTTAATTATTATTCGGGAAACTAACAGTACAATAAAGCAAAAAAAGCCTCCGGTAATAACTAAATTTCTTAAGCGTGTAGTCATAAAACATGTGAAATTACCACTACCCTCAACTAATAACCTCTTGTGTATTGATGTAACTAACACTTAATGCGGTTACCGAATTGTTTTATTACGTCAGTTAGTTAAATGTTTTCGATCCATATCGGAAATATTACAATAATTTGAAAATTTAAAACAATATATTAACTGTAGTATTAGGTTGTAACTATTTGAAGCTCGATTGTCGGCGCGACAAAGCCAGTACTGCGGTCACCAACCCGCCTGCCCAGCGTGGTGACTATGGGCAAAACACATGAGTTCACGTTATTTTTGACGTAAACTTGTGGAGGCCTATGTCCAGCAGTGGACTGTATAGGCTGTAATGATTGATGATTGATTGTCATATGGTTGCAATAATTATTGTATGTTTCATTGGTTCAGTATTAATCAATATATCCCCATTTCCTTAAAATTGTACTAATACAACAATTAGGTACAAATACCTGCTTTTTATTTCACTAAAAAACTAAGACTGAAATGAAATAAACAAACACTTTATTTTGACCTCATAATGTTCATAAAATAGTATAGCCACAGGTTTAAAATAATAGAAAGTTGTTTATTTTGTCTGCCGCAGTCTATGTGTTTATTTTAACATATCCACATTGTCAAAAGAAATCTATTACTATGACCACACTGTTTACCTCACAACAGGCTATCTTTAGCACTGTAATAAATAGTAACTTAAATATTCATTAAATACATACTTCTTTTATGCCAATGTTGAGTGAAAATAATAAGTAGTAAAATACTAACAAAAATTAATGGTGACCACAAACAATATATATATATATATGTTATTATATCATCATCTTCCTGCCCTTATCCCACTTATGTAGGGTCGGCACAACATGTTTTCCTCTTCCATTCCTCTCTATTATTCGTCACTTCAGTGCTTACTCCTTTCTTATATCCTCACTCACACAATCCATCCATCGCTTTTTCGGTCTGCCGATCGCTCTTCGTCCTTCGACATTCATCCCTAACATTCTTTTACCGACATAGCGGTCATCCCTCCTCATTACATGCCCATACCACGCTAACCTATTGCTCCTCATTTTCTCTGTCACAGGTGCTACTTTCAAACTTCCCCTTATATACTCATTTCTAATCCGATCTTTCCTCGTTACTCCACACATCCATTAACACGTTGAACGCCAGACCAAAAACCATGTTTAGTCCAGTGGGCCGCGACGGACACCATGTGACTGCCATTATATTGGGTCCAAGAGGCCGTGTCGGACACCATGTGTCCGCATGCCCTCGATCACTTCAGAAGCCTCTAGGGAGCCGACAGACAGTGTTTCGACTGTTTTTACTAAGGCAAGTGACCCGCGCGGCCTCACAGTGCAATAAGGCCACATAGCACAAAAAAAAAAAAAATCGAAAACACTTTGAATTTATAGGCTTTTTAACAAATTGTTTCCAAAAATGTTATAGCTGGTGTCTGCCACTTGAGATCTTGGAAAATAATGGGTAAATAACTGTTTCCGTCAGTCGCCCATTATTTTTGAGGTTTTCGCTGACAATATTTGCAGAAAAACACCTTAACAATTTTTTGACGATTCTCGATTTATTGGTGTGGCCCCAGGCGAAAGTATGCTGTCGGACATACGGTGTCCGTCATGGCGTCCAACGTGTTAAGAGTAAATCTATGATAATATTATAAAGTGTAAAGATGTAAATTTTTGTATGTTTGTTATTGATAAATTAAGAATTACAATATATTTTTAAAAATTCTTTTACTAGCAAAATGCTACATAATCACTAAATGGCGTAGGCTATATTTTAACAGGAGAAAAGGGAACAGGCAAAATTGTGTAATCCACGCTATCACAGTTGCGAGTTGAAAGCTAGTAAATAAATCAACATTTCAGCATAAGAGTTTATATTTACTTCATATTTTTATAATTTTATTAACTTTATATCATTTATTTCAGAATCGTAGTGTTTGCTGGCGACATATCTCCGATTGAAATAATGTGTCACTTACCTGCAGTATGTGAAGAAAAAGATGTACCATACTGTTACACACCTAGCCGTAAAGACATTGGTTCAGCTATGGGTACAATGAGGGGATGCATTATGGTGCTTGTAAAAGAGCATGAGGACTACAAAGAGTTGTATGATGAAGTTAAGAGTGAAATGAAACTTCTCGGGCACCCATTATAAATATAGATTAGTTGTAACTACTGTCATTAGCTTTAAGATTTTACTATGTAAGACAATAAAAAACTAAATACATCTTACTTTGATTTTTATATAACATTCAAAACCAAATTGACTTGCAACAGATTCCTTTTCAGTTAAAAATATTCATGGCCCTTATAAATATGTCCTAGTAGGCCTTAATTTTAATTATTTCAACTATCTGCTAGCTATACCCGTGCAATCAATTCGCATTAAATAAGTATAATAATTTATCTAATATATAAAATTCTTGTGTCGCGGTGTTTGTAGTTAAACTCCTCCGAAACGGCTTGACCGATTCTCATGAAATTTTGTGTGCATATCGGGTAGGTCTGAGAATCGAACAACATCTATTTTTCATACCCCTAAGTTATAAAGAGGGGGTTAAGAGGGTTAATAAAATATTATAAAATTTTGTGTGCATATGGGGTAGGTTTGAAAATCAGCCAACATCTATTTTTCATTCCCCTAAGTTATAAAAGGGGGGGGGGGGGGATTGAGAAGGTTAATAAAATATATTATGGCAAAACAACATTTGCGGAGTCAGCTAGTTTATTTATAATAATTATCACTTAACAAAATTACAAAAAAGTATTTATACGCGAGTTACGGTATGAATTTATCATGAAGAAAAAGTGGATCAATTAAAGTCTAGATGGGCGCCGACTCGGAATCAATTATCTTTTGCTTAGTTAAATAATTTTAATAAAAACTAACCAACTTTTAGAATAAGAATGTTTTTCGCTTCAGCCTGTAACATCCCACTGCTGGGCATAGACCTCTTTCCCCGTGTAGTAGAAGGATCAGAGCTTGATCAACCACGCTGCTCCAATGCGGATTGGCGGATATATTCCCTACTATCAGTAATGATCGTTATCAGGTGTACATGATAAAAACCGGGACCGACGGCTTAACGTGCTCTCCAAAGCACGTTGGGGAGATCCACAAGGACTGCACAAATACCCAGACCACGGAAAACATCTGTATGACTTATACAAATGTTTGTCATATGCGGGGATCAAACCCGCAACGGCCAAAAACCTGTGATGTGACCGTTGCGCCAACGCGTCCTCTAAATAGATTAATATATACGAATTGAAATGATCTCATAAATATAATAGAATTCGATAGTAAAAAAGAAAAATGAATCAAAAACTTTTTATTGTCGATTACTGTAGTGAAAAACGCTATTCGATGGATGATCACGCTCCACTACAGGTGAAACAGGTCCTTAGTGTTTTGAGGAATACATTATTCTTCACAAAAAAAAGGGGAGCGGAATAATAAAAAACTTTCCATTACACATATATTTATTACACTTATTAAAATCTAAGGTTACGTAAAAAATGGCAGATTGTCTGACCGACAGTGAAGATTGGCAAAATACTTTAGGTACTTTAATTATGCACTAGAATACTAGGGCGCCTAAGCTAAAACACTAAATTAGCTTCAGAATAGATTTCGGTAGATCCGTGCAAGATTAGACTAAATTCTAGTGCTCAAATTCTTGCCAAAAATGACGGCAAGTATTTTATGGTTATCTCTCGGAATAAATTACTTTTATAATAATCTACTGAAATCTATCCCTTTTGAAACTATACTAGTAATTGAAGCAATATTTTAAAAATCTTTCAGACGAAACCACATATTAATATTACTTATATAAATAGTTCCTGTTGCAGTTATTATGAATGATTTTTAATTTCAACTTTTTGTTTGGTAGGCAGGTAGTGCAGGTACTTAAAATTATTTTGAATTGGCGGTGGTTTTGTAATGTCGGAAATCTGTACAGATTAAATATTAGAAAGATGAAACGAAATCGGTTTTTTTTAATTAATTAATTATATATGTAGCTTCGTCTAAAAGAACCTAAAGAACAACCCTGCTTTTTAGTGCACTTTCAATGAGATCATACATTTTACTCAATAAAGTGTAAGAAAATAGAACGGATTTTTATTTATACGCAACTATAGTTTAATAGTTAAACGACAAAGAAATTTACTTTAGGGAGCAATTGCACATCATTCTTAACAACGATTAAAAGTAAGTTAGCCTCTTTGATATTATTTCTGGCTATTTTTTTTTTATTTTTTTTTTTTATGTTCAGCTTTTAACAATAATGTGCAACGCTATAAAAACTATAGCGAAAGGGTCAATTGTGAAATTTTGTACTCCGAATTCTTACAAGTGATTAATATTACTTAGAAAATAGTGACTACTTCATTTCAATGTAGCGGAATTTGAATATATACAGCATTATGTGTAATGTGCTGAGTGTATAAAATATAAAAATAACCTTCATAACATTACTCCTTTAAAATACCAATATAGGTTTTAATACATATTTAAATTTGCAAAATTCTATCTTTGGTAATGTAAATACTTTGAAAATTAATATATATTATACGTATTTCAATATTTACCTTAACTGTTATCGATAGATAGAAAAAATATTCACTGAAGTTTAAAAATTTTCTATAAGAAAATAATATTGTGCGTGACCGAAAACATATTTTGGAGGCGTCTAATGATTATAATTATTTTTACTATACAAATACTTAGATAATATTATACTATATTAATTTATTATCAGTGCAAATAAAAAAAGTGGGAAACCATTACACAGGTCCACAAAAAAAATGCTTTGTACTTTTGACCAGACCCATCTTGGATTATGTATTTCGATGCGCTGAATCTTATTTCGGAGTCCGTTTGGTCCCTACACCGCCTAACTATGAGTACATTCCAAAAAAAAAAGCGCCCACAATGGTTTTAAAACGGAAAAACAATTTGAACTGGCACAAGTATGTTTCTCATGTATATCAATGTACTGAATCCAAAACCAAAGTTTATTTGGCTCGTCAGCCGTGTATATTATACATATATTCGCTCGAACAGCGTCATGTGGAGAAAGACCAAATATTCTTATATAGGTTGCTTAACAATATGATACATTCACAGATTCTTTTAAATAGCTTGAACTTTAGATGCCCCAGTAATTCTTCGCGCTGTATAAGTCCACTTTTAACATTCCCCTTACGAGAACAAAGTACGCCAAAAACAATTTTATATATCGTTCATTTTATTTATTTATTCTTAATGTACACCGAAATACAGAAAAAAAAACTAGAACTTTAACTGATTAAAGTTTGTATTTTGCAATGTAAATGCAAATAGCAATATTTATAAATGATCTATTACAGATTTTCAATTAATTTAATTATAATACCTTATTGTATTCAATCAGTAATATTCAACGTATTTCAACGCGCTAAATGTAAATCTCAAGTTCATTTAGCCGGAAGACCCTCCAAATTCGAAGTATACTGCAATAAACCGCTTTTAATCGCTGAAATATTGCAATTATGGTGATGAATTTTTTCTTAAACTACGGATTAGAGTTTACGGCATTGAAACACATAAGAAACATACTTGTGCTAGTAAAAAATCATTTGTACAAATGCATTTTTTACGGGTTTTAGCCATTTTAGGCGGTTTTACGGAATTGACTTAAAGTTTGGGCGCGTAGGGACCAACCGGAAATTCTTATTGAGCGATTTGAGCGCATCGAAATACTTAACCCTAGATGGGTCTGGTCAAAGGTACAGAGCACTTTTTTATGGGCCAGTGTTATCTTATAATAATCGAAATTAATTTAACATTGTATATTATATCTATTTAATTCTAAATAATTACGAACAATCAAATCTCAAGCACGATTATATTTGTTGTCCTTTTTAACTATTTTTTTAATTAGCGCAGATGTATTTATTTTGTAATAATTACATTAAAAATACCGATAAAAATTATGTACTTTTCAGGCATTTGATGAAAACACGTTTAATACAGTATCATTTATCTGAGACATAACTCAAATAAATAAAGTTCAGTTAATTCATAAATACATATATTTTCATATCAGGATTGACTGTTTGGCAGCATAATATTTCTTAAACGCTTATTTCGTGTCGTCACAAAATAAGAGGCCCGTTTTGACTTTTTTAAGACTTAAATTTCTGATTAAAATTTTAATCAAATAAACTTAACTCAATAATCAAATCGATCAAATACTCATAAAAACTTGAATAGAATTATCGTGAGTATCGAATACAGACTCGTATGGTTACTTCGCTATTTACGTCCCGATGACAAATGTCAAAACGGTCCTATTTGACGACTATTGTTGATTATAAAGTTTATCTTGCACATAATTTAATTTAAATTTACTCTTTATATCGTAAAACGAAGTCGTAGCACCAGCTGTGAAGAAAATTTAAATTAGCGTAACTAATTTTCTGCCTTTCAACGGACACTAAGATAAACAGAGATGGTTTTCCTTACCTCCACATTCCACATTCTCAACGCATTTCCAGTACAAATATATTTTTGTCTTGGTAACAGACTAGTTTAGAAGGTTGGTACCTTTTATTGCAATTCTTGAATTTAAGTCATAAAAGACAACAAATACCCATAATTCATTGGTAACAATGGTTTACCATTCTAATCACAGATCCGAATACCTATCACAGTCAACTACATCACTCTACAGCAAATGAAATAATACACTAACAATATATACCTACAATCGCAAAAGCCGAACATTTTATTATGAAAATTGTCTACTGCTTTTAAAATAACTGTAATATAATCAAAATGAAGATGAAGTTAGGTTGGGATTGAGAAATTCATTTGTAAATTAATCATAGTTGTGGTCATTGTACATTACGACTGAATAAAAATGACTAAGGTTATCGATTGATCCACTTTTATTAAATGTTGCCATGAATATAAAAAAATATTCTGAAATAAAGAAATATAAGTACTTATATATTTTTCATTATATTCTGTAAGCTTATTTCGCGGTGTTTTTATTATTTTTTAAATTTTAAGGACTAATCATGTCCAAACAAACGAGCAGAGATTATAATTATCTTTTTAAGCTTTGGTGGTCACTAAAACCAGTATCAAGATGTAAAATAAGGTGTCTAAGCATGTACAGTGCCGAAATATTAGCAATCCATAAACACAAAGATGCCAAATATCCCATGTTACTAAAGATTATTCTGCCAATGTCATATAGAAGACAAGTTAGACTACCCTGCTGAAAATTCAAAATAAAAAACGACGAATTTGTATGGGAAGTTATTGTAAACTATTGTGTGATTGAAACAGGGATTCCAAAATGTTCCTGCAATTTTAATACAATTTTTATCTGTTTTTATCTGAGCTATCTGGATCCAGATAGATCCATTTCCCATGCCAATCATCGTTTTTTATTTGGAAGTTTTAGCACAAGCCAATTCTTCAATCGTCAAATTATTGTACTAGTTATTTATATTTAAACACTTAGATTTTTTAATCTGTAAAGCCTTGGATTTATTTTATTTGACATAAGAGAAATTGTTAAGCAAATTTTGCTCGCCTGTTTTCTTATCTTTAAAATCTTAATGTACATACGTGACGAATAAAGACGTACAAAAATATTATTATAACGAATACAATTTTTATATATTTTATTTAATTAAATTAAAAGTACATATATAGTTTTATAAGCCGAGTAGTTTTAGGGCTGTTTTTAAATATGGGAGTACCCAGTGGAGTTACAGTAATCTTATGACATCGTGATTTATCTGTACGGAATTGTCTTGCAATAGTGTACTTTTGCTATTAAAACCTTATTATTATATACTATATATATATATATTCATGTAAGAGTACAACGACTACGTTCCGCTTAACGCCCGCAATGCCACCGACCACAACCGCTGAAATTGCCGTTCCACTAACGTAAAAAACGCTGCGATCGTTGTAGACGAATTTTATAGGTGGAACGCATATTTGAGCGTTGTGTGCTTGCAATATGGTAGTCGTGGGTCGTAACGTCTTTTATGTGTAATCGGTTATACGTAGTTTCGTGGATACGCGTAACTAGTTTCGAAACTGCTTATTTTTCGAAACTAGTTATTTTTATATACAGTGTCAGTACGGGACGGCGACGTTATATTACTTTTGTTTGTATTATGGTTATGAAGTAGTTATATGTTATAACTTGTAACATATACGAATGCCGTTACGTACGTTAATATTGATGGATAGTATAATTAAATTAACTTCCCTTCATATTTTATCCAGGCTTACGACTGGCTGCAAAACATGTTATTTAAATTACTTTTTGATTTTTGTATAGTCATAATAATCGATGCAGGCGTATTAGAAGTTCATTTGATTTTTTATGTACAGTTTTTAATTATTTTTCGAAATACATACATACATACATATAATTAAAAATACAACAAAAAAAAACCATAATATTTTAGTATATACTTCAACACGAGACAATAACATTAATCGTTAATAATTAATCACTCCTCAACTGTCTTAACTTAATGCTAAATAGTAAATTCGAAAATATTTAAAAAGAAACACGACCGAAATTAAAATTTCTTTAAAAAAACTGTGCGTATTAAAATAAACTTAAGCTCATAGTCAATTGCGTACAAAATCCCATGAGCATATTCGAAAACAAAGATGCATCTATAGTACTTATAGCCATCTCTTTTTATCCTACGCGTAAGCGTATCTGCGTATTTAATGATTAATATTAGTAACCTGTTACGTTATTAGGCAAAACGCTTATGCGCCGGTCGTTGTGTCAAGTTTTTGATAAAACTGCGTACGCAAAAAAACTGCGTACGTAAAATAATCGTTACATTCGTATCGGCAAAACTACGTATATGGTTATTAGCTTCGTAACTAGTTACTGAAACCGATTACGTTAAATAACGCCCACCGCTACAATATGGCGTCATGATAACAACATGCAGCTGTGGGGGTTGTGAGTAAATATTTCGCATGGATTGGAGTAGAATTTAATTTAAGGTGGATTCCCGTGAATTTATCGTTGCGTTTTTGATGAAACGAATGAGAGATGATTCGGAAAGTTCATCAAGTTTTGATGACATTCACAATTAGACACTGACAGATGTTTTTGAATTCCCGCCACGTTTGTCGTTCGCAAAAGCTCACTCTGAACCAATAATATTTTATGAGCGAGTGGGCGCGATGTGGTCATAAACAGTGACGTCATTTATGGCGTCGAGCGATCGCTTGCGCCGACCACGGACCTTAGGTGGAACGATACAGGAGGTGATACAATCGTTACGGGCGTTTAGTGGCACGCATCCTATATGTTCAGTGTTTTCAGTATGAGAGTTCAAATCTTAGTTGTTTTCTAAATGTTTTAGTGCAGTAATAATAAATAGCTACTATTTTTTACGAATCCCTTAGGGTTAAAATTAAGTTTTAATACTAAATTTTCATATTAATTTCGGTAAAATTAATAATAACAAAGCATAATAACAAGCAGCAGATGGATATAAAGGCAGCCAATATCAACTAAAGATTATACATTAAGTTTATTTATCTTATATTATCTCTAAATATATTAAATTACATTTAAACAATTCAGAATATTCATGAGAAAAATGATTGCATTTAGTAAATGTTTTTTATCACCTTTTGATCAAAGATAAAAATCACATTATCAATCGTATCATATTGTTAGAAATGATGGCTCGAATTCAGTTTTTCGAATTTTTTGAAAAAAAACAAATAGGTAACAAACAAATAGGTAGATGTATATATAGATGATGTATAATAACTATAACTCTATAATTAATAGTCAAACGCGGCCCGTCATAAAAAGTAAGACGTAATAATACCATCACTAATATTAAGCTGGGTTTAGACAAGCATTGGTACGAGACATTTGCGCGAATGTTGCACCGATCTAATGTTTTCTACAATTACCCCAATTACTATTCTTCTAGCAATTTATACTGTCTCTACCAAAATAATTATTTATACATGAAAAAAGTATGTAAATTTAAAATAACGAATATTATTGCTAAATCTTTATCACTCTATTGTATAAATATAACACTCATAATATCAAAATTGCTAATACCATGAAATACAATATTTATTAAAATTATAGCTTTAGAATAAAAAATCTTATAGCTATCATTTATGACTATAAAACAAAATCGAGTTTAAGAAAAAATAAATAAACACCAATTCAATTTGAAAATAAACATGTTGGTAATATACTATTTTTTTTTGAATGGTAACAAACTAACAATAATTTTTTGAGTTTTTTTTTTTTTGAATTGATTAGAAAAAAATTGGTTTCAATTTAACGTGCAAAATTCACCGTGCCTTTTTTTGGATTACCAAAAAAGCATGTGATAAATATTGTTTAAAAAGTATAAATTTCGAGATGATCGCTTTAGAAAATTAGTTCCTAATATATGTTTATACATCAAATCAAATCTTTGAAATGTCAATAGTATTATTTTTTATGTTAGTCGATAAATATTAGTAATTAAATTTTTACCCGTTTCTTTCACTATTAGAAACATACGCAAATTAGTCATACAAATCTTTCATTACAAATATCAAAAATATAACGAAGAAAAAAATCGATAAATAATGTCTTATATAGGTTTATAGCAATGGCACAGTTGGCGACACTGGCCCTGTTTTTCAAAAAAGCCGTAAAGGGCGTACATGATGTGCAATATTAGGGCATTGACATATATCATGTTTTGACATGTCATAAACCATTTTACAATAAATTCCTGTGTACATAGGAGTACAGTAATTTAAGTGTAGACGTGGAAAAGTATTAGAATAGTCAGGATAGTGCTCATAAAGCACATCGACACTGGTAGGAGTACCGCGAAACGGAGCGATCTGTGAAATAAAGTTTAGCTGTTACTGGAATACATACATTAATAAAAAATGAAACTACAACTTTAAAATATCTAAGTTAGATCCTCAGTGTCAGATGATATTTCTAATAATAGTCAGTTAATCTTTAGAAAATATATAAAGATCTTATACAACATCTGTATGTGTTATACGTGTCACTTAGGGGTCGTTCATAAATCACGTGATATTTTTTAGCAACTTTGTAACCCCCTTTTAACCTACTAGTAATATTTGGTGAGGTTTTAGACTACCTGTAGTTTTTGTAATGTAAAAAACGTGTAATTTTTAGAAAATGTTCTTTAGATACAGGTGTAATTTGAATATTTTTTTAAAGATTAACCATCGTGATACAAATGGTTTTTTTTTTTCGGTTTAGAAAGCTAAAAATAAATGCACGTGATATTTGAATATAAACCCACCTTCCTTCCTTCCTTGTGATATTTCAGGAGGTTTTTCCGACCTCCTACCCAACCCTTCGAGATTCACTGAGTGATTCGACGTCACGTGAGTAAAGATTAACCCTTTAAAATGCAGTCTATGTAATATGTGTTTGCTTTGTGTGCTTGTGAATGCCTTTATGTGTGTGTGTGTTTGTTTTCATGTGTCTTTGTTTGTATGTGTGTATGTACGTGTGTGTATGGTGTGTAATCTTACCTCCAGTAAGGCAGGTGTCAGAGTGGCTGCTGCGGCTCAGTACGGCAAAGCGCTGTGCTCGCATCCGCAGGGCCACTTTCGCGACGAACTTTACCTATGTACACATGCCCTTATATCTCACTCTAATGCTCTATTATTTCAATAAAAATAATATTTCTAACTACTCTGCAATTAAGCAATTTTTCGATTAAACCAACTGCCTGTGAAATTCCTGCTGTGCCCTACCTCAGTTAAAATAATAAAAATAAAATAAAATGTATGTGTAAAAATGTAATACTTACTCGAAAAACATAAACATCCAGTCTGTTGGTTAGCCTGTAGAGATGTCGTCGGTCTAATTTCCTTCTGCTCTTTCGACTGTTCCGTGACGCATTTCTGGTAATAGTCGAACTCTTTTACATACCTGTAAATATATATTGTACGAAATCTTCAATATAAAATATTGATTACATGAAATTATGGAATAGGAGTATTAGTAAGTATTAGTAGATTTTTTTTCTTTAAATTCGATAAATTTGTCTCAATAGAAACAAACACAACAACAATACATTTTACAACAAAAAAAAACTATTCCCATACTTGTATTATTACCAAAAGTTTATTACTTTTACCGCTTACCACTAGACACTTTGTCTAATCCCTTATACAAGACTGTTCTCTTTACCTTTATTGTCTATAGCCTTTATATATAAAAATGTATCGCCGAAATATATGTACGCGAATAACTTCTGAACGACAGGACCAAACTGGATAATTCTTTTTTTTATGTTCGTTATTATCAGGACAAAGTTTATATATATAGGAGAAAATAAAAAAAAAATCGACAAATTCCCGGGAAAATATGGAATGAAATTCGCCAGGTCAACTAGTTACTTGTTTTATTACAAAAGTGGCAAACAAGCGTACGATCCGCGTGATGATAGGAGGGTACCGTAGTCTACAGACGCCTGCAACACCAGAGGCATCGCAAGCGCATTGCCGACCCTATCCCTAATTCCCCCAGGAGCTCTAGTCACCAATACTACTCACTACAGGAACACAACACTGCTTGAAAACAGTATTATTTAGCTATGATTTTCTGTACTTTTTTGCCAACCCGCATTGAAGCAGCATGGTGGATTAAGCTCTGATCCTTCTCCTACATGGGGAAAGAGGCCTATGCCCAGTAGTGGGATATTACAGGCTGCAGCAATCTTCTGTAAGGTCGAGGTACTTCCCCATTTGGGCTGCTAAACCCCCCCCCCCAGGAGCTCTGGTCACCTTACTCACCATAGCAACACAACACTGCTTGAAAGCAGTATTATTTAGCTGTGATCTTCTGTAAGGTTGAAGTACTTAACCAGTCACGCTGCCTACCTAAATAATATTCTTACAAAAATGGTTTACCAGACTGGTGGCCAACGGTTGTCAGCCAAATACTCCCGAGAGGCGACGCTAAGGTGTTTAGCGCGACATACTTTGTCATAGGCACCGCATAGACGCCATGTACACCATTCTGATAAGTTATGTGCATTGTGGAGCTGGGAAAAAAATACTAGAACTTACTTTATGGAAATAGTTTAACCGTGTTTTGGCTTATAAGCGTTTGGTGGTCAATTGTCAACGAAAAAATATTCTTATATATTACTCATTCACTGATAGTTACCTAAGTTTTTTTTTAAATAGAGTTTATAAGAAACAATAATCTACATATAGTAAGTATATAATGTCATATTATATATCAATAAATAATGTCAAAGAAAGTGAACTTCTTACAAAAGAAACTTTTTACATCATATGAACATTTTAAAATTTACTAGATTTGAAAAAAAAAATACAAATCATTTTTTCATAAAATTTCGTACATACTTAGATCATAAATTTCTATTAGATTTAACTATAATATGGATTATAAGGATTCACAGAAAAAAGTGATGTTCTTTCTTACTATAGCTCCAAAATCTAGATTTAACTCATTCATTCATTCGTTCATACATTAATTGTAAATAATCTCAAATGTTTTATGGATAACTGAAAGATATGTTTCTGATAAACTAATGGAAATAAATACCTTAACAGGTTCAAGCAATGAGAGTGCGATTTCTACGACTTGATCGTCTTCTCCAAGTCTGAAATAACAAGAGATAAGTCAAATATTACACAATTATATATACCACACAAATATATAATAGCACAACATACAACATATTATATACTTAGAAAAATTTACAAAGATTGTTATTTTATTTATTTTTTTTTTTCTAGTAGTTTAATATACCAAAAAGTATAAACTTTTAAAACGATATCAAAATTGCGTGTATTTTACATTCAAAAAATAACATTTTGGATTTTTTTTTATACCTGTTTCTACTATTTTGTTACTACATATAAATACAATAAAAAAATGTGATCACATTATAATAATGACATTTGTTATAAATGATATTAAACAGTAAATGATATTTGTTACTCATCGCCAAAATGATTATATCAACCAGGAAGATTATCTGAAATGACACATCATATATCCATAGTATAAAAATCTCACCTGTCCTGATGCTGGAGTTGATCTATAACTCTCGCTTCAACGAGGTTGACCAGTCTATTCATACAAAGCCGGTTAGCCAACTCCAATAGTTCCAAACACCTTGTTGGTTCAACAGTGGGTATTTTGTCTGAGTAGATATAGCATAGCAGTATGTGGAAAGCGTACATTTTGACACCGGGAAAAGATATCTAAAACATAACTAGTTTTTAGTGATAACATACAATATCTTACGAATACGTAGGAAATAATTACTTAATGCTTCATATAAGGTATAAGTGGTTTCGAATACGTAGGAAATAATTACTTAATGCTTCATATAAGGTATACATTTCTTTGCATTTTAGCTGATAAATATCATATATTTATAGTTTTAAAAATTGATTTATTGTTACTTATAAACTTATGGTAGACCGACTCTCTGCCCAACGCTACCATTTTTTTTTTCTTTTGCAAAAGGCGGACTTATTATGCTTTTGACGTTCTTGTTCTATGTAATATTTTTTTAGTTTAAGTTAACACTAATATTAAATTACAATAACCGAAATAATTAACCGAATAATTTGAGAAAATTTACAATCAATCATAAAAATTGTGCTCTACTCACCACTCTCGAAGTACTTTCCCTAAAATGTCCTTGAAACATGGCCTTCATGGGGTCACACCTAGCCATGAGCATGGCTCTATGAGCGAGGTGGATCCCATCGTCGAGGTCAAAGGTCACATCAGCGAATAAGTTCTGTTCTACGCACATATCTCGAAGTCTTGTTGGTAATGGCTGAAAGATTATATTTTAATTATGAAGAAATAAATAAACAGTTGATATTTAGTGGTCCTCAGTAGAGAATGCTGTGTCAAGTACTCAAGGTTTGAATATAGTTTTTGGTGTATTGTATATATGAGTCTTATACATAGTATATTGTTTTAAATTGCACCGTGTGCCTGTTATATGTTACAAACGTTTCCTTTATCGACGGGTTGTCTGTAAGAAATCACTGTCAGTGATAAGACCGCCTTTGCACTTTATTCAGTAGTGTTTTTTTCTCTTCTTTTTAATGTTCTTATTTTAAATGTGCCATAAGGTAATAAATAAATAACTAAATATTCAGAATACAAGAAAAAGCATCTAGACCACGACAAACAATTGTATTACCTTTACAAATATTCGTCTCTACGCTTTCGCGTGATATCATTAAATGTTTCTGTATAGAATGAGACCTAGATAATGTTTAATGAGACCTAGATTTGAACTTATTACAAATCAGGAAAATATATTTAAGATTTTTTTAAATGCCGTTTTCTTGAAAAATGGATTCACATAATTTACTAAATTCTTACATAATAATAATAATATGCATAATTTTCATACTAATTAATTATCTTTGCTACTTTTATTACACCACTAGTTTTGACTTGCGTATTATGGTGTAGATTGAAGGTCTCTGTGGGATTATTAGAAGTAGCCTGTTTACTTTTTTTTTTACTAGCTTTCATTTAACCTAATTTTCATTTGCCTAATTAGTGGGTACTAAATCATTTTCAGTTTTATAATACAGATATATAATTTGTTTACTTAGCAACAGATGGCACCACAAGCTAGGTACACCAATTTTGTACATTAAAAACACACTAAATTAAATTTGAAGACAGCGACGGTTATTTTCTAGACATTATAACTTCGTTTCCTATATTTTCAAAAATATTTAATAATGACAAGACATTGAAACGAAAATTATTAAGACTTACCGTATGAAATTGATGCATGAATCCCTTATCAAAGAGTAAATGTTGATCAAGTATGAATTGGCTCAATTTCGTTAGCTCGTGGAATCCAAGAAGTTCTGCCGCTTGGCGGATTTCCTGTTATGATGTTTTTAATGATTATACACTATTAAATATAAAAATATTTTGCGACATTTTGAATTTTTAAAATACGAATAAAATATTTTACAAAAGAGGGAAATGCATAGGCAATCTCTTTTACATAGAAAATCAAATTTTGCTTATTTTAAAAATTAGTTAACTGCATAAAAGTATAAACTTATATTGTAAGTTAAAGGGCTGTGAGAGCTTTATCAATATTTTACACATATTATTTCAAATATCTAAACGAACTTCTTTGTTTGAGGACATTGATTAAATCAGTTAATTTTGCACTTAAATCAGAATGTCAATTACAAGTTAAAACATTCGACCTTATTTTCTAATAATCATAAAATTTACTGGTTATTTTAGGGTGATGAAAAATGAACTGTCAGGATATAATGCGCGTGCAACGATATAAAAAAAAATTAAATATATATGTAGGTATATTAAAAACATAGTGCGATGAAGACAAAGCAATATGTGAGAAATATTTTAAATATATGTATATAATAGATTATCAAAATCATTTCCTTTAGATTATCAAACATTTTTAATAATAAATAAATAATAATAATGAGAAATTAATAATTATGATTTATGAATTATTTATTATAATGTAAATTACCAGTAATAATCCAATAGCAGCGGACTGCAGAAGACATTATTAATTTATTATTATATATTTTTATTTAATATTATAATTAAACACTTAAATAGAAAAAAAAGTGATAAAATTAATAAATAATAAGATAGCAACAGGGTGTATAGTCTACGGTTAAAGGCAGACGATATAGAAGCAGCGGAAAGCATCGACAAAAATTTATTATAAAATATAAAATTTAAACAAAGCGTAGTTTCAGAATTTACTGCGACTTATAAACCGCTTGACAATATGTATGACATTTTTAACAAATAGTGACTAAAACATTAATAAATTTATAACCAAAGCACTCACTGGGTAAATTTACCAACCTATAAAATGTGATTATACTTGTTAGTCGTATAACAGATTAGAAATACTAAATTTGTGGATTTTCAATATACAAAATTTTTTTTACGGCTATCCTAGTTTACAATAAAGATATATTTCTGTTTTTTAAAGTTTTTGCAGATACAGTTTCTTTATATATATATATCACTATAGTGTCAAACACGGTGAGTAGTTCCCATAGTTTTTGGACGTCTGGAATACAAGGGAGCATTCAACCCTCAAAATCCTCACTCAGAACAGGAACACAACCCTACTTAAGAGCATTATTATTTGTCTGTGACCTGTATATTAAAATAAATCGCAGTAAACTCGAAACCATAGGCGATATTAAAGCCAAACTAAAATGCATTCTATTTCATTGCAATAAGGTCACCTGTTGCTTGAACGCGCCGCTGTCGATAACTCCCGAATATATGAAGTTTATTATCTCCTGCATAACTATTTGCGATATTAATTTACTCATTGTTACTATCGTTTGTGTCTGTGACGTTGCGTGTTGGATTTTGTCGCACTGAAATACAATTTTTTTATTGTTATAGATTTTTTATGATTTAAAAAAAAACTTACTAACATTTAGACAATACACAAATCATTCATAACTACTACATTTAGACATTAAGCAAAAATGTTAATAACTAACTAAACACTAACAAACATTTGAAATAGAAATTAAGGATAAGGAAATAAAGGCTTTTTTTATTTATTTTATTATTGTTATAAATTTTACGACATTTTTGAAGTAAAACTTCTCGACGCATGCTTGACTTGGGGAGTAAGCTGGTGAATGCGTGACGAGAGTGTTACAAAAAGTGTGATTGGGTGAGGCGAACGGAGAAAGGGAGAGTTGCGAGCACACATTTTCTTTCTCTTTCTCTCATATCCAGTTAGGTTTCGTATATCTAAGACACAGTCCAGGCCTATTGCTAAAGAAGTTTTACTTAAGTCGAAAGCACACTTTTTTTTTCTAAAAAAGTTATCATTTTAATATTTTTTTAAATGATTCATGGTTTTGGCTGTAATATAAATTTGAGTTTTCTTAATTTTATTAAAATTTGTATTAGTTATGTTTTCTATTATCATTTATTTTTACATACTTAATAAAAAAAACTAATTTTCAATGGTACATGTTAAGAACATTTCATTTTTCTGTACATGGTTATAAAACCTTTTTTTTATCATTCTTCTTCTTAATTCCTCAACATTGCTTTCAAAACTAAACAATTGGGGGTATTCGCACATTTTCATAGTAATGTAACTTACCTTCACAACCCTGATAGAAATAATAGCGGGGTGATTGACTTCTCTATATAAATCCGGTGGCTTTTTACAATTATCACTGAGAGGTAGAATCTGACACGACGACCGGCGTTTGATTTGATCCCAAACCCTGTTACAAAGTATTTTTATAGTTTGTTTTTGTTTATTCTATTAAATACCAGCTGCTGATTTCCCTTAACCGTATTCTTAACATAGGCCCAATTTCACAATTTCAAAGAACTTTATAAGTCTGTCATACACATTAATAGGTCCGTAGACACTCATCCAAATTTTTAGGTCTAAATCTTTTATATATAGAAGAAATTTAGGACATTTAATTTTCATTGTTTAGTTACTTATAATTAGTTTTATACATAGCTCTAAAAGTTAAATATGTTAAAGATAAATTCTAATTCAAATGCATTTTCTGATACTTTCTTTATAATACATTATATATATTACATGATACACAGATTTTTGTAGAATTTTATGTATTATAATTGTTTACCTCATCTGTTTCGCTTGATCTTGTCGAATGAGGTATTCTGTATCTTCGTTAAACTCCCCCGCTGTCGCCTCTCCCATACTGCTCACCTAAAAAAACAAAATATTTGTTATTACTCTCAAGAAACTTAATAAAATTCGAGCGCAAACAAAAATTTTAAACAATTAACACAATTGGTTACTAAATCCTACAAAAATTACAGAAACATTAATTATCGTATAGTTTGTATGAAATTGCGCGAGAACTTGATACCTACTACGTATACAACTAAGTTAAACAATATGACAAACACTAAAAGAAAGAAAAAAAGAAAACTTGTTTATCGGCCGTTATAGTATAAAGAACTAATATAGTAATAAATAAAAAATATTGTTGAACTTTCACAGTTACAAATTAAAAATATTTATAAAATAAAAGTAGCCTATGTTACTCCTTACTCCATCAGCTATCTGCCAGTAAAAGTCCCGTCAATATCGGTCCACCCGTTTCAAAGATTAGCCGGAATAAACAAACAGACAGACAGACAAAAATGGTTAAAAATGTTATTTTGGTATGAGTATATGTACCGTGTATACCTGCATACCAAAAGCGATTATTTTAATAATACAAACTGACACTCCAATTTTAGTCATTTGTGTAAATAACAGAAAAAAAAATACATTGGGTTAAATTTTAGAACCTACAATAGATTAAACTCATTAAATTAAACTATCTAAGACTCCAAATTGATCAGTAGAGTTAAACGAAAAAATACTTGTGTAATATTTAATCACTTACCATGCTACTTTCACTAGAGCTTCGAGCAAGTTCAGCAGACAAACTGACACAGTCAGTTGTTAACAGACGGTGGAAAGCTTCACAGGCTGCCGCCATTACAAATCGATGGACAGGAAAACCTTTTGCGCCGCAAATTATTACCATATCTGAGAAATACTGTAAAGGAAAGTATGATTTAATCTCATGTATGGTCATATTTGACTCGCTATTTATTCACGGTTTGGATGCAAGAAGAGAAAATCTTACAATATTTTATTTATACAAGTTATCCCAAGAGAGACGATCTGCGTTGAGGCTCGATACTTGATCAATCGCTATAAGATAATTAGGTGACGTTTATTGTTATTTAATTGCATGTTTTGCCTTTAACATTCCTTTAGAACTGTTTCAAACACAAAAATAGAATTCAAAATCAGACTAGATACTCTTATGATTAGCTCGTTGTAATTAAGAAATTTCTCAGACTTATTAAAATCAAAATAGATTAAATTAGCACATTCTAATAAAAATAAGTATATTCTTATTATTTTTTTAATGATAATTTTAAGGTAACAAAAACTGGTTTTGATTTTGAGAAGTCATAAAATACATACTGCTTTAAGAGTCAGCTCTATTGCATTATTATTTACAAAATCGAAATTAATGAATAAAAAGGGATACAAAATTGTACCCTATGGAACACCTTAATCTAATTTTTCTCTTAAACACATCGCATTGCATATTGAATATTTAAGAATAATACAGTAAATCTTATCCATAGCTATTATTACAAATAATTTTAACGTTGATTTATATAGCCTTTTATCTCAATGTATTATTTTATCGATTGAACAATCAAATGCTGTTTAAAAAACTTTATTTTTTATAGAAGAATAAAAAAGTCGATTTAAAATTTTATTTTGACGAAGACTTAAAATATAAAACAGTCCTTGAATCCAAGCAGTTTACCTGTATAATCATATAAGTATTTATTTCATTTCATCATTACAGCCTATACAGTCCACTGCTGGACACAGGCCTCCACAAGTTTACGCCAAAAATAACGTGAACTCATGTGTTTTGCCCATAGTCACCACGCTGGGCAGGCGGGTTGGTGACCGCAGTACTGGCTTTGTCGCACCAAAGACGCTGCTGCCCGTCTTCGGCCTGTGTATTTCAAAGCCAGCAGTTGGATGGTTATCCCGCCATCGGTCGGCTTCTTAAGTTCCAAGGTGGTAGTGGAACCTTGTTATCCCTTAGTCGCCTCTTACGACACCCACGGGAAGAGAGGGGGTGGCTAAATTCTTTAGTGCCGTAGCCACACAGCACATTTCATTTAACATGTATATAAATCTTTAAGTGGTTACCTGTTGTCTCAATAATGTAGTCATATTTTCCAGTAGAACGCTATTTGCAATAACCACTTCTGGTTCCAGAGGTCTCGGTGGTCTAAATGGAGCCTTGAAAGGAAGATATACTTAGGAAACTATTCATTGATGATATATGATTATGATGTTCATTGATGATAGTCATTTTAGTTTAACTTTTTAGAAATAACGCTTTTATGGGAGTGAAATGGACCTTTAACATTATTTGATTCAATAAAAGGAACTAAGGATTTTTTTTTTATGTAGATCAAATCTAGAGGATACTTTATATTGAAATATGGGGTGGATTTTTTAGATCAATTCTTGATATAAATTCAAAATAAAAACGAATAAGGCAATGATTCTTCTCTGCAGAATCTATATTCCGAATCGGTGGTAGCTTCACTTTTAACAATGATTAAAAAATTTAATGTGTAAGATGAGAATTGAAAAGTGCTCTTAAAAAATATTTAAATAAAGCTATTTTGATTTTGAATACAATAAGGCTTTTGATGGGGTTAAAACTGGATAGATTTCAAATATTTCAAATAGTTTCATATCAATAGAATTAATACACTTACTCAAAAACTACCCTGTTTATTTATTTTAAGCTTACATTCGTCAGCCGTGTCTGTGTCAAAAGACAAAAATATAGTCCCAAGCTTATTATCTAAATTGTTATAACAGAAACTTAATTTTACCTGTAACAAAGGCCTCTGAACCCGTTTCAAGTTGGTCATCCAGAATCTCTGCTGTCTTCTCGCTATAAGCGCCGCTCTTATGGCGTTTTCAAACACTTCGTTGACGCCATAGTATGTGAATACTGATGTTTCGTAATAATAAATACCAAACTCATGGGCGAGTGCACGACCTTGATCTGGCATCACTAAGTCGCTTTTTCTTGGGGCCCTGTTGGTAATAATCTATATAAATAAAATCGCTAAATATAGTGCTAAGTGCAAAACTCGAAATAAGCTGGACCTATTTGAATTTTTTTTTATTTTATTATTATTATTATTATTTTTTAACATTTTGTAGCAGATTCTTAGGGAATGAAAAATAAAAATAAAAATTGAGCAGAAATTGGTCAAATTAAAAAAAAAGTAACGATTATTTTAACTTCACGTGATAATTCGGAACACAGAACAACTGGTCTGGTCAGCTAGTGTAGTACAGTTTTTAAAATTTGTAAGAAACTAAACTAAACACTTCCTTTTACCTGTAATTTAGATAATTTGCATATAGCTTAACGTTTATACTCTTCGCTCAGCTCCAATGAATCCTATCGTAAAACCATTTACAGCTAAATAAAAATGTTCAGGCCTTTTTTACACAAGAAAATTTGAAAAAAGACAATACTCGTATATATTTTGAAATTAACTCGTTCAAACAAATTCTTCATACTAATCAATGAATATAGATTATATGAGAAACAGGTTCTAATGGCCTCGCTGTTAAAGTCTGTTCGAAACTTATTTGCTGGATAAACTTTGTCCGCAAGCAGGTAGGGCACAGCAGGAATTTCCTGCTCAAAATATGGAGCAGCCCGACTGGGGTAGTACCTCGACCTTACAGAAGATCACAGCTAAATAATACTGTTTTCAAGCAGTATTGTGTTCCTGTTGGTGAGTAAGGTGACCAGAGCTCCTGGGGGATTGGGGATTGGGTCGGCAACGCGCTTGCGATGCTTCTGGTGTTGCAGGTGTCTATAAGCTACGGTAATCGCTTACCATCAGGTGAGCCGTACGCTTTTTTACCGACCTAGTGACATTAAAAAAAAAAAAAGTGAAACCGATCTTTTTAGTCTATAAAAACTAATATCTCACCTGATAAACGGGCTCCGATCTTTACAATAGTTCAAATACGTTTCATCTCTGTACATATAACGCAGATCATTCTTGCATCCCACGAGTAATATTGGCGTGTTTGGGCAAAACCTCCTAAAATATATTAAATATGCTGCATTCAGGTTTATAAACTTTGAAAACATGACAATTATTTAAACTTCACGTATTTTACTGTTCGTAAGAAAGGACGGCTGCCCAATTCCAAAACACAGCAAGGGACAAATTTTTCGAAATCGATTTTTTAGCATTTTTCGTTCCAATGGATTCATGTGAACATATATATATATATAGATATAAATAAATAATTTTTGTCCCTTACTGTATTTTGAAATTGGGCAGCCGAGGATATTTGTCGAGTCAGCTAGTTATAATATGACATACTGTGTGGCTACGGTACTAAAGAACATAGCCACCCCCTCTCTTCCCGTGGGTGTCGTAAGAGGCGACTAAGGGATAACACAGTTCCGCTACCACCTTGGAACTTAAAAAGCCGACCGGTGGCGGGATAACCATCCAACTGCTGGCTTTGATATACACAGGTCGAAGACAGGCAGCAGCGTCTTCGGTGCGACAAAGCCAGCCCTGCGGTCACCAACCCGCCTGCCCAGCGTGGTGACTATGGACAAAACACATGAGTTCACGATATTTTTGACGTAAACTTGTGGATGCCTATGTCCAGCTAGGACTGTATAGGCTGTAATGATGAATATGACATACCTTATTTCCGGATACCACATCGCACCACAATTTCTTAACGAAATCGGATTCGTAATTGAAAAGCATAATAGAACCACATCAGATCTGCAATAAGAATATTATTATACAATTATAATTGAGACTGACCCTACTTTAGTCTAAATGAAAACTATTCACTGACTTATCTCCAATATTTGTTACAAAGTAACTTCCCTTTGAAACTACTTTTATGGGTTTTTATATTTTTTATAAATAAAGCCATAGAAGCCATCAACTTCTTACAAATATAAAAATAAATTTTCGAAATGTACGATCGATGACGATACGACCAAAACTTTCGAACGACTGCGTCAAATAGGATAATTGTTTTTTTTTTAAGTTATACACATCTTTGTATATAAATTTATATATACATATGTATGTATGTATGTATAATTTTATATTCTATTGTGATGTATTCTAATTTTTATAACAATTATTTGCACACTTCCTAAGCGCTTGTCTATGCGCTGTCCTATACTCATAGGTTGTCGGGAAGAAATCGCTCTTTTAGCGATAAGGCTCTTTTAACGTGAAGTTAGTTAGCCAATGAAGTAGTTATAGCTTCTTGTGTGCATACATAAGTACACACACTTTTTTCTGTGTTCGTTATTGTCAAGACAAAGTTTGAATAAAAGAATATTTAAAAAATCGATACATACACAAAAATAATGTTTGTACGAAGTCCGTCGGGTAAGCTAATACACTCTGTCTATACAAATAAATAAAATTGAAGTGTCTGTTTGTAATATTAAATAACCGCTTTTTACTAAATGCATATGGATGTATACACGGTACATATACTAAAATAATATTTTTTACAATTTTTTGTCTGTCTGTCTGTCTGTTTGTTCCGGCTAATATCTGAAACGGCTGGACCGATTTTAATGGGACTTTCACTGGCAGATAGCTGATGTAATAAGAATATATAAATCTCATATCACGATATTTGTCCCGGCTAATCTACGTAATCACTGGACCAATTTAATGACATTTTGCAAAGATAATATTATGTATCTTTGTCCAACTTAAAATATAGACTATATTTTATTTCGATTAATGCCGCAAGATTTTTATTGCAAAATAAAAAAATATATATGTCTGTATCGTATATCGAAGCCAGGTCACCTAGTAGGAATATAAAAAAATAAATTAATCCATGTTTTGATAACATTACCTTCCATATGCAAATCTCCTGTCCTTCTCGTGATCTCCGAACGTATCCCACAGTCTTAGCGAAACATTGACACCGTCAACTACCTCCCACGACCTCTCTAGTACCTACAGATGATGAATATATACATTAACAAATAAAGTAGCATAATATAGTACATCACTAGAGGAGCAAACAAGGATACAGTCTGCATAGTTGTGCATAGTAAGCTGATATCCCCGTCAAGATCAGGAGCTACCCAATAGCTCTGACCTACCTAACTTATTTTTTACTAAGGTAATTTATGACTTTTAAATGGCCAAAGAGATATTTTATATGATTTTCACGGAGTTTAAGCTTTATTAGTTACACAATTAGCTTAAATTTTATCAACGACAGATGAATTACTCCTAATTGGATTCGAATCACAAAACTTAAATTAGACATTTTTTGGGCATAAGGTTGCTTAAACCTCGTTCATATATTTCGAAAACAATAAATTTTTGAAGTGAAACCTCTTTAGGCCCATGAGGGTAAAATTTTTACGGATGAAACGGCAACGTTTTGATGAAACGGCAACGTTTTTGTCGATGGCGCTGGAACGGAAATCTAAAGCTTTAGATTTGTATAAATATAAACGAGACTTAAAAATTAGTTTGCCAAAGAGGTTTCACTGCTGACATGTGTACTTTGTACGCATTTTTTTTAATATAGGAACCGAGCTCTAACTATAAAACGACGAGTAGGTAAGTGTATGTCCTAACTTTGAAGAATATACGATGAAAAATTGATAAAAAAAAAATATAATTAGAAGCCTTTTATTGCTATAATTACATTATACACATACTCATTAGTTGACTAATGTAAACTAGACACTAATTAATATTCGTTAAGCTGATTTCTGAACTTACCCTACCAATCTCATTCATACTTAAATATGGATTATTTTCTTTCTATTCTTTGTAATATGTTTTATGTAGGTATAGTATATTGGGGTAAGGTACAGTAGGAAATATCTTGCTTAAAATTTGGAGCTACCGGAAGGGAGAAGTACATCATCCTAAAAGAAGATCATAGCCAATAATACTGAACTCAAGTAAAGTTGTGTTGCTGTGGTAAGGTAGCCAGAGCTCTAAGGGGGGGGGGGGATAAGATCAGCGACGCGTTTATGTTACTGCTATTACAGGCTTACCATCGTGCAGAACTTTATGCTTGTTTGCCACATTTAAAGTAGGTATAAGAAAAATTGTAATTCAGATAAAACTCACGTCTTTGTAGATTCTGTACTGATCAATCGCCCACACAGTCGGCACATGGGTGGTCATGAGCTGCGACAGTGAAACGTGCTTGTTGCATGCACGTGCGCATATCAGCCTTGTCTTCCCGACCGCAGTATCACCCACAACCACGCATTTTACTAACTCCTGATGGGGTTGCTCGTTGTCCATAGTCTAGGAACCGTATAATGGTGTCAAAATTTGCAGATATTATGAAATAAAATGGAATCAAAATAATTATTTTGCTATGGCTTATACATACTTAACGAACGTCAACCAAAAAAGAGAGTTAAGGATACAAAATTTAGGGTAAAGCTGAAAATTTTCATACGTTGATTTACCAGTGCAGACTACTCTTACAGGCACCGAAAAATTACCCCAACACATTTTTTTGCAAATGCAAGAAGGGATGTAATGCTAAATGCAGCTGCAAGAAAGTTGCATTGCCTTATTCATTAGTATGTATTAATTAACAAGGCCAGTCGTGTTTCAATGTTAAATCGCCATCAGGAGAAGAGACATCTGATAGATCGCTTTTCGAGGAACTCAGCAGGAAGACGAAGAGGAAGAGGACGATGATCATGAAGAACAACAACAAGAAGAAGCAAAAGTTTTTGACTATTATGAATGTGGCGAATAATTGGTAATTTTTGATAATTTAATTTTTACAAATTTATTAGAAAAATTCAGATAGCATTGATTTTTTTAGCAATTTATTTTATTATTATTAAATAGTAACGTGGTTTTCCCAGTAGGCCTATTCCTAGTGGAATACTGGATAACAACCTATATAAAAAATCAATATATTGTCGACAAAAATATCAGGGCACAAAATCGCGGGGGGTCCGCTATAAATCAGTAATAAATCATGAAAAACAATTAACCTTCAAAATAACGCATGTCGTACAGAAACTCTAACAAAAAAAAACCTTTTTTATTTCATCACTTTAAATTTCTGTCATGAATTCAATTTATATACGAACGAAACCAAACTAAAACTGCCTCGAAATACTAAGATGCTCATCCAAGCAGTTTCTTTTTGATCATTTTACATCTGTAAGTAATAAAATGAGAATACCTATCATCAGCGTAGTTGACGTCACTAGCTCTACTCCGCGGTTTCACCCGCGTTAATTTAAAGAAAAAACGTACTATAATATTATATAGACTTACTCGGTAAATGGACTGTCTAACACAAAAATATTTTTCAATTCGAACCAGTAGATTCTGAGAGAAGCTCGTTCAAACAGACAAACAAAAACACTTTAAAAACTTTGTCATATTAGTTAGACAACTCAAAATACTCATCGAATCTCACACAAATCGGAACCACATGACAAAACATCAAAATCAGTACACCCAGTAAAAAGTTATAACACAAAAAAGTCTGAAAAAAATTGCGAACCTTAAAAACATTAATTTTAGGAATGCTGCTAAAAGCATTCTCTACCAGACAAATTTGGAATGTGCAAAAGTGAACGTTTTATGGTTTACAAAATAAAAAAAAATAATAATTTGAGCAAATTAATACTTGAAAAAGAAAAAAAGTAACAATATATATAATATACATATTCAATCTTGTAAAAACAGAACACAGTCTAAAACCTGCTCCGTCGTGCCTCTCGTTCATGCCTATTAATTAAGCTAACAGCTTATGGAAAAGGTCTTGACTTATTAATTTTCTCTTAAGCGAAACAGTGATGCCATCTTTAGGAAAGCCTCAACTGTTTAAATATTATTTTAGAATGCAATTATCTTTTGTATATATTCAAATATATACTTGAGAACTATGATTTATCAATATTGAGAGGAAATAAAGAGTTTAGATCCTGGGCGTCAGTGGCGAGACAGTCTAATTTTAACCGTCTCTACAACCTGATTATCGAACCAGTGTCGAAGCGAAGGGTGGGCAGGGGGGGGGGCATCATGCCCGGACGCTACTTAGAAAGAGGCGCCAAATGTTCCGCAAAAAAAATTCTGGACATATTATATGGTTTTCGAATGGGGGGGGGGGGGCTAAAAAGGTATTGTGCCCCGGGCGTGAGTTAAGCCCGTTACGTCACTGTATCGAACGAAGACAACGTCAAAGAGAGACGATTATCGAAATCATATTATTGTATTCTAACTAGGAATAATAAGTTTTATTAGCTTCCCGCGGTTTGTCATTATGTGTGCAAGAGAAATATATTAACAAATAGTATATTATATTTTTGGTAAGCAGAATAAAATAAATTGGATAATGAAAATATATTTATTTGTTCTCAAACTAAACAAACGAGTCAACCACTACATTGACAATTAGGTAAATGAGAACATACAGAGTTACCTCAAAAAATACTCGTAAGAACTCACTCTACTATAAATATGAACAAACAACATGACAAACAACAGCCTTCGAAAAAAAAAATCATAACTTTTTTGCTCGCAAACAACTAACCGAAAAAAAACCGACTTCAATTACATCGACAAGTAATACAACGTAGGTAGGCGAAAAAATGGTCAAGTAAATAGATTCATTAGAGAAAACTCATAAAGTACTCCCTAGAACTCAATCATATGGGGCCATATGAAAAATACTACCTTTTATTTAAAAATAAGAATCATCTTAATCGGTGCACCCAGTACAAAGTTATGAGGTATAATACGATGGCCAACGAAAATAAATAGTCAAGCACATACGCATTATCAGAGATAACTCAATAAGCACTTGTCAGATCTCAATTAAATTTAAATGGAACCACATGAAAAGCACCAGCTTATGATTTTAAAAAAAAAGAATCATCAAAAGCGGTACACCTAGTACAAAGTTACGAAGTAACACAATAAAAAATACAATCAAATTAAGAACCTCCTCCTTTTTTGAAGGAAGTTAAATAACATATTTAAATTGCATGATACTTATATACTACATACTTATTACGAACATCATTTTTGAGAATTGTCTATAATACATAAATAATAAAACATGATCTTATGATTATAAAGACAAAAACTATTTATTTTTAATTAAATTAGCATTGACAATGTCATGGTTTGACATTGCTGTTAATGGTTTAAATGTTACATCGAAACAGCTTCTAACAACATGCACTTATAGGCTTATAATTTATGAAGATTATATAAAAATAAAAATGTGTTATAAGTTCAGGCTCATAAGTTTTTAAAATTCTGCACCTTAAGAAAATATTGAATGCATATTAATTATTTATCATATCAGTTTATCAAACTCCACTACTCAAAATAAACCTCTAGCAAGTTCCTTACAAGTTCATACTTCCTCAAAAATATAGCGAACACTGTCCCAAAATACAGCCTTGTCACAGAGAGACAGACAGAAAATACAATCTTAATAGTTAGTAGTATAGACAGTATAGAGTATAGATATTTTTGCAATTTGTGTTACTCTTCTAATGTATACCTTTTTATATGTTTATTAAAACTTAAGTAATATTTGTATTTAAATATGTATTATTTCTATGTATATTTATCAAAAAAATTAATATTTTGCTATTCCAGTAACACAAGCATTAAGTTTCTTATCATAGGAAAAAATGACCGTGTGTGAATGTTATAAGATATTTATTTATTTAAGTTTTACTGAGACTACTATTTCTTTTATACTCAGCAAATTATGACCATCTTTAGTCATATTAGTTTAAGTAATCTAGATGTGACTGTAATTCCTGGATATTAAAAATATCAATACTAAATAACTAAATATTAGCACATTATTAAAACCTTAATTATATAGACTAAGTCATTAGAGCTGTAAGGCTATAAAAATTGTCAAGTTTACAAGACATTTTCAAATATAATTGTGTGTTATTTTAGCATCATTCAGTCACTCAGACTTATTTTTTCATCATTGAAAGCTATGAATCCAAACAAAGGAGAAGAGTTATAAAGCACAAAAATAGGGTAGAGAACTTGAGGTGGTAGTAGTAGGTACATTATTATAAAGTTTTAGTAGTAGTTTTAGTTATTTGGTTTATAGGTTAAAAAAAGGAACATATCGACGCTTGAAAGGCAACCCTTACTAAGCGACATTCAGTAAACTTTACAGGAGAGCGATTTAAAATTATCGATTATAAACGCGCGATATAAACTACATAAATTACAATTGAGTTCTGTAGGTAAAATCTACTAAGTGGTTTCGAAGGAAAATTTCATAACAAGTGAAAATACGTAAATACAAATGAATGAAAAATTAAATGATTGAAAACCACACTAAGTTCATATTCCTAAGATTAAGAATGTCGTAACTGCTGGATATTCTTAAATTGCTTTTTTGGTTGTTTAGTAAGCACAAAATGTAGATCTGACCGAAATCACGCAATATCTAAGCAACAACAAAACTCATCGTAGAGCTATGAGATATAGACCAAAAGACGCAGAAAAATCTAGCGATTCGAATGGTATATATAACTCGTTTTACGGATTTATGTCGGTCGGTATTATTATTAATGAAATGAACATTCATCATACATGAATTATTCATAAATTATTTAAACTGTTATCTATATTGATTGGGAAATTTGTGTATATTACTACGTTCATTGAATATAATAAAAATATTTGAATCGATCGCCAAATCCACAATGAGTTTTAATGTATAATATACCTACACACTTGTTAAATTTATATACACTTACCTGATGTTAAGCATTTCCATCCATTAAAAATACGAAACATTATGAAAATTAATAAATGAAAAATAAATATAATAAAATTTTAATTTCTGGTACGTTTAAATTATAAACTAATAAGTGTCATTTATTATTTGTAAACAGCTGTTAATTTTGACAATTAAGAATTAAGCTTCTTACATACAGAAACGCGTTCAAGACAATAAGAAAAAGTACCTATACCTATAATTTGTATTATTGACAAAATAAATTTCCAAATAAAAAAGTTTTAGTACGTTAGTATAGGTTTTGCACTTCATACAATCTATCGATATTCCAACAAAGCAAAATGTAATTTAAATTAATTTACGTTTAATAACACTTGAATTTTAGGATTTGCATCAATATTTACATAATATTCAATTTGCGCAATACTTTATTTTTTATGGAATACTAATTACTTCTGTTATATAGCGTAATTCACTTACGGGATTTTTCAATATATTCTGAATTGGTCCACACACTAAAAATCACTTAGAAATGAAACAACGATCATCTAAACATTTTCACGTATATTAAACACTAAAAATAACGCGTATGGCACGAATTAGCGCAAAGGCATTACTATTAATTTAAATATTAATGAAAATATCACCGATACTTATCCTGAGCGGTTACAGAGTGAAGTTGATTTTGTAGCAATGCAGTGTTCTGCGCATGTTTTATGAATGAACACCCTGCGCAGATCCGCAAGCAAGCTAGGCGAGTACATTTTAATTTTGTTATTGACAATTTTCATCCAGTCATTGAACTTTAAAAAAGTAATTTTATTTCTATGTCCAAACGCAATTTGTTGACTTCGTTTCAATTTTTGTTTCGTGGTCAATACCCTTCAATTATGTTTCTCAGTAAATTTCATTGTGTAGCAGATGACATCCTTATTAGCATTAATAGCACGTTCAATATAAAAAAAATGAAATAAAATTGCGTAAAAAATTAAAAAAAAGTGTTTACATTCTTCACATCCAGTTTTAGTGATTGTTCAAGATCGTTGTTTAAGAACTTAGGTATTCTAAGTCTTATTGTTATCAATACATTATTTACGGTCTACTTTGCTTCGCCTGATTGAAATAAAAGGCAAACGATTTTTACGGCATGGGCGGTAGATGATGCTATGTTTTTAAATGGTTTAAGTTTTATTACAGACTTCATAAATCCCGTAACAGTTTTGTGAAATACTGCAACAAACTTCGACTCGTAACTAGTTTTATTATAGTGATAAGAAAAGATAAGATATGTTATTTTATAAATCCGAAAAAATTAATGTCTAAGAAGTTTTTTGTTGTATATTATCTTTTTCCTCTAGAACCACATTTTAATAAAAGAAAACCGGCCCGTCAGAAAGTGATTACTATTATTATGCTATTATGAAATTAATGAAATAAAGTGAAAACACAATACTTATGAACATTATTTCGTAAACTACGCAATTACTAACTTTCATTGTAATGCAATAAAAATGGCGTACTTTACTTCGCTCTGGAAAGCGAGGATAATAGAAAAATATCGACAAGAATACGAAAATGAAAAGTTTAATTCACTACTAACTTCAAAAACAGAAATACCACAAAAGACAATAATGCAAAGATGGCGATGTTACGGACAGAATACCAAACGAAAAATGACGGGACAGTTAAAACAGTGGTTTCCGGACGGTTCATCAGTATCCAATTTGTATTTCTATTTAAAATCAGAACATGCGCTACCAAGTTTCGTACTGAAGAGTTTCTTTGGGTTTTTCGGTGGAATTATGTTAACATATCTTTGCTTTATATTCTTTGTATTCCAATTGTCGATTTCGCTCTTTCATGCGACTATTATGAGCTCTTTTATTGGTGTGTTGCTCACGCTGGGACTAGCGTTCAGTTGCAGAATGAGGTAACTAAATATATAACTTATCTTAGGGATTATATTTCATACATACATATTCAAAATATGGTTGTTAGAATACACGGTAGGCATTACTTAAATTGCATTTATTTGTTTTTAATACATCAGTCTTAAATGCAACTTAACGATTAAAAAAAATTATATATATTATTTACTTAGGACTAAATTAGAGAACACATATTAGAGAAGCAAGATGTTCAGTTTTAATCATTCGAAATACATATTGCTTGTGCCCTTACTTGTAATTGTACAAATATTTCTTTCTAGTCTAGGTATCTGCCCCAATGTGCTTTGAAGAACACATTAAGCTGTCGGTCCTAGTTGTTATCATAGACGTCTAATCGTTACTTATAGTAGGAAATATCACCGCCAACTCGCAATGTAGCAGCGTAGTGGATTAAGCTCCGACCCTTATCCTACACGGATAAAGAGGCCTATTCCCAGCAGTGGGATGTTACAAGCTGAATCGAAATTTGGTCAGGTTTAGGTACTACACTCAAGATAAATCACAGTGCATTTAAGTAGCGAAAAGGGAGACACCCATTTACATAAATAAATAAATTATGCTGAAGCTCACTGATAAACATCAGAAATGCATTGACCTATATGTTCACTGCTGATAAAATGTACCTCATAAAGTTTAGTACATTAAAAATGCACTCATTTAAGGATTTTTTTTAGTTCTGTTGGTGTTATGTTATAGCTGATTAGTTAGTATATCTCTTCAAATAAAGGCTTAGCTCTTTCATCAATTAACACTAATTTACCAAACGCATAAGTATCAATTATCAAGCGTACTTTGAACACAGTTTGCAACAGTACAAAATCTTGGCTATTTTAGCTGATTGAATAAAGTTGTGAATAATATTTCAAGTAATTTAATTAAAGAAAATTTGTATTAAATAAAATTTTGTATACATTAGCTTCCTATGATAGGTACTATCTATACCTAATATTGATTTCATATATTGTCCAATGTATATTGGACAACATACCTTATCTACTTTAATTACCACTTACCATACCTATCTTTTGAAATCAAAATTTAAAACTATTAGCCTTAATTTATTGTAGGTAAAACTTCTTTAAAATCAATTTTTAAAAGTAAATGTTGAAATTCCATACTGTCACCAGTACAAAATTAACGATCACCCACAATTGCCACGACTATCTTTTGTGGTATCCTGTGGTATCTTTGTGGTGTTTACTTCGAGTCAAATCATAATCCATATTCTTAATCTGTTTTATAATCTATACTCTTAAATATAATATCCATGTTCTTAAATTCGTAAAATGGGATTACCAAAAAATATCAATTAAGATACTAGCTTCATCTAGCTGTATATTTTTATTATATTGCGTATTTTCGTCTTATTGCAATATTTAATTATTAAACGATGGCATTTAGCAATAAAAAAAACCGGCAATAATAAACAAACTTGATATTTTCAAATAAAAAAAAATGATTAGCGATGTCTTGGCCAACAATAATACAAATTCAAAGCCACGGCGCGGCGGCGCCTTATGTTGAACGCAACGATTCAAAAACGAAACTAGGGTTGGAATCGATTCAAATCAACACGTATCTCGTAATAGTTGTATCTTACTGTTACATCTGAATGTCTAGACTAAGTTAGATAATATAACAAGAGTAAAAATAAGATTATAAAGTGGCGCTGATATCTGACGTGTTACGACAGGCGCTTATTTAATATAATAATAAGCAAGTAAAATTACAGTACAATTCAGCCTGTAGCATCCTTCTTTCCCCGTGTAAGAGAGGCTGAATCTACCACGCTGCTCCGCTGTGAGTTGGCAGATATATTCCCTACTTGAAATAATCGCTATCAGGTGTATATAACCGGAACCGACAGCTTAACGTGTTCTCTGAGGCATGCTAAAAAGCCATCATACAACATGTAACATTCATTAAAAAATACCTACAATCGAATTGAGAACCTCCACTTTTTTTGGAAGTCGGTTAATAAGCAGGTAACAGGTATGAGCACCCCCATGGGTAAAATCTGAATCAAATCCATTTCTAACTGATACGAGTATCTATCTACCTACTAATATCTATACAAATAAATAAAATTGGAGTATCTTTGTAATATTAAAATAATCGCTTTTTACTAAATGCATATGGATGTATACACGGTACATATACCAAAACATTTTTTACAATTTTTGCCTGTCTGTCTGTCTGTTTGTTCCGGCTAATCTCCGAAACGGCTGGACCAATTATGACGGGACTTTCACTGGCAGATAGCTGACATAGTAAGGAGGAACGTAAGCTAATTTTATTTATTTTACAATTCTGCGACCTAAACAATAACTTTTTTGTTAAATTCCGCGCGGACGAAGTCGCGGGCACAGCTAGTGTATTAATGTAATATTACTAAACAAACTGTATTGATCGGTGTCACAATTACTATACTAGCGGTCGTTCTCCACCTCTCTTTTCAAATCGAAACGACTTTTCTCAGCAAACCTTTACACCACAATACATTTTGAAAACAGGGGTTGCCAACTTTTTTTAATTCAAAAATGTAAGTTTAATAGCATGGTCTTCTCTATTTGTATATTACATCTTTATGATGTAATTTACGTTAAATTAAATACTTTTATAATCGTATTCTATATATTTTTCGTAATCACTCAGAAGTGGTCTGAAATTTCCGATCACCATAGGTTGAAAATCTCTGTCCGCCTCCTACCAGTCGTCGAGAATGTTCGAGAAAATTCTATGAATAACCCGTGTACCGTTTTATTGTTGGAGCCATTTTCAGACTATTAAAATTTTAATGGCTTTGCTACGGCGAAACTAAGTAGGTAGTATAGTAGAAACGCTTTTACAGTACCATTTAGTTTTAGTAGTAACGGCAAATAATGCCACTCGTATAAATGAATCTACCATACCTACATTCAATATTTTGAGAAATTATTTGAAGTGTGTATCTTCTACTTTTTCGAAGGGGAGCTTCAATAATATAAATTATTATGCGAAAATAATTTGTAATTTACTAATCATTTAGCTTTTTAGTAATAAATAACGAATACAATGCACAACTTAAGAACTAAGTATTTACAGATAGTTACTTCAATGTATAAACCACTAGCTGACGTTGTTTTGCCATATTATTAAACCCCTTAACCCCCCCCCCCCCATTATAACTTAGGTGCATAAAAAATAGCGATGTTGGCCGACTCTCAGACCTACCCGATATGCACACAAAATTTCATAAAAATCTGTCCAGCCGTTTCGGAGGAGTATTTTAGGAATAACATACCATTCTCGAGTTATACGCTTAGCAACATTCATTTTTATTTATATAGAATAACTGTAGTACAAATACAAGTATAAACAATCAACACTCAACTAACTTTTGATGATAAGTGTTCTTCTAAGGAATTAGTTATCTGATTCTAAGCGCCTAAGTTTTACAGACCAAAGTTTTGTGAAATTATGCTTTATTTATTACTGGGGTGGTAACTTTTTATTTCGGTGTTTCTAAAGTATGTACTAATATTACCTATATACCTATTTACAATTCTGAATTAGTTACAAACTGTGGTTACAAAACTCATTAAGCTTTTTACAAAGGAAATATAAATATATGAATCCGTCTAATCATAGACCGGCAGCATAGTTGCGGCAGAATAATAGAAATAATAAAATAATACTTTAATAGCCCAACAGAAGTGAAATTCATCGTTTTACTAATGAAATAAATCAAGATTCTAATTTATCTATAATATATATAAACGCGAAAGGTCACACGAAATCTCCGAAACTATAACACCTACGAACTTGAAATTTGGCAGGTAGGCTCCTTATAGGACGTAGACATCCGCTAAGAACGGATTTTACGATACTCAACCCCTAAGGGGGTAAAACGGGGGTTGGAAGTTTGTATGAAAGTCCTATGTTTGTGTAGTAAGAGACTTGAAATTTAAAATGTATATGCTCTATAGATGGTGAGAAGGTGTCCAAATAATGTATCTTTAGAAATCAACTCCCTTTTGGGGTTAAAACGGGGGATGGTAGGTTGACTCACTCATCACAAAATCTTCAAAACTGTAACAGCTATAAACTTGAAATTTGGCTGGTAGGTTCCTTATAGAGCGTAGACATCCTTTAAGACCGGATTTTACGAAAGTCAACCTCTAAGGGGGTAAAACGGGGGTTGAAAGTTTGTATGAAAGTCCTATGTTTTTGAAGTAAGAGACTTGAAATTTAAAATGTATGCTCTATAGATGATGAGAAGGTGTCCAAATAATGTATCTTTAGAAATCAACTCCCTTTTGGGGTTAAAACGGGGGATCGTAGGTTGACTCACTCATCACGAAATCTCCAAAACTATAACATCTACAAACTTAAAATTTGGCAACTAGGTTACTTATAGGACGTAGACATTCGCTAAGAACGGATTTTACGAAACTCGGTCCCTAAGGGGGTAAAACGGGGGTTGGAAGTTTGTATGAAAGTCCTATTTTAAATGTATGCTCTGTAGATGGTGAGAAGGTGTCCAAATAATGTATCTTTAGAAATCAACTCCCTTTTGGGGTTAAAACGGGGGATGGTAGGTTTACTCACTCATCACGAAATCTCCGAAACTATAACACCTACAAACTTGAAATTTGGCAGATAGGCTCCTTAGGGCGTAAACATTCGCTAAGAACGGGTTTTACGAAATTCGATCCCTAAAGGGGTAAAACGGGGGTTGAAAGTTTGTATGAAAGTCCTATGTTTTTGAAGTAAGAGACTTAAAATTTAAAATGTTCGCTCTTTAGATGGTGAGAAGGTATCCAAATAATGAATGTATCTTTAGAAAGTAACTCCCTTAAGGGGATAAAACGGGGTTTGGAAGTTTGTATGAGAGTCTTATGTTTTTGAAGTAAGAGACTTGAAATTTAAAATATATGCTCTATAGATGGTGAGGAGGTGTCCAAATAATGCATCGTAATCTATACATATAAAAGAGAAAAGTCACTAGCTCACTCATCACGAGAACTCAAAAACCGCTGGATGGTCTATCCATCCAGGTTGGACAAAGATAAAATTTGGCAGGGAGGTAGATTATAGTTAGCAGACGTCCGCTAAGAACGGGTTTTACGATATTCCACTGCTAAGGGGGTTTAATTGGGGTTGATAGTTTGTATGAAACATATACAGCCTGAAAATAAAACTAAAAATGTGGTGTATAGAGAGGTTTTATAAAAATAACTATTAAATTATACTAAATTGTGCCTTTTAAAAAGTTACTCAGTTTGATATGCATTTCAAGTGACTGAAATAAAAAAATAATTTGCGTTAAACATCTTAATAGTAATGTATATCTTCATAACCATGCGGACGTAATCGCGGGCAACAGTTAATTTATTATAAAACAAAGTTCCCAAAAGTGTATGTGATCGATTCGCTCAAAATTTACTGAACAGATTTTCATGCGGTTTTACCATTGGAGAGAGAGCTCCACCATTGGCAACAGGAAGGTTTACGAACCGGCTAAGCTAATTTTGATGAGAATTTCACTGGAAGTTTGCCGGGAAAACTTTGTGACACACTAATTTCAACGCGGGCGAAGCTGCGGGCACAGCTAGTAACATATATTCACAATTATTTGTACACTTCCTAACCGCTTTTCTATGCGCTGTCCTATACCCAAAGGTTGTCTGGAAGAAATCGCTCTTTTAGCGATAAGACCGCCTTTGTACATCTTCCTCTAATTATTCTACTTTTATTTGTATCTTTTAATGGTGTGCAATAAAGAATATTATTATTATTATTCACTACAAAATATAGTATATGTTCATATTTTATGGTTCATCCATTAAAATCGTACTTATTAGCGTGATCCCAGCGAATAATATGGCCTCACAGGCTATGTTATTCACTCCCTCACGACCCCCCACCTCCCCCACAAGATTGCCCCGTCTAGACGATTCTGTCGGTCGTTTTTATGATGCATTGAATACAGTTACTCGACTATAATATAGGCGTCACTTAATAATATTAGCGATAAGGTAGACAAGCAAATCAATAAGAAACGCTTTATTCTTGATGTAGGCATGACGTCACAAGTCATCTGTCTTTATTAAGGCAATCCAAATCTTACTGTGTAATAACTCCCACGCTAAAAGTAAAGTTGAGTACCTATATCTATTTTATGAAGTTTATGAAGTTTTCTGAAGATTTTTTCGCCAGATACTGATGATGCAGATGACTGACATTCAGAATCAGTTTCACATTAACTACAATTAATTTATTAAAAACTAATATAATTTGTAAACTGTTGTTTGTAACTTGTTTCTTTTGATGACGCGTTGGCGCAGCGGTCATAGACTGGCTGGACGTTTGTACCAGCCATATAGATGTTTGTCGTGGTCTGGGCGTTGTGCTTGTGTATTGTGTGTGTTTCCGGACCCCGACACAGGAGAAAATCCTACTGGGGGCCGTTGAGTGTTAAGCGTTTATTTATTATTATTACTGTAAAATAGCTACTTGGTGGGCTCGTTGGGGTGCTTCTGAAGTCTAATCTCGAATACAGATATTTATACCTCTTTAAAAAGTCTATTGGGATTGTTCCTCATTGTTAGGTCACAGCAGGAATTTCCTGCTCAAAATATGGAGCAGCCCGACTAGGGTAAGTACCTCGACCTTACAGAAGATCACAGCAAAATAATACTGTTTTCAAGCAGTATTGTGTTCCTGTTGGTGAGTAAGGTGACCAGAGCTCCTGGTGGGATTGGGGATTGGGTCGGCAACGCGCTTGCGATGCTTCTGGTGTTGCAGGTGCCTATAAGCTACGGTAATCGTTTACCATCAGGTGAGCCGTACGCTTGTTTGCCGACCTAGTGACATAAAATAAAAATAAAATAAATAAAAGGTGAGTTGAATTGACGTCAAAATCAATTCAAAATTATTATTTCAGTAAGAAGGCGTAGTGATTGACACGTAGAGTTTGTGGAAATTATCGAACATGGTGCGAGTAATAGGGTCATGTATAGTTTCCACTGTTTGTATTCGTGACTTCGTTCGTGATTGCCAACTTATTCATTAATTAAATTCCTGCTTCAAGTAATATCGATCTATTACTTAACGTTAAGATGCCTGTAAATTCTTAACTTTCAAACCGCAGATCTGGAAATATTAATAAGGCAATCTATACAGAAAGAATAAATGTAATATCGCGATATGTTAATGCATTATAACTATATTGTTTTCATGTTAAGAAAATATAATGACGCATTTTTGTTACTAAGCTTAGTCGAGTCCCTTGACCAATCAAATCATAGTAAATTAGAATGTATGTCTAAAAGGCTTAGTTTACACTAGTTAATCTAAAAGAAAACATTTTTGGCTTCAGTATCAATTATAAAAGTACCTACAATTTTTTTCCTAAACATCTTAATTCACAAGAGCTGCTTAATTTATTATATGTTATGGTTAGTGGTTGTTTTGGTTACAATATTTTAGTATGTATTAAGTAATAAACCTGTAATGGTAGTATATTTATAGCAATAAATAAATAAATCTAATATATAAAATTCTCGTGTCGCGGTGTTTGTAGTTAAACTCCTCCGAAACGGCTTGACCGATTCTCATGAAATTTTGTGTGCATATTGGGTAGGTCTGAGAATCGAACAACATTTATTTTTCATCCCCCTAAATGTTAAGGGTAGTCCACACCTAATTTTTTTTTTAATTTTTAGATAAATTATTATTTTTTTTATTATCTTTTTATGATACAACATTAAAAAATACATACAACCCTAAATTTTCAACCCTCTACAATCAACCCCTATTTTTAAATAGCGTTTAGCGGCAAGACAACGTTTGCCGAGTCAGCTAGTAAATAAATAAAAATCTTCAATGTAAGAACTTAACCCTTTTGTCGATTTATTGTGAGTATAGATTAAGACTTATTTAGACAACAAAAAATAGGTAATTTGTAACTACCTAACTTAACTGATCTCGTCATTCATGGTATTATTGATCTGTACAAAATTACATAAATGGAAAAATTGTGGAAAAATTCAGAGGATTGTTACAATAAGGAGTTTCGAGGACTTTTTCGAGCATTAGGTAATTTATAAGATATAGTTCTGCTAATTAATATCCTCTTCATCAGGTGTCTGGTGTTTCTGCTAATCCCGCAGCTATTTTCCCGCGTCGGTCGCTACACTCTGACGTGCTACGCTCTGGTTCTCATACTTACCGGCCCCGCTACGAATACTTTCAGGAATTCCGAAGTTTTGACCGAGTCAATGGCGTGTAGTCAGGTAAAATTTCAGCAATCATTTTATTGTTTTCTACATTTATCGTAGTAATAAGTCGTTTTTATGTTTAGTTGACTTTTTTAAATATTCATCATATAAAAAACGATCGACATTAACGTTTAGTTCTGAAGAACATGAAATTACTGTATCGGTAATACATTGATTTTGAACAATCTACACAATACGATTATAGGAATTAATAAAAAAAATTAATATAAATCAATTAAGTGCTTTCCCACTGCAAAACCGGTGCTACGTAAACTGAAAATATTTTAAACAAAGAAGCTATTTTAAAATTGAATTTGCAATTATTTTCCTTAATTAAACATATTGAATAGCTTTTTTTACTTTATTTGATATTTATAGGCATCAGTTCAAGTCGTTAGCTTGCAAAAAATGTGTTGAAAAAATAAATACAACTAGAACAAAGAATAATGTTCTACAATGTAATAATAACCTTCAAGTTGCAATTCGACTACTTTACATTTATAATAGTTTTAGGGCTGTTATTGACTACAAGGATACGTATATATAGTATTATTACTTTTACTTTATTTTTAAAGAATTTAATGTTGACAATTCATATCAGTGGTCGTCGGTTATGATCTTAGTTATACATATAGATATACAAAATGTGTTATGCTACTTGACTGTAAAATTCTAATGTTGTACTCGTAATATTTGTTCTTATACACTCTTTAGAAATCTTTAACGCCATGTAAGTCTTAAAAAACTTTGATCGTATATTTGAATTAAATAATTTTTGGTTATTTGAAGTGAAGGCTTTACTTCAAATTTGCGACGAAAAATACGTAGACATGGATCGTTAATACTGCATTATGCTGCCGTGCAAAACGAAATAGTTTTATCGCTTCTTTGAATTATAGAGTTCTAGGTACGAGTATATTGGTTAATATGTGAATTAGTTTGAGATTATTACTGGTTTAATACAAACTACTGGATTCACTTCAGCCAATCGCAGTCCACTGCTAGACATAGGACTCCACAATTTCGCACCGAAAATGGCGTGAACTCATGTGTTTTGCCCATAGTCACCGCGCTGGGCAGGCGGGTTGGTGAGCGCGGGGCTGGCTTTGTCGCACCGAAGACGCTGCTGTCCATCTTCGGCCTGTGTATTTCAAAGCCAGCGGTTGGATGGTTATCCCGCCATCGGTCGATTTTTTAAGTTCCAAGGTGATAGTGGAACTGTATTATGCCTTAGTCACCTCTTACGACACCCACGGGAAGAGAGAAGGTGGCTATATTTTTTGCGGCCGTAACCACACAGTCCTAAAAAAATAAAAAAATAAATTACATACAATTAATAAGAATTTATAACGTGTATACTTTTCGGTTTGTTATATGACCGTGTATATGTCGTTGCAAAATCATAACTGGCCACACACATCATGGATTAATTGTTTGGCCATTTTTGGCGCAAACTTGTTGAGGCCTATGTCCAGCAGTGGACTGCGATGGGCTGATGTGTGTATGTGTGTATATGTAAAAATTTTAACTTTTTCTCCCAGATACCTTAATATTCAATTTTGTATTGTACAAAATACAAAACAACACATACATCAATAAAATGTTTTTTAATATAATCTTAGTAAAATAAAATTTTATTATATCTCTAGGAACAAATAAAAACGATTGCTAGACACTATACAGAGACCATCAAAAAACCTTTCAACGCAATGAAGGAGTCTATAAAGTTAATGGTGGATGAGATGAAACGAGTCACTTCTAAAATGAACAGGATTATATCGAAAATAAGTACATTGGCTATTAGTATTGGTAATTTTATTTCTATTTTATTGAGTGATAAGTTATTTGTGGTACGTTTAATTTTATTTAAATATATTATTAAAAGTAAATAATAGAGGCATTTATTCTTTATGAATAACTCTATACAAATAAATAAAATTGGAGTGTCTGTTTGTAATATTAAAATAACTGCTTTTTACTAAATTCATATGTATGTTATACACGGTACATATACCAAAATAACATTTTTTATAATTTTTGTCTGTCTGTCTGTCTGTTGTATATCTGTTTGTTCTCGCTAATTAATAATAAAATTGAAGTGTGATTTCAAAATAACTGTGCATTTTGAAGTGCATATAAAGATATTTGGACGATACCAAAACACAAACAAACGATTTTAAAGTTTTGTCTGTCTGTCTTTCTGTTTGTCCAGGCTAATCTTTGGAACGACTGAATTGATTTGGGGTTGGACTTTAACTAGAAGATAGACAAGACTGTAAAGCAACATATTGTAGGCTACTTTACTACTTTTTATCCCGGAATTTTTGCGAAATCGGGATCTTGTATACACGAGAAAAACCGCATTTATCGCGCCCGAGTATATATGTAGATAGATAAAAATAATCGAAAATTTGCTATTAAATGCGATAATTATTGCGAGCAAATCTATACATCTACTCGTCATCTCTCATATTAAGAAGAAAAATTTGTTTGTTTGTTTAAACGCGCTAATCTCAGGAACTACTGGTTTTAATTGACAAATTATTTTTGTGTTAGATAGTCCATTTACCGAGGAAGGCTATATTTTCCCTCAAATTAATGCGGGTAAAGAACAATTGGAATAGAAATACAAATTAGAGGAAAAACGTTACGAATAAATGCAAACTTTACGAGTTTTCGTAGGTTTTAATTGGTCACACAAATAAATAGTTAAAATTCCAAAGATAAAAAAAGACAATTATGAAGGCATTGAACGATACACGATGTAATAACTTGAACTTTTATAAAAAGTTTCAATCTAAACAATGAATGAAAGAGGGCCTAAAATAGGGATAATTTGATCACAATGTAAAAGACAATAAATAATTCATTACTTTTTAAAATAAACATAACAAATTAAATGGAAAAATTCATATTTATTATTCCGAGAAGCACTTACGTTTCCATAGCGTTATAACCTTCCGGTATCGATTTGCAATTAATGCAATAGAAAATTACATACTGACATCATTAAGGCGGAACAGAGGACTTGACATACATTTCTTTCAGGAGACGTAATTCAATCATCATATTCTTGGTTGAATTCAATCGTTGATATTTGCACTCGAAAATTTGGAACTCCATACGATCATTGTGTTGAAGCAATCAACAGAGGAATGATGAATTGTAGGAAGAGCTTAGGAAAAGATCTTGCTTGGCTTTGCAACGACCCCGCTGCAAAGTCAGCGTGTTTGACAATGCAAATGAATAAGTCTATTTGTATTGTTCCCGATTACGCGAGTACTTCATTTTCTGCTACAATTAAGAGAAGTAATAATTTTTGACTACTGCTTAAATTTAACATTGCAGATATATTGGGACTATGGGATTGACGACGCCTTGGCGCAACGGTCACAGCACTGATTTGTGACTGTTGCGCTGGCAGTTGCGGGTTCAAGTAGTTCAGATGTTTGCCGTGGTCTGGGTTTTTGTGCAGTCCTTATGGGTCTTTCCACCGTGCCTCGGAAAGCACGTTAAACCGTCGGTCCCGATTGTTATCATGTATACCTAATAGCGATCGTTACCAATAGTACGGAATATATCCACCAACTCGCAGCAGTGTGGTGGATTAAGCTTTGTGTGGATATTACAGGCAGGGTAGGTACAGGTGATATATTGGGAATATCATACTTTTATAAGATCCTTTTTTACGCGTTGGCGTAGATGATAGATTTTCGAAAGCTGAACGAGTATTGAAAAATTGATTGATTTGATAGAAAAAAAAAAATGAATCAGGTGAAAATCTTAAAACATTGAACAGAGTCTCGTCTTATTGTTTATTACCATTTGTAATTTGATAACACATTACTATTAGAAATACTTCGCTATTATGCCTATCTTACATTATCTTTACTTCTATGGTTTCGCTACTTGGCGACTATGTTTCAACTTAATATTATGTGTTTTAAAAACATGGAAAATATAATGGTGGAAAGATTCCGTATATTGTAGTCTTAGAGTTTATCTATTAAAAACATGCTTATTTTAACATGCTTTTTAAGTTATACTTCTTTTGGCGCGTTAGGGAAAAATTATGTCATAAAAAATAAAAATTAAATAAATAAAATAAAAAATAAATAAATAAAAAAAGACACCCTGAAGTTAGTCAACGAAAAAGAAGTTGGCAACGTGAAGTTAGCTCGCCAATAAAGTATAACTTCCTACATGCGCACATAAGTACACACACACTTTTTTATTGCTTATTATATATTATTATGTTTAAGTATTGACATATACGAATATAGTTGATAATTTTGATACTTATTGTTATTATACAAATACAAATGAGTAATATGTCCTTTGTTTTCAGGAGTCAGAAATTATATTACTCGCATCAATAGTACATTCTTCGTCAACGCACAGTTTCATCACATCTATTCCTACAGTAGCAATGATAAGAGCACGCCCAGTCAGATTGCTGCTGGTATCGTCACTGAGATCAGGAAAAGGGCTGATCCTTTGCTGACTTGGTTGTCTTGGAGTTCCTGTATCACCAGCTTGTTTTTATTGCTTATTATTTTTCGGTTACTAATTTGTTTTGTGATTGTTTTTTTTTCTGTTTTATTGAGTAACAAACTAATTTCTGTCATGTGTAAGTCAATGGAAATATCTAATAGACTTAAATGAGCAGATTATAATTATTAGTAACTAGCTGCCCGGACAGATTTCGTTCTGTCAAACGTTATAGTAACATTTTGCTTTAATTTTTTTTTTTTTTGTATAAAACCGTCCATGCCATAAGGAACATACAAAAAAATAAATTAGCCGAATTGGTAGAGCCATTCTTGCATTATGCGCTTAACAACAATTATTTTTATTTATATAGATAGTTATTGTGCTACTCGATGACATACATTTTTTTTTTGAATTTTAAAATAATTATCATACACAAATGTAACTAATTTGTCACTATTCAAGTTTTGCTTATGCACACCGTTTTCTAATAATCATTGATAGCTTCTAAGCCACAGATTGTTTGTTGCCTTTATTCCATGGCGTGTTTGTTTATTATTTAAAGTAAATACCAATTTCAGGGCTAAATACTATCAACATATGTTCGAGACACGATCTCGCTTTGACAACATCTATGTCACTAAAGAATTACGTGAATTAGATTTTAAACGATATAAAGAGGGGCGTGAAACCGTATTACCCCTGAACAGACGAGAACAGGCCAAATATATTTGCGTTAGTTTTTAATCAAATTTCTATGTTATACTAGTCGGGCCCTGCGCGCTTTACTACGATTTTTTTTTGGTCGTATCAACTCAGAAACCTTTGTGGGCTCATGCGCGACACTTTGCTGAAGATAATGACATAATCAAATGCATAGCTTACAATTCTATAAAGGACATACAGATAGACATTCATTTTTATACATATAGATGATTGCTAGTGTCATACATTATCACTTATAGTGTCGATCATATAACCCTGGTAGAATGTACAATATCTAAATAGGATAGCTCCAGAGATAATAATAAATAGATTAATAAACGCCTTAAAGTCATCGTCGTCTAGTAATATAAAAATTCTGTATTTGAGGTCTGAAATATCTGAGCACGACTGACATCTTTATGGCCTGTGCAAAAATTTGTCGTGACATAGAATCCTAAATCATTACCGCAACCACCAGTTGCTACGACTACACTGTATGTCTTTAAAATTGCTACTCCAAATCAATTTCCTTAAAAAAATAATCATTTGACGTAGTGTATACCTATTTAGGAGCAACTGTATGAGACTTGTTACTTGGTTGTTGTTGTACTGCAGTTAGAATTTCATACTATAAATAAAGACATTCTGTAGTATATTTAATATCAGCATTGCACCCGTGCGAAGCCGGGGCGGGTCGCTAGTACAAAATATAAAATGTTATTGCACAATTCATATATTTACTACAAAACTTATAACTTTTAGATTTCATCATTCCGTCTCGTTTCATCAGAGAAGATTTATTTGACTCGTTCGATGGTTTTCATGGCAATTACAACTTTCAAACTCTCGATACACATGGTGGCTGATTACAGTTTGTATTGGGTTTTGATGACGATACGTTATCATGGCGAAAGACAGACGCCTTTTTCACGTTTGTATAATATTGTCTGATGTTTATAAATGTGTTTTTGCTCACGATATAGAAGTGCAAGCATTACAGATAGCTCCTAAACATAAGAATTTAATTCACCGTTATTAAGTTTTCGTTATAAAGCCAAAGTAGGTATCTTTATATGATCGAATTTAAATTCACATGCACTTAATAAGACTTTATTTATGCTTCTGATACAAATTGTAATATGTTAATTTTTTGATAATTAGACTACTTATGAATTATAATCTCTTAAAATGAGACTAATGCAACATACCAAAAAGTTTAAGTTTTCGCATTTATTTAGTTGATATATGTTTGACAAGGTAATTACATAATAATACGTATATGGAATGAAATGTAAATAAATATTATCGAAGTCAAGCGTAAAAGTTCAAGCAGTTAGTTACTGTTTAAAAAAAATAAGATTTATCCGAAATCGGGGACTCACATTGCCCTTCCTAAATAATGTTTGCAAAAGTTTTTGTTCCTAAAATAACGTTTATTTCAGCTGGTCCCTCCGACGCTGGCGTTTATGTATCAGGAAATGGAATAGTTCGAGATTTTATTAGTTCGTTATTGAAATCTATAACATCACCATTCCTGTCACGAAAACCGACAACTGTAAATTGCCTTCCTAACCCATTTCCACCTGACTTACAACGCTATGCTCAAATCGGTTAGCATTTTATAATTAAGTGTGGAATATCCACAACCAAATCCACACTATAATTGAAATCATAAGCTTAATTCACTAACTTTCTTCTTAATATCACCAGAACTTTTATTGTCAACCACTTCGTTGTCCTCCTATAAACTTTAGGTCTAAATTAAATTTTGCAAGAAATGTATTGTCATGATTTTGAATCCTCATCTAGACCAGACTTTCATAAGTAATATTGATTATTTTTTTTGTTTTATAGCTATACTCATAGTTTTTCTGTGGTTCTTTGCATTATTTGAACCGTATGGACTTCGGTTCCGTCATGTTATTATGGGACACTACCAACCTGATCGGGCGAAGACAAGAGCTGTCTGGCTTTACAATCATATATTGAGGACTAGAGGTCAATTCTCTTAAAACTTTAATTAAGAATCGAGTAAAAATTCCACTTTTTTTCAGATATTAATAATTATAAATAAATATCTACACAATACACACACGGTCGTCTGTTCTTAAAGTAAGCAACCCAAAGCTTGTGTAATATTGTGTATATAACAGCCGACTGGTATAGCTTCATTTTTTTTTTTCGATCAACATACTTATAAATAATACATGTATAGATATATAAGTAAATATTTATATTACACTCAGACTCAATGTGGGAATCGAACCTATAACCCTCGAAGCAGAAAGCAGGGTCACTACAAACTGCGCCAACGGGCTAGTCAAAATAATATATCTATATGTTTCTAGTTCTAAATATTTTTTAACATCAAATTTTTTTGTCATCGAAGATTCCGCATTTTCCGATGGCTTGTAGTAATGACCTAATAGTGATATTATCACAAATTTTTTAATAAATGTTAGAATAAATAAATAGAACGTATATAATACATGAAACAAAAGTTGAGAATAATTAGAAAATCGACTTCTTCCTTTTGCAGCTAGTTTTATGAAGTTTGCTAGGAGAAAACTCCACCGTGAATATAAATATTCGTCGGACGAAAATCTAACATTTCGTTACTGGATAGATTCTATAATGCCGTAAATAAAACTTATAGTATTAGTCACTTTTTTTAAATATCATATCAAAAATCGACCGTTCCAACGGCGACGCTATTACGTGTATGCTGATACATGAGGTTATGATGGCGCCGCGGTCGTTTAGAACCGAAAATAAAAACGTATCAAAAATTTCGATCTAACGGGTACATAGTTCCATAGCTTATTGGCTAAAGCACCGACACGGTCTGTCGGAGATGCAGGTCCCCGCTGGAACGGTCGATTTTTGATATGATATTAAAATAAATCGTACGAATTTATAGTAGTAGTATTGTGTTCTTTTTCCTTATTAAAACCTAGTAATCAATATTCCTTCAAACGATTTTAAGATGCTGGTGTCTCAGATATGTATTTGGTACACTTCCGAAGAATCTTCATTGCTTATTGTGTAGCACATTCGAAGAACTGAGTGACTCAGACACGAAATTAATAAAGTATTGCAATATAGTCCAATTTACGTACTGATTTTTTACTTTTAATTTTTCTAGTGATTGCTTCATTTGATGTAACATATATTGTATGTTTACATAATATTGTTGTTACCTAACAAACTAACCAGCTTATAGATAAAATTTGCTAAAGGTAGCAATACATTTGACGTACATTACTTTCTCATTTACTTTATTTAGACTCGTATATACGTAACCACCAGATACATTTTTGGTAAACTAAAAAACCTAAAGCATAACGTGACTCATGATTAATAAATAGATAACATAATTATGTGATAGAATAAGTATACATATTTAACTGATTTTAGCTGTGAAACTTTGAAATGTCCAGGAGTGTACTGCGTCCGATGCTTCTCTGATATTGGTCGTTTATGCACTATTTGCTTATCACCTAAAGATTATGGTGATATGAGTGATGTCAGTTTAGAAAAGTAAGTTAAACTGTGTTATGCATTAACTATAATATTATTTTTAATGTCACAAACTGTATTTCCATTTTAGAGGTTCATCTGATGAAAGTGATAGTTCTGATGAAGAAGCAGACGTAAGTTTAAAAAAAATTCCATTGTCCCCTAGATTGCAGTAATTGAGTATGTCATAATATTCAGATTAAACAAAAGAAGCTGAAAGGAACGGAGAAAGAGAGACTAATTAAGAAATCCAATCCAGAAAAGACAAGTATGTGGAAAACGTCATATAAACAAAGTTATAACGAAAATAGTCAAAATACTTCACTTTTATCAAGTCATGAAAAAGACAGAGATATGGATAAAATACAGGATAGTGCGAATGACTTAGAAAAAACTGTAGCTGTTGATATGAATGATGTTACAAATAAACGACAAAGTAGAGTAAATACTGAGTTTTCAGCAGCATGTTTTAAGCTCCCACATGAGAGTAATTGTTTTCAAAATGAGGAAATAAGATCAGAAAAACTAACTTCCGGGAAAAAATTGACAAAGAAATTAAAATATTCTAAAAGAAGCGGTAATCAAAGATCTTTTGAAAAATTAATAAGAAACAGAAGGGACCAAAATTTATTTAAAAACAAGTCAAATGTCCGAAATCATTTTAATGAATATAATATGACTAATATTATATATCGGTGTCTACAATTTCCGCAAAATTATAAGCTTATATTGAATTCTTATAAAAATATATCAAAAAATAGAAAAAAACGTAGCGCTAGTTACAAAATTGGCATTGTTACGATTTTGAAAAGAAGAAGAAGAATTAAAAATAAAAGAATGAGAAGAAAGAAACAAAAAGCAACATTTAACCATCAAATCGAAAAAAATAAATCCCATACCATCAAAAATGCCTGTAATACAATGACCTCTCAAAGTAAAACTTGCATAGATGTAAACAAAGATGATATTTCCAGAAATTTACAAATAAATTGTAAAAATATTACCAATAATTGTGACACTGATAAAGCAAATAAAAAAATTAAACATTTGACGAAACATAAATATACAATGGAAAAAAGTTACCAAGGCATAAAAAGATTTCTTAAGTGTTATTCTAGTTATATTAATGGAATGTCTGACTCCAAAAAGAAATATAAAATACGAAAATATCAAACAAAAATAAAATTGAGTCGTCATATGAAAAAGATTAAGTCTGACTTTGGTAATCAAAATGGTATTAATAGAAGAGGTAAAGGTATTCAAAGAAATTATGGAATATTTGCTTATTTATTGTATAGATTTAAAGTGAAATTTTGTAAAGATTATTTAAAAAAGAAAGCAGAGTGTGATTTAGCCATTCCATTAAAAGAAGACGACAATGAAAGAAAAAATAACTTACAGGGATTTCTCGTAAGTATCAAGCGATATAATATTAATCCTTTATTCGAGAGATCGAACAAATCAACATAAGCGTGAATGAATTCTCTAGACCGAAAAACTATATATTATTTATTTATTTATATAAATGTTATAGAAAAGATGAAAACAATAACCCAAAAAAATGTATATTTTAAGACAATTATCACATCTATGTGCATATTTTCAGGCTAACAAAAAAGATTTTTCGCTTCGAACAGAAGATAATTCCTTAAGTGCAGGTTACTTTTATGAAAAATCAATGATTAATGAAGTAAAAAGTAAGAAGAAACTTTAACTTAAAATATTCTGCGCTTAAAATACCCACAATTATTATAATCTATATTATTCAAAATTCTTTTGGAATGTCTTGAGTATATAAAATTATTAGGTATTTATTATACAGGTTTATAATAAGTTACCAGTTTTTTAAGTAATATAATTTACTTTAAAGATCTTGAAGCGAAAGATTCGAAACATAGTAATTTATGTAACACTGAACAAAAACAAGAAATAATTTTTAATACAACACAGACTATTGTTTCGTCAGAATCAGATGAATCAGTAAATGCGAAGATAAGGTCTTCATCTGAAATTAGTGAAAAACGTAGTATAACCGTAAGCACGTTTTCACTAAGCTATGATACAAGATCAGAGAATACCCTCACTAAAATCGTTGATTTTGAGCATTTTGCAAAAGAAATAGGAACTAAAAATAATAAGATAAAAGTTAAAGCTGAAAGTAATAGAGGAATATTCAAAAATTATTTACTCTTGAACGCCCGAAGTCTTAAAAATGATTGGTGGAGTCCAATGCCTAACAAAAGAATGTAATGCGATTTAAAAAAAAATAAAGTATTGGGTAGAAGAAAATAAAATATTGTCAGGTAGTCTACTACCTAGTACCTAGTAGTAGAATTTTATTGCTATAAAATGTATTTGCGTGTGGTAGGTTTCATCGCCTTGTCCTATAAAGAAATGTAAAATCAGCTCGGTACCTACTGTTTCGTTATCACGTTATATTTGTCTTGTATATTGTTAATTAAATGATTAAATATATAAATATTCTACTAAAGTTTTATTATTTTTAAAAACAAAAATTAGAAAAAAAAATAGAATCAACACATTACTAATTCTACAAATACATAAAGAAAGCTTTTTACTGAAAATCACTTAAAGAACCTTATCTTTAGTTTCTTTTATTCATACGAAATACTTACCACCTTACTTTTTTGCGATTTTCCTATAAGTCGACTGCTTAAAAACAGATTTCAACCCCTTTATGGAACCCCTGACAGCAACTTCGGGAATACATACAAATAATACCAAAATATATAAATAAGCCGTATATATAGCCACCAAGACTCACGGGGGGAATCGAACCCACAATCCCTGGAGCAGAAAGCATGGTCGCTTCACACTGCCCCAACGGGCAAGTCAAGCAAAAGTTAATTTTATTCCCTTGGTACATCCTTCTAGATTTAAGAATATATTTATTTAGACCGTATATTTGGTGAAAAGAAAGTTTGTACAATTTCTTACAAATATTAAATAAGCACACATAATGTATGTATGGTTATTTTTTGTGATGTTATATGTTTCTATTGCATGTATTGTGTTTTATTTTCTTTCTTTTCCAATGTTATTGATACATAAGTAATATAATATATTAATAGATAGGTAATTGAGGTAGACCACAGCAGTTTCTTGCTTAAAATTTGGAGCAATCCAACCGGGGAAGCACATCAGGGTAACAGAAGGTCACTGCTAAATAAACTGCTCTCGAGTAGTCTTGTGTTCCTGTTCCGAGTAAGGTGGTCAGAACTCCCCATTCACTCCAGGGTAATGCGATGCTGACCATAAACCCAAGGTTGTGGTCGAGGGCGCGCTTGCAATGCTGCTGGCTTAAATTACTCCGACATCTTTAACAGTTATCGACTACTTAACCCAAAAAATCCTAAGCAAATTATACTCTTAAAACTTCCTCATAAATAGCTATTGCAAAAACTATCAGTGTGATATGCATATGTGTAGCTTTTCATATATAACAATTTCACAACCATACATTCGTCAAATATATATCATATTGGTTGCATTTCATGCGAACATTATCATATTACATTAACAGTAAAAAGTCCACATCACTATTTCTTGATGAAATGCTGCATTTTATTTTCGTTTAATTATTATAATATTATTATTACTTTTTAACCGACTTCAAAAAAGGAGGAAGTTACTTAATTCGACCGTATATATATATATATATATATATATATATATATATATATATATATATTATTATAATATATATATAAACGCGAAAGGTCATTCATCACGAAATCTCCGAAACTATAACACCTACAAACTTGAAATTTGGCAAGTAGGCTCCTTATAGGACGTAGACATCCGCTAAGAACGGATTTTACGAAACTCAACCCCTAAGGGGGTAAAATGGGGGTTGGAAGTTTGTATGAGAGTCCCATGTTTTTGAAGTAAGAGACTTGAAATTTAAAATGTAAGCTCTATAGATAGATGGTGAAAAGGTGTCCAAATAATGTATCTTTAGAAATCAACCCCTTTTTGGGTTAAAACGGGGGATAGTAGGTCGGCTCACTGATCACGAAATCTCCGAAACTATAATAGTTACAAACTTGAAATTTGGCAGAAAGGCCCCTTATAGGGCGTAGATATCCGCTAAGAACGAATTTTACAAAATTCGACCCTTAAGGGGGTAAAAAGGGGGTTGGAAGTTTGTATGAAAGTCCCATGTTTTTGAAGTAAGAGACTTGAAATTTAAAATGTATACCTTATAGATGATAAGAAGGTGTTCAAATAATGAATCTTTTGGAAATCAAATCCCGTTTGGGGTTAAAACGGGGGATGGTAGGTTTACTCACTCATCACGAAATCTCCGAAACTATAACACCTACAAACTTGAAATTTGGCAGAAAGGCTCCTTATAGGGCGTAGACATCCGCTAAGAACGAATTTTACAAAATTCGACCCTTAAGGGGGTAAAAAGGGGGTTGGAAGTTTGTATGAAAGTCCCATGTTTTTGAAGTAAGAGACTTGAAATTTAAAATGTATACCTTATAGATGATGAGAAGGTGTTCAAATAATGAATCTTTTGGAAATCAAATCCCTTTTGGGGTTAAAACGGGGGAGGGTAGGTTTACTCACTCATCACGAAATCTCCGAAACTATAACACCTACAAACTTGAAATTTGGCAGATAGGATTCTTATAGGGCGTAGACATTCGCTAAGAACGGGTTTTACAAAACTCGACCCCTAAGGGGGTAAAACGGGGTTTGGAAGTTTTTATGAAAGTCCTATGTTTTTGAAGTAAGAGACTTGAAATTTAAAATGTATGCTCTGTAGATGGTGAGAAGGTGTCCAAATAATGTATATTTAGAAATCAACTCCCTTTTGGGGTTAAAACGGGGGATGGTAGGTTGATTCACTCATCACAAAATCTCCGAAACTATAATACCTACAAACTTGAAATTTGGCAGGTACGTTTCTTATAGGGCGTATACATTTGTTAAGAACGAATTTTATGAAACTCTACCCCTAAGGGGATAAAACGGGGGTTGGAAGTTTGTATGAAAGTCCTATGTTTTTGGAGGAAGAGACTTGAAATTTAAAATGTATGCTCTATAGATAGTGAGAAGGTTTTCAAATAATGTATCTTTAGAAATCAACTCCCTTTTGGGGTTAAAACGGGGGATGGTAGGTTGACTTACTCATCACGAAATCTCCGAAACTATAACAGCTACAAATTTGAAAATTGGCAAGTAGGTTCCTTATAGGACATATACATTTGCTAAGAACGAATTTTATGAAACTCGACCCCTAAGGTGATAAAACGGGGGTTGGAAGTTTGTATGAAAGTCCTATGTTTTTGAAGTAAGAGACTTGAAATTTAAAATGTATGCTCTATAGATGTTGAGAAGGTGTTCAAATAATGTATCTTTAGAAATCAACTCCCTTTTGCGGTTAAAATGGAGTATGGTAGGTTGACTCACTCATCACGAAATCTCTGAAACTATAACAGCTACAAACTTGAAATTTTGCAGATAGGTTCCTTATAGGGCGTAAACATCCGCTGAAAACGGATTTTACGAAACTCGATCCATAAGGGGATAACACGGGGGTTGGAAGTTTATATGAAAGTCATATGTTATTAAGGTAAGTGACTTGAAATTTAAAATGTATGCTCTATAGATGGCGAGGAAGTGTCAAAATAATACATCGTAATCTATATATATAAAAGAGAAAGGTCACTGATTGACATCACGAGAACTCAAAAACCGCTGGATGGTCCATCCATCCAAGATGGACAAAGATGAAATTTGGCAGGGACGTAGATTATAGTTAGTAGACGTCCGCTAAGAACGGATTTTGCGATATTCCATCGCTAAGGGGGTTTAATTGGGGTTGATAGTTTGTATGAAACATATACAGTAGCAACAAGTTCGCCTGATAGGTTATTCATACTGCAGCCTGAAAATAAAACTAAAAATGTGGTGTATAGAGAGGTTTTATAAAAATAACTATTAAATTATACTAAATTGTGCCTTTGAAAAAGTTACTCAGAGTGATAAGCATTTCAAGTGACTGAAATAAAAAAATAATTTGCGTTAAGCATCTTAATAGTAATGCATATCTTCATAACCACGCGGACGTAGTCGCGGGCAACAGTTAGTGTATTATAAAACAAAGTTCCCAAAAGCGTATGTGACCGGTTCCCTCAAAATCTACTTAACGGATTTTCATGCGGTTTCACAAATGGAGAGAGGGCTTCAAGAGGAAGGTTTACGGAACGGCAAAGCCGATTTTGATGAGAGTTTCACTGGAAGTTAGCCGGGACAACTTTGTGACAAACTGATTTCAACGCGGGCGAAGCCGCGGGCACAGCTAGTATATATATATATCTTTCTCTACCCAACCGACCGACCGGTAGGGAAGTAACTGCATTTATCGAAATCGAAAATGGACGACAAAAAACTAATTGAGTTTGTACGATCATGTCCAGCTTATAAAAATTATTTATTGTAGTGAAACTTATTTATCGACGTACGGGACAAATCTTATAGTTATTACTGAAATTGATGTGATTTTTTTTTATTGTTAACCGAATTCAAAAAAAGGACGAGGTTACACAATTCGACCGTATATATATTATTTTAATGTATGTTCGGGGATAACTTCGTCGTTTATGAACCGATTTTGATAATTCTTTTTTTGTTGGAAAGGAGATATCCCAGGTGTGGTACCATGATAAGGAAATTAGGATCTGATGACGGGATCCCAGAGAAATCGAGATAAACCTTTGAAAATCCGCATAACTTTTTACTGGGTGTACCGATTTTGATGATTTTTAATTTAACCCTTAACTACCTACCTCTCTTTTCAGTCACATAACTACCTACTAGGAGTGTCTCAGACCTCCTGCATTTTGAAGTACTTAAAAAAAACCATGACTCCAGGTCAGAAATTAAAATCGAAAACGTTATTTTTATATGTGTTTATTTATAATTAAGTTATAAAACTTTGGAACATTTGCTTTTATTATTCTTAAAACTTAGTTTCTTTCTTGACTTCCAAAAAAACTAAAAGACAACATATTTATTGTATTGAGATCAAATACTAAAATTTAAAAAATAAATAAATTTAATCATAAATTTTCCATAGTATGGTAAAACCGGGAGAGATGCCCCAGTGGGATAGGTGCCTCGTGTTCTAAAAACCTAACATCCCGAACTCACAAATAAAAATTAATCGCATAAGTAGGAGTCGAAGTCACCCAGTACCTCAGATATCCACAGATATTCGTGTGGCAAGGACGCGTTTGGTTCGTGTGTGTAATTTTCTCCGTGGCGAAATTTACAAACACGTCAAAGTTTTAAAGGTTAGTATTTAAGGTTGTATAATTTTATAAATGGTAATAAATTCCGTTATATTTTTTATCACGTCTATATACTGGGTCATTGAGTCTGCATATAGTTGTAAATAGATGCTATTTTGTTTATAATTTATTTAAAAAATACATGGGCATCTATCCCAATCACAAAGGATAGTTGCCCTGATTTTTTGAGGCCCTTAGGGGCATCTATCCCTTCATTCACCATATACAGAGTAGGTTTATATGTATAATTTTTTTTGTGTCTGTTATATTTTTCATTATGTATTAAGTATATTTATGTTTGGATGTTTTACTGATTCTAGCAGAACTATGCCACGAAAATATAAAAGAAAGGAAGGAATGCGAGCTCGAGTATGTTCTTGGACCATAGAAAACCTACAGTCAGCTTTCGATAAGAAAGTATGATTGTGCAATGTGCATGTTGACACTTGATATGAATATTTTAGACCAACAATTAAGAATTTATACTTTTGTTGAATAAATGCTTGTAAAATTTAATTAAATTAATATATATATATATATCATATTGTAACTTAAGAATTTATATTTTAGTTAAACAAAAGCTCTAAAAATTTATTTAGGTATAGTAATCTGTGTGATATAAAAATTATATTCTAATAACAATTAAAAGATATAAAAAAAACACAAATTTTTTTTCATTACTATGGGCCATGTTTTTTGGAGACAATCGATGTTTTAGGAGTAGAATTACCTAACATTTGGTTTGTTTTTTCGTTTACACGGCTTAAAGGGCATCTATCCTACTCACTATTTTCAAGGTGGGGCAACTATACATATAGGTAGGCATCTATCCTCAAAAAAAAGGGTTCACGAAAAGCTATATATAATCTGCATTGGCTAGGTTGAAAAAAAATAGTCATGATTCAACATAAAGGATTGAGCTAGCTATATTATTAAAAATTATTCGTAGTAAAATCATATTTTTAAAATTAGGTGGCTATTTCAAAAAGTGAGGCATCTATCCCGGTTTTACCCTATAATAAACAAACTTAGCGAAAAACAAATTTTCTTCAAAATCGCAACATTTTGATAAAATTGCAAAGGTTGAAGATGATGTTTGGCGGTTATGATTTTTCACGACAGCATAAACATACCATGTGATAACACTCCAGACAAATAGGATTTTTGCACCTGAAACATAAATATTTGGGTTTTCCTTGTTTTACGCCCTCTTTTTCCTGCACGGCGTTATGTTGGAATGTTCTGGCCCGACTAGAAGTGGGTGTCGATGACTAGCGAAAACGATCTTTGCCGAAATAATTCTTCTTCCGAAATCTTGATCGTAATCTAAACAAGGGAATGTCATCATCCAACGAAAAATATAAAATTGGCAATGTTGTTAAGAATTTTCTACTAGATCTGCTTCCTTATCGCCTTCTATTTCTGAATTTGATTCAGCATCACAGTGCAGTACAGGACTTTCGTCGATATCCACTTCTACATCACTGAAATTACTCTCCAAAACATCATCTTCATTTGAAAAAAGCTCTTCCTCCAACAAACGCTGAAAAATTTTATCGCTAGTTGCCATTTTCAACTAAAACAAAAAAGAAATCACTACATTAAAAAGTTACGTAACTACCTACCAGGAGTCTCTCAGACTCCGTCAAAAATATTTTTACTCACCAAAAGGCAGCACGCGCGCATATAACCCCAATGAACGCAGGTGTGGTACTGCGGGTAGCAGAAAAAAGGTACACAGACGCACGAAGGACAAAGATGCCTATATGCAAAATTATAAACAAAAATAACCTTCATAGAGTCTGGGAGACTCCAGGTAGGTAGTCAAGGGTTAATCAAAAGCCGGTGTTTATCATGTGGTCACATTTAAATTTCATCGAGATTTGATTACAACTTTTGGAGTAATCTTTGATAATGCTTTACTTGACTATTTTTTCATCTACCTACATTGTATAACTTGTCGATGAAGTCGTTTTTTTTTTTCGTTTGCCAGCAAACAATTATTTCTTTGAATATTTTGAGCCCATGTTAACTTGTCGAACAGGTATTTCGGGACATCAGTGCTCAAGATGTCAAATATTGCTAAATGCAGTTTTCGGCTAGATTTCATTTTTTTTTTGTTGGTAAATATATGTTTGCGTTGTAACAATAGAAGAAGAAGAAGAAGAAGCAGCAGCAGCGCCGCACCGCATTGTACTGCACTGCACCGCACGGCACCGCACCGCACCGCACCGCACCGCACCGCACCGCACCGCACCGCACCGCACCGCACCGCACCGCACCGCACAGTACCGCACCGCTGTACCGCAAGCTGTGCCCACGACTTCATCTCCGTAGAATTGAACAAAAAAGTTATTGTTCAGATCGCAGAGTTATAAAATAAATAAATTTCTAAAATAAAAGTAGCCTAAGTTATTCCTTATTACATCAGCTATCTGCCAGTGAAAGTCAAGTCAAAATCGGTCCAGCCGTTTCAGAAATTAACCGGAACAAAGAAACAGACAGAGAGACAAAAAAATTTAAACATCATACCTATGCATATAGTAAAAAGCGGATATTTTAATACTACAAACTGACACTCCCATTTTATTTATTATATATATAATTATGGATATGGTCGTTGTGCCTGTTTTTTACCAATTTAATTTCTATTTGAAGATAAATGAACATGTAACAGAAATTATTTTATCAAAATTTATGTCATTGCAGTCAAAATTTAATCATACGATGACTTGAATAACTTAAACTAGAATAATGATAATGAAAACAACTTTAATTTAATTACTTTTATATGTGTGTATGTTACATTTACGTACATAGAAGTTTCTTTAGAGAATATATAGAGTCATAATAAAAATATAATAATAATTACAAAACCGTACACGTTTTCGCGTTATATGTCGCTTAGTGAAACTATTTCCTATACAAAATTATAACTTTACTTTTCGATAGAGGCTATAACAATATTTCAATAGACACACACATCTATTACTCTTCATCACTTTAGCCTATCATAGCTGGACATAGGCCTCCACAAGTTCTCGCCAAAAATGGCGTGAATTCATGTGTGTCCATAGTCACCACGCTGGGCGTTGATGACCGCAGAGCTGGCTTTGTCGCACCGGAGACGCTGCTGCCCGTCTTTGGCCTGTGAATTTCAAAGCTAGCAGTTGGATGGTTATCCCATCATCGGTCAGCTTTTTAAGTTCCAAGGTGGTAGTGGAGCTGTGTTATCCCTTGTCGCCTCTTACGACACCCACGGGAAAAAAGGGTCTTTACTGCCGTAACCATACAATACTCTAACAAACCTATACTATTCCTATACGTTTCAGTCTGTAATATCCCACTACTGGGCATAGGCCTCTTTCCCCATGTAGGAGAAGGATCAGAGCTTAATCCACCACGCGGGATCCAATGCGGGTTGGCGGATATATTCCCTACTATGAGTAACGATCGCTATCAGGTGTACATGATAACAACCGGGACCGACGGCTTAACGTGCTGTCCGAGGCACGGTGGGGAGACCCACAAGGACTGCACAAACACCCAGACCACGGCAAACGCCTGTATGGCCAATACAAATGTTTGTCATGTGCGGGGATCGAACCCGCAACCAGCGCAACTGATACAATCCATGGCTGTAACCGTTGCGCCAACGCGGCGTCATTCCTATACATCTACGACCAAATACATACATATGCATTTCGTCAATTGGCATGTAAAATTTAAATTTTATGGATTTCATATCAAAATTTTATCTCTAATTATATAGTGTCACTTAGATCTCTTGTTATTAGTAACTAGTGTACCGGTAATCGTCTAAGAAATGTTACGCGTCATTTTGTTTGGGTGAGAAAAAATCTTATTAAATTTACTAACTTTTATAAATTTTATTTCTTTATAAATTTTATTTGCGTTGGGTCTATCAACTGACAAATGTATTTTTATTTTATTTTATTTTATTTATTTTATGATGAATATATGTATGAATATTTAATTTCAAAAATTTTTAAAATAAAAAAAGTAATTATAGCTTTATTTGAATACACTCATAGAAGTTGTTGTTTAAGTGACCATATATATTTGTTTATTACTTTTAGTACTGAACTTATTTGGAATTTTTCAGCATACTCGTTTTAGCAAATATACATCAAAATAGTGCAAATTCACAGAGGGCCTCGAGAAAATTTCCTGAGGATTTTTTGTTCGGTACATCTTCATCTGCCTATCAAATAGAAGGTGGTTGGAATAAAGATGGTAAGTAATTAAACACTTAAAAGGCTAAAATGCTAGTTGCCTGTAACACAAGAGCTGTGAGTACTGTACCGTCCACAACCAGGGCTTGGTAACGATACACATTACCTCTGACGTCACTAAATAATACATACTATTTTACACATACTATTTTGCGCACATTGCGTGCCTCTTCTTCTCCTTCCTCTACCTCTTCCTCGTCGTTAGGTTCGTGCATTGTGTTGAGAGAGTGTGGTGTGTCTGCTAACTGCTGTGTGCCTGATAATTGTTGCGTCTCTCTGTGTAATGATAGTTGTGTGTTTTGTGAAAGTGGGTCTTGTCTGTTGTGTACGAAAACAGTATCTCCAAGCATTTTACTGAGTATGATGGTTGTATGAATAATTGCTTGTTTCTAAAGAATGTTGGTGTCAATGTTGGAATCTAGCTGTTCTAAGTACTTTTTTACAGCCTAAATACTATAATACTAAATAACTACTAATATAACTTAATGCCACGCTCTGTTACTCTTATCAATCCTCCGCGTAGCTTGACGTTGTTCGGGGATTCGCGTCACCCCAAGCCCTATTCACAACAGAAATAACTTATAAATACCCTGCACCTTGTAAATATTTACTTGAGTTCATCGTGTTAACTAGGAATACCCTAAGTATGATTTTGAGATTCTGTTATATTAATAGGATAGTGAAAAAGCGTACAGTTTAACTGATTGACTGATGACCCCAGGTGCTTTGGCTGTGTTACTCGTCACAAAAACACAATACTTGGCAGCAGTATTATCTGGCTGTGATCTTCTGCAATTTTAAAGTACTTTGTCAGTCGTTCCGCCTTAGATTTTAGCAAAATATTTTCAGCTGTGTGCTACCCCCGACAAGCTGCCAACATAATTAACTTCGCTTCACAAACTACTGAGTGTAGAATACACATTTTCCAGAACTGCTTCCATTATTAGATTTTTCCCCGATGTTATTCTTTATACGCTGAAAACGAAGTGAATCGAAAAAAATATACACCGCTGCATTTTAAATTAATAAAATTTTCTTTTAACTAATGCTATCGTAGATGACCATATAGTATGTCTGTACCGTCTTCACTTCAACATCATGTTAATATAATTAAGCACTTACTTGTTAATTATTGCAGGAAAGGGTATCTCTATATGGGATGTTGCCACACATATGGACCCATCACCGGTCCTTGACGGAAGCTCCGGTGACGTTGCCGCTGATTCTTACCATCTTTACAAACGTGATGTAGAAATGATGAAAGAATTGGGTTTAGACTTCTACCGATTCTCAATATCCTGGCCTAGGATTCTTCCATCTGGTTTTTCTAATGAAATAAATCAAGCTGGTATAAATTATTATAACAATTTAATTGACGAAATGCTTGCAAACGGTATATCACCTCTTCTAACAATATATCACTGGGATTTGCCGCATAATCTTCAAAAATTAGGAGGTTGGGTAAATCCAATAATAATTGACTATTTCACCGATTACGCTGAAGTTTTGTTTGATAACTTCGGTGATCGTGTTAAATGTTGGATAACTATAAATGAACCACAACAGATTTGTGTTGGAGGCTACGGCTCATCTATGTTAGCTCCACTACTCAATATGACAGGTATTGGTGAATATCTTTGTTCGAAGAATCTTTTGCTGGCTCACGCTAAAGCTTATAGACTGTATGATGAAAAATATAGAAAAAAGCAGAATGGATTAATCGGGATTTCAATAAATGGGTACTGGTACGAACCAGCTACTGATTCTATTGATGATAAAAAGGCTACGTTAGACACGATACAATTTGATGTAAGTTTTTTTTTTTGGTACATAGCTATCATGTTATAGGCATCACTAATATTAATGTTAATAGTTAATGTACAACACTACTCTGAGTTTTTTCATGACAGAAGATGCAAAATGTCGATTATAGTGAGATTTGAACTCGAAATCCAAATTTATAATTTATCTATGCTCCTAAAACAACAGAAAACAAATACCTTACCGTTTTATTTTGATATAATTATTGCTCCGTCATAGTCTCAAAAGTGCAAATATATGCCGACAATAATATTTTTTATTATATATATATAATGATCCTGATATTATGATATAGTGATCGCTCGTGAAGTTCTGAAATGTTTGCAAAGTACGTAACATTTACATTCATGAATAATCGTTTCAATTGTAACATTTACATTGAAATCTGTAGAAAATAACACAATTGATTTTCCCAATTATTTATTATTAATGGATAACCATTCCCTGTCCTTCCTGATATTATAACATTCGTAACGGCGGAAAGCACGAAAGATCACTCATTTTGAATAACAAGTTAGTGTTTTTGCCTTTTAGTGATTTAAACTTGATAGGTCCGCTTTTTATATCTGTAATGGCATTTAGTGCAATTTAAAAAAAATCTTAGAATATTCAGTACGAACTTTGACACTATAAACGTGTCAAATGTGGCCTGATATCGTTGTAACTAAAGTTAATTTTTTTATATATGTATCGATTTTATAATATATCTGTATGGAATAAAGTCGGTTGTATTTTGGTTACTAGAATATTAATATTAATATTATTGATTCTGTCTTTTACGTTCAACTAACGCTTTCAGTGGGGCCAGTACGCACATCCAATTTTTAGTAAAGAAGGTGACTATCCCTACGAGCTGAAAAGAAAAGTATATGCTAAAAGCGCTGAACAAGGTTTTAAGCGATCTCGTTTACCAAAGTTGTCGAAATCAGAAATAGAATTTATTAAGGGTAGTTCGGATTTTTTTGGTCTCAATGCTTATACAACAACACTGGTGTACAGAAATGCTTCGTTGGAAGGAATGTACGCTGTGCCTTCTTATTTAGATGACCTGGGGGCTGGTTTTACCACAGACGATTCGTGGCCGCAAGGAGCTTCGGTTTGGTTGAAGGTTTGAAAATTAATACTTGTATTCAAGTTATTTTATATATATATTCTAAATAAAAGCAAAGACATCATAAGTACCTGTGATATTTTAATAAATATATATATTTTAGGAAGTACCATGTGGCTTAACGAAAATACTTCTGGAAATAAGTAAGCGGTATGACAATCCACCAATTTATATCACAGAGAATGGCTGGTCGACATTTGGTGGTCTCGTAGACGATGACAGGATTCGGTACTTAAGAAACTACCTCGATGCCGTTTTAGACGCAATAGAAGCTGGAAGCAATGTAAAGTTATACACCTATTGGAGTTTGATGGATAACTTTGAATGGTTAAGTGGATATAGGTTAGTTCAGTCGAAGACATTCTTTCTCCCTTTACAGTAAGTTTAACAGTGTTAGTTGCAGTACTCGGTAAATTAAGGTTCTTATCAAATTCGTCCATCCTGTTATTAATACTTGCAGAGTTCTTCCATAGTTTTCTGAAGATGCTCAACTGAACTGTTCATCTTGAAGGTTTAAGTTTCAAATTTTGTGGGAAAGTGTGTGGAGATAGTCAACTTACACTATGTTAACTTAAATTTTGCACATATATATTTAAAACAGTATTAAAGAAAAGCCTCGGTCACCAACCCGCCTACCCAGCGTGGTGACTATGGGCAAAACACATGAGTTCACGTTGTTTTTGGCGTGAACTTGTGGAGGCCTATGTCCAGCAGTGGACTGTTTAGGCTGTAATGATGATTAAAGAAAAATAACTAAGAGCACATAAAAATAAGTCTATACACTTTGGTGTCTACCCACCGAAAGAAAAATTACATATTATTATAACAACGTATAGGTAGTGTTTATTTTTTTATTTCAGTGAGAAGTTTGGTTTATACGAAGTGGATTTCGCTGATCCAAATCGAACAAGAACTCCAAGAAAATCTTCATTTATCTATAGAGAAATTATAAGAACTAAAACCTTAGACTTTGATTACGAACCCGAAAATTTTACGGGAGGCAATATTTAGAAAAGAAAAGTGATCAATAAACAACTGATAGGTTAAGTTGGACAGTAATGTTATTTTTAAAAATATTTATGCATTTTTGTTAGTAATTAATTTTAACGCCATTCAGCTTCTAAGATCCCACAGCTTTGCATAAGCGTCTTTCTACATTAGATGAAGGATTAGAGCTTAATCCACCACGCTGCACCATTGTGGGTTGGCGGTGTAATAAATTTATATTTATTTTCTTATATTACGATTTAATAAATGTTGTTTTTCTGCTACAAGTCTTCTTTTTATTTTCATAAAATTAAAGTATATCCTGTGAATCTACCGGTAAATATTATATCATTAAATAGTATTAATTTGAATATTAAGTGCCTGTTTTAAATTTCACTATCATTTTTTTTAAGCTATAATGATTTTATAATTCGATATTATTGTTTTCGGATGATCGTCTGTTATAAGCCATAACTAAGAAAAGTCATAAAGCAATGCGACTCTAGTGGACTCTAGTGACTGTTAGTCTAATTTGACAATTGAAAATTGATATAACAATATCCACTTATACCATTTCAAAACCTTTACAAAAGGAATGTATTTCTGGAAAATTAATTGCTAGTTATTATAATAACACGCAAATGCTAATAATACATTTTAAGTAATTGACTTTTTTCGACCTACGTTGTATTACTTGTCGATGTAAATTGAAGACAGTTTTTATTTATTTGCGAGCAATCACTAATATTTTATTAGTTTACTTTTTTGTCTTTATTTAGGGTCTTTTTATACATACTTGTATGTACATGTATACTCGTATGCACATGACAGTCCTATACTAAGCTTATCTTTATAATACTAACAATTTTAACATTTTTAAATAAACTAAATTATACTACTATCACCCCCTCTCTTCCCGTGGATGTCGTAAAAGGCGACTAAGGGATAACACAGTTACACTACCATATTGGAACTTATAAAGTCAACTGCTGGTTTTGAAATACACAGGCCGAAGACGGGTCGGGACGGGTCTTCGGCGCGACATATAAAAGGCAACACACATGAGTTCACGGCTTTTTCGGCGCGAACTTGTGAAGGCCTATGTGTCCAGCAGTGGACTGCGATAGACTGAAGTGATGATGATGAGTGATGAACTGAGGGTAGATGTATAAAATGTATTCATGTCTATAATTGAACCAATATTACAATACCACAAGCGCTCACTAGAACATGCCGCACACAAATGAAGTAGCTCAGAGTTTCCTTTAAAAATGTTTTATATTTTTTTATATTATAAGCTTTATCTCCTTCTTATAGTAAAATGTAGAATCCGCTTAGATATCTTAAAACGATTATCTAGTATTGAAGATATCGTCTGAGAAATGTCACGCGTCGTTTTGTTCTGGTGAGATAACACCTTAGATTTTTTTAAAGTTTATTTAATATGTATGTCAGCTAGCAAATTATGTTATATTTACTTTTGATAATTTGTAAACTACAAATTTTTTTACTAGTAAATGAATCTTTACATAGAAATAGGTTTTGAAGTGACGTACATTTTTTTATTCTATATTAATAATTTAAGCCTTTTCGTGTTTTTTAAATGATGTCTTTGGATACAACGATAAAATAAAATGGGTTACAATGGTATTGTAGTGTGGAGTATCGTGCCTTTTAAAAATTTATTGTCAAAGTACTGTGATTTTATTTGATAGACAAATAAATAGTCCGTCTGTTCTATTTTTATTTTAAGAAAAATTACGTGAACGTTAAAAACTGTAATTCAAAAATAGTGTAGAATAGACTGTAAAGTGAATAAACAAAATAAATGAATAAAATAAATAAATTTACAACATAACTTAATTGTATTTTATATTCTTGTGGAATAAAATAAGAATAACTATTACATAACAAAATGACAAATAAAGGTGACTTCTCTTTAATTTCATTTTGCAAAAACTAAAGAGATGTGAGGAGGATACAAAATAATTTGCACAATAAAAAGAAAATAAAAATAAATATATACCTACAACAAGTACAAGAAACGGCCTAGTGATTAATTAAAGATTTTTTGCGAAGAAAATACACATGTGTAAATATTGCTAGTTTTAGATACTTTTATATTACGTGATATTCATTATCTTCGGCAGCTACATTTATCATTACTCATTCAAATTAAGGTTTTGACATTCCTTTTCATACAACATATAACGAATACTGTTCTCCTACATGGGGAAAAGGCCCATGCCCGGTAGTATTATTAGGTGTACAAATAAGTTTTAGGACACTTCGATTTTGTATCATAACAGCTATTCTAAATTAATTCAAATGTCCCGCTCACTTATCATAGATGGCGCTTGATATGTAGTATCGAAACGTAAAGCAGTCATAAACATAACTTATAATTCTGTAAATTAAACATGCAGACCGATAAGCTATTTATTAGACACTGCATTCGCTACGAATTCCACCAAGGAAAAAGTGTTAGGAAAGCGTGTGAATCGATATGTTCTGTTCTTGGAGACAACATTGTATCTAAAAGTACATGTGAGTATGGGTATAAGCGATTCAAAGAAGGTGATTTCGAGATTTCGAAGGTGATTCCATTTTCTGGTAAAGGAAAACGTTCAGTAAAACTGCTCCATGACAACGCGCGGCCTCATGTGGGTAAACCGGTCAAGGATACGTTACTAGCGCTTGGATGGGAAGCTGTACCACACCCGGCGTATTCACCAGACTTAGCCCCATCCGATTATCATTTATTCTGGAAAATGTAGAACGATTTGTCTGACGTGCGATTCAAAACATTTCAAGAAGTAGAAAAATGGGTCGCTAAATTTCTCATCTCGCAAGTCGAAAGTTTCTTTGCGAAAGGCATCCGCGAGTTACCTGAGAGATGGCTGAAGGTCATTCAGTGCGATGGAGATTACTTCGATAAATAACTGTGTTTTACTTCTTTTTTAATAAATCTTGAATTTTTTTAAAAATGTTCTAAAACTTATTTGTACACCTAATATATTCGTGTTTCTTTACTCGACAAAATTAAAAGCAATGCACACTATTTCGTTCGTATAAGCAAGTCGTGCTCTTATCGAAATATTTCTTAGATTGATAAGGTACAGATCAACATGTCTGATATATATAAGATAATTCACATATACCACTGTTCACCTCTGAATTGGATTGCGGGGACGTAGCATTAGTGTCAACGGCGATGACATCACTTTGTTAAACATACACTAAATATAAGTAGATTATAGATGAAAGATTTAATTCAGAGTAAAATAAAAATATAATAATTTATTGTTATTTTTTCACCCATAAGTAAGCAAAAGACAACAAAAAAATTAAATGAACATCTGCCTACATACATACTTATCATCATTACATCATTATAGCCTATACAGTCCACTGCTGGAAAGCCTCCACAAGTTTACGCCAAAAACAACGTGAACTCATACATACTTATAGATACGTGTTTTTTGTTTTATTCATAAAAATAGTATTTGATTTAGTCAAATATAATTTACTATATCATTATAGCCTATACAGTCCACTATTGGACATAGGCCTCCACAAGTTTACGCCAAAAATAACGTGAACTCATGTGTTTTGCCCATAGTCACCGCGCTGCGCAGGCGGGTTGGTGACCGCAGGGCTGGCTTTGTTGCACCGAAGACGCTGCTGCCCGTCTTCGGCCTGTGTGTTTCAAATCCAGCAATTAGATGGTTATCCCGCCACCTGACGGCTTTTTAAGTTCCAAGGTGGTAGCGGAACTGTGTTATCCCTTAGCCGCCTCTTACGACACCCACGGGAAGAGAGGGGGTGGCTATATTCTTTTGTACCGAAGCCACAAAATACGTTTTATACTGTACGTAATTTACTATAACAAATGAGTAATAATTGTTATAAATTCACAGCATATTAGCATTAATAGGTTCAAGTGGCACTTATTCCAAACGAGCCGTAAGAACATTCCCTGAGGGATTTCAATTTGGTGCTTCTACAGCTGCCTATCAAATAGAAGGAGGTTGGAATGAAGATGGTAAGCAAATAAAGTAATCCATTGAAATAGCCTTAATAAATACTGAAGACAAAGCGTAGTCCAATATTAGTAGGTACACTGAAACCACACAAATTCGTTGGAAATAAATCTTCGAATACAAACCTTCAATAATAATTCAACTCACGACACAATTTACTCAAACAGTTAAGTGAAGTGTTTGAAAAGTGAAAACATATTTTAATAATCTTTACTCTTAATAGAAGAGCTAGCCTTTGCCGAGCTGTGTTGCAATTACAGTTTGTAATAGTAGAATATATTTATAAAATGTATAGATTTTGCCATAATCTTTATATTCAATGAATTTTCGGTCATTTAAATAAATTTTATTAATCGAACACTAACAACCAATCTATTGTAGTGGTTCATGCGCCATGTGCCTTACCACCGACGGTTCGCGGGTTTGATTCCCGCTCGGGATGGATATTTGTATTAGTACAAATATATTTATTTATTTATTAATACTTTATTGCACAATACATTAAAGAATTGTACAAAAGCCGGGCTTAATGTTTAAAGCATTATCTACCAGCCAACCTCAGGACGTACAAGAGCTGACGTTTGTAGGTGTGCAAAATTGAGTATTAGCAAAATTTACATTAAGAAGAGAAAAAAGAGAGGAAATATAAGGTAACGTTAGTGGCAATCGTTATATTATATACACGAGCAAATAATTCATATATATACCATACAAATATATACATACATACATACATACATACATATATACATACATACATACATACATACATACATACATACATTCGCACATAATACTATATTAATATATCATTGAAGTTTGAATGTTTCACTGTGGGTCTTCCCACCGAGTCTCGGAGAGCACGTTAAGCTTTCAGTCCCGGTTGTCATCATGTACATTTGATACCGATCTTCACTCATAGGGGGTAATATATACGCCAAGCCTTAGTGGAGCAGCGTGGTGGATTAAACTCTAATCCTTTTCCTACATGGATAAAGAGGCTTATGACCAGCACTGAGATATTATATTGGGATGTTATAGTACTCGTCGCACTGGGATATTATAGCCTGAATTATAATTACGCAGGCGATGAACGGGGGTGCGTAGGAGGCGCTACTTAATGCACCTCCAGTAACGCCCCTGTGCCCGTGTCGGGCCGGGATGGGAACCAGGTCCTGCTAGACATGACGTCGTCGGGATTATTCAGAGGTGAGCCGAACAGTTCCCATGGAGGAGAAGTCGGGCCTTTTCGCCGAGGCCAGCCTGTCGCTAGAGGAATCCTGTTGCCTGCAGGTCCGGGACCCTCCAATTAAAGCGATTGAAGGCTCCCGCAGGGGTTTTGGTCGGTATTACACCCCTAAGTGCTGAAGCCGACATATGGTCTAGGAATGCCTACCCGGGCATCCTGGATATCACCCGAAAATAGGTTCCCCTGCGATACCAACAAAAAAAAGGCTGAATCATAATCGTAATCAAACAAAACTAATAAAATAATTTTGTCAAAATTACAGCAGCGCTAGCGTGAATGACAGACAGTGTTCCATGCCCAGTGCATGTCTTCACTTCAACATCATGTTAGTCTTTACTTAACTAAACTCATATTAATTATTCCAGGAAAAGGTCTCTCTATATGGGATGTTGCCACACATATGGAACCATCGCCAGTGCGTGATGGAAGCTCCGGTGACATTGCCGCTGACTCTTATCATCTTTATAAACGGGATGTTGAAATGATGAAAGAAATAGGCTTAGACTACTACCGATTCTCAGTATCCTGGGCTAGGATTCTTCCGTCTGGTTTTTCGAATGAAATTAATCAAGCTGGTATAAATTATTACAATAATTTAATCGACGAAATGCTTGCGAACGGTATATCACCTTTTGTAACACTATACCATTCTGATTTGCCACACAATCTTCAAAAATTAGGAGGTTGGGTAAATCCAATAATAGTTGACTATTTCGCTAATTACGCTCAAGTTGTGTTTGATAACTTCGGTGATCGTGTTAAATTTTGGATTACTATAAATGAACCAAAACCTGTTTGTTATGGGGGCTACGGCTCAGCTGATGCAGCTCCATTACTCAATATGAGCTCACTCACTTCACTCACTTCAGCCTATCGCAGTCCACTGCTGGACATAGGCCTCCCCAAGTTCGCGCCACACATCCCGGTCTTCCGCAATCCTCATCCAGCCTACACCGGCAATCTTACGTAGATCGTCGGTCCAACGGGCCGGAGGACGTCCCACACTGCGTTTGCCAAGACGCGGTCTCCACTCTAGGACCCGTCTACTCCAACGGCCATCGGTCCTGCGACACAGATGACCAGCCCACTGCCACTTCAACTTGCTAATTCTGTGGGCTATGTCGGTTACTTTCGTTCTCCCGCGGATAGTCTCATTTCTAATCCTGTCTTTGAGAGAGACCCCAAGCATGGCCCGTTCCATTGCACGTTGAGCGACTTTAAACTTGTGGACCAGTCCCTTGATCAGTGTCCACGTCTCGGCTCCGTATGTTAACACAGGCAGGACGCATTGCTCGAAAACTTTTGTCTTCAAGCATTGCGGAATCTTCGAAGTGAAGACTCGACGGAGCCTGCCAAACGCCGCCCAGCCCAACCGAATCCTCCTATCGGCCTCCTTCTCGAAGTTGTTGCGGCCTAGTTGGATAGTATGGCCTAGGTAAATATAATCCTGAACAACTTCGAGAAGGGTACCATCGACCGATACCGGTATCGGTATGACTTGGTTGTTAAACATAACTTTCGTCTTATCCAAGTTCATACAGAGACCGACACGTCGGGAGGACTCGTTTAGGCCGGCCAGCATTTGGCCTAACTCATCCAGCGTCTCCGCAAAGATGACAATATCGTCGGCGAAACGAAGGTGAGAGATGAATTCACCGTTGACGTTGATGCCCCGTTCCCCCCAATCCAAGGTCTTAAAAACATCCTCTAGCGCAGTGGTAAACAGTTTCGGTGATATTACATCCCCCTGTCTTACCCCGCGCCGGAGGGAAATAGGTCTTGTTCTTTGGTCATTGACATGAACGGTCATCGTCGCCGCGTCGTACATAGATTTTAGTACCTCGATATATCGCCAGTCGATATGACATCTCTGCAGAGAGTCCAGGACAGCCCAGGTCTCGACGGAGTCGAAGGCTTTCTCGTAGTCCACAAATGCCATACACAGCGGTTGATTATATTCTTCCGTCTTTTGGATAATCTGCCGAACAGTATGGATGTGGTCCACGGTGCTGTAGCCATTTCGAAACCCAGCCTGCTCTGGTGGTTGGAATTCGTCGAGTCTTCTGGCGAGACGATTCGTAACAACCCTCGAAAACAGCTTATAGACGTGGCTCAGAAGTGAGATCGGTCTGTAATTCTTTAACAGAGACTTATCGCCTCTCTTAAAGAACAGCACCACCACACTCCTGGACCACGCCTCCGGCGTGGTACCTCGGTGGATGACGGCGTTAAATAGTCTTGCCAAGGCTTTCAGGACAGGTCGCCCTGCGGCTTTAAGGAGTTCAGTGGTAACTCCGTCATCCCCCGGGGCCCTTCCGTTTTTAAGCTGCCCGAGCGCTGCACCAATCTCATCCTCTTCGAAGTCCGGGATACACTCCGAATAATGGCGCAACAATGGTGCCCGTGGATCTTCGGTGTCCCAAGTCGCAGGCTTGCGTGCGCTCGACGAGTACAGCTGTCCATAAAAATTCTCAACCTCTTCTCGGACCTGAGGGCGAGAGCAGACGGTTCTGCCATCTGCTGTTTTAAGCTTCGCAAGAAGGCTTCTCCCCAATGGTCTTTGGAAAACTTTGGACCCCCTATTCTGCTCAATCAGAGTAGCAACCTCTCTCGTATTTGAGCAGCGGAGGTCTCGGCGAATAATTTTCCGTACCCTCTTGGAAAGAGCCCTCTGTTCTGGCGAAGCAGCCGGCAACTCGCGCCTCTGCCGCATCAGATCCAAGGCTTCGGGAGAAAGTTTGGACTGCTTCGTTGGCTTTGTTGGTGGAAAGTGCCTGCGACCCAGTGTACACACCGTCTTCACCACGTTGTCGGTTATCTCGTCCACGTCGCTAGTAGTTTCCAGCGAATCGAATCGGTTTTGGAGTTCCAACTGAAACTGCTCGGAGCCACATAGTATTTGGGGCAGCGTAGGTCGGAGAGTAGATTTCATCAAGCGGGTCCGCTCCTTTCGGAGACATATATTCAGAGTGCCCCGTACTAGCCGGTGGTCGCTGCCGGTGTTAAACCTGTTAACCACTGAGACATCTCTGAATATATGCCTTTTATCCGCTATGATGAAATCTATCTCGTTCCTCGTCACAGTATCGGGGCTTTGCCATGTCCACCTCCTTTGGGGCTTCTTCTCAAAAAATGAGTTCATCAAGAAGAGCCCCTCCGATTCGAGGAAGTTGACAAGCGTCTGCCCCCTGTGATTCCTGTGCCCCAATCCGTGTGGTCCGATGCTCGATCCGTCGCGGCCTTGTACTCCCACTTTAGCGTTGAAGTCTCCCATAACAACGCTGTAGAAGGTCGAAGTAGTGCCATGTATGGCCCTTGTGATATCTTCATACAAGGCTTCGACTTCATCGTCAGAGTGTGCCGAGGTCGGCGCATATACCTGTATCACTTTCAGGGAGTACCTGTCGGTGAGCTTAAGTACAAGGTACGCTACCCGGGTCGACACACTACTGACTTCCACAACGTTGTTAGTGAGAGTCTTGTGAACCAGAAAACCGACGCCACCTTGGGAAAGCCCATCACCTTCACGGAAGTAGAACAAGTGCCCGGAGTCCAGGATCATCGTGTCCTCTCCCTCTCTTCGGACTTCAGACAACCCCAGTATGCTCCACTTAATGTGACTAAGTTCTACCTCAAGTTCGGTGAGGTGATGGTCCAACCGTAGCGTGCGTCCATTATACGTAGCCAGGAATATTTTTCTATGGCAGCCTCCCGTACCCCGGTGATTCTTAGCACCCTCTACCCCACCGTTACCACGGCCGCTGCCGTAGCCGGGAATAGTGGGGCTGCCGGGAACTGAGGGCCTTATTTTTAGGTTCGAACTCATGGGGGTTTTTGCCCATAGTCACCACGCTGGGCAGGCGGGTTGGTGACCGCAGGGCTGACTTTGTCGCACCGAAGACGCTGCTGCCCGTCCTCGGTCTGTGCATTTAAAAAGCCAGCAGTTGGATGGCTATCCCGCCATCGGTCGGCCTTTTAAGTTCCAAGGTGGTAGTGGAACTGTGCTATCCCTTAGTCGCCTCTTACGACACCCACGGGAAGAGATGGGGTGGCTAAATTCTTTAGTGCCGAAACCACACAGCACAATATGAGCGGTGTTGGTGAATACCTTTGTTCGAAGAATCTCTTGCTGGCTCACGCCAAAGCTTACAGACTATATGATGAATACTATAGAAGCAAACAAAATGGATTTATTGGAATTTCAATACATGGCATGTGGCACGAACCAGCCACTGATTCTATTGATGATCAACAAGCCGTGATAGATGCGATGCAATTCGATGTAAGTTTTCATTTTTGTTGATGATGCATACATGGCCATGTTGTCTACATCATCATTTGTAACAGCTTATGTCCGAAATACTGTATTTATACGAGTCAGGAGATGCAACAAGTCGATCTATAATTCATCAGTGCTCCTAAAACAACATCATCTAAAACTTCGACGATTTGCGGGTTCGATTCCTGCTCGGGGTGGATAATTGTATTTGCACAAACTTTTCTTCCTGTGTGATCGTCTGGCCTTGTGGATCTCCACACCGTGCTACGGATAGTACGTTGAGCCGTCGGTCCCGGTTGTTAACATAAATACCCGATAGCGATTGTTACTCATAGTAGGCAATATATTCGCGAACCTGCAGTCTAGCAGCGCGGTGGATTAAGCTCTGACCCTTCTCCTACACGAAGAAAGAGTCCTATGACCAGCTATGGGATGTTACAGGCTGAATCGTCATTTATCGTCATATAATGTTAGCATTATTATATATATATAAATAAATAAATAAATAAATAATTTTTTTATACAAACATAATAAATTTTCATACAAACTTAAACCTCTTTAATCCGGTCCTATCGAAAAATTCGTTCTTGGCGGTCTACTAACTGTAAAATACCTCCCTACCAAATTTTATCTTTATGCGTCCAACTCCAGCGGATTTTAAGGTTTCGTGATAAGTGAATGACTCAACGATTTATAGATATATAGAGTGACATCTCTACAGTCTAGTCATCGGTATTATAACAATAGTATGTATTTTTTCAGTGGGGCCAATACGCACATCCAATTTTTAGCAAAGAAGGTGACTTCCCTTACGAGCTAAAAAGGAATGTTGATACCAAAAGCGCTGAACAAGGTTTTTCACAATCTCGTTTGCCAAAGCTCTCAGAATCAGAAATAGAATATATCAAAGGCACTGCAGATTTCTTTGGACTCAACACTTACACAAGTAAACTGGCGTACAGAAATGCTTCATTGCTAGAAATGTACCCAGTACCTTCATATTACGACGACATGGGGGCTGTTATAGTCAGAGACGATTTGTGGCCGGAAAGTGTTTCGAGCTGGTTGCAGGTTAGGAAAAATTAATACCATCACACAAGTTACTGGATGTATATATCTACTCTAAATAATAGCGTAGACATTTTAATTTTAATTTTTGTTATTTTTAGGAAGTACCGTGGGGCTTAACGAAATTACTTCTCGAAATAAGTAAGCGGTATGACAATCCACCAATTTATATCACAGAGAATGGCTGGTCGACATTTGGTGGTCTCGTAGACGACGACAGGATTCGGTACTTAAGGAACCACCTCGATGCTGTTTTAGATGCAATTGAAGCTGGAAGCAATGTAAAGTCATACACGTATTGGAGTTTGATGGATAACTTTGAATGGCTAAGAGGCTACAGGTTAGTTCAGTCGAAGAGAGTTTCTATAAAAAAATTTACTACGTAATATTTGATCCTGACCAATTTTTTGAAAGATTCTATGTAAAAATGAGTTGTTTTTTTTTTTTTCAGGGAGAAGTTTGGTTTATACGAAGTGGATTTCACTAGTCTAAATCGAACGAGAACTCCAAGAAAATCTGCATTTATTTATAGAGAAATCGTAAGAACTAAAACCTTAGACTTTGATTACGAACCCGAAAAATTTACGGGAGGATAAATTTAGAGCATAAAATCGATTATTAAACAACTGACGGGTTAAGCTGGACAACAATTTTATTTTAAACTAGCTTTGCCCGCGACTTCGTCCGCGTGGAACTTAACAGAAAGGTTATTGTTCAGTTTACAGAGTTATAAAGTAAATAAATTTCTAAAATAAAAATAACCTAAGTTACTCCTTATTACATCAGCTATCTGCCAGTGAAAGTCCCGTCAAAATTGGTCCAGCCGTTTCGGAGATTAGCTGGAACAAACAGACAGACAGACACAATTTGTAAAAAATGTTATTTTGGTATATGTACCGTGTATGTAACCTGTGTAGCATTTAGTAAAAAGCGGTTATTTTATTATTACAAATAGACAATCCATTTTTATTTATTGATTATTTTATTTATTTTAAAATTGATTTTATACTATTATTTAAAATGTAATAAATAGTATATTTTAGCTGCAAAACTTATTTTATTTTCGAGAAATTAAAATCAAATCTTTCATTAGGTAATATGAATTTTTGTTTTAATTATGTATTAAATTTTACTATCATAATTATATGTTTAAGTAAATTTAATTCATCGATGCTTGTGGGTTTTGAATGATTATTACCTGTTAAAAACCAAAATGATAAGAACCAAAAAACTAGTCTGGTCAATGGAATTGTTAATTTAACGTTAATAAATACGTATTTATTCATGTGAATTGAGTGATTCCTGTGATCGGTGTGAGATACATACATAGATACATAGACTTCAATTTGTTTTCGCATTCTCACAGTTTATTTAAATTTTACGATATATGAAATTATCCTAATTTGCATTTAATTACTTTGTTTAGAATTAATTTTTTACCTGTCTAAATAGCTTGTATGTCTTCACAAGTTAAAATAAAGTAAGTTATCCTTAAAAGATTATATACGTCGGACTTTTTTGTTTAACTGAGGTAGGGCACAACAGGAATTTCCTGCTCAAAATATGGAGCAACCCGACTAGGGTAGTACCACGACCTCACAGAAGATCACAGCTAAATAATACTGTTTTCAAGCAGTATTGTGTTCCTGTAGGTGAGTAAGGTGACCAGAGCTCCTGAGGGGGGATTGGGGATTGAGTCGGCAACGCGCTTGCGATGGTTCTGGTGTTCCTGGCGTCTATAGGCTGCGGTAATCTCTTACCATCAGGTGAGCCGTATGCTTGTTTGCCGACCTAGTGATATAAAAAAAGCTGTTAATGAGGAATAATTCCACCACGCATCGATTTTTTTAAAACTACCGGCTAATATCTCTCAGGGCGGGAGTGAGGAACAGATTACAGTTTGGTTCTGAAACCTAAGAGTAGGTCTCAGTATGGGACGGACGTGGTTTCGTCCAATTTATCCCTCGATGCCACCAGTTTGCACATGTCCCCTTAAGGAGAACTCTTGTGTTGTTATGGCGAGTTTTCAGAATGCTTAATGAATCATTAATGAAATTACTGGGATCATTTGGTTAGACAACGAACAAGGTACAATTCTGGGGTCACCTGGTGAGCATAGCCAAAGTAGCTGCATAAAGCTTTTGAATAGGGATTTGAACAGGGTGCGACAGTACTTCACATCAGAACATCGGCTTGTTTTATAAAGCTTACGTCGGTTCCCGTTTATTTTTCGCCATTTTGGTAGGTGCTTCCCAATGTCAACTCCAACAACTGGACTACATTCCACGCCAGGCAGTTTGTATTGTCAACAATCCCAAGTTTATAGATGATGTAGAACTTGAAACATAGTAGAGACGTTGTCTCTCTGTGTGCTTTTTACCGTCTGTATAATGAATGTTTTGGAAGAACTCTTCAATATGGAAACACCGTCACATTTCTACCATCGCACCCTACGCCACAGAACTAGATATCAAACACGCCAATTGGATACGTGACTTGCATCCAATAAGATGAGCTTCTCGTAATATTTAAGCGTAAGTATAAACTGTAGAATGGTCTATCTCCTGAGGTTTCCCTGGTCACACATTTAACCTAAAAGATGCTGATTAATTCGCACCTTTCGAACTTTTTAAAATTCACAGAATTACATCAGATCCAGACGCACGCTTATTTAAAAAAATAATTAAAAAAAAAAAAACCGACTTCAAAAAGGAAACTAAAAAGTGAAAAATAAATTTACTTAGTACAAAGTAATTCGTATTTTGATTTAGTTAATCAGAAATGATTAAATAAATATTTTATAATTTTGAAGTCGGCGCCAAGTAAAACAATAACTACTCTAGTATCTACTCATAAGTTGTATTCAGTTTTCTTTCATAATTTGTTTCATTGACTATTAGGTTGAATACTGTTATTATTCTGTTATTGTTTTGACATATCTAATAATATTTTTTGTACTTGTTTGTTGTGTGTGTGTTGTTTGTATTTGTTATTGTAGCCAGGTTGTTGTAGTATTTACTTGGCACCAACTTCAAAATTATAAAATATTTATTTAATCATTTCTGATTAACTAAATCAAAATACGAATTACTTTGTACTAAGTAAATTTATTTTTCACTTTTTAGTTTCCTGTTTGAAGTCGGTTTTTTTTTGTTAAAAATTATTTTATTTTACAATTTTTAGTGATGGGTAGACCTAACAAGGATCTTTTTTCTTTTGTGTCGGGGGACCGGAAACATACACAATACACAAGCACAAACACCCAGACAATGACAAACATCTATATGGCCAATTCAAATATCTGTCGTGCGCGGAGATTGAACCCACTAACGCCAGCGCAACAGCCGGTGCTGTGACCGCTGCGCTAACGCGTCGACATACTATGAGTAAAGTTCGCTATCAGGTGTACGTAATAACAACCGGGACTGACAGCCTAACGTGTTCTCTGAGGCTAGGTTGGGAGAACCACAAGGATTAACAACTAGGGAATAGAACCCGCGACCGTCGGTGTTTAGGCGCCGCCGACACGGCACATGCACCATTATATCAAAGCGGTCGTCAAACAGCAAAAAGTAACTGCTGTAAATTGTTGAGAAATTCCCTCGAGTGTTTATGGGCTCCATCATCAAACCTGGTCCTGTGACACAGATGATCACACAGCAGGTAATTGCTATAAATCGTTGAAGAGTACCCTCGACTATCTTTCGTCTCCATCATCAGACTGAAATGGCCCTTATAACTCATATATATGCAAAGTTCTCATCAATATAAACGAATTAAGTTCAAACAGCAGGTAATTGCTATAAAACGTTAAAGAGTTCCCTCAACTATCTTTCTTCTGCATCATCAGATCGACTCCAGACCTTTATTAAATAGTAGTTCTTTATAGTGCTTAATGAAAACATGGTTAAATTTACTAGTCACCCTTACGATTTTTGAAAGTTTCCCTCGATTTCTCTGGGATCCCATCATCAGATCCTGGTTTCCTTATCATGGTACCAAACTATGAATATCTCCTTTCCAACAAAAAAAGAATTATCAAAATCGGTTCATAAACGAAGAAGTTATCTCCGAACATACATAAAAAAATATATATATACGGTCGAATTGAGTAACCTCCTTCTTTTTTTGAAGTCGGTTAAAAATGGGTCAGAAAAGCTGTATTGGCTCGAATATGTGTGGTTCAAACTTGATAAACACAAAATTTAACAACACTATTTGAAAAGTCAATATTTGCATTCGCATCCGCGCTCGCGAATGACAAAGTCAATTATGTCCTTAGTACCTGGGTAACCGAGCTTAGCCTGGTATTTTTAGTAAATCGTGTTTTTTGGAAATAATATTTAAATACGAATTACATATTTATAAAATATGAATAATATTTTTTTCCGACAATAATAAAAAATATAAATAAAAATAAAAAATCAAAGATATAAAATAATTAAAAAATAATAATGATAAAATATGAAAAATATTTTTTAATTTTACCGACATAATAATAAAAGTATGACCTGGCTATTTAAATAAAAAATAATGAGTGCAATTATTAAAAAAAAAAGTAATAATCAAACTGGAAATATAAGGATTTGAGCCGTGGTCTTTTCGGTCGATCGCAACCGGCTGATTTCCCACCTGAGCTATTACAACATTATTACCTTTTGCGAAATTTACCTTCGTATTCTAAAGATATTGTAACCATTTTTTCATTGCCCAAAGAACGTGTTTTATAAAACGACATTTTCTAAAAATAGATTTATTTATCTCCCCCAAAATCCCCTATATACTAAATTTCATAAAAATCGTTGGAGCCGTTTCCGTGATTCAGATTATATACATATACAAGAATTGCTCGTTTAATAGTATAAGATTAGATATATTCACATTCGCTTTTGCGAATATTATAAATTCAAAATTCGTTACACCACTAATAGAGATGCATGTGTAAATAGATACATGTACCTACATATATTCACAAACATACACATTTTATTGATTTATCAGGCGTTTAAAACTAAGTTAATAATAATAAAGATAATAAATACTCTTTATTATACACCATAAAGAAACGTAACAAAAAGTTATACTTACAAAGAAAGATGTACAAAGGCGGTCTTAGCGCTGTATTATGATGTATTTATCCAAATTGTCATGGCTTACTCAAAAAAAATTGAATACCTACTTTACTTGTTTTTATGTTAAAAGCTTTATCTCAACTATTAAGATATTGTATTATTAAGTGTAGCTCAGATCTCTTGAAACTAATAGTATCTAGTATTGAAGATATCGTCTGAGATATGTTACGCGTCGTTTTGTTCAGGTGAGATAATGTATTAATTTTTTTTTAATTTATCTAGTATATAGTTTTTGTCAAGTAACAAAATTTCATTGTATTTATTTTTAATAATCTAATATATAAAATTCTCGTGTCGCGATGTTTGTAGTTATTAAACCCCTCTGAAACGGCTTGACCGATTCTCATGAAATTTTGTGTGCATATTGGGTAGGTCTGAGAATCAAACAACGTCTATTTTTCATCCCCCTAAATGTAAAGGGTAGTCCACCCCTAATTTTTTTTAACTTTTAGACAAATTATTTATTTTTTATTTTATTATGATTTGGCGTTGAAAAATACATACAACCCTAAATTTTCACTCTTCTACCACCAACCCCTATTTTTCAATAGCGTTAAGCGGCAAGCACAACGTTTGCCGAGTCAGCTAGTTAGTAAATAAAAAAGATGTTCTAGTAATAATATCTATTCGAAGAAATTGATAGTGTATTGTTCGTACATTTTGTTCTACTATATTAATAGTTTTATCCTTTTCATGGTTTTTAGGATGTTTTTATACATCGCTAAAATAAAATGGTAGTTATATTGTTAATTTTGTGTAAAGTACCTATATTCTTATCATGGTATTAAAATTTTATTACCAAAACATACACTTTGACTTATAAGTGTTATAGTAATTTGTGTTCCGATTTGTAAAATTAATTAAGTTACATTTTTCGCTTACATCATTACTTGGTTATTGTCTTGGTAGCGTCTCCGATGCGACAAAGCCAGCCATGCGGTCACTAACCCGCCTGCCCAGCGTGGTGACTATGGGCAAAACACATGAGTTCACGCCATTTTTGGCACGAACTTGTGGAGGCCTATGCCCAGCTGTGGACTGTATAAGGCTAAAGTAATGATGATGATGATGATCGTTCATAAGAAGTAAACTCCAGTTGCATGTTAGAGCTGTAACCCACACTTCTTTTTAAACCGACTTCAAAAAAAGGAGGAGGTTACTCAATTCGACCGTATATATATATTTTTTTTATGTATGTATGTTCGGGGATAACTCCGTCGTTTATGAGCCGATTTTGATAATTCTTTTTTTGTTGGAAAGGAGATATTCCTAGTTTGGTACCATGATGAGGAAACCAGGATCTGATGATGGAATCCTAGAGGAATCGAGGGAAACTCTCGAAAATCCGCAATAACTTTTTACTGGGTGTACCGATTTTGATGATTTTTAATTTAATCGAAAGCTGCTGTTTATCATGTGGTCACATATAAATTTGATCGAGATATGATAACTACTTTTTGAGCAATCTTTGATAACGCGTAGTTACTTGACTATTTTTTCGTCGATCTACGTTGTATTACTCGTCGATGTAATTGAAGTCGTTTTTTTTTTTTTCGTTTGCGAGCAACCACATTATATTTATATTTTTTACCAGGCTATCCTTGTCTGGACCGGACCCTGATCAGGCATGCCTGGTCCGGTCCATCTAAGGAAGACGAAAAAATTTCTACTCGGGATACACCTTTCTCCAGCAGTGGACTATTAAATGCTGATATATGGATAGTGCTTTTGATAAGTCAGTAACAAGTGACTACACAGACGAAGATTGGACATTATAGCTATCATTATTTATTTATGAATCGAGTGTATATTTTTAGGTTATTAAAAAGAGGACGATATAATAATTTTCCAATTCGTAATGGAGAGATAACAACCTTACACAAATATTACTTTGTTTTCCCTGTTTAAGTAGGAAAAAAGAGAATAAAAAAGTTAAATTTAAGAATTAAATATGTCCATATATAACCGTTGTTATTTTTCTATTTATTAAGATAGTATTTGAATCAGTGGCGTAGCGTGGTGGGGGGCAGGGGTGACCCGCCCCGGGTGACACTTTATAGGGGGTGGCAAAATTTAACAATACTTAAATCATTACAGCCTATACAGTCCACTGCTGGACATAGGCCTCCACAAGTTTACGCCAAAAACAACGTGAACTCATGTGTCTTGCCCATAGTCACCACGCTGGGCAGGCGGGTTGGTGACCGCAGGGCTGGCTTTGTCGCAACGAAGTCGCTGGTGCCCGTCTTCGGCCTGTGTATTTCAAAGCCGGCAGTTCGATGGTTATCTCGCCACTGGTCGGCTTCTTAAGTTCCAAGGTGGTAGCAGAACCGTGTTATCCCTTAGTCGCCTCTTACGACACCCACGGGAAGAGAGGGAGTGGCTATATTCTTTAGTACCGTAGCCACACAGTACAATAATTAATAATTAAATAATAAAAATATTTTGTAAATATTTGAATCATGGTGGAACGAAGTTCCTTACGGCAGTTTGACGTTTGGCTGGGCGACTGAACTGAAAAAAATGTGATACTAAAACCGTAAGAAAAAAAAATAAACCTACCAAAAAAATCGAAAAATTTCGAAATTTTGTGACAAGAAATTCCACTAGGTCTAAACTCAGAATAGTAGTTATGAGTATACTGGCGAAGTTAAAAGATAGCTGTCCCTTACATCCTGTATACATATTAAGTTGAATATAGCTTATTTCACGTACGGGGAAGTCCCTTTAAGGTACGGGGATATACACGATTCTTTGAAAAAGTTTGACAATTCGAAAAAAATTTTATTGATGGATCGTCAGTTGTCCATTTTACATCGTCTCGTATCTTAATTATGTTACTTTTTCAAATTGTTATTTTTGTGCAAATAAGTATGTGTAGTGGTTGTGAAATAATTCAACAACTTTGTGAAAAATTGAATTTTTCAACTGTGTGAATATTAAATATTATATTTATGTAATTGTATATAGGAATGTTTGATGTGTTGTTCAAACTTTAATTTATCAAAATAAAAAAAAAAACCGCCAATGTGCAAGTTTTACACTCGCGTACCCAGCTGTCCATTTCTCATCGTCTCTTATCTTAATTATGTTACGCTTTCCAAATTGTGATATTGTGAAAAATTGAATTTTTAAACTGACTGTCTGTGTTGTTCAAACTTTAATTTATTAAAATAAAAAAAAAAAACCGCCGATGTGCAAGTTTTACACTCGCGTACCCAGGGCTTTGCACAAATAGTCAACAAGTTCAAAAACGTGTTAAATAGAAATAAAGCTCCTAAAAATATGTGTGATAGACAGCTCATTTGATTTGGAATGTTTAAATGTTTTTAAGGGTTTACTACTGCAGATAAAAAATTTCGATTGTTATTAACAAAATAAGATAAAAAAGGTATTTAGTTTTTCGTTAATAATTTCTAAAATAATGATATTGAAGGAATTGTGGAAAAATATCCTGAAAGAGGAGGAAATTGCCAATAAAAAAATGTCGCCACCTAAAATATTTTTTGACGTAACAACGTCTAATCAATCGATGAATGCCGGCGGCATGCACGAAAAAGGATGACTCATTTTACCCTTACGCTCATGGTACGCTTGGCCTATGCGCTCGAGGAGAATTTTTTTATTTAAAACTAGCTGTGCCCGCGATTTCATCCACGTGGAATTTAAAAAAAAGTTTTTGTTTAGTTTGCAGTTATTAAATTAAATAAATGTCTAAAATAAAAGTAGCCTAAGTTACTCCTTATTACATCTGCTAGTGAAATTCCGTCGAAATCGGTCCAGCCATTACAGAGATTAGCCGGAACAAACAGACAGACAGACAAAAATTGTAAAAAACATGTTATTTTGGAATTTTTACCGTGTATTGTATCCATCCATATGCATTTATAGTAAAATGCGGTTATTTGAATATAACAAACAGACACTCCATTTTTTTAACCGACTTCCAAAAAAGGAGGAGGTTCTCAATTCGACTGCATTTTTCTTTTTTCCTTTTTTTTTTATGTATGTTACATCAGAACTTTTGACTGGGTGGAGCGATTTCGACAAATTTTCTTTTAATCGAAAGGTGGTGTGTGCCAATTGGTCCCATTTAAATTTATTTGAGATCTAACAACTACTTTTCGAGCTATATCTAATAATGCGTTTTTACTTGACGCTTTTTTCGTCGACCTACGTTGTATTATACCACATAACTTTCTACTGGATGTACCGATTTTGATAATTCTTTTTTTGTTGGAAAGAAGATATTCTTAGCTTAGTACCATGATAAGGAAACCAGGATCTGATGATGGGATCCCGGAGAAATCGAGGGAACTTCTTGAAAATCCGCAATAACTTTTTACTGGGTGTACCGATTTTAATAATTTTTAATTTAATCGAAAGCTGATGTTTGTCATGTGGTCACATATAAATTTTATTGCGATCTGATAAATACTTTTTGAGTAATCTTTGATAACGCACAGTTACTTGACTATTTTTTCGTCGATCTACGTTGTACTACTCGTCGATGTAATTGAAGTCGGTTTTTTTTTCGTTTGCGAGCAAACACAATTATTATTTGTGTAGATCTATAGATATAACCTGTACAATACAAAATAATGATGACTGTTTTTACCGAAAAGTTCTCTATAATAATGTGTATAATCTATAGTATACATTAAATTGAAATATCTAAATAAGAGGGTGGCAAAATTTTCTTCCGCCCCGGACGGCCGACCACCACGCTACGCCACTGATTTGAATTACTGTGAAATAATTTTGTCCAGCTATTGACTTTAAAACTTTGTAGGGTTCTTTTTTTCAAAAAACTATATCAATTTATTATTGATTTTCAGCCTATTAGTACTAGTAGGATCAAAATATGGAGTTTACTCAAAAAGATCTGTTAGGACATTTCCTAAAGGATTTCAATTCGGTTCTTCTACTGCTGCTTATCAAATAGAAGGAGGTTGGGACGAAGATGGTAAGCAAACAAAGTATCATATTATATTATATTTTACATGATTCAGCCTGTGACATACCACTGCTGGCCATAGGGCTCATTCCTCTTGTAGGAAAAAGATGAGAGCTTAACCACAACGCTGATTCACTGCGGGTTGGCGATTATATTCCCTTCTATGAGTAACGAATGCAATCAGGTGTATATGATAACAAGTGGGATCGACAGCTTAACGTGCTCGCCGAGACACGGTAGTGAGACCCACAAGAATTAACAACCAGACTAAAAATAAATATTTATTTAAACGCAAATCTGCCGCCGCCGGTGTTTGGATTACACCAAAGCAGTTTACTCTATTCTAATACGCTTACCTAATAAATATTGAAGTCACAGCGTAGTTACATATTATTAAGCCTTCATGGCTGTATATTATAGATAAAATCAAACAATACATTAAAAGTGCTTAAGAATATAGATAAATAAATAAGAATCGAAAATATGAAAACTGAAACCTTACAAATTGATTTAATAGGATACAAAAAATCTTTGAATTATAACTCCCAATATTTCACCATACCGCCCAAATTACTCAACTGGCTAATTAAGTACTTGAGAAGTGCTAACGCGTTTCAAAAAATCTTTAACCTTAAAAAAAGAACTAACCATCGCTGCACTGTGAGATAATAACAGGCTATTATAGCCCAGAACTACTAGAAGACTAGAGTAGAGCCGTTTCTTCTTTACGATGCTTTCTTGTATCAACAATTCATCACCGTACATTTTTAATTATTTTAACCAGTGACTTAAAGGACAATGGCAGATCCCCTAACAAATTTTTGTTGGCATCAATTTTTAGCGTCTACTAATGAAAAATATGTAGTAAAATAGTACTTAAATTCCTAATCACTTTTGCTTAAAGAAACACCACCAAAAGAAGTAATGAATTGAAGATATTCCAGGTTGAACATTTAGAGGTTATGTGTCAACAACTTGTTGGTACCTGATCAAAAACTTAGTCAAATATATGTTAAATATAGTCCGAAACTACATTTTTAATAACTAGATAGATTGATTACAAAACCTTGTAGTAGATATATTTAGACTATCGACGCTCTTACAGCAAAATAATAAATGGCTAATTAGCCATAAGTCCGCCCATTGTACTTCACTGTCTGTAACTATCTTTATGCTTTGTTTGTAATATATTTGTGGTGTACAATAAAGTATAAAATAAAAATAAAATAAAGAAAAATATTTTTCTTAGATGCTTGTTTTAAACCTTAGGACTAAAATATTTCATATTCGGGGATTTTCTTTGTTACCTGTCCTTAGGTATTTCCTACGTAGGTACATCAGCGTTAGCTGTAGGTGATATAAAATCGACGATCGACAAAGATGTTCATCTTCTTAAATCATGAGCGCTGTATGTCAACAGATCTAATAAACCCTGCTCTTAGAATTTCTAGACCACGCTTCTGATTAGATTTTTCTTTAATGATAATCACCATAGATAGTTACCAGGACCATCCACTTATCGTGCCCTTTGCAGCATGGGATCATCTTTTTATCAGATAATCAGATGAGCAGCCTGCAAGGTCTTAACCAAATAAGAAACAGTTTACAATGGCACACAAAATGGTTATTCCCTGCAAAAAATGAAAGTGCGGCCTCTAGGTTAAAAAGCAAACTCTAGAAACCACTTATATACAGATGCATGGCACAGTGGTCCTCTACAGTCAGTCAGAGTATCTACTCATTTTTTCTAATAGAAGAAAGTCCTGTTTATAAAATAAAACAACATTATTTTCTTATTACGTATATTCTACATCGTCCCTAATAACAATGTCACCCAGAAACCCTGCCGGTGCTGTGATATTTTGTTGATGTCTCGCCCAACCAAGGTACCATACCAAAGTCATTGTATGCGCGCAACATCCAACAGTCCTTCCTCCAACTAAACAACTACAACAGTACTCTACTATTCCTGCTCGACCGGGTACATTATTTTTATAATTATATATTTTATTAAAAGCTGGATTCTAGTCCTTCGCTCAATTATGACAGTTATGATTTTCAAGTGTTGTCATGGCTATCATACTATTTTACCTTTGCCATTCTCGAATTATTATTGTATTTATGAAATAATTGGGCTTAGCAAATAAATAAATAACGCGTTATTCTTTGTAATAAAACAATGTTTCGGGTTTATACAATATAAATCGTGTAACTTGATGCAATATAATACGTGTAAAGTGTATTATTTATTTAAAGGCAAAAAGTTCATTTATGTTACTAAGAGAAGATTTATTACCATGTGGCAACATTCAACGGAACTATCGCTAGGTATAATAGGTACCTCATATTTCAATGACATGTCAAATCATTTTTACAATAATCAAATGTTCTTTTCATTAAAAATGATATTTTTCCTAGACTTACACAGATCTTAAAAATATATTGAAAAAACGTAAGAAATTATTTTATTTACATTTGACATTAAGACATTTATAGACGCTTAGGAATTCTATCAACAACTTTTTCGCCATTGTTCTTTGTTAATTATTGTAGGAAAAGGACTATCGATATGGGATGTTGTCACTCACATGGAACCATCACCGATACTCGATGGTAGCTCTGGTGATATTGCCGCTGACTCTTATCATCTCTATAAACGTGATGTTGAAATGGCGAAAGAACTGGGCTTAAACTTTTACCGATTCTCAGTATCCTGGTCTAGGATTCTTCCGACTGGTTTCTCCAATAAAATAAACCAAGCTGGTATAAATTATTATAACAATTTAATTGATGAAATGCTAGAAAATGGTATAACACCTTTCTTGACATTGTACCACTGTGATCTACCATATGACCTGCAAAAGTTAGGTTGTTGGACTAATCCGATTATTGTCGACTACTTTGCCAATTATGCAAAAGTAGTATTTGATGCGTTCGGTGACCGTGTAAAATTTTGGATAACTATAAATGAACCAAAACAAATCTGCTATGAAGGGTACGGCTCTGCTGATAAAGCTCCACTTCTCAATATGACTGGTATTGCTGAATATCTTTGTGCTAAGAATATTTTGCTTGCGGTATGACGAACAGTACAGGAGTAAACAGAATGGAGTTATTGGTATTTCTATTAGTTGTAGCTGGTACGAACCAGCTTCTGATTCTGTTAAAGATCAACAAGCTGCTGTAGATGCAAGACGTTTCGATGTAAGTCTTTCGGTTTCTATAGTAATCTTAATTAGGTTTAAATTTAAATATCGTAAGAAATTTTAATTTTCTAGCCCACGTTAATTGTTTTTTCAGTGGGGTCAATATGGACATCCGATTTTCAGCAAAAACGGTGACTTTCCCATTGAACTAAAAAGAAATGTAGATACAAAAAGCGCTGAACAAGGTTTTTCACAGTCTCGTTTACCAAAGTTATCAGAATCAGAATTAGAATTTATTAAGGGAACTTCGGATTTCTTTGGAATGAATACTTATACAACAAAACTGGCGTACAGAAATGCTTCTTTAGATGGAATGTACGCTGTGCCTTCATATCGTGACGATATGGGGGCTGTTTTAGTTAAAGACGATTCGTGGCCGCAAGGAGCATCGATTTGGTTGCAGGTTTGACTAATATTAAAAGCTTTTATTTAACTTACAATTTATGTTTGTTAGGGTGAAATCTTGCAACTCAATTTTGAAGCATATATCTTTAACCAATTGAGCTGAAATTTTGTATACATAATTAGTTTGGATGACATTGACACACAATGCATTTTTAGCTATTTGACGTCATTCTAAGTTCAACGAGGCTGCCACAACCAAGAAGGCGGATTGTTATTTTTAATACACTTCTAAAATTTGGTATCAAAGAAAGGTTTTCCTGAAGATAGCTCTAAACATATAGTGATGTCACTCTAAATCCTATATGGCTGCCTTCTAAAGATGGCGGACTGGTTATTTTATACACTCCTACAATTTTAGTACCGAAAGAGGTTGCTGAGAGATATCGGTGAGGTCGATAACCAATAAAAATAAAAATATTACTATATATATGTTGCTTGTATTTTTAATAAAATGATGTTACTCTAAATCCAATATGACTGTTCTAAAAATGGCGTTCTAAGTTTATTATGCTTTCCTATAATATGGGTATCAAATGGTACATAAATATTTAGGTACGAACTGTACATGGACTAATATTTGTACAAAATAAAGATTTAGTTTCTTATCTCCTAAATAGCTATCTACGTATATTAAAATTATTACCACTTTTTGTTGGAAACCTGAAAAATTATTGGTTTTTAAGAAATACTTATTATTTTTAGGAAGTGCCATGGGGCTTAACAAAATTGCTCTTAGAAATAAAAGAATTATACGACAATCCACGAATATATATCACAGAGAATGGCTGGTCGACTACTGGTGGCCTTGTTGATGAGGACAGAATAAAATACTTATGGAATTATCTTGACGCCATTTTGGACGCTATAGATGAAGGGTGCAACGTAAAGGGCTACACCTATTGGAGTTTGATGGATAACTTTGAATGGCTAAACGGATATAGGTTTGTTTCATTGTAGACATAATTTGCCCGTTTTCTACTTTCTTTGTTACGCCATATTTTATTCTCATATTGATTGATTGATTCAGCATCTAACACTGCACTACAGAGTCAGAGTGTAATGCACCACGTTTCTCAACTACGGGTTAGTGGATAATTATCCACAATATACTTACATATTTTCCGAAAAAATTTGTATTTAAAATATTTGTTGTTTTTCTTTAATTATAGTGAGAAGTTTGGAATTTATGAAGTGGATTTTTCAAGCCTAAATAAAACAAGAACTCCTAGAAAGTCTGCGTATGTCTATAGAGAAATAATAAGAACAAAAACATTGGACTTTGACTACGAACCCGAAGAATTTAAAAATGTGAAGATTTAAAAAATCTGAACAGTAAAATCGTTATTGTCCTATAGGACATACCTATACGATTAGCATTAATAAATTCCTATATACATATTTAATAAGAGAATTCAACATTCAATCATATACATTTTGATTTTGACTCGGGCAACATCCCGCTGCCGGGCGTTGGCCTCTTTCTCTATGTAAGAGGAGGGTAGGAGCTTATTCCACCGCATTGCTCTACCGAGTGTTGGTTGATATATTCCTTACATGAGCAACAATCGCTATCATGTGTTTATAACAACAATCGGGAGCGATAGCTTAACGTACTCTTCGAGGCACGGCAGGGAGACCTTTGAGGATAGACACACAGACCGGAAATAAAATATTTGTACAATTGCAAGCATTAATTATTCTGAACAAGAATTTAACCCGCGACTGCCGGTACTTAGGTATACCGCACATGCAGACACTATACCTCAGAGATCGTCATTAGTCCGGTTAGAAGTCCTTATTTGTATGAAAACTGCATAAACTAAGCATAACTAAGAATTTAAAAAAATTCAAATATCACATTAAATGTCCTCGTTTTTTTTTAAAGCTTCCATAATTACAACATGCCAATTTCAAGTGCATCTGAAGTTGATGATGAACAGTGGCTACAAGGAGTTACCTTGATATTATTATGACGTTTGTTTTCTACTTTATGTTTTGAAGACAATTGAAGATTACATTATTATTGATTGGTACTGTAAGACCTATAATAAAAAAAGGAAACTTTGACTCATATGATAATTATAGACCTGTAACTATTTTACCAATAATTGATAAAATAACGGAAAAATACATTCATCAACAAATTCAAAATTTCTATAATAAAAATAACATATTATATAGTAATCAATTCGGTTTTCAGCCAAAAAAAAGTACTACACAACTTTTATCAATATTTTCAAATTCTGTAAATAAACACTTGAACGATAAAAAGCACATTTTAGTAATATTTATAGATTATAGCAAAGCATTTGATACTCTACAACATAACATTCTTCTTGAAAAATTAGAAAATAACGGAATCAGGGGCCCACTTCTAAATTGGTGTTATAATTATCTTTCAAATAGAACATATCGCGTTAAAATTACTGATACCCTCAGTGACGAAATAGCAATAACAGAAGGAACTGCACAGGGTTCAGTTTTAGGACCCCTTCATTACTTAACATATGTTAACGATCTTAAAAATGTTGTAAAAACCTGTGAAATGTATCAATATGCGGATGATACATGTCTTCTGTCGGCCCATCATGATATAAAACAAGCAATTAAAAAAATTCAATATGATTTTGACCAACTTTCAAAATGGTCCCATGATGTTGGCCTAATAATAAATAGAGAAAAAACAAAAGCCATCTATATAAGCTCAACGCAAAATAGATTCTCTGGGGACATACAAATCACTGCACATAGCCATCAATGTTTTCATAATTCATATACTGGTATCTGCAACTGTAACCACATTGACTTTGTTAAAACTCAGCGTTACCTTGGTATTACTATAGATACTAACCTCAATTGGAAAGAACATATAAACAATGTCTGTGACAAATTACGTGCCCTTTTAGCCAAATTAACCATAATTAAACCCAAAATTCCATTCTCAATACTATTAATGTTTTATAAATCTTTAGGTGAATCTATTATATCTTATGGACTAAGCACCTACGGTCTTACATTTAAATCACATCTCGATAGAATCTATCATCTCCAATTACGAATCTTAAAAACAATCGTACCCATATACATAAGAAATAAATACAAAAACAACGCATTGAAATTATTTAACTACTGCAAAGTAATGCCAATACACACTAAAATAAAATATACATTATTAATAGAACAATATTTTAATTCAAACATTCAAATAAAAATGAGTCACTATAAACTAACAAGAAATATTACAAATCACACATTAAAAATACCTAGGCATAGTAATTTTTATGGAAAACGTACGCTTGAATATATTATTCCTTTCCTAATAAATAATCTGCCATCGAATTTAAAAAAAAAAAATTCAAAAAAATAACTATAAAAACATATTTAAAAAATTCTTTTTAGAACAACTTAAAGAGACAGATTGACATGACCGCATTTTTTTTTTTTTATTATGATTATTACTTTTTTTTTTTTTTAACCACTTAATGTTATTTTTTTTCTTTCCAATTATGTTCACATGTATAATAATCTATATTTATATAGCTCTATATCATATTTTTATGTTAGTAAATAATATAGTATGTACTTTAGTATTATTACTTTAGAAACACAGTGCACTGTTAAACTACCTATTCATTGTTTTTGCTGCACTGTTTATCACATAAATTGTATCTTTTTTTCTTCTGTAAATAAATAAATAAATAAATAAATAAGATAATACACTTATATCTTCTCTTCTTAGTATCTTATCTATCTTTCTCACTTTATTACATTAGTCAGGAAAACATAATATAATATAAAACTCATAATAATACATATACAATCTTATATATAAAATTCTCGTGTCACAATGTTAGTTACAATACTGCTCCGAAAAGGCTGGACCAATTTTTATGAAATTTTGTATGCATATCGGGTCGGTCTGAGAATCGGCCAACATATATTTTTCATACCCCTAAGTTATAGGTGGGGGGGGGGAGTTTAAGGGGGTTAATAACATATATGGCAAAACAACGTTTCCGGGGTCAGCTAATATATATATAGGCATTTTACAGTGGCGTATATAAAGTTTTTAAACAGGGTAGGCAGTCAAAAAAAATATGGATAGCCACACAGCACCTACTTTCTCGCAATTTTATCCAAATTTATTTAAATTTTGTTGGGAGATAATTTCAAGAACAGACAAGTAAATTATTGGACACGTAAACTGCATTTATACTTATAAAAATGCAGGCATACAAATACACGTACACCAACAACAACTGTACTTATCAAACAAATCAGTTACTGGATAGGACTAGGGTTGCAAACCATACTTTATAATAAAGTATTCTACTTTATTTTTGGTAAATATACTTTATACTTTTGTATACAAATAAAGTATATGAAAATACTTTATTTTCAATCTTTACTGTGATGCGTGAAACAAAATACTCATTATTGGTACTTAACTATTTAACGGTACACATAAGGTAAAACGGATGATGGAAAGGATTTAAAATTACTGAACGAAATGTTAGATGTCAGATGTGGTGTTTTGAATGTGACAGGACAGGTGACAATCTGACATTTGTCACAGATGTCACTACTCACTATCAACGATATTGTAGAAAAATTGACCGTTGGCTTTGTTTATATGTAGTTAAGGAATCAATGGTTGGAAAAATGGTTTGACCTTAGCGAAGATAACTGGCTTTCAATACATCCTAACGTGTCCTTAAAAAATGCGGTTAAATTTGAACATTTTGAAATGATAATTATAAAAACTAAATTACAAGACGGATCAAATATTAAGATGCAGGATATATATTCCGAATGTATAAGATAAAAAAAAAATCACTAATGATGATAAAGAATTTTCAGTGAAAAGTACAGTTGAAAAATGGCAATATATACTTAAAAATGCACCTGATAGCTTACCAAATATAACAAAAAATTTCTTACTTACTCTCTGTTCCCACTACTTAAGCTTTCACTGAAAGGGTTTTTAGTAATGAATCTAAAGTAGCGAGAAGAGAGAAATATAGTGTCAATAAATTTAATTAGAAACGAATTTTTATTTCTATAAATTTAAATATTGATTGTTAAACAAGTTTGAAACATTTAAACATAACAAAAAATTGTTAGCATGTGCTAAAGGCACACAAAAATACGTTTTTAAAGCAATAAAAACATAAAATTTGAAAAATACTTTTTTTTTCTTCCAAATACTTTATTTTTTCCTATCCAAACCATTTTATAGGTTTTTTTTTTTTGTCAAAAAAAGTTGGCAACCCTAGGATAGACTGTGAACTCATAAGGCCGGCGCTCTGATAATTTCGTTAGTGTCAAACATAAGAAATCATTGATAACACTATTAATCAGTTACGAAATTGTATGCTTAATGAAAGTACTTGTTTATTTATAAATAAAAGGAAAATTATAACGTCATTGTTATTTATAGGTTAACTCGATACGCCTGAAGAATTTTTAATTTATCCGTAAAATCGAACGTGTTGAATTTGGATGCACCATTTACTTTCATCAAACACACATCTCCGTTACTAATTCACAGTAAACATATTCATCACTAATATATTAATATTTTCACTAATAACAAGAACGCACAAACGAAAAATTCAAAGCGAATTACCTACTACTATTACGAAATTACTCTGTGGAATTTTGCGATTATGCGACCGTGTCAAAAATCATAATAATTGTAAAAACGGTATCGAATTGATTTGTCAGGTTTTTCTTGCTGTTCCTACTGTCATTGTTAAATCGACCAATGTTAAAAACAATTTTTTTTTCGTATTCGATTATATAATATCCTACTGTCATGGCTAACATTTTGTTAGCAATTTTAGGCAGAAAAAAGTAATTTTTCATAAAAGGCCCGTCGTCGATTCGCGCGAAGCGCTGATATAGTATATATGACGGTGGGTTTTCCAATTGAAGCGGATTTAAATTGAATTATGATTTATGTCTTTTTCAAATACTTTAAAATACTTCGTAATAGGTTCTGCAGCATTTTTGGCAACAAATTCTTGCTGTCAAAAAGAATGCTAGAACCCTACTTACCTAGCCTTCCCTTTCTTTTTGCTTGTTTCTATTGTTATTATAATTATCCTACTTAATTTTTATAAATTGTAAACCAGAAAAGGGAAAAATTTCTTTATTTCTTTCTAATATTATTTCTTTAATAATCTATAAAAAAATAAATTAATGTTGCTAAGCGCATAACTCGAGAATGATTCGACCAATTTGGCTAGTTATTTTTTTATATGTTCCATAAGGCCCACGGAAGGTTATAATGTAAAAAAAATATAAAAAAATTGCTTTAATTATTTTCACTATTAAATTTTTTACAGATAAAGTCTGTCCGGGCAGCTAGTTATTTATAAATATTATAAAACGTAAATTAAAACTTATTCTTGAATATCCTACATTTGTTTATTATAAACCGTTATCGTCACTTTCACCAATCTTGAACAATAAATCCCTAATGTCAAAATTAGATTGTTTATGTGTCACATGCCAGTGTCAATAAGTTCACTTTTTTTTCCACAAATTTAATGGAAAATGTGTGATTTAAACGATAATCCAATCAAATTAAGTGTTAAGTGGAATGGCAAAGAATATGAAATGCCGGAATTATCTCCGTCAGATTCGGTAGCGATGTTAAAAATCGCCATCGAAAATGCGACTGGTGTACGACCGGAAAGACAAAAACTTCTTAATGTTAAGTTTCAGGGTAATTATATTCAATTATTTGTCACAAATTTTCAATTAAAATTTAAAGTTTTACAACTATATTTCTTTTACTATGTCATTACAATTTACTACCATGTGCTACTATAACACAAAGACATTGTGGAAAGCACTTAACATTTTTGCATTTTTATATATTTATGTAACTGTAATCATTAACTAGTTTATCATATGTTGAAAGATATTAATTATAATATGAATCATTTCATCTAAAAGTAAACATTTGTTTTAAAATTACTTCCTATTCAGATCTTAAAAAACTTACACTGAGATTTGTTATAACATTTTATTTTCTATATTACTTTGTAACAAAATCTTAATTTTTTTTTTCAAGAAATCATATATAAACATCACTCCTGACTGCTTTTATACTTAAGAGCCATTTCACAAAAATCGGTAACAATCCCCGAAATTGTAATATTAAGACGTCGTTAATCTCAGTGTTGGATGCAATAATGTAATTTATAGTCTTGAAATATAACAAAGCAACCTTTGTTGTAGTCCATAGTCGGATCAGAATTTTGATTTATATTATGTGTATAAAATTATTAACCTTTTCATCAGCCTCCTCCCTAGGTAAACGGTCGCAATGTATAATTTGAAGTCATACTTTTCAATAACCTCTACGTTGAAACCATTTTAAAGAAATATCATAATATGTGGAATATAATTTTGTTGCACACTATCATAGATTTTTATTCCATTTGTATCTCTATTAAACGATAAAAAAAATTTAAAGTTACGAATATTTTCCAAATAAGTACAATTTTAAAAGCGATATTTCTCTTAGAAAACTAAGAAATTTTAACGAACTATCTTCATCAAAGTAGACTTACATCATTAAGGAATACAAAAAAAAATAATTAAATTAAATAAATTAAAAGATAGTATATATTACCACGCATTAAGCCCAGTAAATCAGTCGAGCGCTAGCGCTCTTAGAGGTAAGGTCCACGCCAAATTCTGCGCAGCCGTCTCTTTCGCTCACACGCGCCAAGCGCCTGTTGTTATAGCGGATAAACCGCATTTGATACTTTCATAATAAAATATATATAAAATAAACATATCATGGAAATGACTGTAAAATAATATAATGATAATTTCTGTAAACAAATGTATAATTTAATTTTCTTTTCTCACACTATCAATACAAATAGGCATTTCAATCTGTTTGTCTTGTTATTTGATAATTAATATGTTTGTCGGTGTCGATGTCATAAAATGCTATTTTATTCATATCGTAAATATTAGATACATTCGTAAACTGAAAAAACTAAATCTAAAAAAATTGTTTCATAAAATTAATTTTTTATTTTTATTTTAAATTTATTGACTGTTGTTATATAACATACTTGAAATTTTTAACAAATTAATTATGTAAAAAACATTTTATACCATAGTTATTAATTTTTATTATACATTAGAAAATGATCAAGATGGTCTTTTGGTTGTCACACTATACTTACTAGCACAAAGATCGCGCGGCTCGTACGATTCGCGCGATGCGACCAAATTTACCTAAACTTGCAGAGCGTAAAATTGTGAAATGGCTCTTAAATAATTGCTCTTACTAATAAATGCAAATCAAGTTTCAACGCACCTTTCTAGGCAATAGAAATAGTATCATATACAGACTTCTTTATTTCATTCATTAGGTAACTTCATAGTCGATATAGTTATTTTTTTTTAAAGATTAATTTATAATTACATGCATATAAAATGACTATTCAATAGTGCTTTTGAATCCTACTTGGATAAACTAATTTTGATTTGGACTTGCTCAACTCAGGTAAGGTAGCGACAGACAATTGCACATTGTCGGACTTGAATCTAAAGCCGAACCTCAAGATAATGATGATGGGCTCTCTAGAGGAAGCAATAGAAGGTGCCAGAACTAAACCAGATATCGGTGACGAAGTAATTAATGACTTAGACATAGAGGAAGAAAATGTTGATATCGAAAATCAGGAGGTATAAAGTTGGAGAATACATTTTATAACAAGAAACTTAATATTTGATCTTTATATGTACATTTTAACATTTTGTAAAAAATAGTTCCTACATCTATATAGACCTATTTTCTATTTTTTTTTACACACTGCTGTTATAACTTATCATTCATAAAAAATATTTTTCTGTTTATTTAACGTAAATCACTGTGTAAGTACGAAGTTAATGTTAAAAACACACCAAATTTAATTTTATGACATATCTTTAAGTAAAAAATTAAAAATTAATGTTACTTATATATTCAACAAACAAATAATAAGTGCAAATAATGCTATGAGTGTTGCTTTTAGAGTGATACTAGCCGACCTAGCTCATGTTGTTCTGCCATATAAATTACTAATCTACGGTATGATATATTTTTTACGATCCTATATATGAGAATCGATTAAAACAAGAATCATCCAAACTAGTACAACCGGTAATAAATTATGAGGTATAATACAATGTAGGTTAACAAAAAAATAGTCAATTTAATCTCATTATTAGATATGAGTCAAAAACAACTCTTCAGATTTCGATTAAGTTTAAATCTATCCAGTAAAATCATTATCATCATCATCATTACAGCCTATACAGTCCTAGCTGGACATAGGCCTCCACAAGTTTACGCCAAAAATAGCATGAACTCATGTGTGTTGCCCATAGTCAACACGCTGGGCAGGCGGGTTGGTGACCGCAGTACTGGCTTTGTCGCAACGAAAACGCTGCTGCCTGTCTTCGGCCTGTGTATTTCAAAGCCAGCTGTTGGATGGTTATCCCGCCACCGGTCGGCTTTTTAAGTTCCAAGGTGGTAGTGGAACTGTGTTATCCCTTAGTCGCCTCTTACGACACCCACGGGAAGTGAAGGGGTAGCTACATTCTTTAGTACCGTAGCCACACAGTAAAAGGTACTGAGGAAACATACATTAAAAAGATACAGTCAAATTGAGAGCTCCTCCTTTTTTAAGTTAGTTAAAATGTCATGAAAATTGGTTAAAACCGGTTTTTGGAGGAGTGCTACTACAGATACGCACATTTTGTTTCGTACGTTTCTCTTAATATTAACTTAGTACTGAGCATAAGATAAATTAATATTAAAAATTCGATTTAAATAAAAATCATAGTAAGTTTTTTAAGGATAATTATTGTCCTTGATATAACTTGTATATAAATAAGTTTTTAAATTTCTAAGGCCACTAACACTACCCTGCTCCTTATTGTTATTTTACCGTTGCCATTCTTGTTCATTACCAAGGAGCTTGCCTTATACATATATTATATGGCCTTAATATCGGAAACTAAAAATGACCCGCACAAAACATGCTAAATATCCTATTTTTCATATAAATCATAGTATTTTATAATACACACATTAGCTTTAAGAAATGTCAATTTTATTCCAGGTCTACTTATCAAAAATAAACAAGAGAGTGAGAGATTACAAAATTAATTTATTGAATGAACCTCGGCCCGGAAAGAAGTTGTTAGTTTTAGATATAGACTACACGTTGTTTGACCACAGATCTGTTGCTGAAACTGGTAAGAATTTTCTCATATTCTAAATATATTGTCAAAAATTTCATAAAAATAATACATCAGTGCAATCTAAGGAAAATAAATGTGTGGTGTCGTTGGACACCAGATAGGAACGAAGTTCCTTATTACATAAATATTAATTTCAAGTTGTAGTCGAGCTAAAGAAAATAACTATTACACTAAAGTTACTATAACGATTTTATCATATGCATATATTAATTTATGATTGTTAGCCAATAGTATTATACTCGTATTATGATTGTTATAAGTCTGTAAAAATCAATGTAAATAACCTGACTAAGTATCAAAACTTAGTCAAAACATACCCATATAAGGTAATTTGTATTTTTTGTTTTTTAGGTTATGAGCTAATGCGACCATTTCTACACGAATTTCTAACATCAGCATATGAAGATTACGATATAGTAATATGGTCAGCGACAGGAATGAAATGGATCGAAGAGAAAATGAAACTGCTCGGTGTAGCGACACACCAAGATTATAAAATAATGTTCTATCTAGACTACCTAGCTATGATAACTGTACACACAGCTAAATATGGAACTATTGACGTAAGTATGACCCCTTACTCGTTTTTATTAGAGAGTAGCTCAACCTTATAGAAGATGACCGAAAAATAATAATGCTCTTAGTAACATTTAGTTCGAAATTTTAAGTTTTGTTAATCAGTTTTGTCGATTACTTTAAGAGCTACAGTTAAATATTGCTGCTATCAAGTATTGTTGTGTTCCCATGGCAAGTAAGTTAGCCAGATTTTCCATGGATGCGCTGTGCCGATAGTAGGGGTGGGATCCTGGTGTAGGAGGCCTCTATAGGCTACGACGACCATCAATATGATATTAAACGAAGTCCTCGATTACTATTTGCATTAAAAAAAATGAAATACAAAAGTTCGCTTTATTATTTTTTCTCTTGATTATGAAATGGTCTTAATTCTAGTGTTCTGCTTTTTTTTCTGCAAAATGTATACCTGTCTGTGTATTGCCAGACCTCAGAATTTAATTCAGTATTGAGCCATTGAGTAAGAAATTTATTTACTAAAATTATTTTCCAGGTAAAGCCTCTAGGCGTCATTTGGGGTAAATACCCGCAATACAGCTCCAAGAACACGATTATGTTCGACGACATACGAAGAAACTTTATAATGAATCCAAAAAGTGGTCTAAAAATTCGGCCATTCAGACAAGCGCACTTGAACAGAGATAAAGATAGGGAGCTCGTGCACTTGTCCACTTATTTAAAAGACATTGCTCACTACTGTGACGATTTTGATACACTTAACCACAAAAAGTGGGAAAAATATAAGCCTGATAAGAATAGAATCCAAGCGGGTAGTAAGAGAAAGGCAGAAGACAGTCCTTCCAAACCAAAGGAATGACGGTAGATGGAAATTTTGAACCTTAGATCGTAAGCATTTAAGCAAATGCTTTAATGCTTAAAGACTGCGTAAAGTAAGAATTGTGTTCAAGCGTCACGGAAATATAATTTTTTTTTTATGTAAATCTTTTTAAGAGACGTATTGTTAAGTTACGTTTTCAACGTCATCTTTGGATCATTCCAAAATATTTCAAATATTGAATAGAAGACATATGTTTGGCTTATTTTTATTTTTATGGAATAAATTTGCGTTTCTTCTTAAAACTACTACATATTTTAACTAGCTCGTTGGCGCAGTTTGTAGTGACCCTGCTTTCTGCTCCGAGGGTTGTGGGTTCGATTCCCACCCCGGGTCTGGGTGTGATATAAATATTTATTTATATATTTATATATGTATTATTTATAAGTATATTTATTAAACAAAAAATATGTAGCTACACCAGTTGGCTGTTACCTATAACACAAGCATTAAGTTGCTTACTGTAGGAACAGACGACCGTGTGTGTATTGTGTAGATATTTATTTATTTATTGTATTCATCACTTAATATTTGGCTTTGGGTCGTTTTACTTAATTGATTAAAATTAATCATGCTTTTGTTTTACTTAATTTCTGATACCCTAAAGATATTCTTAAGATTATTATTTCTTAGCGCCAAATGTGTGTTTTCATTCTTAGTTATTATTTGTAAAATAGCAAAAAAGCTATAAATTTTTATAAAAATAACATTGTTCAATCAATTTGTACGTGTATGTACGAAGTACTATTTTTTATTGTCACAATAATGCTATATATAATTAAATAATAATTATAAGTATTAATAAGTTAACTAAAGCACGCATTATCGTATTGATTGTGTTGTCTCTGAGTGTATACTATGACATAGAACTGCATACGCATCGCGATACATCAATCTGTCTCTCTCGCACGCATAAAAACTTATGAGTGCGACAGAAATAGATATACATTTGTTTTGGCAGATAATTTTCTATACAAATATCTAATTAAAGCGCGCACGTACAATACAATCTCATATCGCGTTTGTATTGTTTCTTAGTGTGTATTATGAGTTATGACATAGAACTGCATATACATAATTTGATACATACGCAGCTATTAATGTTTCGTACATCTATCTCACTCGCACTCAAATAAACCTTACGAGCGCGACAGGGATAGATATGTGTTTGACAAGTATTTTTCTATTTCAAAGCTTATGAAATATATATTTTTTAGCTTAACCATTAATTTTGCGCGATTTTTTTTCAATAGTCGATCAATTCTTGGCTTGATATCTTTGTTTTTTTTTTTTTTTTTTTAAACAGACTACATTAAAATTGCATTTTTGCCTGACTACACTGGCTTTAGATAACTGATATGTACTTATATTAGGTCGGGGAACAAGTTTCTTCGTATTTTATATAGAAATTCTAAGTAAGGTTTTACAAAATTTATTTACATTAATTATAATATATATTTACCATTTTGTTCGACAACTTGCCGCCATCTTGTAGGTTGTGACAGGATTCCGTTGCTGTAGAAATTTTGGGACTTGTCATTAGAAAACTGCGGCAAATAGTTTTGAGAGTCCTCTCTTGATGTTAACTTTACATTATCTAAAGAATTCTGAAGAGACCGAAACAATCAATCTCTCTCGATTTTTGTCGAGTGGCTAAAGACATACGTGGTCTGGCGTTATCGTGATGATAGACCACACACATGATGATTTTGCCCGGCGGCAAAACTCATATAGCTCATGCCCTTCTAATCCCAGTATATACTCAAAATCACTTTATTGCGTGTCAACCCGGGTTCCGCGATAGTCTGTGCAGCTTGTCCGACCTTTGACTACGATCTCTTTCGTACATTCTTATCGTATGTGATCCACTATTCGTCACCAGTGATCAATCTCTTCAAAAATGATTCGATATCTTTACATCTTAAGAGAGAATTCCAAATGGGTACACGGTCCTTTAGGTTTCTTTCAGTGAGTTCATGTGGCACACATATATTGAGCTTTTATTTTATGATTATTAACTCAAATGTTGGTTTAGTTCCACTTTTTCAAAAATGTCGTCACGTTTATCTGTAACTGGGCTTACTTAAACCAATTTTATGCTACTCTTACTGACACTGCATTAGATCCATAACTGTCACAAAAAATGTTTCGCGGCGCGACTCCCTTTTTTTCCTTTTTTATTGGATTAACATTTCACCTATGTCACCTATTCATGGTATCAAAACCAGCCAGAGACAAACAATACGGTTGTATTAAAAGAATTTATTGCAACTTTTTACAAGAAAATGCGAAGACTCCACGACCGAAATTATTAAACAGTAGTGACTATTGTAAGTAAAATTTACATCACAAGATATGGAAAATAAAATATTTATTTATTTAAAAACTTTGAGTTTAAATTTTTTTATTTTGGTCCACATACGTGTCTTTGATGTAAATTTTATTATAATTTTTTATTGATTGAATTATTATTTTATCCAAAATAGGGATACAGATAATATTTTTGTATATCTTATCAATATAGCATTTGCCTAAATTAATGTGTTTATTGATTTACTAGCCGACCCGTGCCCACTTCGTTGGGCGTTAATTATTATTATATCAACCAAATAACATACTTTAAAGAACAAATTTTATAGCACTTTCGATAAACTTAAATAAGACTAAATTAATAACGTCGAAAGACTAATAAATTGTTTTCTAATAGCGATAGATGGCGCTAGTTTATTTACCATTTTGAAATTATATTTTAATCTTTTTCTTATTTACTGAATTTTTTGTTCAATTACAATAAAATATAGCCTATGTCACTCCTGAATAGTGTAGCTTTCTGTTAGTGAAAGAATTTTCATGATCGGATCAGTATTTGCGAAGATTACCCCCTACATGCAAATTTAATATATCGCACCCTTAATAAAACAAAGATGTAACTCAAAAATCGCAATTTGTGGGAATTGGCGTTTGAAGTTTAGCACTTTTTCCGCATTGTGTTTGATTAAAAATTACCAATTATTTGTAATGCTTTTAATGACTTTTATTATTGATATCAGTAGTTTAAAGTACAGAGATTAATAGAATAATAGAAAAACAACTGTGTTAAAATCTATAATAGCTGTAAAATGGAGATGAAAAAAAAGTTCCGACTTAAATCTCTTCCCTTTCTTCCCCATCTTCAGGAGGATATATTGCTGAGTCCACAATCATCTCCCACTCGTGCGACAAGCCCCTGAGTATAGACCACATAATCAGACTTGTCACACGCTAGTTGAATATAAAAACTCTCCTGGCCCCTTTATTTAATAATTTTAAGTCAGACCTAAGTAAGATTTAAGGCATGCAATAGTTTAAGTTAATACCTAGTAATTTTCGAAAATAAACCATAAAATGGAAACAAAAATATTATAATTATTATAGGGGATATTATAGGGATTGCCATAGTCACCGCGCTAGACACTGCGTGTTGGTGATCGCAGTGGATGCTACTCAGGAGATACTGCTGCCCGTCTCCTGGAATTTTCCCTCGATCGCCTCTCACTACCTCCATGGGAAGAATGGGAGTAGTGCTAAATACACGCCACACGGTTATTTTAATTATTGCATCAAAAAAACAAAAGGATTTTATTTGTTAACTTTGTGAGAACTGACAGCATTTAGCCTTTGACTTCCAAACGGGGATAAATAGCGGAAAAAATATGAACATTATTTGTGCGCAATGCATAAGTTATGAACTAATTATTTACTGATAATTTCAGTACAACACATAACGCTACTGTAAAATACGTTAATATTAAATATCTATTTTCTGTCTATATAAATAAAGATGAATCATTATAGTGTAGGTAACTATGTTCTTACAAAACCTCCGAACAACTGTAGATCTAGGTCTTTTTTTTTGTTATATTAGTTTTTGTCAGGACAAGGTTTCTATAGAAAAAAAAAATCGATGTATTCACGAAACAATTGCGGTACAAAGATCGCCGAGTCAACTATTAAATTTTAAAAGTAAAGATAAAGTAACAAACAAAATTATTAAAAAAAAAAAAAAAAAATATTAAATTAATAATTTGTTGTTGACCGTTTTGATGTTCTGGTGTGAAATATAATTTAAGAACGACGGTTGTAGGTTTAATTCCCGATTTGAAACGAATATTTCAATCAGTACAAATTTAAATTTTTGTCCACATTGATCTCCCCACCGTGCCTATTGCTTGTCGTGCTGTGTATATACAACTATAGTCTAATATTAAAGGAGAAGAAGCCTTTGTCAAGGCCATTTCACTGCTCTTCAGTTCAAATCAGAATACCAAAATATTTCGTAAAAATATATGACTAGCTTGTTTGTGCTGGAGTATTGGACTCTGCTCTCCGCTCTAGCGTTATAGCTTCGATTCCCGCTACGAGAGCGGGCATTATATTTATGTATGTAAGTACTGTGTAACCTAATTATGTATATATAGATTTATTAAAAATATTATATAAATTAGTTGTTACTTATAAGACTTATTTTCGGCATAACTTAGGAAAAGACGAATGTGTGTATATTATTCATATTCATTTTATTTTCCTTTCTTAGTTTATTGCTTGTTTGACAAAAATAACGTTTCATATCACCATACTTTTGTTATGTAATATTAACGGTAGGTACGTAGTTTTATCTCGTCAGAATTTTGAGATAAAAAAATTGCTTATCATTTTTATTAGTACATTTACATAATTTTATGTACGAAGTTTAGCAGTACCAAAGTTTTGGGCAAAAAAAAATAACAAATATACTCCCATAATCCTAGTGGCATAGCGTGGATTTTTGGCACCCGGGGAATACCAAGATTTTGCCACTTCTACCAATTCTTTTATTATTTTGTTTACCAAATTAATTTAACACAATCATTGCAAGCACAATTTACAATTACCGATCAATGTTCATTTACCGACTTTAATAAAGGAGGAGGTTCTCAATTCTGCTGTATGTTCTTGTGTGTTACATTGCGGACGCAATTGGGACTTTTTTTTTTTGTAAATTGAAAAAAATCGCGGTGATTACCACTTCCATTATGAGTGCCACACTCAGAACTTTCGAATGGGCGGACCAATCTTGATGAATTTTTTAATCGAAAAGTAGTGCGTGTCATGTGGTCCCATTTAAATTAATCGAGATCAAACAAGTACTTTTCGAGTTATATCTAATATAGTGTATTTCCTTGACCATTTTTTCGTCGACCTACGTTGTATTATACCGCATAACTTATCATAGGGCTTACCAATTTTAATGATTTAATTTGATGACTGCTTACTCCTCTTTGTAACCTTTGATAACGTATATTTACTTGACTATTTTTTCATCTACTTGCGTTGTATTACTTGTTGTTGTAACTGAAGTCGTTTTTTTTTTCGTATGCCAGCAAACATAATTATTAAGAACTGCGAACGGCGTATAAATGTATTGTTGTAGGTATATATATGTTTATATTTTATTGTTTTGAATGTCGAATTTTTTTTATTTTTTTTTTTTACTGACAGAAACTTTGCCCTGACAATAACGAACACAACAAAAAAGAATTAAGTTGTATATTTATATAAATTATCAACTAATTGACCCGACACATTTTCGAGTATTGCACACGAGACATTTAATGCTTATGTTTTATTTATGTATATATACATTACTAATACGGTAAAATGTTCAATATAAATTATTAAAATGAGTCTTTAATAAACTCCGAAAATAACGAATCAACATCTTAAAAACAGCAGATATATATTATCTATAAGATAACCTTAGATACTATTTAAAACAATAACTATAATAAATTATTTTGATTTCGCAGCATCTATCAACAAAAAAAAAACATTTATAAATTTATCACAATTATCTCGGCTCGTATTGATATCTCGACCTTGAGAGAATTAATCAACCAAGGTTACGGTTACACGTGAACATAGTGCTATGACATTCTACACATAAATTATAATATTTTTACTAATTTGTGGACAATCATTACTACAATTTGGAAACGGTCAGTAGGCAAAAGAAGGATGGAGAGACCAAAAAGACAATGGGCTGACGATATAACCGAATTAAAAGGAAAGGACTGGCAAACTATCGGCAAGGATAGAGATGAGGAGAAACGTCTATATCCAATAACAAAAATTAACTCTTACTAACATTAAGACAATAAGCAAAACATTAATAACTAACTAAGTACTTAAACACTCAGATTAATAAACAAAAGGCTTAAACAATTGGACCTACTTATGCAAAAGGGAACCAATCCACACAAATGCCATAATCGAGATAATGACACAGAAGCTTTCAAAAATCAACCTTCTATCGACCCTGTAAAGATCAAAATGATCTGACAATTTTTACAGAATAAAACATTTCTATGACAAAGTTATCAACCAACATAACAGCAGTTGTTTAATAAACTAACAAGATCCAAACCACATGGTCCTTTGATTTTTTATTTTTTAATCAAATAAGTAGAACCATGCGGGTTGGTTCTTGTTTGCATATTAAAATAGGTGTAATCCTATAGTTTACAAAGATTCACATTACTTGTTCCTTGTTGATATAATTTTATTTACGACGTCTAAGAAGTCATGTCCTTTGTATCTGTGTTGTGTAATAAATCCTCCTTAAAATTATTATTAAAATGTTTCAGTAGAAAAGAGATTAGCTCATTTAAAAAGTTTTATCCCCTAGGATCATATAATGCGCAAAATATGTTTTTAACTGCTTTAATAAAAGAACAAGCTGTGAAGCGTCATTACGTTGCAACTGACAATATAACTAAAATTTCACAGAAAAAGAAAAGGTCTTACTCTCGCCAATATTTTCTAGATGGTGTATCAGTTTGTAGAGATATGTTTGACAAAACATTACAGACGTCGGCAAAACGAATAAATACGTCGCTTTGTAAGGTGCGATCGCACAGTTGCATTAAAGGTAATCGTGGTTCGCATGGCGGTTGCAATAGAGCATCTCCTGAAAGCGAGGAGTTCTTTATTAACCTTATGAAAAGGTTGTCGACATATGTATTATCGCCGACAAAAACAGAAGGGGTTAAGTTTTTGGGAGCAGACAAGACTTTATCAAAAATATACGAATTATACGTCGATGAAGCGAAAACCACTGGCGTGAAAATATTATCTGCTGCAAAAGTCAACAAATTGTTTTTTACAAAATTAACTAATTGAGGACTGACATGAAGCTAGCTAAAGATGATCCCACTGTCGAGACTCTGACTTTTGACCTCGAAAACACGTTACCTCTACTCCATATACCTACAAATATCGTCTTTTACAAAAGACAACTCTGGGTATACAGTTTAGGGATACATACTGGGAGCAAAGACGAAGCTTACTGTAATGTGTGGGTAGAAGGAGAAGCTGGCCGATATGCTCAAGAGGTGGGGTCTTGCCTCATCAAACATATTATGGAAAGTAGAGATTTTATGGAGTGATGCGTGTGGAGGTCAGAACCGCAATATAAAATTGATCTTAATGCTGAAAGCCATGTTGAATGAACATCCAACTTTAGACCAGATAAATATGAAATTCCTTGAATCAAGGCGTAGCTTCCTCCCAAATGATACAGATTTTAGAAAGATAGAATGTGCCTTAAAGCGTCAACAGAGGCTCTATACACCAGATGATTAAATTCAGGTTATGAAAACTTGTAAAAAAAAACGAAACCAATGCATGTACATAGGATGAAAAATGAAGATTTCTTGTCATCATTGAAGTTAGAAAAAAATATAATAAATAGAAAGAAAAAGATACACGGAGAAAAAGTTTCATGGCTTCATACCAAAGAAATTATAATTAAATAGGATGAAATGTTCAAAATTTACATGAAAACTAATTTAAATGAAGATTTTAAGGTTGTGGATATTAAAAAAAAATTTTCGCGGAAGACAATATTTTATAACAAAATCGATAATGGAACCACTTTGGCCAACAATGAAAGTATGCTACACTTAATTCCGCAAGGCACCTATGATTTTTATGTAAAACTTATTGGAAAAGATGATATAGAATATTATTGAAAAATAAAAAAGGATATGTTAAAAGAAATATGAGAAATTGACCTGAAAAACATTCAAGATCGTCTTCTATATCATCTTTTCCGATCAATAATAAAATAAATAAATAATAATAAAAGGGTATGTTAAAAGAAATATGGGATTTTTCATTGTTTTCCTATAAATTTACAAAAATTAACAAAGAACCAACCCACACAGAGATAATTTTGCAAAAAGGAATCAACGAGTTTTCCTTTTATTATTATTAAAAATGCCAATGATTTTCCTCAATATTATATTTGTATACATAGAATAGATGATTTAGTACAATATTATAAATAAATTTTATTCAAAGTAACAAACAATTTTACTGTATACAAAATTTTGACAAAAACGGCTTTTTCTCAAAACTGTCAGTGTGTGGGTTGATTCTGTTTTGCGTAAGTCCAATTATAAACAACAAATACCAACATTTGAACTGGAAATTAGGGATAACGAAACAAAAGCTTCTTTATTTTTTTATATGAATAAATACAATAGTATCAATCTTTGTTCCCTGTTGTAACGTAGGCTTTAATAACCCCAGTGATTGTTCTATTAATATAACTCATTTATGAAAAAAAAAATTAAAGTTGGTATTTAAGTATCATATAAATACAGGCTTGGGTATATAGCGCGCGTATTATTATTTATGAGTCGGGGTGAGGCTGTACAGTGTATTATATATTATTTTCTACGCACTAACGCCAAGTCATGTTTATAATTAGTCTTCCTGCTACTATCAACACATTTAAACCATACTAGTTTTCGTTGCCGCGTCGTAAACATGTTATTCGCTTTATTAATTCACAAATCTTGATACAATAATATAAATTAAGTTTAAATAACTAAAAATATGTCATCGAATACAGATACAAACGTGTCGAAAATACGAGTGACATCGGTCACGAGTAGATCTTTTCAATTATCGCCTACCGAAGAAGAAAAATCATCTGAAGTAATACAGCTGATTGAAAAACATGTAAACGCATCACCGGATCAAAATGCAATAAACATATTATTGCAATCCTCTAGCATTAAACCGAACGACGAAACCAGAGATTTATTACAAAATGATATAAAGACGATAGAAGAAGTAAATTTTCAAGAGGATAATGAATTAAAAAGAAACCAAAGTGATAGTGAAAATCGAGAAGAACGTGAAGACAATCAGAATATTATTGAGGATTTAAAAAAGAGGAATAGAAGTAAATGCTCCACATGTTGTTCAGATGTTTTTCACTGCGTGACGTGGTACTTTAGAAGCATTAAAAACTGTATAATATCCTGTTGTAGGGGTGATTGCAATTGTGAAACTAATAACAGTTATAGCAGTAGGGACCTTGACGTAAATTATATTTATGATGATCAAAATGAAGCTTTTAATTACGATAATGATGATTCTGATATTAAAGTTGATGGTGTTGAAACTGCAGAAGGTATCGGCGATGATATTTACAATGAATCTCAAAGTGAAAATGTTAACTCTAGGGACGATGCGTATGAAAATGTCTCTAGTTATGTGAGTGATACCGGTAATGACAATTCTGGAGGTGATACCGGTAATGATTATTCTGGAGGTGACGTAGGGGGTGACTACTCTGGTGGTAACGACGATTAACGTTTCATTATATATATTTATTTTTGCATAAGAAACTATTATTGCATTTTTATAAACATAGTTTTCTCACTTTGTAATATTACCATATTGACTTTAAACCCATTACCCATACCACAGAGACTTCTGTAACCCTTTTTTTAAGTATGTTAATAAAGGGTTACAGTATTACGTTACGTTAGTAGGCGTTACGTTATACGTATTTATAATAAGTAATTTTAAGGTTTATTTGCATCCTAATCTTATAATTTGCTAGTCTTGAATGTTACACTAAACCAAGTATTTTATTTTTTACGGACATGGCAAACCCTTTTTTAGTTATGTATCAAAAATAAATAAGACACTGTAAAACTAAATTAAGTCATAAAACAAGGGAAAAAATAGTATATTTTTAATGTAAATAATAATTGGTAGTTATAGTTACCAAACCCATAATTAATACTTAATTACTAATTTCCATGTGAGTAAATCACTCTCGTACTGTAAACTTTCCAAACCCACTATTCTAATCTATACAAATAAAATTTGAGTGTCTATTTGTAATATTAAAAAAACCGATTTTTACTGATTGCATATTGATATATACACGGTACATAATTATCTATATCAAAATAACATTTTTTACAATTTTTGTCTGTGTGTTTGTACCGGCTAATCTCTGAAACAGCTGGGCAGGTTTTGAGGGAACTTTCACGGGTAGGTAGCTGATGTAATAAGGAGTGACTTAGCCTACTTTTATTTTATTTATGTAACTCTGCAAGCAGAACAATAACATTTTTGTTAAATTCCACGCGAACAAAGTCACGGACACAGCTAGTTTTTAAATATAAAAGAATTGGCTTGGCCTTGATCCAAGCGTGCTTCGACTGTGTACATTGATCTATAAAATTTTATACATCAATGACTGTGTAAGTGTTGCGACAACATTAAATAAGAAGTAAAAAAAGTGATGTTATGGGAAAATATGCAGAAACATAGTAACTCTGTTGCTGAAAACGGTATAGATTAATTATTAGTCAGTCTGGCTATTACCATTTTTACCGTTAATGTTCAAAACTGAAAATAAGAAAAGTGTAGTGATATGTGAATTTTCGTATTGATAAATGAGATTAATACGTTAGGTAACGTTTGTTTTATTTTTAAATTTGAAATTTTACATCAGTTTAATAAATAAAAACAAATATTTAATTTGTAACAACCTACTTTGTGAGTGTTAACTAAGAGATAAACATGTAAGTCAATAAAGTATACCTAGCTCTTGTGTATTTATTTTGTATTTAAATAAAAATTAAATATATATATATGTAGGATGTGTAAATTTAAAGACGAATGCATGAAAGGGAATGTAAGAGTGAGTATGCATGATGTGAAGAATGATTGACATTGACAGACGAACGTGTGACAGTGAGTTTGGGTGTGGCGCTAAGCGAGTGAAGACGGCAAGACGTGTATTTTTATTTCTCTGTGTATTTGAATAAACCAGCATTTTAACGACTTTGGATTTTTTGATTTTATCCCACAAATTTTGGGGGCTCGTCCGGGATATAAATCAAGCTATCCAGAGGAGTCATCGAACGACGTAAGACGACGTAAGACGACGACGACGACGACGACGACGACGACGACGTACTGTAACGGTCGATTTTAAATTTGAATATACCGTATCTCAACCCATTTCTGGATTCAGGATGTCGAAGGCGGGCCAAGAAGCAGCGGCAGTGAGTGAGCAGAGCAGGAATTTACTCCAGTATGCTGAGGATCTGGTGCCTAAGTTCAGCGGCAACGACAAAACTTACCCTGTCGCCAGGTTTGTGCAGGAGGTTGACGAAAATGCCGAAATATTCGGGTGGTCGGCGCTACAGCAACTCATCGTGGCTAGGCGGTCACTGGTGGGCACTGCGGCGCTATGGTTGAAGTCGGAAAGGCCTTTTAAGACGTGGGAGGACCTTAAGGCGGCGTTAACCAAGGAGTTCCCGGATACGCTGGACGCGAAAAGCGTGCATGAAATGATGTCGGCGCGCAAGAAACAAGCAAACGAATCGTGTCTAGATTATGTACTGGTTATGAAGGAGTTAGGAAGACGCGGTAAAATGCCCGATTATGTTGCGATCAAGTACATAGTTGACGGCATAGAGGATGACGAAACACGGAAAATAATGTTATACGGTGTTACAACGTACAGCGACCTGAAAGAGAAACTTAAAATATACGAGCAGGTGCGGGAGAAGATAATAACGCAGAAACCCGATCGTGCTAAAGTTGCCTGGAAGAGTCCTGAAAGAAAAATCATCAAGCATAAAAGGTGTTATAACTGTGGTGAAATAAATCATCTATCAATAGAATGCCCTTATAAACGTAAAGGTCAAGGTATGAAGTGTTTCCGGTGCAACGGCTTCGGTCATTATTCGTCACAATGCAGGACCAATGACAGGCAAGAGACGTCAACTACACATAGGCCGGGGATTGGCGGAACAGTTCAAAATCAAACGAAACATTCCGGTCACTACGCTTCCGGAACAGACCGTGCAACGAAACAAACGATGTGCGTTGAAACAACGAGCGAGCGAGACAACATCAGTGCCGAGGGCGAGCGAATGGACCCGAACACTTCTAACATGGCGGTCCGAGAGCGAGAAGTGTATCAGCTGACTTCACCTTACGCGATGTCACAACGATTACTGTCATCTGTATCAAATTCAAATGTCAAAGACGTCATAGTAAATAAAAATTGTGTAGCGGTAGATATGAAAAAGCCGGTTAAAAATATAATAATTGGAAATAAAAGTGTTTGTGCGCTAATAGATACGGGAAGTGATGTTAATCTAATATCGTATGATTGTTACAAAGCGTTAAATGCGCCGGAGTTGGGAAAGTGCAGTGTTGTTATGCGAGGTATTGGTTGCAATAATATTACGTCGATAGGTCGGTTGAAAATTCCGATTACAATTGATAATAATTGTTACAATAGTGCCGAATTTTATGTAGTTCCTACAGATTGTATGCCGTATGATGTTATAATAGGTCAGGAGTTTTTATGTAATGTTGTATTGTTAATGGATAGTGGCAGCGTTCTCTTACTACCCCGTAACGAAGATTGGTTGCGAAATATGTCGTATGATGTTCCTAATGTTATGTTTTCTGTAGGCGCAGGTGTCGGTATGGGTACACATTGCAAAGTAAGACGTATGGTTGAAATGTATACACCAAATAAGACGAAGGAGGCACCTATCCAACTGAAAATAGTTCTGAAGGACGAAATACCAGTGGCTCAGAGACCTCGACGATTGGCTAATAAGGAACAACAGGTAGTAGACCAGCAAGTACAGGAATGGCTGGCAAATGGAATAATACGGGTAAGTTACTCTGAATACTCAAGTCCAGTAGTTTTAGTGCGAAAAAAAGATGGTAGTCCTCGAGTTTGTGTTGACTACAGACTGATAAACAAAAAGCTGGTAAAGGATGAGTATCCAATGCCTGTAATTCAAGATCATATTGATAAGCTATCGAATGCTAGGATATTTAGTACTATAGACTTGAAAAATGGCTTTTTTCATTTACCTGTTCATGAAGATTCAATTAAATATACAGCCTTTGTTACACACAACTGTCAGTGGGAGTTTTTAAGAGCACCGTTTGGTCTTGCAGTTTGCCCTAAGGTTTTTACTCGGTTCATCAATATAATATTCAGAGACTTAGTTGCAAGAGGTATCGTTTTAATAGTTGTTGATGATTTAATAATACCTTCAGAGAATGAGGAACAAGCTGTGGAACGTTTAGAGGAAGTTTTAAGGGTGGCTTCAGAGTATGGACTCGAGATCAATTGGAAGAAAAGTCAGTTGATATGTAAGAAGGTAGAGTACTTAGGACATCTAATTGAAAATGGCGAGGTAAGGCCTTCACCAGACAAGACGGAAGCTGTGGTTCGATACCCCGTTCCAAAAACAATCAAACAGCTGCATAGTTTTGTAGGATTGACATCATATTTTAGAAAGTTTATACCTAATTATGCATCAATTGCACAGCCTTTAACAGACCTGCTTAAAAAAATGTATCATTCCAGTTTAATGATAGAGAGTTATTTGCATTTAATAAGTTGAAAGCACTGTTAGCTACCAACCCTGTGTTAAAAATTTATAATCCTAACTATAAGACTGAGCTACATACAGATGAATCGCTGGTGGCCTATTCTGCTATTTTACTACAGTGGAATGAGGAAGATGGCTGTCTACATCCAGTACATTATATGAGTCGAAAGACTAGTGCCGCAGAGAAAAATTACTCGAGTTATGAGCTTGAAGCTCTAGCTGTTATTGAAGGTGTTAAAAAATTTCGATGTTACTTGTATGGAATAAAGTTTAAAATTGTTACAGATTGCAAAGCCTTTGAGATGACGTTGCGGAAGAAAGATCTCACAACGAGAGTGGCAAGATGGGTGTTACTGCTGGAGGACTATGACTTTGTTGTTGAGCACCGTGCTGGGGACAAGATGAAGCATACCGATGCACTTAGCAGGATACCCTATGTAGCGTTGAATGAGATGAGTTTGCATGACAGTATCAAGAAGGCTCAAGAGCAAGATGATGGTATTAATGCTATAAAGGAAATATTACAGAGTGGAACCTATAAGGACTATGGGATAAGTAATGGCCTGTTAGTCAAGGGATTAGAGGAAAAATTGGTTATACCTAAAGGTTTTGAAAAACAAATTATTAGTAGAATTCATTCAAATGGTCATTTTTCAAAAAAGAAAATGATTGAGCTAATTGACAAAGATTATTATATCAAAAATTTAGCACAAAAAATAGAAGACTTTATTGTTACGTGTGTTCCGTGTCTGTTGGCCAGCAGGAAAGAAGGGAAGGCAGAAGGATTTCTGAATCCTATTGAGAAGGAGGATACAGCCTTACATACCTTGCATTTAGATCATATCGGCCCAATGACAACGACTAAGAAGCAGTACAATTATATCCTTACAGTAGTTGATGCGTTCACTAAATTTACTTGGCTTTTCCCTTGTAAGAGCACAACAAGCAAAGAGACTTTAGAAAAGCTGCAAATTCATCAGCAGTGTTTTGGAAATCCAACAAGAATTATAACTGACAGAGGAACAGCATTCACGAGTTTGGAGTTTGAGAACTATTGTACGGAAGAGAAAATAAAACACATTCTAATAACAACTGGTATCCCGAGGAGTAACGGACAGGTTGAGAGAGTAAACCGTGTTGTAATATCCGTTCTTACTAAATTATGTATAGACGACCCTACCCAGTGGTATAGACATGTGAGCAAGGTTCAGCGAGCACTGAATAGCACATTTCAAAGGAGTATTAACACAAGTCCTTTTGAGTTACTAATCGGAACGAAAATGCGACAGAGAGAGGACATTGAAATTCATAAGTTGTTGGAGCAAGAACACAGAGATATTTTTGTTGACAGTAGAGATGAGCTGAGAATGCAGGCTAAAAAAACAAATCCTCAAAGTACAGGAAGAAAATCGGCAATATTTTAATAATAAGCGAAAGGAAAGTCGGAAATATAGAGAAGGCGATATGGTGGCTATAAAGAGAACACAATTTGGTGTAGGTATGAAGCTTAAACCTAAGTACCTAGGACCCTATAGAGTGGATAAAGTCAAGGGTAAAGATAGGTATGATGTTGTGAAGTACAATAGCAATAGTGAGGGACCCATAAAGACATCTAGCGCTGCAGACTGTATGAAACCATGGCCAGATGACCTCGGAGAGGACTATGATACTACTGACCAGGAAAGTTTATAGTCAAGTCAGTACAGTTTTTTATTTTTTATTTTTTATTTGTTCGATTTTATTTTACAACCATGTTTCGGGTTAGTGGTGAGAAAACTGCTGCTACGCTAGGTTATTTTCTTTGTATTGTTTTAACCTATATTGTTATAATTTGTTGTATTGTTATGTTAGTTTTAAGTTATTATGTTAGTTTTAAGTTATTATGTAGAATGTGTGGAGCCTGAGGCCAGTCTCACAGTCAGGAATGGCCGATTGTAGGATGTGTAAATTTAAAGACGAATGCATGAAAGGGAATGTAAGAGTGAGTATGCATGATGTGAAGAATGATTGACATTGACAGACGAACGTGTGACAGTGAGTTTGGGTGTGGCGCTAAGCGAGTGAAGACGGCAAGACGTGTATTTTTATTTCTCTGTGTATTTGAATAAACCAGCATTTTAACGACTTTGGATTTTTTGATTTTATCCCACATATATTTTTGTAGGCAGTTATGCAATGAATCAGAAAGTAAGTACTAACCTATTTCCACGTGATTTCAACGACTTTGTATCAAGTAATTGAGGCTCAAACGAGGAAATTTTTTTTACAATTTTGGTTTGCTCATTTTGAAACCAATTTTACATTGACTCCTTCACAAGCTATTTTCGTAACGTCGTCTACAAACTACTTGTGCAGTTGTATAGTGTATTTAGTACTTACATAGGTTCAATACTTAAAATTCGAAATATATTAACCAACATGAATTATTTATTATATACTTTTTCATGCACATACTTAGCATACCTACATGTTAATTTTATTTATGACAATTTGTTCGTTTGTTTGACATTATATAAATCTCATTCAATTAAAAACTTGTATATCTGCCAACCGCATTGGAGCAGCGTGGTGGATTGAACTCTGATCCTTCTCCTACATGGGGAAAGAAGCTTATGCCCAGCAGCGGAATATTACAGGCTGAAGCGTAAAAACTTGTAAATCTGACACAAGCTTTAGGTATCTAACGGTGAGTTGCACCAAAACTCTAGTTATTGTTTTAGTTAAATTTAACAATAATGCTAACAATAATGAGTAATGGTAACGTTAGCCATTATGCGGTCCATGGAGCGTCCATGCGGGTATTTTTTTTGTATTTAGCAACACTTAAGACATACAGTCAATTTTCAATTTTCGGCTGTCAAATACCATAGATTATACACTTATATACTGGTATAGATACGCCACTCAGAAATTAAAATTGATGTATCACAACCTCCCCAACCAACAGATGGCGTGCACATACAATTTTATTTCTATAATAATACTACAGATGGCGCTGTTTATTTCTTTTTTTTACCAGAATGATTATTATTCAAATAATATACTGTATGTACTTTTCACTTTTTCCACTCATTTATTAATATAAACACGCTATCGTCATAAATAGCGCTTCGTTATAAATAGCGCATCGTTATAAATAGCGCTTCGTTATAAATAGCGCTTCGTTATAAATAGCGCATCGTTATAAATAGCGCATCGTTATAAATAGCGCATCGTTATAAATAGCGCATCGTTATAAATAGCGCATCGTTATAAATAGCGCTTCGTTATAAATAGCGCTTCGTTATAAATAGCGCATCGTTATAAATAGCGCTTCGTTATAAATAGCGCTTCGTTATAAATAGCGCATCGTTATAAATAGCGCATCGTTATAAATAGCGCATCGTTACAAATAGCGCTTCGTTATAAATAGCGCTTCGTTATAAATATCGCTTCGTTATAAATAGCACTTCGTTATAAATAGCGCATCGTTATAAATAGCTAATCGTTATAAATAGCGCTTCGTTATAAATAGCGCTTCGTTATAAATAGCGCTTCGTTATAAATAGCGCTTCGTTATAAATAGCGCTTCGTTATAAATAGCGCTTCGTTATAAATAGCACATCGTTATAAATAGCGCATCGTTATAAATAGCGCTTCGTTATAAATAGCGCATCGTTATAAATAGCGCATCGTTATAAATAGCGCATCGTTATAAATAGCGCTTCGTTACAAATAGCGCTTCGTTATAAATAGCGCTTCGTTATAAATAGCACATCGTTATAAATAGCGCTTCGTTATAAATAGCGCATCGTTAACTTCACGGCCCCAGGCGCTATCGTTATTCAAAACGTCCTTCACACCTTCGTGCAAATAATAATAACAAATGCGAAACAAGAGGGTAAAATTTTTGTTCAAACCCCGCACGACACTCAATGGAACTTCGAACCGACTGCGATTGCGATCCGCGATTTACGATGATAAGGCTGGCTTACATTTGCTATAAATTCCGTGCTTTTTAACAGGAGTGGAAAATTAAATTACATTTATCATTTGCAATGTCTACTTACGTAGTAACTAATACTTAATCTGTGATGTCTACATATGCATTATCTCTAAGGATTTTGTTTTTATAAGTTTCACTGTATGGATCCAGCACGCATGTTTTGCGTTTTCTGTTAGTAATTTATTTATCAAATCCCGTGTCCATGTGTCCATGTCACTTGCGACGCCATTTTTATTAGATACTTTTTTAAGAGCACAGATTTTTTTTTAACCATCCATCTATTTACAATCAGCCCCTTAGCTTTAATTAAATCTGTTGAATTTTTTCTTGGATTTTTCGGAATCAGCACATCCTACGATGTGTTATCCCTCATTAATTTAACTTCAAAAGGAAGCTAGTCTTGATCTTTTAAGTCGAAATATACTATTATCGGTATCCATTAGAGTTCTAGCCAGTTGGCTTTCGTGTCGGTCTAATTTATATTTGTACGCTTTACAGAAAATATCAACCTCCTTGATTGTGGGTATTTCCAAGTATCTGTGTATTTCTTTATTTTGTGTAAACCAGCATTACTTAAAGTTTTTAAGGCTTTATTTTGAAACCGTTGAAGAATCTCAATATTGGAGTTGCTGGCCGATCCCCATAGTTCAATTCCATACACACATACTGGTTTTATAATACATTTATAGATCAACAGTTTGTTTTCTCAACTAAGTGAGGACTGTCTTCCAATTAGCCAGTTCAGGTTTTGTAGCTTAAAGTTTGCCTGATCTCTTTTGGCCTTTATATGGTCCTTCCAGGTAAGCCTCTTGTCAAGGTGCCCTAGGTATTTGACTGTAGTATTCTGAGATAGGACAGTTCGATCAAGTGTCGCTGGTGGACAGTCACCTCTTTTTAATGTAAAAGTAACCTGGGTAGATTTTGTAGCACTTGCTTTAATTCTCCATTTCCTCAACCATGATCCAACCTTTTCTAGGTGCCTTTGGAGTTTTTCCGATGCTATGCAGGGATCCCTACGGCAAGATAGTACTGCCGTGTCATCTGCGTAGGTAGCAATTAAGACGTTATTGGAAGTGGGTAAGTCGGCAGTAAAAACTGTATACAATACTGGACCGAGTACAGATCCCTGGGGAACCCCAGCTTTAATGTCACTAATAGGTGACATTGAACCTTCTGTTTTTACTTGGAACATGCGGTCCTGTAAGTAGAATCTTAAGAGCATATAAGCAGTGTTGGGAAAGCAAAGTTTTGCTTTGCATTCGAGACCCTTATGCCACACACGGTCAAAAGCTTGTTGTACGTCGAGGAATACAGCAAAACAGTATTATTTTCGTTCCAATGCTTGGCGAACCGTATAAGCCACTCGGTGACGACACGTAGACGACACTCTATACCCAAAAGATTGTGTCATATACCTATGGGATTAAAAATCAGCCCTTCGGCTTTTAGTAGATTAATGACTATAGCAATATCAGGCCTAAACTGTGAAAAATGTATTGTTTATATGGACGATTTAATAATATTCGGTAAAAACCTAATCGAACATAATAAAAAATTATATTTTGATTCATATGGACAATCGCCTGCACGATATCATCTAGAGTTTTTAAAAAGGAATTGTAAACGATGGGACTGGAATGTTGATATGATTCAGAATGAGTGAACTTCGGTTTGTGGCGAATATTGCTTAATGTATTTGCTATATAAGTTTCAAGGATGTTCATTGCATAGTTTTACGAGCATATTTACAAGGAACACTTTGTATAACGATATTTTAGTGTTTGAGATGTTTCGCTCTTATTTTACAGATAATAAGCAATAACATTTTCAAAATAAAAAAAATAAAATTGTAACAAAATGAAGTAATGCGTTTTATTTATGAATCCGAATAGCGTGTTAGTTACCAACAAAGAAGCATAATACAGTAACATCGATAAGTAGGTCGCAATGAGTAAGAGATAAGAGCAGCAACGATGGAACGGGGTTCGAGAAGCAATAGCTAGATCAAGACAAACATCTGTGCGGAAAACGAACCCATAACAACCACAAGCCAGCGCTGTGACCGTTGCACCAACGCGTCGTCAAAATATGACAAAGGAATGTTGACTCATATGAAAGTTAATGACATATTAACGACTTAAGTAATTCCTATTAACGATGTAAGTTCCTTAATTACGTAGTAATTAAGAGTACTGGATTTTGCAAAAGTAGAAACCTAAGTTGCGAACCGTTACAGTTAGCACAAAATGGATGCGCGCAATCGATTTAGATGACCCCAAAACCTTTTTTTTTTTAGCCGAGGAGCCAATTCATTTTCGTGTATAACACACTACTGTTGCACCGACTGACTTTAACGTAAGCAGGGTGATAGACGTGCGAACTTAAAATACGCGGTTTTTAATATCGCGAACTTACTCGGCTCGACGTCAGTGACACACATGAAGCATTTAAAATCCCATTTTAACATTGATTTGAACATTTTAACATTAAACATTTTAAATCTCAATCGTTAGATCGCAATCAAATTAACCACACGACACACAGCACCTTTCGATCAAAATAAAATTCATGTAAAATCGGTCCTCCCAGCCAAAACTTCTGAGATAACAACATAAAAAAGTACAATCGAATTGAGAGCCTCCTTCTTTTTTGGAATTCGGTGAAAAATGGCGGCTTGCAGCTCGCAGTGTTGCGAAACGTACGAGCGGAGGCCAATGGCGGAGGCGGGTTACGAGCAAAATTTCAGTCTTGTCGGATCGCCAACGAACTTACTTAGGGTGGCACAACAGCGAAAAAGGTCGTCGAGCCACAAGTTCGCGAACTTACTCGCACGTCTTTTTAGACCTTAATACACAAGTTTGAAATATTGCCGCGCAGGCGTGTGCCGTGTCGGCAGCGCCTAAACACCAAAGGTCGCGGGTTCGATTCCCGGAAAACATGACTAGCACCAGCTTCGATTTAAAAAAGAATCTTCAAAATCAGTACACATAATAAAAAAGTTATGAGATACACAATAAAATACAGAATTGAGAACCCCCTCTCTTTTTGAAGTCGGCTAAAAGTTAGTACTAGGTGTAGCGTTGGGTAGGTACCTACTTATTGTTAAAAATATAAAAATTATCTAAAGATCAAGCTTCTTATTAAACAATGAACTTATTTCACTAAGAAATTTGAAAATATAAAATGAAACGCACAGTTAACTTATGCAAAATAGATACAAACATATTGTTTAAATTCCTAGTTCAATATGTCAATATATATATAACCGTGTCAAATGAACTATCCAACAAAGCAAACTGATTTGAAGAGTATGTTTTTCCAAAAAAAAAACTGATTTTATATGAAATTGATGTTATCTATATTGACGACGCGTTGACACAACGGTCACAGTACTGGTTTATGGCTGTTGCGCTGGCGGTTGCGGGTTCGATCCCCGCACATGACAAACATCTCTATTAGGCATACAGATGTTTGACGTGGTCTGGGTGTTTGTGCAGTCCTTGTGGGTCTTCGCACCGTGCCTCGGAGAGCACGTTAATCCGCCGGTGCCGGTTGTTATCATGTACACCTGATAGCTATCGTTCCTCATAGTAGGGAATATATCCGCCAACTCGCATTGGAGCAGCGTGGTGGATTAAGCTCTGATCCTTCTAAATGGGAAAAAAGGTGTGCTATTACAGGCTGAAGTGATCATTCTCCTTCGTATCTTCTCTATTCTATGTGACATTGGTAAAATCACGGAATAAAAAAAACTAGAGGAAGTGTCATTCGGCTAGTTTATAACCGAATCCGGTGTCGCTAAACTCAAAGCAAATAGTCAATAATATATTGCACTACTACAAAACAATTGTGATGATTGGCTAAGCGTAATTGAGCCTAAAATAGCTTAAATGATGTAGCGGAAATAAACCGTTATAATAAGTATGTTGAGATAGAGATTACTTTGCTTCCGTACAAAAGTATTCGAGACATTTATTATATGTTGAGTACATGGGTTACCGTTCTGAGCCTTATTTCGTTAGGTCGGGAGTGAGCCAAGGCAGTAATTTAGGGCCGTTAAAATTTATAATAATGATTAACGATCTACCCGAAATCGTAAGCGAAGCCAAATGTTTACTTTTCGCAGACGACCTAAAGCTGCTTCTAGCAATTAAGGGGAAAGATGACTGCCAGCACCTTCAACAGGATATCAACCGTGTCCTGGAGTGGAGTAAAAGGAACAAGTTACAATTTAATGTCGATAAATGTTCCATAGTAACATTTAGCATTTAGAAATCGGTCCGCGATCTTGGTGTTCAGTTTGATGCCAAATTAACATTCCGCGAGCATATCGTAAATATATGCAAAAGAGCGTTCAAACGATTAGGTTTTGTTATTCGCACAGTTAAGGGATTCACTAACATCAAAGCAATCTCTTTACTGTATGATGCCCTGATAAGAAGTCAGCTTGAGTATAATGCGGTAGTATGGTCTCCACATGAAGTCAAATACAGTCTCATGCTGGAACGTATTCAAAATAAATTCACCAGGTTTCTTTACCATAGGCTTTATGGCGTGTATCCCTTGTATCCCTTGATGCATCCAACATTGTTTGTATTGGGCATGGTTGGATACAACAAGTTGGAGACTAGGAGAGAGCTGGCTCTGGCAACTTATATTTTAAAATTATTCCGCGGTGTTGTCAATAATCCAGGGGTACTACAGTGGATAGGTTTGAGCGTACCCGATAGGTATCTACAACGAAGGCGGCGACCGAGCTTATTTGCAGTACCCCACGGCAGAACCGAGCTAGTGCGCAACGGCCCCCTTGCTCGTTCAATCAGAACGCTGAACTTGGTGGCTGACACACTAGACCTTTTTTCTTGTTCGTGGAGTGAATTCGCAAAAGTTACTTTGTACATAATATGTTATGAGAAATGAATTTAATGTTTTATAGTTATTAATGTTACATTGTTTTGTTTTTAGTGTTATGCTCAAGTCAGCTAATTCTTTTTAATTGTAGTTTAATTTTTTTTTTTTATTCCTTTTGCTTTTTGTCTCGTTTACTATTTCTAATGAATTGGGTTATGCCTATAATATTAGATGTAAGAAATAAAATAAAATAAAATAAAATAAAAATAAAATTTTCAGCTACTTACTTGCCTTAACCTAAAATATTTACTGCTATTGCGGAATCACTACTAATGTGACGAGTACCAAAAAATATTGTTTTTGAAGTAAAGTTTCTAAACGCACGCTTGAATATGGGAGCAAGCTGGTGAATGCGGGACGAGAGCGTTATGAAAAGTGTGATAGGGTGAGGCGAACGGAGCAAGAGAGAGAGGTGAGAGCCCACATTTTCTTTTTCTCTACCCATGGTGCGTTAGGTATATCTAAGACACAGTGCAGGCCTATTGCGCAGAAGATTTACTCCAGTCGTGTGGTCTAAAGCACACTCGTTTTTTTTTTAATTACAATTGAGTCGTCAAACAAGGGTACGGCTCACCTGAGGGTTAGCGATTACCGTAGCTTAGACGTCTGCAACACCAGAAGCATCGCAAATGCGTTACCGACCTTACCCCTAATACCTCCGGAAGCTCTGGTCACCTTAATCACCAGAGGAACACAACACTGTTTGTAAAATTAGTATTATTTAGCTGTGATCTTCTGTAAGGTCGAAGTACTAAATCGAAAAAAAAAATCTTTTTCAAAGATTTCTTAAAAGTAATAGATTTATCTAATTTTTAACCGACTTCAAAAAAGGAGGAGGTTAGGAGGTTACTCAATTCGACCGTATATATATATTTTTTTGGTATGTTCGGGGATAACTTAGTCGTTTATGAAACGATTTTGATCATTCTTTTTTGTTAGAAAGGAGATATCCCAAGTGTGGTACGATGATAAAGAAACCAGGATCTGATGATGGGATCCCAGAGAAATCGAGGGGAACCCTCGATAATCGTAGTGACGACTTTATTTATTTATTTATTCCATCGTCTTACATCTAACATTACAGGATATTATCCTATGCGTTAGTGTCGTTGTCATATTATTTAAATACATGTCACATAGAGATAAAAATAAACTTGTGCGTTAGTTAATTTTTTTTCGTCCACTTTCGTTGTATATATCACCAAGTGGTTATGTAATTGAAGTCGTTTTTTTTTCGTTTGCAAACAAACACAATTATTTTATTTACTTACGCAATTTCATGATACAGATGACAACTTTTTTATTTCATGATTGAAATTGAAAAAAAATCAAATAAGATATATTCTTGGTAAGTAGTTTTAGTATTTTCTGCAATTTTATTATTTATACAATGTTATGGAATCAATTTATAATAAACGTTAATGTTGTCATTTAATTATTTACTTCTATGATTTTTTCTTTAAACTAAATTATCAACCTTCATACTATTGTGTAAACTTGCAGCAGCTTATAATAGGTACTCATTTAGACTAAATATTAAATTGAATCCACTTTATCAAATTAAAATTACTAGTTGTGGCCCAGTGGTCGAAATTCAACCAAAATTAATTTAAATTATGAGTTTGAACATTAAACAAACGAGTACCTATATAGTTATGCGTGTGTGTCAAATACATGGTACTGTGTGTAATACTTTTTTACTGATTTAATGTATGTTTCATGCATCATTTAAAAAAAAATATTAGCACTCTGCACTCCTCTGTATAAACTATAAGTGTGCGAAATTTCATACTTCTCCGTCCACACATTTTTCGTAAAAAGGGGTAAAAAGTTTTTGCTTCACATATTAATACATAGATAATTATTACAAATAATGGACGTCTATATGTCGTCATATGATCTTTTATTAAAAAAAAATCCCTTAACAATAGATCTTAGAAATTTAAAAAAAGACATCCCTGCTTTTGTTAATTGTAAATGAAACACAATATTTATAAAAAAAATTATTCCAATAAACTATCTTACATTGACATACGTTTACAGTGTACAGTTCTTAAATCTAAAGTTAATTATTATACCTAAAAAAATGGTAACATCACACTTCTTAAATCTATATATTTTTTTAAGTCTTTTTAACTTTTAAATGCATTATAATTATTCAAATGTTTAAATTAAAATATGGCAAGTTCACAATGATGTGACTGTATATCAAAAATTATTTATATATAACAAATTTAATATTAAAAATATCTTAGTTAGTAAATTTTTACAAAATTATTAGCATTATTAAACATTTATATAAAAACACAGTGGCTGATCTTACTTACGATTTTAATAATTACTCATAATACACAATAATCATATAATTACAAACCTATAGGTGATAAAACATCAAATATAATTAAGCAAGACCATAAACTCTGAAAATCATAAATATCTACTACCTTAAACAGTACTGTATGCAAAATATTTGGACCTATCATTTGTTTAGTAAAAAAATCAAGAAATCCAATAAGTTTGTTATATGTTATGTATCACATTTTGCCAACAACTAATATAATTAACGCAATTGATTAATCAATATTTCCAGTCTTCAATAAATTTGTACACAGTTAAACAACATTTAAACAGCTAAGTCACCAGGCATCGTAAAATAACTAATTAATTGTAAAATATAATCATAACAATAAGTAAAGTTATTTTAAATGTATATTTAAGTATTATATATATAGCTATTAATAAAATACAATAAAACAACAAATGTAAATATAAAGTTACATATAGTTATTGGCAACTTTAATTCTTTTCTTGCTTATGAGCACTAAATAAAAAAGAATTAAATAATATGATAAATTCAATTTAAGTAAGGCACATATTTTACTATATAGTATACTCTTTTTTTTTCTCTAATTGCAATCATTACTTATTATATAGTAATTGTTAAAAAATTGTTATGAAAAATTCTTATTTCTCACAAGTGATAAAAAATGTTGACTAGCATAATAGATTATCAGTTGTTATAACATGTATAATAAACATTTGGCACATTATAATAAATTCAGCTAAAAAACATACATATTCTACGTTTTGCATTTTACATTTTAATAAACTATTGTACTACCTATATTTTATTACACGATAATTTTCAATACTAGTCAACCCAAAATATATAATATTCTTACTAAGTTATTCATTCGAAATTTTTACAATTCTATCTAAGGCAACATTTGAAATTGAAATTGTTTGTTTCGGCTTTTTAAATTTACTTTAAGTATTGACTTTTATAATAAACTTGGTTTGAAGGGAAGTGAATTAGTTCTACATAAGAGAAAAAGCTTAAGAAAAGTTTTGTTCTAAAATTTTAAATTTGCATAGAATAGATAGATACTTTAGAAAATCAATTCCTAATGTATTGTGTATTCTACCAATGTATTAAATGAATTTTAGGGTCTGTTGCCAGTTGCTATTAACACTATTTGATAGACATTGGTATCCAAGAGACAAAAGTTTATACTTAATATATTATTTTCTTTCACTATTAAATTCCACTATATTTTTATTTGCAATTGTGAATATTGTTCTATTTGTTTTAGTTTCTTAATTGTTTTAAATAGTCCTACTATGGCAGTACAGATACTACTAGCCTGTTCTACCTACTGCTGTTAAATTATATTTGTAACATGTGCAAGATAAATTTTATCTTCAACCAGTGATACAGACGCTTAACAACAAAATTAGGGCTCTTGATAACAGAAACTTCAGTCGCTACAATCGCAAAAACAGCAAAAACAACTATCAGCATCAGCACTATCACTGCAGTTCTCGCAAGAACCACTGATACAATCGGCACAACCTTCAAAACATTGATCTAAACAATATGCCATATTGCGAAAGCACCACGCAAAACATTGGCAAAGGCACAAAAAATCGCTAGTTGACTCTAATACACAACAGCAAACCTCTTCAACTGCTCTCTCATCTTCTGCCTTACGAGCTTCTTTTAGCTTATGAACTTCTTCTTCTGGAGCAGTCAACGGTGTGGCACTCTGTATATCATCTGCATTTTCTATTATATTTTCTTGGGGTTTCTCGGCAAGAGGTTGCGATGTAATAACAGTGGACATTGTTTTTATTATTAGTGAAAACTATTTGAATTTGTGTAGGTACTCTACTGTAAACTGTCAGTCATTGGACACCGAACAGTTATTGCACGCGCACAGTCGCTTTATATTTAAAAAATTAAGATAAAAACCAACAAAGAGCATACTTGATTCTAGAAACAAATTAGTATTGTGCTCTGTGGAAACAGAGGTAGGCAAAGGGTAGAGTAGGTATATAAGTAAAGAGGCGTCACTACATAGACACGATAGAGCTCCGGGTTCAAGGTTTTGCTATACCTCAGAGTACCAACTTTAGGAGGTAGGTATATAATTATGGCCGCGTTCCATTAAGGGTCAGCATTGCCCGCAAAGCGACTCTATCGTTTTTCTGTAAGTATTACTATGCTCTGCAAATGCTCTGTGCTATCGTTCTAGGCCACTGTACAGTTTTACACTGTGTTCAGTGACACTTTGTTTAACAGTCTGTTATTGCCATCTATTGTAAAACCTATAAATTAAATCAATGCTGAATAACAAGACTGTCAATAATTTTAGATATACCCCTTTGTTATCTTATCTTAGGTTATCTAATTTTAGGAAATATAAGGTTAAGGTGACCATCCAATAATTACACTCACGTGCAACTGAATCGACTCAAGCCCTATATTGGTATAAAAGTTCGAATTTTAGGAAAATGGCTTATCCGATTTTCTTGTTTTTTTTTTGTTTGAAAGCCTAATCTTTTCTCTTAAAAAATGATATTCTAATGAGAAAAATTGGTTGAGTATTTATCGATAAAATTTAATTTGACAGAAATGCATAAAAATGAAGAAAAATGAAAACAACACCATAATGAATAAAAACATTATTTTTGATAAAAGTAAAGAAAATTAAAATTTTCAATACTTTGTATTGCCTCCCCTAGCTTTTATAACGGCTTGCATGCGATTTTTCATTGATTTTGTCAGTTCTTTGATAAAATCTTGAGGTATCGTATTCCGTTCTTCCTCTAGCGCAGTTTTGAGCTCGACGATGCTTGATGGAACCGTATCTCTAGCTCGCACCCTCCGTTTGAGCTCGTCCCATAAATGCTCAATGCAATTCAGATCAGGACTGAGGGCTGGCCACATCATCGTCTCAATTACACCTCTTGAAGAAACTGACGAGTAACACTTGCTGTATGGCACCGAGCATTATCATGCATCAATAGAAAATCTTCTCCTATGTACCCTGCATAAGGTACCACATTATCGAGGAGAATGTTTTCCACGTACTTTTGAGCTGTTAGACCACCACCCCGACCACTACCAGGCACGAAAACAAGCTCGGTCAAGCTTCATACCTCATACGATATTCCAGCCCACATCATGACTGAACCTCCCTAAAGACATTTTTTAATTTTTTTCCCGACTGAAAAAAAGTTACGAATTTTTTGGAAATCGAAGGAGGTCGGGTAAAAAATAGGTCGATTTGGCATGGAATGACCCATTTACATTCGTTGTTTTAGTGTATTTTATTAATAGCTTTTATACTTAAGTATTAAAAATGACTTATTATTATGATTATATTTTACAATGACGGGTAACTTATGCTGTTTAAATGTTTTTCAACTGTGTACTTTATTGAAGACTGGAAATGTTGATTAATGATTAAAATATGATGGTGTCGTTCCACTTGGCAAAGATATTGACTGGACACGACTGCTTCGGTCGCTACCTGTGCTGAGTGCTAGGGCGGGAGCCGACGGCAGTTGTTGGGCTGGATCTCTCGCTGTCGGCTTTAATTGGGGCTATGGTCGACAGCGAGGAAAAATGGATTGCACTTTCCTCCTTCTGAAAATCCATAATGCTGCAGAAGAAAGCGGCAGAACGGGAGCGAAAACAAGACCCAAACTCGCTCCCAATTCATCACGGAAGACGATGCAGGGCCTGCCTGGCCAATCTGCCACCGTAACGCCGGACCAGCGGGCGATAGATCGGGGTATGTATTGTCCTCATTGCACGGTCCTGAGAAGGTGGGCGACCTTTGTGTTCGAAAGTACCTCTCAGGAGTTATTAATCGCGTCGAGCTTTTAAGGCAAGCGCTAGCGGTATCGCGGAAGTGCAACTGCGTCCCCGTGATTCCGCCCAGGCGTGTCGAAGGAACACCCCAGAGGTTTTAGTCCGTGCGAATCGAATATACCCTCCAGCTCCCCCAGGCTGGAGACATCCGTTAGGGATTTTCTCTGGGTAAAAAAAAATGTTACACACCATAAGCGTATGTCAATTAAACAATTTATTGGAATAACTTTTTTTTTATAAATATCGTGTTTCATTTACAATTAATATTTTTAAAAACCAGGGATGAAAGTAAGTTTTTTTTATTCATATCTATTTTAAGGCCTTTTTAAAATAAAAGATCACATTGGTTAACATATCTGAATTTTAATCACATCACAATAACTAAAATGACTAGACATCCATTTTTTGTAACAATTTATAATTTTAATTGATATAGTGGTTTCAATTTAATATCTAATCTAAATGAGTATTAAAAGCTGCTGCAAGTTTACAGAATAGTATGAAAGTGGATAACTTAGTTTAAAGTAAAAAAAGTCATGGAAAATAATTAAATGAAACATCAACGTTTATTTTAAGTTGTCCATAAATTGATTCATTTGCCTTAACATAAACATTGTATAGACTTGCAGAGTACTAAACTACTTAAAAATAATATATGTAATTTTTTTTTTCTTGAAATTTCAACCATTAAGTAAAAAAGTAAGTTGTCATTTGCATTATTAAATTACATAAAAATTAGCTAAATTTATTACTTTTAAGAAATCTTTCAGAAAGAGTTACTCAAATTAACATAAATTTTATTTATTTATTATTTTTATTATTGAAATGAAATAAAACTTCAAGTTTAACAAAACTACTCTTTAAGAAGAAACATTCAATTACCAATTACAAGACTTCAAAGCCGGCTATTTAGCATAAATTAAATTCGATTTACACAAAAACCACATATTCTTGAATAGCTAATGTGTACGAAATTTTTTAAGACGGACTACTTACATACTTTTCTTCTGTATTACTTTCAAAAAATGATTAGACGTGGATTAGACGCATAAGCAGTCAAGCTTAACTAATAAATTTAACATAAATATTATATCCACTTAAAATAGCAATATTTATAGAAAATAGGTATATAATTAAATATATACATTAAACTTTTAAGTAAAAAAAAACAATTTGGAAAGTTACCATGCTACATTTTTTATTATTTTTCTGATAAAAGAATGAAAATTTAAGAACAGAAATGTTTTGATAGTTGAAAAAAAATATCGAAAAAAATTCCTTTACCCTTTTATTAATTAATTTCTAATCTAAAAAATATAATTATATTATGTCGTTTGTCTAAATTTAATTTAACCATACCATAGGAAAGGCATTCCATTGTAGTCGGAAACGTAACAATTATTTTTGCTATTCACAAATAACTGAAAAAAAAAATGTTTGTTGTGATGTAAAAAATGTATTTTATTATTTAAGTAACTGTATGAATAAGTGTCGCTTTGTACAAATGCAAATCTTATCTTAGTAGGAACTAATGATAGCGTATTTTGTGGTCGTAAATTTTTCCAGATAAAATATTTTTAAATGCAGTAACTAAAAATAAATTAGTGCTATGTGTAATATGATTATCATTAAAGTGATATAACTGTCTCATATAATTCGGTTTGCTAGGAAACGAAAAAAATCTACATCGACAAGTAATAGAGCGTATAAGTAAATAAATACGATTTATAAGAGGTAGATAACTCATAAAGTACCACTACAGAGATTCGATAAAATTAAAATTGGACTACATGACAAGTATCAGCTTTCGATTAAAAAAAGAATTATCAAAATCAGTTCACCCAGTAAAAAGTTATGAGGTAAATACAAAACAAATTTAAAAATTAAAAAAAAAAAAACGCAAAACGAATTGACATTGTTCTCTTATTTTGAAGCCTCAATGTATAAATATAAATAATTATTGATATCTCAAAATCCCGTTTTCTGATATTTTGGAGACTTACAAGCCTAATTTAGTATAATTCATTACTAAAATAGTATATAATTTGAGATTGAGAATCCAAAAAAAAAAATTGTTGATTTTATATATGTACTAGAGAAATAGTATATTCTCTATTAAAAATAAAAACGATCGTCTGTTTGGATGAAAATTTTCAGACGACATGACAGGACAGGACACACAGGATTTACATATATGGCGAATGTAAGAATTTTCCTGACGTGACCGATATACATAGTGTTAGAAAAATCGTGACGCAACGTGACAGAGAGTAAAAAAGGTTCAAAACGTAAAATTTAAAGTAACATATTTTAAAACTGGACTGAATTATGCCAATAATAATTCATAAAACGTTTAAAGTAAATATAGAAATACAAACATTTCTAAGACTTAACGCAACGGGCCTAAGCCCTGTTTGGTTTTGTTATCGTCATTAGTGATTATTTTCCAAAGCTATATATTAAAAACCTTTTTAAAACTTCTAAGCATGTTTGCAAGCATGTAATGTACGTTCATAACAATAAATATTGAGAGTACTTTTGTATTACAATTTTTCGTATAAATAATTAAGGAATAAAAGAAATAAATTTAAAGAGATTAAATTTAATGTTATGTGTTAAATACTAACCACATGACTGATAAATAAATATTACTCATATATAGCATACAGAAACATATTTTTAAGTGTTAGTAATTTAAAATCTTTCTCATAAATCATTAATCTAGTAATCATAGCATGTGCTTATAACATGGCACATTTTAATAAAATATTATAATTTAACACTCAGAAATTTAAAAAAATAATAATTTGTCTACTAAGGCAAGCTTGATGGTCGAACTAAAACACATTATTATTTTTTTTACTACATCTAACTTTTTTACTATTTCAGTTCCTAAAAATATTCTATTAATCTATATAGCATGATATGATTTTACTAAATTTAAAATAGTACATTGAATAACATTGAAACACAATTTTTTTAAAATAAGTCTACTACTTTGGAATGAAAACATCCTAAATTTACTTGTAGTACTTATATAAATATATTGTTTTCTTTTTTTACATTACATAGTTATCTCATTATTTTATGTATATTTGTAGAACAGAAAATATAACAGAAGTGGCAGTTCGTCCAATTGTTTCTTAAATATACATACTTTTATGATTTATATTCCTGGTATTGTCTTTGTGGTTGTAGAAAATAAATATCTCTGATCGTAAATATTATATGATAACACTTCTTATATACTTGCATATTCTAAACATCGTATAACTACTTTATAAATTGACTACTTCTAGAAGATAATTTCCTAATTTATTTTATTATTAATTGAAAAGGGATATAATTTTTAAAACATTAATTTTCATTTGTATTCTTAACGCTATAACGCACAAAATACATATTTTAGTCGTATTGTAACAGGTACTGTGATAACGGTTTTAAAAATATTCTTTAAGTCATACATAAATTATGTCACATAATAAACCACTACGTCACACAGCGTGACAGGTTATGAAACAAGTTTTAAATTTTGAGACCACAACATTTTAAATTTTAATTACATTATATCAGGTCATAATTTCATATTACTTAAACCACTGTGTGACGTGTGACAAATTATGAAATTCGCGTGACACAATTTATGCAGAACATTTTAAGACATTAGAAATAAGATTATTTTTTTATATTTTTACTACCTAAATATTATAATACTAAAAGTTAATTATCTCAGAGAGAAAGAGAGTTTAAGAGTATTTTTTTACATAAGTTTACTACTATTCTGGTGGGTCATCTTTATGAGTATTATTAGCATAAACATATCATATATTCTTAGTAATCTACAGTAATATTTGGATATAAACTATGCATTCATGATGAACCTATCTATTATCAATGGAGCTAGAATCGTCAAGCAGAAAAGCCAGATCACATGTATCACATATTTAATTCGCAGTTTATTTTTTTACACTGCGTGTAGCATATTGGGGATATTTATATAATCTTAAAAGATTGAAAAGGACATCAACGATTTTTTTTTGTATTATTTCATTCTCTATGATCATAAGAATCGCATATACAAATAATAGTCTTAACATTTGACTATATGACACACTACTTTTATAAATGTATAATATACTAAATATATTGAAATTCAAAAAATTTAGTTTAGTCACTACAGCTAGGAACAATTATTCGTAATATTTTTTTGTAACTTTCAACATTAAACAACATTAGGGTACTACGGACTTTCCATCGGCTCAAGTATTATTTAAAAAAAAAAAAAATACATCATGAATTTAAATGTACATTTGTCAATTATTTAGGTGCCCTAAATTTAAGACTTTTTTTCGTTCTGTGGCAAGAAAATTTATAGTTGCGGCCATTTTCTATAGTGTTTGAGATAAAATGATAAAACAAACGCAAATATTTTTCCCGCCGATGTTATTATGATTTTTGTATCCCCCTAAACTGCCAAGGTATAATAAGATATATCTTATTTACCTTACCCTATCTATTAAGGTAATTTATTCGTCTGTTTCAAACGGAAGATTAGGAACTATGTTTTATATTTAAAAAATTAAGAAGCTTTAGCTAAATTAGGTACTAGTCTACTAAACTAACGAGCGATGGTAAGTCTGTAATGTGAGAGAACTTAGATTATTTACTACAAATTGAAAATTCTTTTTATCTATCTATCTATGTTCGATTTTCAATTTTGATAATTTTTTTGAAAAAAAAATTACCCTGTGAGGTTACTTTGGCTTCATTTTGCATAAGAATCAAATTTCAATAACATTAAATTCGAATTAATGAGTTTTAAGGACATAAGCAAGTGAAATACGTTTTTTATTAATACTATAATTTAAACATTTACGTTTATATATTATATTTATATATTTTAATTTTATCAATTTTTTATTAATTTTATTTAACCATAGACACCTATTCAAAAATGTACTATTTAAAGTTGAAATATTCAAATATATATTTTAATTTGTAAGTACATTAAAATATTTATAAACCCTACAAACAATGATAGAATAATTCACTTATAATTATAAAAATCAGTTAAAAATGAATTAATTTGTTTCTTAAACAAAATATAAAAGAAATAATCATAATCACTTTTACCAGTTTGCTAATCTATTCTGTTAGTTTAAATAATACAAATTTTTAAAGTTGGAACTTTGAAAGATTAGAGTAGCGACTAAATAAATTTTAAATTTAACAAGAATACTAGATACTTTATAATGGCTATTAATAGATGATTTGAAGAAAAAAAAGTAAAAATAATTTAATAAATCGTAATTTTATATAATAATTAATAAATATTAAATATAAATAGTTTAATTGATTTATAATAATATAATGTACTTGTCATGCTAAGACTAGAAGCGTTAAATAGTTTTTTTTTTTTTTTAATTCATTGAGTATACTAGAAAAGTTGACTAGGAAATTGCTTTTTAAGTACTAACGCTATTAATCCGTCTATTAGTTATTATAAAATTATAAATAAAGATATTTTTTTTATAGTTTATTACTATTTAAATAGTTGTATTAGTCTAAAATATTTTATAAGTAATTTTAAAAGGGATTTTATAAAGATAATTTTATAAGGGAAAAATTACACAAGTAAAAGCAAAAGCATCTGACATAGAATTGATATAGCATAATTATGTAAAAATAATATAATATCTAATATATAAAATTCTCGAGTCGCGGTGTTTGTAATTAAACTCTCCCAAAACGGCTTGACCGATTCTCATGAAATTTTGTGTACATATTGGAGTAGATTCTGAGCATCGAACAACATCTATTTTTTCATCCCCCTAAATGTTAAGGTGTTCCACCCCTATTTTTTTTAATTTTTAGATAAATTACTTATTTTTTATTTTATTGTGATTTGGCGTTAAAAATACATACAACCTTCTACCACCAACCCCTATTTCTTAATAGCGTTTAGCGGTAAGACAACGTTTGCCGGGTCAGCTAGTAATTTATGGAAATTAGGTTCAGACCAAATTCAAATTGATTGTTGTAAACATCAATACAATAACGGTATGTCACATACCCAGTTATATATCAGATTCCTTGAAAATATTATACGGATTTGCATTGAAGTGTATATATCTTGATCCGGGTGATTCCAGCTCCGGTTCAGATTCGTCTGTTGTAACGTGCTTAGGCGACGATTCTGAATGATACTCTTGACGGAAATTACCTGAGAATTTTAGGAATTTGTATTTTACACAAAGTAAAAATGTATGCACATTTATTCATATATACACATAATATTATATGTTATATTTTGTATAGTAAAATTTAACGTTGTATTTTGAAAATATATAAAGGCCTTGGTTTTCTTATTGTATGTATGTTATAAAACGTCACAAATGAATATATTACATAAAAAAAAATTGGGTAACGGTTATACCATTAATAATTTATGATTTTGGAATTATCAATTTTTGCAATATTTTTTATAAGTTTGACATGACTTAGACAATTTTATGTTTAGGTACATTAAAATTGATTATTTTCATCTACAGTTAAGGTATTGTGAGCTATAAAAGCAAGTGCAATATTCTAATCACTCAATAAATATATAAAGTTACTATTATGTTACTCTCATCAAAGACTTGAAATCTTATTTTTATCAAATTATTTTTTGATGAATATATTTGTAAAAAACATTGAATACAATGCTTTGATTGTTGTCTTATTGAGAATTTACCAGAACATCAAAAAATTATATACACACAGTGGGGTTCCAGACTAGCAGTACACATTTTAATATCATTAAACTTTTACGACAAAATATATTAACCTTGTAAACGATTAAACTGTTTGTTGAATTTTACGTTTGTCTAAATATATTGTTTCAGTTTGATAAAAATTTTCATTGACTGGCATATTTGACAACAAATTTACTAGTAAACAGCGGTTTGTAATCAAAATCTCAGTCTAGAAACGTTATAATAATATTTGACAAAATTGTTTGGTTTGACGTTTCTTCATTTCATCTGACATGTGTGTTTATCTGTGCAATTCTGGCACTATTGGAAGCCTTCGTTCCTTTCCATATAAATAAATGACAAAAACATTTCTACTTACAATTTTAATCGTTTACAGGTTTCTTAAATTTACAACATGACATCACAACTAAAACAAGATACTTACAAGCCAAGCGTCACACAGATGCGGGTGCTACAGTGTAATCTGAAATTAACTAAACTTCAAACTAAAAAACAAAAAAAAAAATAAGCAAACACTACAAATTAAAAAAAAAAGTCTAAATAATTGCAATCACATATTTTAATAGTGTTTATTATTATTAATTATTGCTGTAACTAATATTTAATATGAATATTTTAGTGTACATGTCAACATAATAAGCTCTATTTACCTGCCCAAATCACTTTACAGTTATTTTTTCAAGTTAAAACTTAATTTATTTTTTGTAAAATTGTCTAATAAGTTATTAAGGTTTCTTTTTAAATGCTTTAAATATAATACAACACAGTATTATAGGTCTAAGTTGTTACATATTATGTTAAGTTGTATTACTTTTATCTTCATTTATAGCACATTCACTTTACTTGGTTAGTTGGAGCATCTCAAGAAGTATAAGAAAACCTAATTACATGTTTTTTTGTTTACAAATAAGGGACAGTTTACATTAAATGCACTGACGGCTAGGGATGTTAAATATTATGGCAATTACACAAAAAAAAGAATTTTAAAAATGTTAAATAATATAATCAAAATTACTAGAGGTGATAATATATGTAACATCAATACAAGTTACGGTTTTGGATGTCTATCAGTTGTTTTATTAATGTAAAACTTGCTGCTTTTATTTTACTATTTTTTTTTTGTCTATAGCAAAATTATGTGAGTACAAATACTTCATTCATATCATCAATATGGCATATATAGCGTGTTACTAAACTAGCGTCCTCCCATTTAACTGCGGTATCAGCATCGATATCATATCGTAAATATGCAATTTACGTGCCCTAACGCTTTAATAAAGATAATCGAAATGTATATATATAAATGATTGTTTGTCTCTATGTCCTTTATAGAATCGTAAACTATGCATTTGACCATGTCATGATCTTCAGCAGTGTTGTGCATGTGCCCTCAAAGGTTTCTGAGTAGGTACCACAGAAAAGAAGCGTAGCAACGCGCACAGGGTACAGCTAGTTATTAAATAATTATTATTTATAAAATGACCGTCGTGTGTACGTTAGTGTCGTGTCAATGACCGAGTCACTTGAGTTTTACAGTTTAATAATTTATTTATAGTCTCTTTTCCCATGTCTTCTCAGTTTTTTTTTTTTTTTTTTTTTTTTTAAATCTGTCGATATTAAATTTATGTATGTAGTAACGAGGTGGTACAGACTAATGTTTAATTTTTTCACGTATAACTTCGGCTATGGTATATGATAGATGGCGGAAGGAGGCCAGTTTTAATAACACGTTGTATAATTAACAATATGTAAGGACTGGTTTGGTGTCAACAAAAAAAAAAAAAAAAAAATCTGTTGAGGAATGTTTATTTTTATCGGCAAAGCAATCGTGACAGGGAGATTTTTTTAAAAATAATAAATAGGTCTGCGGATATTAGGATTTAGAAATTACAATTTGAAATGAACAAAATATGCATATTGATGAATACAAATTTGTATGACATCGTAAGTACTTGTAAGCTACCTAAATATTAACTCTGTATAAGACAAAAATATAATATCAAGTAGTAGTAGGGTCGGCAACACGCTTACGTTGCTTCTGGTGTTACTGGCGGTCATAATCTACTGATTCCTAACAATTCCTTTTTTGAATTAGAACATCATTATCACCATTCCAGTAAGTAACAAAAAAATATGAAATCCATACATTCTATGAATGATCCTGAAGTTCTAATAGATTGGTTATTTATTTGGTTAAAACTGAACACACCTGTCTCTTTTACACGTTAAGAACAAAATATATGTTAAAAAGAGTAGGATATGTCTTAGCATTATATTATTTAAGATCCACTTGAGCAGAACTAGACTAGATTAATAGACCATTTGGTATAAATTTCACTTTTATACAAAAGTTTTTACACAAGCACAGCTTGGACTCTGTTTCCTTACAATTATTATGTACGTAGAGATTATTATAAATTGGTTAATTAAGTTTTAAGACAGCCGTATTGTCGACTAGCTATGAACTAAATAGGAGTTTACGATAAAACTAAACAATATAAAAAAAAACTAATCAAATCTAATATTGCAACACAAAATGCATGCGTTAAAAATAATTAATACTATTGTAGACGAACATGCCTCGATCTTTATACTTTACAGTAAGCGTCAAAAATATGGTAAACTACCATTTGTTCGTAACAAAAAAAAAGTTTGACTAACTAATTAAGTGCTACATCAAAATACAGTTCAACAAAGCGGCTTTCGTTTTACAAATGAAATCGAATTTCAAATTTGAACGAATGGAAACGTTTCTATAGTTAGAGTAGCTATTTTAAAAAAGTCAAATTACAATTATATACCTGTGCAAACGTAAATGTCAAACTCAAATTTAAATCTGTCAGAACTGAAAACGAATGCGTCATTATAATAATATATCAGTGCAAACGTCCATATCAAATTCGAAATTTCAAATTTCGATCTGTCAAAATTTAAAACAAAAGCGTTTTTAAGTTAACGTTATAAACGTCATGAGGTGCAACATTTCAAGCCACTACAGTCACATTTCACGGTACGCGCCCTCCGCCTACAGAACCCGTAACATTTCAACGCGAAACAACACAAACCGCTCTTTTTACTACCGTCCGACTTAAAAGACTCTCGACTATTCAGTCTTTGTAATTCAGGTACTTCTTTGTCTGATATTCTATGCTTTTCTTTTCTATTTTTCCCGCTTAAAAGCATATCTAGTCTAGACTTTAGCTGAGTGGGCGATACGCTTCTGTCTCTCGTAACTTTCGATTTGTCGATCGGTCTCAGAACATCGATTATTTCTGTTAATTCATCGGAATCGTTCGACACTTCCGCGTTTGGAGAGTGAGATTCTATACTCTCTGGGGTGTACGGGCCTAGAAACTTCTTAGGACTCAGTAGTGTTGTATCTATATCGTTAACGAAAATTCCATCGTAGCTAATGAAGTCGGCGCCAGTGATTTCAACGAACGGAATTTTCGATGTATTCTCATTCAAAGAACCTGTCCTAGTACGTTTTAGCCTTTGGTCGTCGGACAGTAGTTTATCGGGATGGCTTGACGAATATTCGATATTTTTAAGTTTTTTCGTGAACAAATCGGGATCTGTAGGGAGGCGGGGTAGTCTCTGAGGGGTCATTCTAGCTGCGCAAGCGCATAAGGCACAAGACATACACTCACAACACTTTACGATACCTCGATCGCTTTGCAGCATCACTCGGAGATAAATCGGCTGTGGAGAGAACATTTTTTTTTTCATTCGATTGGTATGTGTACCCTTAAAATTAGCTACATTTCATGATCGTGAAACTATCGATATTTAAGAAATACTAAGCACGCATGTACAGCACAATATAAAGTACCTTACGCGATAGTAGAAAAAGTTAATCTACATTAAAATTAATTTAAGATTCAAATTCAGTGATTATAAATGTAAAATAACAAATTCTCGAACATGCAGTGTTTTACCATAAGATGAATACATTACTTTGTAAATTAATATTAGGCTATATTACCTTATGGTCACCCATGCAGGCCGCGTCGCCTATCATACCGTACTCGTTTCTACGACGAGTGGGAATGTCTACTAAACGTCGTAATTCAGCCGAAGCTTCGCCTGATTTAGGCGAACCTTCTGATTGATTTCTTACTAACTTACGACGACCTGGGTAAGCTTCGGAATCCGACACCCTGGAATCATTTTCAAAACTAATATTCAAGTTTAATTTATCTTGACCAGTTAAGATTCTTGGACTATTAAAATTATAGTAAATATATGGTCTACCAAGTGACTTTCACAAAATGTATTACAGTAAAATGTTGAACACTAAGCATCCCTTAAAAGTCTTAAAGATCCCCCAGAATCAAAATTGTTTGAAGTGCTATAAAAGTTTAAAAACTTATAAGGACAACAAAGTCAAATGTACAAAAACATCAATAAAAATACACATATAAAAAAGTGCAAAACGTTTCGACATTAACCAGATGTGACACAAAATATATTTAATGAAATGGCAATTCCAAAATGATGATATTTTCGTGATGTATATTTTAAAGCTGTGAATTGATGAATTTAAGCACGAGACAACATCTACATTCTGGAGAAAATGTGTTCAACAATGAAATATATATATATATATACTTCGTCAGCATGAGTTATACTGCTTTTGAATTCTTACTAAACCTAAATGACTTTTAACTATATTTCTGTACATTAGTTTAGCGTGTGTGGCTCATACTTGTAGGACTAACCAGGCTTTCGGGCTTTTGCCCCCCTCTGCCCGAACAAAACCTTACGGATAGCAACAGCTACCGGACTTATTTTTGACCCGATAGGCCTGATAAGATGGGACATACCTGTATAGAAAATAGTAAATCACCTGCCACTTAGCTTAGCCACGCCTCTTGATCAATTAAATCGTAATAAATTAGAACACCGTATTCAAATTTACCGATTTTAGTAAGCCCTTCAGACAGACAATAGGCGTCGGCCTCAGTGTTTGTTGGAAATGTTAGATGTTAGTTTAGTTTCATAATTACTTAAATTCACAATTAAACTCGATAGATGGCGCTGTATCGACTACCATAATTTTTTGCAACGGAAACAGAAACGGAATACATTAGAAAACAGTTTATATATGGTCTGAAAAATAATAATATCATACGATGGAATGAACGAAATAAAGTCAGTCAGTGGACTCATTCGTTCAACTGGTTGTAATATAGAGGTCATGTTCACAACCGTTCCGTTACTTACTGTTTTTTATTTGCCAAGCATTGCACTTTCAACCTGCAAGCGTCATTAAAACCTATTTATTTTCCGTGTTAAATAATTTCCCACAAAATTATGAACGAGTGACCGTGGATTATCAAATATAATAACAAATTAATCTGAAATTCGAAACTGATAAATATTTAAATTTTTATAGAATAGAAATGTTTTTTTTTTTTTTTCTTTTTAAAGTTCCTTTATTCACGAATTAAAACTATTCGAAATTATACAAAATAATGTCTCGTGCAACTGTTTAATGATTTATTTAATATAAAATATTGACATTTACACATTATAAAAGTGTGTGAAAAAAAAATATGATATAAAAACTTAAACAATTTGCAAAGGTGGTGGTTTGATTTGATTGAGAAATTTCTCATAACCTTCGAATACTCTTAGTTTTTACATTTATAATGTGTGTTTGTCCTAAAAAAACGGTAATGATATATGACTTAATTCACGGCTGGCCAGACAGAAAAAAAGCCAAGTGCACCAGTCATGTTTTCGTAAATATTAGCCATTTTTTGTAATATATATATATATATATATATATATATATATATATATATATATATATTTAATATTTGGCTCATCCATGTTGTTTTTTAAAAAGTAACAAGTGGTTAAATACAGTCACAATTTAATAACTTTAATTTTTTTTTGAAGTATTACTTTTGAAAGTCCAGGATTAATTTAATTAGGTCTATTTCGTCTTTGACATTTATATACCTATATAAAAATGCAGTAATCATTCTAATTAAGGCGTTAAGTGTGCATAAATATTGAGATAAGTAATTATAGGTTTACCTAATTCGATTATTTATTTTTTGCAAATCTTACTTTTTTTGTTTCAAATGACAAAGAAAAAGTAACGCGAAAATTTAGTGCTTTAACTGATTTACTTATAGTGTAATAATTCTTGTCTTTTCCTTTCAGGTTTTTAGCGGTCTCTAGTTCAGTTTAGCTCAAAAGGGCAGAGGTTCGGTTGTTATCATGTACACCTGCTAGCGATCGTTACACATAGTAGGGAATATATCCGCCAACCCGCATTGGACAGCGTGGTGGATTAAGCTGTGATCCTTCTCCTACATGGGGCAAGAGGCCTATGCACTGCAGTGGAATATTACAGGCTGAAGCGCAAAAGGTCAGAGTTTCGTCATTTCATAAAAGCTGAAAATTTCTCTCAACACCGGTAGAAGCGATGCCATTATGAGTTTAACTCTATATTTGGCCATTGCTTTTACTTGTGTTGGGAGCGCGAGCTGAGAAACTTTCAGCTTTTATAAAATGACGAAAATCTGGGCCCTCGTATGCTCTTGGATTATATGTACTAGTGACCGTCCAGTGGTCAAAATTCGACCATAATTAATTTAAATTATAATTTTGCACATTATTAAGGTTCTGTTGTCAAAGACTATAATTTCTATAATAATTAACAACAGGGTACATATGCGTGTGTGTGTCAAATACATGGTAGTGTGTGTATTTTTTTTTTTTATTGATTTAATATATTTTTATGCAAAATTAAAAAAAAATATTAGCTTTCTGCACTCCTTTTCTATACAAACTATAACCGTGGAAAATTTCATACTCCTCCGTCCACGCAATTTTCGTAAAAGGGGGTACAAAGTTTTTACTTCTCGTATTAATTAATATATATATATATATATATATATATATATATATATATATATATAATATTTAGTAAATAAGCTCACCTCGCATTAATAGCGTGCTGTAGACCGGTGGGGTCGGCGATACTTTTCCGAGCGACTTGTGACGTCACAGCCGGCACTTCCAGTTCAGCGGCGCTCGACTTTTTCTCCAAAGTCTTGCCAGGGCTCATCTGTATAGAAAAATGGAAATGGTAGTATATATAACGAACATAACCATATTATATTTTTAACTGTCCTTAAAAAAGGAGAAGGTTCTCAATTCGAATGTATATTTTTTTTTTAATGAAACGTATTTTGTTTATAACTTAATTTATTAGGTAAAAAGGTAACAAATGGTAACGCAATGACCGTCCCATTAAAGGTTCTTGTAATAAAATACATGAAATTTAAATGGAAGAACACCAAGATATGCTTGTATTTCTCAGATATAGCACGTGAGCTTTATTACTTATTCTTGTAATTTCAACTCCATACCATTGAGGTAAGTCACAATAGTAATCGCCGGCCGATAGTCGGGGGTCGACCCCACAAGTCTGAGGGGTGGCCTTGTTGTAAGCGAGGCTACCCCACCATTGTGCCGGGGTCCGGAAGCTTTGCCCGGGTCTACCGCCGGGGCGAGGTGGTTAATCAGTAGGAGGGTGACGAACCCTCTGGCGCCCCCGCGCTGGATCATGATGGATTTTCCCCACGTAAAAAAAAGGTTACAATAGTAATATCCTGTCAAAATATGGAACAGCCTGCTGAAGACACTTCCGGAGATCTTCAAGAAGCCAAAAAGACTTCTGAAGTTTCTGGAGGAGCTTGGGTGGCAGGAGTGAATAGATCATTCCCACACACGCAAAATAGGCGCAGTCATCGAGTTTTGGAAACCAGCCCGTGCTTACCATACCATACCATGGAACAACCTGACTGGGGTAGTTCCTCGACCATAGATCACAGCTGAATAATACTGCTTTCAAGCAGTGTTGTGTTCCTGTTGGTGAGTAATGTTGGTGACCAGAGCTCATGTGGGGAATTGGGGATAGGGTCGGCAACGCGCTTGCGATGCTTCTGATCATCAGGTGAACCGACATATTTACATATTTGCCGACGTCGTTGTATCAGATAAACTAACACTTTTGACTGGAACACATATCCGGTAAAGTATTATTATATAGGTTACCTGACTATTTTGTCTCGCCGGTGAACCGGATCTAGCGGGACTACTGTCTGATGACGACATCCTCCCACTGCCGCTGTCCGAATCCGCTACTGACTTTCTACAACACATATAATTTATACAAAACTTAAATTTAATTTTTAAGAAGATTTTTTTATTGGTTGATTCATTCAGCCTATAGGATCCCATCGCTGGGTATAGGCCTCTGTTTTCATGTAAGCCACTCTTTAATGGACTTCCTGACAAGGAGAAATTTAAATTAATTCCTTACTTTCTTATTATTAATATACTCTCTATAATATGAAATAAGTTTATTTTTAATATTTATATATACATATACATATAAAATATTTATTTCCAGTCTGATTGTTAGTCCTTGTAGGGATCCTCCTCACCAAGCCTCGAAGACCACGTCAAGCTGTCGCTCCCAGTTGTTATCATAAATAGCTGATAGTGATCGTTACTCATAGTTAGGAAAATATAAGTCAAGCGGCACTGTCGCAGCGTGGTGGATTAAGTTCTGATCCTTCTCCTACATGGGGAAAGAGGCCTAGAGGCCCAGCAGTGGGATATTACAGGCGGAAGCGATTGACTACGTGACGAAAGCCTAAGACGCCCCTTTGGCTAAGCGTGGTATTTTTACGACCCTCCCCCCTCCCTGAAAGGTCACGTAGTATGGATAGGTTCCCTTATCTGTACCTGGAAGTGTGCCGGGCGTCTGGTTGAAGCAGTAATCTTGCGGACTGAGATAGCAATACACGGTCGCACCAAGCGGGACATCTGGAAATATTTTAATATTTTAGTTTCGTTAAATTCAAAAAACATTTTACAAACACATTTACTTTAAGGATGGATCGCCCGTGACCATAGCGTCTGCGTCTAAATCTATGGGTTACTTCGGCTATTAAATTATCTACGAAGCATAATAAAGTATATACATAAACACTGAACAACATTTAATGCGAAATTTACCGATGATAAATAAACGTACGTGTTGTTGCCAGTATTGGCCAGATTAGACAAGGCTTCCTAAATACAGAGCAATCAAAATTCGACAAACATTTGGCATGTGCGGGAATCGAATCCGCGACTGCGAGTGTAACAGCCGATTCCTGTGACTATTGAGCCTTCAAGTCTTGTTCTATTTGTATGGACAAAACAAATTTGAAAAAAAATGAGTGTGCAGTAGACCACACGACTGAAATAAAACTTACGTAACGTAACTCTCTCTCTTTCTATCGTCTCTAACTTATATCTCCCTCTCAACTTCCGTAATTCCGATCACACTTTTCGTAACGCTCTCGTCAAGCATTTACCAGCTTACTCCCCAAATCAAGCGTGCGTAAAGAAGTTTTACTTCAAAAAGTGAAACAGTGACGACAGAAGTGAAACTTCTAAAAAATAGCCTACGAGAGATTTTTTCACCGAGAACATAAAATACAGTATGTATATGTAAGTAAGTATTATGTATATGTAAGTAAATGTATTTGGTGTACATGTACGTTTGTGACTATAACATGTTCATATGTATGTTACATAACATTTTTGCGCCCCATCCAACACTTCTTATTTAGTCCTCTGCCCAAAGGTTGCCTGGAAGAGATCGCTGTATTAGCGATAAGGCCGCCTGTTGCAGCTGATGCAAATTTTATTTTTATATTTCATTTGTTATGCTGTTAAAACCTTGTATTAGTGTGCGAAAGTGTAAATAAATAAATACAGTGTAATGTATTCTATCCCACTCTCTCCTATACATTTATGTATTTGTTTCTTTGTCGTGACGCATCTTCGTTTCATCGAATTTCAAATCACAACGATTCTGAAGAAGTTCCCTTCAAAACAATAGCAACTTATTATTTTCAACTAACCTAGTCTTCATATAATGCGTGGGTAGATGGACATCCTCTTCGAAGGGGTACGAGGGGGGAAATTTAACTGGAAACTCGTATAGATGAGCCCGGAGAGATTCTAACTCCCGATCGAACTTTTGTAGCTGAAAAATATTGGAAGATTTAGCACAGTATAGGATAAATAGGTCCTCTTTGACCGGTTGCTGATAAAGCTATATGACGAATAACGGTATTCAACAGATAAAACTAATATATTTTCAATAAATACACTGAACATAATAAATTCAAAATTTTTTTTTAAAAACCTAGAGCGCAAAATTTATTCAGTTCTATTGGTGCAAATAGTTTATTGGCAGTTTAAAAGTGAAATAATGATACGCCTAACACTCAATTGGTTCTAATAAATATAACTAGACCGCGTCAAAATCAGGTATGGGCTATACAAATGTTCGCCATGTGCGGGATCGAACACACGACCACAATCGCAACAGCGAATTAATGTTGTGACCGATACGGCAGTGCGTCATCTATAAGGGCCTGTTTTACCAGTTGTGGATTATATCCTGCATATAAGTTACGATTAGACTTTAGCAGCAGGAGGTAGAATAGGCCATTAGGATCTGTTTAATCTCAATTAATAAACTACAGCTTTTAATTAATATTTGCGAATAGAAATATATCATAAATATGTGGCGAACTCGTGACGATGATTGACTCTACAATCACATCACATCATCACTACAGCCTATCGCAGTCCACTGCTGGACATAGGCCTCCTCAAGTTCGCGCCAAAAATGGAGTGAACTCATGTGTTTTGCCTATAGTCACCACGCTGGGCAGACGGGTTGGTGACCGCAGGGCTGGCTTTGTCGCACCGAAGACGCTGCTGCCCGTCTTCGGCCTGTGTATTTCAAAGCCAGCAGTTGGATGGTTATCCCGCCATCAGTCTGCTTTTTAAGTTCCAAGGTGGTAGTGGAACTGTGTTATCCCTTAGTCGCCTCTTACGACACCCACGGGAAGAGAAGGGGAGGCTATATTCTTTAATGCCGTAGCCACACAGCTTGATAGATCATAAAAATGTGAAAAATGTTTTCCCAGTCAGAACCATTAAAAATTATAACACTTTGTATTTCGGTAATATGTATTTTTAATCATTTATTTTATAAGGATACAAGTAGTTACATCCTACCCTCTTATCTGCACTTGTTTTTCAATCCTTCATCATCATAGACAGAGAAAAGGGGATTATCTTGATTAAAATATAGAAGTAAATACTTGCAGAATAATATTACAGAGTAGTAACCTGCACAATTTAAATAATTTATTTCGCTACAATACTATTTTGTTAACTTTGACCAGCTCCTTACAATGTTTCATCTTGGGCCACACGGTAAAATCAGTGTGCCGTTTGACGTATGACGGAACTACGTGTTGAACTGAATCTTTGAACTGACCGCGCATCTAAGTTTTGTATAATTATATCATTCGTAAATCTTTAAATTGTAATATCGTTCATTTCATCCATTAAAATCATTATCATATTAAATCGTATTATTCATATCTCCTTGATATATTAATCTTTTAAATCTAAGTATATCCTTTACGTAAGTTATATTAGTGAGTAACAACTATAGGCATATTCGGATAGGCTGAATGATAGCTAGACGTTCTGGTGACCCCAAAAATACAGTGGAACTCGACGGTGAAAAAGAATAATACATTAAAAACTTTTATCTATTGGGTATCGGCATCTGTCAAATAGCGTTATCCACAACTGGGGGAACAAGCCCGAATGCAGTTATTGTTATTACTATAAATAAATTATTTTCGTAGTCATTATTACAGCTCAAAATATTGATCTTTTATTATCAAGTTTATTAATAGAGAAACAGCATTTTAAAATACAGTTTAATATACGTTGACTAACCCAGGGTTCCCTAAAGATCTTCTGGTGGTCGATATGAGCAAACTCCTTCTTTCCAACTGTAAGTACGACGCGATCATCTGCTTTCGAACGATACTGCAGTTTTGACGAATCGACATTCGCGCCGTTTTGTAGACGGCACGACGTCAATTCTTCTGTCACTTTCTGGAAAATATTGTGTGCGTTTTTATGTAAATAAATAAACATTTTTTTCTTCTATACAATCAGGTCGGCAAACAACCTGCAACACCAGACGCATCGCAAGCGCGTTTTTTGCTTTAGACTATAATCAAGCATTTGAAATGAATTCAGTGGCCATTCATGGTGCAGTAGTTAAATATTTGCAAAGCATAATACATTTGACATTTTGGCATTATTGATAATAATAAAACAGAGAAAACACAGTTTATATATTATTTTCAAAAGAGTAACTGCGGTGTTTCTTGTCGATTCTTCTCTGCAGAATCTACACTCTGAATCGGTGGTAGCTTGACTTTTAAAAATAATAATCACTTTAAAATTTTAATTTGTAAAATAACGATTCGAAAGTGCTTTTGAAGCCTCTTTGAATAAAGTTATTTTTTATTTTGAATAACTGGCCAAATGTATTGTATGTATTGGACATTTGTTTGTAGAATAGATAATGGTTATTTAGAATAACAGAATCAGTTTACCTTCACCACGCCGCCCGTGTCCGTCCGAAAATTGAAATCTCCGAATATGAAATACGGCGCGGAATTGACATCAGAGTGTAAATGACGAAGAGTGTGCCTTAGTGCGCGCCTCCTACTTCGACAATACACCTGAAACATATTTTTTTACACTTAAGAAAGTTGTATTTTTTATTTTAAGGAAGTAATTATTATATTAAACTTCAAAAATACACAAGTACATTGACAGGCAAGCACGCACGATCATACTCACATACTTGCGTATACACACGCACGCGTACACACAAATTTATATTTTTTAATATTCTTTCTAGTTACTTATTAAGAAAGATTAAAGCTATTACGTAATGCTTTTAATTTGAAGCTCTAAAATAATACTATGCTATGCCCGTAAATTCAGGGCCTTAATTAAATTTAGTGTAACAAAAAAAAAAGCCAAAAGACATACTTAATAATATATTATATTTAAAATTGTTTAGTTGTTATTAGTAAGGTTGCACCATTTGTTTTTTTTTTTTTGTGTGTACACAATATAATCCATATTTAATGTAAGCATAGAAAAATATCTTACAATTAGCTCACGTTAGACAAATGTTATCCAAATGAAAACAAGGGTAGTTTAATGAAAACCAATTACTAACAAAGGGGAGCACAGAAAATAATTTTAGAATCTAATAAGAAGAATCAATATTAAGAAAACTGAGTATGAAAATGAGGGTAGTGCGATAAAAATCCAATAACTTACAGAGGGAAAAGGCTCCATAGCCAGGAGATTGGAAGCGTCGTGGAAAAGGTGAATGTTGATGAACTCGATCGCAGTGCCGCGAATCGACCACCGTGTCCGCAGGAATCCTTTACGTGACCACTTGCACTGAAAAGGAGAATAAAGACTTTAATGACCTCGTTTTTTAAGTATAATTTTTCGTATAATTTATATATTGATTCGTGAAGCAAAAACTTTGTACCCTTTTTTTCGAAAATTTCGTAGACGGAGAAGTATGAACTTTTGCACACTTATAGTTTATACAGAGAAGGAGTGCAGAATGCTAATTTTTTTTTAAATTATTCATAAAAAATACATGAAATCAATAAAAAATATATTACACACACTACCATGTACGCGCACCACGCGCCCATTCTTTTGTTTAATGTTCAAACTTAGGTATAATTTTAATTAATTATGGCAGATTTTCTGACTGTGACCATTAGTAATAATTTCATGGCTAAAAAATATTATTCGGTTCAAGATTATATGAACGATAAAGATGTGTGGTTTAAGTGGCGCTATATTTATTATTCACTTGGCAACCTTAACATTGGTACATCGTGGAACAGACAAAAACAAAAAGGAAAAGACAAAATTTATGTACTGTATAACTCTTTTTCTTAAAATATTGGATGTTCAAAATCAAGTTTTAAATTAAAACGTCGTCTAAAAATAAATTTAAATTACCACTGATTTATAGATTCTAAGATTTGGATCAAATCAAGAACATTACTCGACTTTTCTGTTGAGCGCTGAAGATTACCAATATCAACCAAATCTGCAAAATTTGGACACTAATCAAACGTATATGATTTTTTTTTATGTCACTAGGTCGGCAAACAAGCGTACGGCTCACCTGATGGTAAGCGATTACCGTAGCTTATAGACGCCTGCAACACCAGAAGCATCGCAAGCGCGTTGCCGACCCTATACCCAATCCACCCAGGAGCTCTTGTCACCTTACTCACCAACAGGAACACAATACTGCTTGAAAACAGTATTATTTAGCTGTGGTTTTCTGTAAGGTCGAGGTACTACCCCAGTTGCTCCATATTTTGAGCAGGAAATTCCTGCTGTGCCCCACCTCAGTTACAAATGATGACAGATGACAAACCTATATAAAAAATCTAGAAAAAATTCATTCATCATTCATAAAACAGAAACTAGGATTAATTAATTGCTTTTTTTAGTTAGTTAAGACATCGTCCAAATGTCAATGTCATTGCAACAATTTTTTTTTCCTTTTTTTATTTGGCTCAAAATAAATTATTTATATTATGCTTATTTAATTAATTATTTTTCGACTGCCTACGTCGTATTACTTGTCGACGTAAATTGAAATCGTTTTTTTTTTTTTTTTCGTTTGCGAACAAAGGATTATTTGAATCGAGCAATCGTTGACCTCAACCACCTTTTTATGGTCCAGCCATTGACAAATTTAATTAGAGTATTGTTTCCTAATTTAAGCGGGTTTCGTGACATTGAACGACTGCCGAATATAAGTTTTCCTGTCACACATTCATCGAACTACAATCATAGTTCTGTAATAATAAATTTTAACTGCAGACCGAGTTTTACCGCTCAAAAATCTACCTATAAAAAAAGAAACGATCGTTATAATTAATGTACGTGCATAACTTTCGAACGACTGCACCAAATCTGGTAATTATTTTTGTTAGTGTTAACGAACACGAAAAGGTTTGTATAAAAGGAAATTATTATTTACGAGTATATATTACTCGTAAATAGTCACGACAAAAATGTGGCGTTACGAAGTTCGCCAGGTCAGCTAGTTTCTAATATTTTTATGAAATTAGTAGGTAGGTTAGTAGTAGGAGAAGGGTTAGAGCTCCCACACCACCGCGTTGCTCCACTGCAGGCTGAGGAAATTGTCAATATCGAACTAATATTATAGTATTGATAAATGAGGCTCAATATATGTTTCATCATTTGCTAATGAAGCTATCTGACGTATAACGGTATTCAACAGATAAAAGTTCATCAAGACATAAATCTCTTTCTACACTGTTAAAAATTTCTTTGGTAAACTTACTAAAAATGTGTGGGAAGTTTTAACGCAAAACAATTTAGTAAATTTACTAAACAGAATGCTTCAACTCAATTTGAGAAAATTACAAAATGTTTTTGGAAATTTACCAAGCAGTTCCAGAAGATTTAAATAGTAATTTTATCATACAGTTTTGTAATTTTACTCAAGAATGTATCATGAAAATGCTTAGTAAATTTACTATGCTGTTTTGTAACTATACTACTTAATTCACTTGAATTGAGTTTGATGAAATTGCAAAATATTTTTGGAGATTTACCAAGCGGTTACAGAAAATTTGATTAGTAATTTTACTATACAGTTTTGTAATTTTATTCAATAATTGATCATAAAAATGTTTAGTAAATTTACTACGCAGTTTCGTAACTACACCAACCAATTCATTTGAATTGGGTTTGATAAAATTACAAAATATTTTTGGAAATTTGCCAAGCAGTTACAGAAAATTTGATTAGTAATTTTACTATACAATTTTGTAATTTTAATCAATAATTGATCATAAAAATGTTTAGTAAATTTACTATGTTGTTTTGTAACTATACTACATCTACACTCGAAGCGCGCCGAAGTAAGTTCAGGAGTGCTTTGTTGAGCTCTGCGAGCTCATCAACACTTCAACATTAATGATTTTTGAGCTCTTCGAGCTCAAAAATTTTTTTTAGAACTTTTGCAACAACGATATCTTACGCATCAATTGACCGATTTTAACTTTCTGAATGCTATTCGACGCAGTTTCTCGAGTACTAAAAATGTTGTGAAGAGAACAAAATCGATAAGTCTCAAAATTTCAAAGTCATCTTGGAAAAACTTTTTTTTTGAAATTTTTGAAATGCCATAACTTTGGAACGTGTTGTTCGATTTTGACGTTCAATACGGCAATCGACGAAGTTTTTTGAGGCGTAAAAATGTTACAATGAGAGCGAAACCGATGAGACGTACAGTCTCCATGTTATCCTAAAAAAACGCTTGTTTTTGAATTTTTTCGATTTTTTTGGTTTTCGATATCTCACGAACGAATCAACCGATTTCGATTTGTACAACGGCAATCGACGCAGTTTTTTGAGCACTAAAAGTGATGTAAGGAAAACAAAGTCGATAAGTCTCAAAATTTCAAAGTTATCTTGAAAAAACGTTTTTTTTGGAATTTTTGAAATGCCATAACTGCAAAACGCGTGGTTTGATTTCGATGTTCAAGACGGCAATCGACGCAGTTTTTTGAGGCCTAAAAATGTTACAATGAGAACAAAATCGATTAGACGTAAAGTCACTAAGTTATTCTAAGAAACGCTTGTTTTTTAATTTTTTCGATTTTTTTGGTTTTCGATATCTCACGAACTAATGAACCGATTTTGATTTGCAAAACGGCATTCGACGTCGTTTTTTGAGCTTAAGAGCTGATTAGGTTATGGAATTGATCGGTGCAATAGCCAAAAAGTTATTCTAAAAAAACATCATTTTCGAAAAAATTTTTTCGCGGTTTTTTTTTAAATTTCTCAAAATCTACCGAATCGATTCACTTCAAATTTTCAGGAAGTCTAAGTTGAGTAGAACCCTTTCGAATGCCACGAGTCTCGTTTCGATCGGTCAAGCCGTTCAAAAGTTATAAGAGGTTTACATGCGTACACACACACATCCACACAGACATACAGACACCCTCGTAAAAATAGTCAGGGAAGCTTTCTAGGGCCTTTAAACGTCGAGATATGATGAAAACTCGACTTTCGAAAAACGGGGTAAAACCAATAACTTCCCGATTTTTAAAAAAAATTTTAATTTTTTTAGAGGGAAGTTAAAAATGCTTTATTAATCATAACTTTACTATATATAATTTTCAAATCAAAATTTTACATATAAATATGATATAAAAATATTGATAAATTTTTAATAATTTCAATAATATGTAAATAAACATTTTTTTTTGTAATCTTTCAAGAAACTATGGTAAACCGAAATACTAACAATTTTGGTTCATCTAAAAAAGTAGTTACCCTATTATACTGTTAATTATACAAAACACTGTATAATTTTACAGTCAAAATAATAAAATTAATGAGAAGATTATTGAATTTCCAATGAATTCATTAGAATTCGAATTTAACTATTGTTTCACAATCTTACTAGACCACAGATTAAATTAAAATACGCACAATGTTTGTAAATTTACGAAGCTTGGAAACGAAAGTCGACAGCGTGTTTAGTAAAATTAAACAAGGCTAAAGAAAAATAGTATTTTTTAGTAATTTTACAATACATTGTGTAATTTTACAATAAGAATAGTAAAAATACCAAAAAAATTTTTTGAATTTTCAATAATTCCATTGTAGTTTCAATTACAATATTGTTTTGTAAATTTACAACAAAAGTAGGAATTCAAAACACAAATAATGTTCGTAAATTTAAGGTGCTTGGTATCGAAAATTGATAACCTGTTTAGTAAAATTACACATGGCTACAGACAAGTAGTATTTTTTAGTAATTTTACAATGTATTGTGTAATTTTACAGTTCAAATTGTAAAAATAATAACAAAATTTGTAAATTTCTAAACACTTCACAGTAATTCGAATTATAAAATATTTGGTAATTTTACAAAAAAATATAGTATCTCAAATTACTAAAAATTTTGGTAAATCTTCAAAGTTTGTTATTAAAATTTAATAAACTGTTCCGTGAAATTACAATACAAGTAAGATTTATACTCTAAGATTGTAAAATTAAAGCGCATCTTAGCAAATTTTCTCATATGTCTTGGAAAATTACTCAAAATGTGTTATAATTTGAATTCATACACACTGATTAGTAATTTAGCCATCTCATGTTGAGTAAAAAAATGATAATTTTACAAAAAAATTTTACAGTGTAACCATCACCTGCCAATTTATCTATCAAATATTTTTATTATACAGGCACTGGTGGATAAAGCTTATTAGTAGCTTGTGTTAGAGATAAATTTATCAGCAAGCGGTGAAACAGACTTTATATTGAAAGATTTTTTTTTTATATGAAATTCTTTCAAATATAATTTGATTAACAATAATGTAAGCAGCAAATATATTGAAACGCCTCAATAATAATTGAGTTGGTAATTCAAATTCTTGAATAAATTGGATTTCACAAATCAATTTCAATTGTGGATAAATTGTGTCGAGTCCTTACTTATTGGCAAAGCTTCTACATTTAATTTATTTTGTTGTTTTAATGTTTTTATTAAAATGTCTAGAAAATTCTTGACGATTTCTTCTTAGCAAATTCTATATTTTAAATCGGTGTTAGCTACAATAACTTTAATTATTTGATCAAAGAATATTGTAATTCTGTAAAGTAAAGATTCAATTGTTATAAAATCCTTAAAAAAAATAATTATTCCATTGATTTTATTTCTAGACGTTTATCCTTATCTTGATAATTTTGTCTTTATTTCGTTCATTTCAATCTTGTAAGAAATAATTGTGTTTGCTCGCAATTGAAAAAAACCGACTTCAATTACATCGACAAGTAATACAACGCAGATAGACGAAAAAATATTCAAGTAAATACGCGTTATCAAAGATTACTCAAAAAGTTGTTACCAAATCTCGATGAAATTTAAATGCGACCACATGATAAACATCAGCTTTCGATTAAATTATAAATCATCATAATCGGTACATCTAGTAAAAAGTTATGCGGTATAATACAACGTAGGTCGACGAAAAAATTGTCAAGTAAAAA